>NC_053018.2:7500000-8125000 GCF_016746245.2 Drosophila santomea
CCCTGAAATTTTTCAGCTGGGTCTTAGACTTTTGTGCGTGCGTTTTAAATTTTGGTTCGTCTTCGATTTCGTCTCGCCCTCTTCTGCAGTGAAAATCAGGCAAAAGTGGCTCAGACTCTTCGACTTTGACTTTGGTATCGGACTTGGACTTGGATTTCGATTTGGACTTGTCCGGGGTTTTTTTTTTCGTAGCTGTTGCTGTAAATTTAATACAAGCGCGACACAAAAGACGCACAAAAATGTCATAAATTACAAAGCGTCCATGATATCAGGGATGGGCAAGGCAGCTCTCTATGGTTCGATTTAAGCATATATATCTAACCGGGTAACATTTGATACGAGTCCGGGGGTTTTGGTCGCGGGGAATAGGGCTTTGATTAGAGGAATGTGCGTCACAAGTTGGCCAAAAACAACAAAGCCATTTGTGGGATGAGGTAATCCATTGAGGCCCTGAAACTGAAGAAGATTACAACAGATCATGGGTCCTTTAATCGCAAGATGCTTTTGAAAGGCGGATGTGAAAATCCAACTAACTGACAATCTAACGGATACAGCAGAGGTAGCCTGGGAATATTGCACACGATAATAAAATTCACCATTCTAGATATTCATAAATTTCCCATCAACTCTTTTTTCATTAATTCAGCAACAGTTCTAGGGAAACATTGATATTCCAGCTTCACAAGAGTATCAATCGCAGGTTGTCGCATTATTAAATGACACTTATAACTGTACTCCTAATTATCGACAATGCAATCCTGGCAACGGTAAAGGACTCAGGTGATTGTTACCTACTTTTCTTGCAATTATGCAACGGTATTGCAAAACATTCCCACTTGACTGCGTGAGAATTTCCATTTGAGGCGAGGCGACACTTCAGCTTCTCGGGCTGTTGTGTTGTTGTGCCTTGTTGCCGGCTGTGCCCTTTGACCTGCCGTTCGAAACCCTCGAGATGCATATCTCTATGGGTGCAACACGATGCAGGTGTCTCTCTCACGGCCTGCGTCATTAGGATCTGTAGCAAGTGTCGTTAACCCCTTTTTTTTCCTTCTTTTGGAAACCCGTCTGAAATGTAGTTTAATCATATGCTCAAATGCACAAACACGCAACACCTACACAGGATAACAAACAAGGACGAGACGGTGCAGTATAAAAAAAATGGGGGAAAATAAAACAGGACTCGAGCACTCTCCCCCTCTCCCCCCCTCTCTCTCTCTCTATCTTTCTGTCAGCAAAAACTTCTCTTTCGTCCTGAATTGTCCTTCTCGTGAATCCTTTTTTTTTGCCGCCTCGCTCGCTCCAGTTTCGTAACGAGGTCGTTGGCTGCTCTGTCTCCATGTGTCTGTGTGTGGAGAACGCATCCTGCATACCAAATAGCTACCGGAAATTCCAGCCGGGAAAGCCCCTTCCCCCTTCGCATCGCCCACTGAGCGCTCCATGTCCTTTCCATTCTTATCAATAAAGTTACGCAACTATTTCAAAGTCGAGACAAAGTGCGCTGCACATTTTTTAATTGCCCAGAAATGCGTCTCAATTTGACAACTGAGCAACATGTGGGTAGCCATTGCCAGGATACAAAATCAGGGATTTTCCATGGCAAAAATGCCACCCCACAACACATACACCTTCGCCTTGGCTTGTTTGGCATTCAGATTGCATCGCATCGCGTGTGTGTTTTGAATGTCCTGCCAGCGAGTGGCGATATGAATTATTCAAAAAAAAAAAAAAAAAGAAGCAATAAAAAAAAGCAAAAATCTAGGGAAAGGGGTAAACAATTTTTCGTCGCCGCCAAGGACGAATATTTTGAAACGCTGCGCGGCATACAAAAGAGGCCAGCGAAGCTTTCGATTTAGCCAGTTAGAATGAACGAGAATGCCACTGCCACATGTGGTTGTAAGTGTATGACTTCCCCCCTTTTACGTCCATGTGACCCCCTTTTGCACACACCCCCCCCGCACGCCCCCCCGTCTGAATGTGCGGCATACAAATGTGTCCTGAGTCTGAGTTTCAGTCTGAGTCTGGGTCTGGTTCTGGTCTGGTTACATTTGCGGTTACATTTGTATTGCGAGCTGTCGCGCCACTCAAAGTTATATCCTTTGACAGGACGCAGTGCAGCAGCAACAGCTACAGCAGCTTTTCTCCGGCGAAAGTGAAAGTCAAGGTTAATCCGTCTGCAAAAATTCAATATTTTATGCATTAAACTTTATGGTCGCCACTCACTCTCTCTTTCGCCCTCTCGTTTTTTTTTTGTTCTGTGTTTGGCGGAAGGAGGCTGCCTGAATGCATAAAATATTTCTTGTTGTGTGCTTTTGGGCGCCATTTTGAAGCTGCCTGGAAAAATGGCGTTGGGTGGAAAATGGGGCTAAAAGTGGGTGGTGCATAGCATGCCGTGGTGGCCATTGCGTGATGCACTTTCCGGTGAAGTTGTGCTGATTAATGAGGCCAACCCAAGGCTGCTCATGGGGCTTCATAAATCATGTACACCAATTGCTGTAGTTCTTGTAGAAGCAAATAACATTATTTTGTCAAGGTCAACCGAAATTTCTTCATTTACATAGCTTATCAACAGAATCTACATCTTTTTGGCATAGTTGAAACAAATGGTGTTTCTTAGATGTTTTGGTTAATTAGAAAGTGAAGTACAATATGTACAGCAAATCTGATAGGTAAGGTAATTGCAATTAAATAAATATATGGAGCATTTAAGGAAGATTTTTGATTTTTGTTGCTTCAAATTCTGTTTATTTTTGGCACATTTTCCATAAATTTCGCCGATAACTTTGGCGTCATTTAAGCGCAGCGTTCCAGAGTATTGAGCTCATTGACCCGCACGTTTCGTCTTCAAAGTTGTCACATCAATTCGAGAGCCGCGACCAGGGCCAATGAAATTGAACTTTAAATTGAGGCAAACAAAGGCAAAAGTAGTAGTAGTAGTCGTAGTAGCAGTAGTAGCAGTAGTAGCAGTAGTATGCAGTATCATTGGCAGGGAAACGGGGGCTGGGTAACTGGGTTAATGGGTCTGTTTTGGCTGAGGACAGGTTACATGCCATGACGCACTGGCGGCCGACACACGCGGCGTATACGCAACGGCCTTTCACTGCAATCGCGGCACTCGAACGCACACATTCTGTGTCGCCGCTGCGTTCATTTAATTGAATAATAAGCCGACTGCAAATCTCTGCCAGCAAAATGCAGGTCAACCTGCAACAACGATCTGCGGCATGTGAGTGAATTAAATGCCCGAGACCGCTGCACGTGCACAATTCGCTGATTGTTGCGCAAATTTCGCTGGAATTTGATACTACTACACACCAACACAACCAATATATTTTTTTTTGCTCCTCTCCATTTTTATTGCCTCCACTGGCTTTGTTTTCGTTTCTTGGCTGATCTGTTACAATATTTGTAGCCCCTGGGAGCCGCGAGGTCAATTGATTGAAACAACTTTGAACTTGTTGATCTTGTCACAAATTAAAAGAAGATTTATAAACACACACAGGCGGTGGACGTAAGGCGATACTGATACGGGGGACAGTGGGCACTAACTAAAAGGGAAACTGTATCAATAATAAAGAGTTTGAGCTAAATAGTGTCAAGTTAATAATGTTGTTTGATAAAGTTGAATTAAAAGCAATATATAAATGTATTTTTAAAACATTTAATTTTTTTTTTTATAGGGAACTGTATTCAAACTGAAGTTCATTTTAGCGATAGTTCACTTTAGCTTTTTTATACACTTCTGTTGGCTTTTAGTACCCTTTGCTTGGGGCGTTAAAAGCGATCGAAGCTTCATCTTCTGTGGGTCTTTGTCTCCGTAAAATCTTCTGCTCTTCAGCAGATTTTTGGTTTCTTCTCATCTGTTTTTTTTTTGTTGTTCGCCACATGATTTATAGTGTTCCGAACCATCAGTTTTCCTTCAGTTTTGGGCTGTAAAAGCTCCAGGTTTTTCAGTTAGTGGCGCCAGTTGGGTCCAGTGGCTGTGGGCCATAGAACGTGCCAACACTCGAGATGGAAAAGCTTGTGGCGCAGAAAACAAAACTGTTTTCAGTCCGCGCTTCACACGCAAATGTCTCGCAGCCAATTCGGTTGATGTTTTTATACCGCATTTTATTTGGCATCTAATGAGCGACGGATCGATCGATGGCGCGACCTTCGCGTTGTAATCGATCGCTGGCCATAAACCCGCCGCGATGTGGAATGTCTTTTTGGCCGGATTTTAATGATCATGATCTGATGTTGGAGCGGTTGCAGCTCAGCTCGCTTGTTTGTTTTCCGAAACAGGTGCACTCAGAGAAATTTCAGACCTTGCACATCAAATTAATATGTATACAAGTAAGATTCTTAAAAGCACAATGAATTAGATAAAAATCATCTTAATAGAAAAGGAGCTGAATATTCATATGCTTATTTAATCTACTGGTACTAGTTTTTTTTTGGCTGTGCATCAAATCAAATTGAGTTTGGTCTTCCAGAGGAGTGAAAAGAATTTCATCTTACTTTCTTGACGAACGAACAATAGAAATCCTTCAAGCAATGAAATGCTACTCCTTTTTTTTTCGCTTTTGGTTTCCTGAAGAATTTCGTTTTTCATTTTAGAAACAATAAGGAGGCAGACGACAACTGCAGCCTTTGGCCACGCCACATAAAGGGCTCTTTTTTTTCGGGTTCGTGGAAGTCTCGTGTTTAGCACACGCGTAAATTTTAGTAGCCCCCTTTAAGCTCCCCCCAATTTTACCAACTTCGGTGGAAGGTTCTGCGGCGGCATCCACTTTGAGCCGCGTCCGCCATTCGCAACGCATGCGCACAAAACGGTACCGCTAGCGGGTATGATATAGGGATATATGTTCTGGTTTGGGGCGAGTTGGGGGCAGGTCTTCTTCCCTGGCTTTTTGTCGCCGCATTTCATTGTTGCAACTTGGCTGGTTTCGCTCTCTGTTGTGTTTTTGATTTTTACTTATTTTTTTTTCGTGTGTTTTGAATGGCTTGTCGCTGTGTGCACGTTTAAGAATGAATCTTCGTCGGAAATGATGATAAAATGCTTGAAGACATATCCCAGCTTTTGGTCTTCAAGGTCAGAAAGAGTTTTGTTGCTGTCTGCGATTCAGTTTCGTTTAGTTTGTCCTCTGTTCAGTTTTTTTTTGCACTTTTTGCAAGCTTTATAAACACGTCAGTATGTCAAATTGCGACTGAGTTACGTTTAACTGGCTTAGGAAGTTTCGCTAAGGCTAAGAAAGTGGGGTACTGCAGGTATAGCGTGCTCTTCATTTTAAATCAGCATTAAGAAATATCTTACCTGCATTCCTGGGTAATTATTTATTGTGTTAATCATTAATACGTTCTACCTCTTTTGTTGACTTTTACTGACACTTGGTTATTAATGTATTCATGGTTATCCATATAGTTAAATTATATGTATATTTCTTCCAATTAATATATTTTGTAGTGCATTTCAGGCTTCGATGTCCGTCATGAAAGTGATGCTCTTCTGCAATTTTCGGTAGTTCCAATCAAAGTGCCAAACTACCTTCTTGACTTGACTCCTTTTCCGTTCCTCTTTTCTACCAAATATAAAATCCAAAACCACCAAAAAAAAATATAAAAATAAACGCAGCACCGCACTCAAAGCCTGGTTATTTCCATTGTTTGCTCTTTTGGCCCTTTTCCTCGGATGTGTGTGTGTGTGTTGTTGTTTGGATTTGTTGTATTTGCTTATGAAGTGCGCACAACTTGACTAAAAAGGGGCAAACAATTGCATTGATCTGGTCAACCCGCGGGCACTCTGCAGCATTTTGGGCATAAAGTATGAGTAAAGTATTTTGTTGGTTCTCCAGAGGCTGCTGACTGCTGACTGCTGACTTTGCTTTTGCTTCTGGGCTGGCATGGGATCTCTTTGGGCTGTGTGCATTGTTTTGGGTCATGTCTTCTGGTCTTCTGGTCTTTTGGTCTTCGGGCCATCGTTTGCATTGGCGTTGGCGTCGTTGTTGGCAACGGTAGCATCCTCCTCATCTTTTGGCCCAATCCCAGTACCAATCCCAATACGAAACCCCCATCCTCAGCCTCATCCTGTGCCCCCACACTTTTTTTTGTTTTTGGGTTTTTGGTTTTTGTTCTTGATCGTGTCGAACGGCGAGCGCCCCTTTTAACAGCGCATAACAGCGAAATCATGACTTGCCATTTACATTGTTCGCTCGTTTTGGACTTTATTGTTTTTGACGGCCCAGCAGAAGAAGGCCAGGCCAAGAAGGCTCTCCTGCTCTCCAGCTCTCCAGTCTCCTGATCTTCGGTCTTTTGGTCTCCCAGATCCAGCGACTCCGGTCTCGTTGGCCAGGCTATGTTGGCGGATTCGGCGGAGGCTGCGCTGTGGCTACTGCTGGCTCTCAATTCAAACGAAAAATAATGAAAAATTATTCAATAAAAATTATTTCGAGGGAACGAACAGGCTAGTGAGGTTGCAAGGGTGCAGGTGCACTGAGGGAAACAGTTGAATATATATTTTAAATAAAATATAATATACATTAACACCTCTCTGGGAAATATATTCATCTTGCAAATGGAATCCTAATAACTATAAGATTGAAGTTAAAAAGGTGTTCAAAAAGGTGAAAGATATATTTTTTGTTAACACCTGTCTGCCAAAGGTCTAGATTTTACAACCAGGTGCACATATTTTTCGCGTGTGACTTCGTGCGTTTGCATGGTCCGAGGCAACTTCCGTTGCCAGTAGCTGGATAATCTCAATGCCCCCAACTGATCGCGATCGCGATCGTGAGTTAAGTGATCGCGCTATAATTTTCCTTTTGGCCCTGGATCGCAATGGTGCCCTGAATGTAGGATGGAGGTTCATGAAAATGATTGTTAAACGATTTTGTGATTTGTTGTTGGCTACTGTGCGCTGGCTTTGACCGCCTCTATTATTATTAGCCCTGGATCGGATCAGATCGGATGGGCTGGTATGGAATAGGATGGAATGGGATGAGATAGTTTGGATCGAAGGGTGGTGGGATCTTGGATTGGAGACTAAACAAGCACCAAGTGGCTGGCAATGCCAAAAGATCTGTCGGACGCACGACTCGCTTAAGTGCAGACTGACCCAGTTTGTAGTTTGTGATTTTTCCCGAGCTCCCTTGATCTCTGACTATAACTATGACTATGGGTATGACTGTGACTTCGACTATGACTGGCGACTTGATAAAGTGCAATGTGTCTCAGATTTGTGCGCTTTGCACGGCAAATGACAAATAGCAGCAGTAGATGCAACAACTGCTGCAACAACATGAGCACAACAATTGACACAACAATGAGACTCGGAATCAAACCGGCAACGGATGCGCCCAATGAGCAAACAAAGCTCAGCGGGAAATTGCCTGAAAAGCCTAGGAATAGGAAAACTTATAGAGAGTAATGGGTGGCGGCGGCAGGGAGGGTGGTGGTGAAACTGGCGATTTATGCGATTGCCGCTCGCCAAGTGGCATAGTGGCTGCCACTTGAGGAAACACGCGAGCCAAATTAGCGTGCCGCTGCTAGATACTTTATGTATCTTGCGGATACACTTGCACTGATTCGCTTTTCTTGCTTTCCTTCATTTTTGGTGTTCCCTCTGATTAAATGGCACTTCCCCTTGGCACGGGTCACACATAGAAGAAGCACTGAGACTCAACTCTTTCTTTCTTTCTCCAGCGCTGGACAATCAGTTTCAATTAAGAGCAAACAAAAAGAAATCAGTCCAACATCGAAGATGTCTCGACCCGAAAGGTGAATCATGAGAAAATTTGGTTCTTGGAAATCATAGATGAATTTTGGGAAGTTCAAAAAACCTGTTCCACTTCGAGAATACCCCCACTTAATGACTATGAAAATGTGAGGTAAATTCAAGATCTTGATAGAGCTTGATATGCGCTACACAGAGAGAATGGGTTTATAAGCAGTTTAAAGACTTATATAACTTTTTAATTTATTTTAAATATTAGTTTTAAATATTAGCTTTATTATTATAAAATATTGCCTGCAAAGATAGTTTTAAAAGTAACGTATACCTCTAGACCTTCTACCAGTAAAAATAAACCGAAAAAGTAGGGATAGACATAGTTAGCTATGTTTATTAGCAGCACAGAACAGACTTTATTTTAGCTGAGCGGTTATTTTTGGCCAAGTTATGTCGAAAACGCCGATTGGAAATATCAAATTTTTTACAACAAATTTTTTTTTCGATTTTTTGATATAAAATATTCAGTTTTTTTTCGATAGCAGTAAAAATAGTTGGCCAAATGTGGAATGCCATACCTCGTTGAATTCGTAACAAAATTCCCTATCGATCCATGTACATACATTGAAATGCTAAGTTTTTGCCATTTTTCACAAATTTTGTGAAAAAATTCGAAAATGCGAAAATTTGTCAAATTTTGTTTTTCGAAAATCGAAAAAGTTGAAATAGACATAGTTAGATATGTAAATTATCAGCACAAAACAGTCTTTATTTTAGCTGTACGGCCATTTTTGGCCAAGCTATGGCGAAAACTCCGATTAAAAATAACCTATTTTTACAAAAATTTTTTTTTCTTCGATTTTTTGATAAAAAATAATCCGTTTTTTTTCGATAGCAGTAAAAATAGTTGGCCAAATGTGGAATGCCATACCTCGTTGAATTCGTAACAAAATTCCCTATCGATCCATGTACATACATTGAAATGCTAAGTTTTTGCCATTTTTCACAAATTTTGATGATGGCACCCCTTATCGAAAATGCGAAAATTTGTCAAATTTTGTTTTTCGAAAATCGAAAAAGTTGAAATAGACATAGTTAGATATGTAAATTATCAGCACAAAACAGTCTTTATTTTAGCTGTACGGCCATTTTTGGCCAAGCTATGGCGAAAACTCCGATTAAAAATAACCGATTTTTACAACAATTTTTTTTTTTCGATTTTTTGATAAAAAATAATCCTGTTTTTTTTTCGATAGCAGTAAAAATAGTTGGCCAAATGTGGAATGCCATACCTCGTTGAATTCGTAACAAAATTCCCTATCGATCCATGTAGATACATTGAAACGCTAATTTTTTGCCATTTTTCGCAAATTTTGATGATGGTACCCCTTATCGAAAATGCAAAAATTTGTAAAATTTTTTTTTTTCAAATATCGAAAAAGTGGGGATAGACATTGTTAGCTATGTTTATAAGCAGCACAAAACAGTCTTTATTTTAGTTGTGCAGCAATTTTTGGCCAAGTTATGGCAAATAATCCGTTTTTTTTTTCGATAGCAGAAAAATGGTATTTTGTTTACCATTTAATAGATTGATCTATTTTGTGTGGCATATTTTTCACTTATTAATGCCTACAGCTTGATGTGCGATCTCTGATTAATTCAAGGTTAAAAAATTTCCCCATCCGTAGCCGTAACATTTCCCATATTATCAACTCATTTGTCACGCTCGCCAATCGACTGACTGACTGACTGACTGATTGGCTGAATGAGCGGCCGATGTCTCAGCTACTGAGAAAGTGAACCCATGCCCATTTACCCAAGTAAACCGCATAATTGACACATTAGCTCGTTTGTGGCTTCGGTCTTCGGTCATGCCCGCTTAATTGGCACTGGGTTTCAGTTCGAGTCTGAGTCTCATTCTCAGTCTGAGTCTGAGTCAGAGCCTCTTCTTGGGCATTTTCTTCACGGCCGGGTGGTAATGCGTTTAAGAGGCGTGATCTTGTCTTTTGCACGCCCTCCTGCTGCGACTCCTCATCCAGTCCTGTGTCCTTCCGTCCTGTCCCATTCCATGCCACTTGGCTGATTGATCATTGTGAGTGAGCCTCCTGCCTAGAGGACTCGGAATCGCTTTGAGGTGTCCGAGTGCTAATGTTAATTCCCGGTGTTTTGGTAGCAAAACTGTCGGGACTTGCTGGCTTGCGACAACGAAAAGTGCTAAGCCAGAAAATTAGCCAATCTCATGCTGGGCAGGAAGCTACCGAAAGAGGTAAAACCTATTGTGGCCATAAAGAAGATCGGCTAATTGCTAATCTGGGTCTTGAGAGGGCTAAAGGATTTTATGGGAATTTTTAGATAATTATTAGCTCTTTGTTTTGCTCTCTAAAACTCACCAGCAAGTTAGTTATCTTGCCATGGTTCTAAGATATTTGATTTATTTTCATTGAATTCTTTTAATAAACAAGATACTCTTAAACATAGTTTTATAAGAACACACTGCCTTCTAAATCAACAAAAACGGTAGCAATCTGAGCCTGTTATTCGCCTTCGAATCTTTCTTTTTATCTTTCGCCATGCGATACCGAAATTATATTTTATTTCATTTATTTTGGCTACCTGTCTGAATGTCCGACCATTTCCATCGCTGTCTGTTGCAACTGTTGATTTTATTTCATGCCGTTTATGCAAATGAAGTTCAAAAGGATAAGGCCAAAACAGCAGCAGCAGTGGCAGTGGCAGTGGCAGTGGCAGTGGCAGTGGCAGTTGCCAGCATCCGACTACCAAACATTTGGACATAAAAATTATTTCTCAATGAAATTCGTATGTCCCGAAATTCGTATCGATGTCTGGCTGAAAGTCCATCGTGTCCCTTTTTTGCTTTTGCTGGCTGCCAGTTCAAATGCAAATGGCATGGCATGCCGCACCGAAAAAGAAATCAAGACCGGTAGCCGACAAAAAAATTGTTGTGATATCGAATTAATTAAAAAGGAGCCGAGCTGAGCTGAGCTGGGGCTAAAGGGAATTCGATTCAACTCGATTCGATGCCATACGATTGCCATACGATTCCATTCGATGCGAGAACAGAGTCTGGCGCCAAATGTAAATGAGGCAGCAGTTTCGGAAATTAGACCTGGCCGAGGATGTTGGCCAGCACCTTGTGAGGCCTTGTTCAATTTGGCGCTGATTTGGCGGTCGTGTTTGGGCTTTTTCTGAATTTTTTTTTTTTGTTTTAACTTTTTGGTGGAAGTGCTGAGTGCGCATGCGTGTTGTTGTTTTCCAGCATCTCGCCGTGGCGACTTGCAACAAGTTAATTAAGCCGCATTTGCATGATATTGTCAATGGAGGCAGTTGGAAGATCCCGATCCCCATGACAACCCACACTTCCTGCAGAGGCACAAAAACCAAAATGAAGAAAAAAAAGGAAACTAAAATCAAGAGAGAAAAAATACGTGTCGCAGGCGGCGTCTAGAGCTCTGAAATTACCCCAACTTCTGCCTCTGTGTGACTGCCTTCTACCACTCGGGTTTTGCTAGGGCCAAAAACTAGCAACGATCGATCACATGCTGCGAGCTGCGGTAATCCGCACTTCCACGCCTTAGTCGCATTTTCATTTTCATTTTCATGCGCGCCCCTTTTGTCCAGACCCAAAATACAGGACACAGACAGGCAGTTTATTTTATGATTGATTGCAAATAAAAATCGCAAATATGAGACACTCTCACACACTCACATATGAGGATGGTGTGTTTACTTTTTGGTTTTTTTTTTTGTTTCTTGTTTCTATTTCCCCGATGGCAGAACCCATGTGGTTGGGTTTGTGTGTGGGTTCTCGGTGGCTCGGTGGTGGTGGTTTCATGGCCCAGGATTGGACATATGTCGTTGACGTGACTGCTACTGTAAGCGAGAACGATTTGCGCTAAGTAGCCAGGGCGTTACTTTCCTATTTTTCTGGCCATTCTTTCAATCTATTTTTTCTTCTTTTTGGCAAGACTAATTATTGTCAGCGCATATGCTCAGATATATCGGGGATGTTCGATGTTTGCTTATTTCTCAGATGGAATGGGTGGTGGAAGGGTTCGATTTTTTTGAGCGATGTTGTCAAACTTTCTCTTATCATACTAATCGTTTGTATTGGGTAACTAACCATTAGCTGAAAAATAAATATAAGTTTGTGCCCATTTTTTATCATGGTATATTTTTTTATATATGTATTTAAAAGTTGTTTTTATGGTATAATATGATATCTTTATCATAAAACCCACTGAACCAACAGACATCGCCAGCGATGGGTTATAAAATAATATTTACAGCCAATCCGTATAATTCGCCCTGCCCCAAAGCAATATATCTATAATCATTCATCGTACTTCTCAAGTTCCAGGCTGCACTTATCGCTCATCCTTGATCATTGATTGACCGCATCACTTTGAGCCAAAACCAGTAAGTTGGCCGCAATCGGCGCGCCATCACGGAAGCCAATTCAAATTGACTTTAATCAGCGGCTATTGTAAATGTGAAAAAAAAAACAAAAACTGCAGGCCGACTGCCAGGTTAAAAGTTGTTGACGATGAGCAATCGGCACCGCCGCAGCCACCTGAACCACCTGAACCACTCAACCACTTGGCCCGGCAGCGGCGCCTGTCAAAAAGTTGTCATTTGCCGTTTTCCTATCAAGAATTTATTTCTGGCATAGCATTGAAATTGTTTAGACAACAGCGCAAGCACAAATACAAAAAAATAAAGGAAAAAAAAAACACAAAAAACTTTTATTTCATTTCAAAAGCTTCAAATGCGTTGCACATGCGCAGCGGGCAGCGCAGCAACAACAAACTTGAATTCGATCGCCGTCTGCACAGAAACTAATTTATTCTAATTTCTAACCATAAATATAAAATATATTTTGCATATAAAATGAAATATATTTTTTGAGTGGTTGGGATTCCATTCTTAATATATTTCTTTGAATTAACATACAAGTGCTGTGACGTTGGTAAAAGATATTTCCTTCAAAAAAGTCTAAACAGAGCTGCCATATTTTTTACAGTGCGGCTTCAGCTGCTGTCGTCGCTGGCTCGTTTTCTGCCGCTCCATAGATAAAAAATACACCTGTCGCATTACAGCTAAATTTATGTCCACCGGTAGACCTTTACTTCGCTGCGGCTAGAAACGCGCCCCAGTGCTGCGTTTGTATTTAGTATCTGTGTGTGTGAGACGATTGCACGCTTCGATCGGTGGATTGCTGGATCGCTGGTTAGGTGGATCGCTCGATCGGTGGTTAGGTGTATATATAGGAGTATAGGTGGATCACCGGTGGCCGTTGCGATAGCCTGAGATGTTCGGTGGGGGTCCAAGTGTTGAGGCATTTCAGGTTTCCACTCGGCCAGCTCGTTGCTGATGCGTTGCCGCTGGCCGCTGTCTGGGCCGCTTTGTTTTTCAGTTTTTTTCTTATTTTTGTCTTTTTTTTTTGTTTTGCGTCGTTTGGTTTTTATCGTTGGCTTTTCGAAATAAATACATAAAATTCGATCGAAAGTTTTGTGCTTGACAACGACGGATCCGGCATTTGATTTCGCACAGATAGCCCGCTTGGCTGGGGAGAAATGACGTCAAGGGAGAAACAAACTTAGTCTTGTAGCCGAGAAACTTGGACAAATACTTTACGGTACTCGGAACGCCGAAACGAACCCAAAACTGCTAACTGTTTGCAGCCCAGCTATGTGATCTGCGATTAGCAAACAAGCTGCCGCAGAATCTCTATCATCAACTACAAGATCCGAAACAGACACTGCGCACTTTTGATCTATCCAACTAAACACAGCGCTTGGCAGAAGTTAGGGTATCCATCTAACCAAGGGCATATGGGTAAACCTAGAAATGTGTTCATAAAATGTTCCTTCAAGTTGAAGTATCAATATACAATAAGATCAGATATACAACCATATATAACCTATATTTGTTAATTAAAAAGAAAAGATCCTCATTTTGTATAGCCGGCACTTCCTGTACTGAAAATCGTCCAAAAGTTGTAGAGCTTTAAATAAAATTCAAAAGATTTATGTACATATTCAATTTATGGCTTTCTGCACTTAAAAACTGAATATGTCCGATACTGAAAAATATAAATATATTAAAATGCAATAAATTGCCTTTGACTTCAATTAAAATATATTTAAAATATATTTTTTTGTGATCATTAAATTCCGGTTTTTCATTTTGGATAACATTTATTTCACATTTATTTGTAAATTATTTAATTGTTGTATTTTTACTTTGTTAATTACCTTAACATAAATTAGAAATGTAAGTATTATGGAGGTAATGGAAGTTATATTAAATATACTTGAGACTTGAAGAGCATCTGCGTACCACCTCAGCCCAAGTCACATATTAGTTTTAGCTTAAGTCTTGTATTTACTTGGCCCATAGCTGGCGGCGTATTTGAGTCGACACTCGGGGAATTTTCAGTATGTGGTTAGTTTCTGTTTATTTTTTCTTTCTAAGACAACGCATCGCCAGCAAAAGCTCATTTATCAAAACGTCGATTGATAGCCCAAGCTTAGCGCTTAATTTTTCACTATTTTGTTTTTTTTTTTTTTTTGCAATCACTGTGGTGAATGGCCCAGTGGATGAATCATAGGTGAGTCAACTAATTGCAAATGCGACTCATTCGTAGTTACAACAAAATGTCAGCATCACCTGTCCCTGTCCCCAAAGAGTAACCAATATATCGATTTCGGTTTCGTGAAATCAAAATCCCAACTTCCCAAATGCACCAAATACATAATTAACTCAAGTCGGCAGCATCCCTTAGATGTTACACGCTGAGATCGGGAAAAAAAAGGTCATTGCTATCTGGGGCTGGTCTAAACGCTATTATTAAGGGTCACAAATCAATGAAGACTTTATCGAAGGGACAGAGAACCTCTAACTGCGACAGCGACTCATTACAACAAATCTGGGATCTGGTGATTACAATAATGCACAACAAAAAAAAATAAAAAAGCCGCGCTGGGAAGCTGTGACCCCAAAGAATAGGAAAACATGCACACCGAAACTAAAATTTATTGACAATTCGGCTGGAGAACACAAATGGTTGCGAGCGATACACAAAATACAAAAAAGTGTCCAGCTGGGGAGAAAGGTCCACCGAAAGGTGGAAGAAAGTCGGCCAGCAAGTGCAGCCAACAGATTCGTTAGGCCAACACGACTAAGGTAAAAAGGGCAGACCATAAATTTTCCCCAGATCTCTTGGGGTCCCCACAAAATCCAACAAAAAATATAAAACGGATAGAACTGAAAACACCAAATAACATCCCCAGTTCAGGACTGGCGATCAAACGGATCGTTAGACGCCGCCGTCGCCACCGATATTTTCAAGACGATATTTCGCCTTGGGTGCCAGACATGGGTTTAGACCACTGAAATTGAGGTCCAATAATTATGCAAATTTTTCAGTTTAACGCGGCCCAGGATTATCCAGCCTTCGATCGCATAGAAGCTGTGCCGGAACTAAACCGATTTGCATATTTCACCGGCACTCGAGCAACACGCGTCGTCGATTCGCCTGGGACAAGGACCTTCATAATTTAAATAATTGTCCCACTTGCCGGCTTCCTTTCTGCTTAGAGATTTTTTTTTTGCTTGGACTCTTCGTATTTTGTACATATATATATATTTTGGATATATATTTAACATCGTGGCACGGCATTTGGCATAATTATGTAGGTCAAAAATTGTTTATTGACACGCAAGGCAGCCGAAAACAACAAAGAAATTTGCATAATTTTACGCTGCTGCAGCCAAAACGCCCCACCAGCCCCGCCCCCTTTTGGCTGCCCAACAGCTGTTAATTATAGGACTGGTGGGTGGAAAGGGGGTTGTGGGCTGGTGGGGGGTGAGGTGAGGTCAAGTGGCGGGCAAATTGTTCAAAGGGTTTTTGCCTCACAGCAAGGGTTAGACTTTTCCACATTTTTTTGCACCTGCTGTTCGGGAATTGAGACATAAAAAGGAAAATTGTTGTAGAAAAATTCAGAATTTAGGAATTAGGAAAAAAAATTCGGAAATTATTATGCGGGAAAATGTCAGCCTAACATGTTCCTAATTTATGATTTTAATTAAGTTTTCAAAATGCCATTTCCCTGACCAAGCTGAGTTTTCCATGTTCAGGTTTTTTTTTTTTATTCTATCGCACTATTTTGCGCACAATTTGAATCGAATGCCGAGTGCTGGCGGAACGGGTCAAACTCGTTTCGAAAACTGAAACAGAATTTTCCATTTGCCATGTGCGGGTCCAAGATTTAGCTGAGGAATGCCCAGGCAGTGGGAAAAAGTTGCGCCGCGTGTAAATGAGATTAATTTATAAGTTGACTTGCCTTGCTGACAGACAAACCGATGGAAAGGCAGACTCACCTGTCCCCAGGAAAATGCCCCGAAAGGATATCAGACTTCCGTTCTGGCACAAACATCCGTAACCCTTGAATCGCATTGGCAGTCGGAAGAATCGTGATAAACATCTAAGCCGTGGCGCATTCATATATCCTCATTCCGTCCTTTGTTCAGCTGGAATCGGATTACACTTGGCGTAAAAGTTGTCTATAAAGAGCAGAGATGTTTCACGATTTTATAGGGAATTTAGTTAGAAATATATATAATATTTAATAATTTTGTACTAAAATGAGACAGACCTTAGAGTAAACATTTACCTATTTTCTTCATTTTTATGTTTTAAGCAACACTTTTGTTTGAGACCTCTCTTTTGTGAGTCTCTGATCTCATTTTGTAGATATTAAGGGAATTTTTGTACAGTGTCCCCGTTTTCAGTGGCAAACTTAAAACATCGAGAATGGAATGGCAATGTCAAAGTCCTGCCAACAACGACCAACATAGAACAGCAGCCGTCTGTCAGATGTGCGTTGCACTGTCTGCTTGTTGGTGTCATAAATCGTTATCGACCACGAACATCAGGTGGCACTCGGGGCGCACTCATTTCACACACGGGCGGGGGAAAAACCGCTGGCATTTTCCACTGCCACCACTGCCAGTGCCACTGCCACTGGTGCTGCTGATGCATTTTCCTGGCCATAATCCGTGGGACAGGGGATTGTCGTAAATTAACGCTGCGCCGGCAAACGAGCAACAAAAAGTCAGGGGTGGTGTGTATTGTTGTTGGATTCGGCATTCGCTGGCTTGTCGCCTGCAAGTTGCAACATTAGCGTCAGCCTGTGCCACTCGAAGCCGACATGCAAAACAGACCAAAACATAACAAAACAAAACAAAGGTTCTGCAGTTTATGGCCCTGTATTAGATTACAGCGCTGCATGAAGAGGTTTAAGTCCCCATAATTAGCCATGGTCTACCGGGAAACTCTTTTTCCCAAAAAAAAGGAGCACACGGAAAGAAATTATAAAATAAATTGAGGGAATGAGGGGTTTTGTTCAAAAGTCGATATTTAATAAGAGATATTTCAAACTAAAATATTGTATGTATAGTACACACTCCAGTTCTGTAGGAAATCTACTATTTAAAATATCGTAGTTAAAAAAATAAGAATTTTCCAAAAGTATATGCCTGAAAAAATAACTGATTAGATACTTCTTATTTGTAGCCCTACAAATTTGTGCCTGTACCTAATCTAGAATTTTTACAGCTTAGTAACTATTCATGTTCCTTAGAATATTCCCATCTAACCAGCAGCAAACATCCATCAAATATCCAAACTGAAACTCGTGTCAGACCGTGGTTAACTTACTAGACTTTCCCCACCGCAGAACAGCAGCAGCACCGAAACAGCTGTAAATGACATTCGGACAAAATCAAACATTTTAACACGCTTCAAAGTTGAGAACCAAACAAAAAAAAAAAAACAAAAAAGAAGAATGCGAATGCGAACGGGGGAAAATGTCAAAAAAGTACGGTGTGGCGTGGAAAAAGCTGCCAGGGAAAACTCAATCAAAGGCGACATGGGCCGCCGTCGCATAATGTGGAAAATTCTACAACAACAGCAGCAGTAACAGCAGCAACATCAGTGGCAGCAGCAACATCAGTGGCAGCAGCAACAGCAACGCGTGTGTCCTGCCACATCGTCTGGGGGTCAGAAAACGAGGACTCCGGGCCGTCAGTACGTCAGCCCGTCCGTTCGTCCTTCTGTCTTCCTGTCTGGAAACATTGAATACGCATTACAAGACCGCGGACCGAAAAGCAAAACCGAAACCAAAACCAAAACCGCGTTACCACATGTCAGCGGCCCCGGCTTGGGGCATATGGGAATTACCAACAACTCGCTGAATGTGCAACACATGTTGTTGCTGCTGTTCAAGTTGCTGCTGCTGCTGTTGTTGCTGCTGCTGCTGCTGTTGTTGTTGTTGTTGGCGGTGTTGCTGTCTGATTTTGGCCCACTTGATTGGTTGAAAATGCTGGGTGTTGGTGGTCCGGCCTGTCAGAACTTTTGTTTTGCCATAATTTTTGCTGCTGTCATTGGAGAGCTTGTGATTTGTGGCGTTATAATGTGGAAAGAGGGGGAGATTTTCTATGATTAAGGGACAGGACATGACAGCCTTTGCTTAAATTAAATTCGAAATCGATTTTATATACCCTTCTGTTATTTGTAATATCTTTATATGCAAATACACATCAAAAACAATATAATATGTTAGATATTCACAACTTTTAAAGAGAAGAAAATACCATCGTTTAAGTTGACACAAGTGAAAGGAGAAAGGAGCAGTTAACACTCCTTCAGTTAGCCCCAAAATGTAAAAAAAAAAATACTAAAATCCCGCCAGCTTGTCTACACATGTCTTGGCATTTCTTTGCTCAAGCTTTTCTCGGCTCCATGACATTCTCCAATTGCACACAGAATTCCGTGAATTCTTACGCACACAAGCTTTGGATCTCCAGCGAGTGGGCCATGTCCATTAGCAGGCCAACAAGGGGTTTCTTTTTCCAATTTCGAACGCACTAATCTTCACACCTTTCGATACAGAAAGGAACCCAGCTGGAACTGAGGCGAAGGATGGGGAACTTCCTCGAATTGTCGGACAAATGTGAGGCGAACAGCTTCCGAAGAAATGCACCGACCAATGGCGCTGGCAATCTTGCTATTGGCCCAAACAATTAGTGTTGCAGCCCAAAAGAGTTGGCCAGAAATTTCGGGCTCTCGGCAAGTGCAATGTGTGCCAAGCGGTTAATGAACAATTTCATGGAAATATTGTCACACTTTTGTTGGCGTTGGATTCCTCAGTTGTCACTTGTCAGCTGGGCCAGTTGAGCCTATGGACTACGGGCTATGGGCCATGGGCTCCTCTTGGTCCACTCACTTGGCCAATGCTTGCCTAATTGATTTATTGATGTTTACATGTGCGTGCCTCGCCAGGCTGCTGCAACTCTTTGGGCCCCCTTTGGTTCGGACCTGGTCGGACTTACAACATTGCCCACAATTTGCTCTAAACGCTCGTCGAGAGCATTGACAATTGTTTGGGCCATGTTTGTCATCATCATCGACAGACAGTGCAAGAAATTGATTATCTTGAAGTTGACAAAAACATATAAATATTCGCAATATTCTTTTGCTTTCAGAGCATAACAACTGCTTGAAACTCTAACATACTCTCAGAACTCGCTGTAATATATTATTTAATGGAAAATGAACTATATATACAAATAGATTTTTTTAAAGTGTACTCTTGATGCTGATGTTGTGCTGTCCCGCACAAAACATCTTCGAGTCTGGCCGAGCTAGACTCTTTGGTAGCCAAAGTTTAGACAGACCAAACAATTCGTCAAACCCAAAGACGGACGGACCAAGTAATTGTTGACCTTTTACGTCGTCGCAGCCGTACTGTTGGCCACGTTTGAGCTTGGCTTCCAGCCTCCTTTCCCCTCTCCTCTCTCCCGTACCACACTCATTGGATTGCTCATTGTTGGCTGTTGTCGTCATGTTTTTATTACTGTTTGCCCGCCCTGGCCGGAGGCCTCTGGTTCGATGGTCGATGGACGATGGTTGGATGGTGTATTGGCCATTGCCAGTCCATGTTGGCCAGTGCCTGCTGCTATTTGCTCTTCATAAATAGCATGAAATCTTTGGCGCTGCACGTCGCAGAGATGCCTGAAAGTCTAACACGACAATTTCCAGTCTCCCGTAACCGAAAACCCATAGATATCGTATCGTTGCCCCCCCCCGCCCCAGCTGCTCCACGCGTTTTCGATTTTCATTGGAATTTTTGAGCTGCTGGTGCGGGAGTGGGAGTGAAAGGCCCCACTGGAGATTTCACAGCTTTTGGCTTTGTTTGATTTGTCAAAATGTTAAATGGATCCCCGAGGAAGATCCATCTGCCGTAGCTGGAAATTGGTCAGCGTGTTTGCAAGTGGCAAACGAAAGTGGTTCCAGCCTGTTTATGGCGACTTTGGATTGCACTCGATTTCGGGGACACATTATGTGTTGTGAGTTTGTGAGGTTCAGGTATTTTTAGAAATATTTATTAATGTTGATTTACATAATATATATTTGCTATTATAATATTTATTAGAAAATTAGACTTTCAGTGGTTGCACTTACTACCTTAACTCTGAATTTGTATTTATCTCAGCATTTTCTTTACCAAATCCCAACTCATTTATATTCCCACGCAAAATGTATGCACTTGTGCATTTTCAATATATAATACGTATTTCTAATATCTTTCAATAATTTCTGTGCTGATATGATTTGTTGGTAACGCTGGCATGTGTGTGTTGTTTGTTGTGTGGCTGCATTTTGAAAAAACCACTTTGATCACCAGGTGCGCGCCGAAGTTGTTCTGGTTCTCCTTGTTGTTAAACTCTGTTGGTGTTTTTCTTTTTCCATTTTTATTTTTATTTTTTTTTTTGTGATTTCTACTGCCGCTGCAGTTAGCGATTAGGCCAAAAGCGAAATATGTTTAGAACCTTGTTAAATGTCACCATTTTGGTATGCGACCTGAAATTGATAAATCGCCCAAGTGCGTGTCGGCTAATTTCGATGCGATATCATTTCGGTTGCCAATTTGCCGTCCTTGGCGCAATGACAAACTGGAGCGAATCGAACTGGTTCGCTTTTAAATCAGATTAATACCACGACCAGAAACCGGTGCACTAAATCCCACCGCAGCTCTAGGTGCAATTTCTCTGATTTGACAAAATGTTATTAATTGAACGGCAACCGGGCAGACAATGCTCGATGCTCACTCAATTTGGCGAGGTTTCTGGTACCTCAAGTGCTAATAATTGGCAAAAGAACCGGAGACAATGGCCAACCCAAAAGATGCCTATCAGTTACCAGAAGGCAGGCCAGAAAGAAAACTCTGGCCCTGCCAGGCAATGGAAGCGACTGAAACTGAAACCGAAACTGAAACCGATACTGATAGCTTCAAAGGCCCAGGAGCGTTCTGAAGTTGTGCAGACGCACCTTGACTTCGTTTGGGTTTTGGTAACAAAATAATTTGTGTACCTGTGCACCAAAGGTGACTGTGGCTGGAGAAAAAAAGGAAAAAAAATTATGTGTATAAAAAACACGGAATAAACGAAGGAGCAACGATCGCGCTCAACTGAGCGCATAAATGCCATAAAAATTGTTCCAGGCACGGTAATTAGTTGTTGTCCTGGCCGAAACGATCACCAAGGACCCCGTCGCTCTGGCAAGGTGTTTTAGTGTTGGCCCTCGGGCCTGGGTCCTCTCCAGACCTCTACAGACCTCTCCAGACCATTGTCTTCTTGCCTTTTGCCATGTCATGGTAGTCAGCGGCTCGCATTCGCGGCTATAATTCATTAACGCTTCGCTGGATGGTCGCGATGTCTTGCAAACGGCAGCGAGAAAGTATGCGACTTTTCCCCTCATTCCAGGCCACCTTTTCCTTATCGCCAAGTGGCAGAGGCACTGGAAGGTCATGGAAGGGGGAGCAGGTGGCAAGAAGTGCAGTTGGTGGTGCATTCGGCAGCGGTGATGCAGCCGCCAAAAAGGTGTACAAAAGGTGGTCAGGCAAGTGTCGCCGCTGTGACCGCAGGTTCAAGGCTCTCAACTAGGCCACTTATCTCATTGGGCCTAAATGTGGCATTAGTCATTAAGTCCTCGCAACTACTGCATTAGCTCAGCATACTCAGTGTGGGAAGAAAGGGTGAGAAGGGTTTATGTTTATACTTCATAATAATAACTTAATCTTAGATATATTCCATGGAAATACTTTAAATGTTATGCTTGCATAAATATATTTTAATATTCAGCGATTTGCATTGCTCAACCATCTACGACATCAAATTCCAGCCTGTCAGTCAATAAACGTTTTTTGGCCATAAACCAGAAAATAGTGGCACATAGAATGTGGCTTATTGGGCCAACGAACTGTGCAAAACTGTGGCAGCAACTTTTCCTCCGGCCGCCGAGAAAGACAAACTCAGACCCACCGAGCACCGAGTTGTAGCTGGTTGCACAAATGGCCAACTCCAACTGTTTTGGCCCTCTCTTTCGCTCCTTGCAGCAAATGCTAATGTATGCAACACCCGCCGCCGCCGCCGACTGCTGACGACCTTGAAAAATTATGCAAAATCGATGTAAAGTGAAGTAAAAAAAAAAAAAAATGAACCAAACACACACACACACACACTCGCACTCGTCCAAACAAACAAACTGCGAAAATAAGTTCAGCAGCAGCGGCAAAAAAAAAAAAAGAAAATGAAATGTAAAATGGAAATGTGGCACGGGGCGATGGGCGATGGGTGGCAAAAATGGGGTGATAGAAAGGGGCACTTGGATTTCCTTTCTTTCATGACTTTTTTCCACCGCTGCTGTTATTGTATTTTTATGTAAAAAATTGGCGCAAATGAGCCAGACAATGTCGGTGCTCATGCGCGTTGCGAGGGCGGCGGCAGCGGCAAGTAAAGGGGGCGTGGCCGGTGAAAAGTTAAGCGTACGCTGAACTTTTTTGCCAGCCGTCGTCAGCTGATTTGCATACGATTTTGTCTGCAAAGAGAGAAGAGAACTTCATTTTCATTTTCGGCCGAGAGCGGAAGTTGCCGCCGCTGTCGTCACATTATGGTTTGTTTGCCATTTCCGTTTGGCATTTGCATGCGCTTTGCTTGCCAAAAAAAAAACCAAATATTCTCAAAAAAGAACCAAAAAAAATCATGGAGTAGAAAAAAAATGAGAGCAGTAGTCTCCTGTTGATTTTTTGGCCGCCTCCTTGCGCCTTGTGCAATTTAAATAATTTTGCATAATTTGTGGAAATTGACTTATGGATATCTCGGCGTTTGTCTGCTCTTCATTTTTATGTGCTACTGCCACTTGTTGAGCTTTTTCGGCAGCCAAAAATTGCTGTAGGTCATGTCTGTATGTTTTCCGTACGAGAAGCGAGAAAAATTATGCAAAATTATTTTCACCAAAGTGTTTTTTATTTATTTTTCCACCCGCCGCCGCCGCTTGGCTGTGCATAAATTTTCCCCTTAAAGTTTTCGCACAACATGATAAATGAGACTTTAAGTTGTTTGACACCCAAGCCCAAGCATTTGCACTGATTTCTTTTGTCTAAGTTGTTGTTTTTTTTTCTGTTTTTTAACTGTGGGGTTTTCTTGACTGCCTTATCGGCAGTGGAAGTTTAAATTTGAGTTTGCTAGCTTACTTTTCGCATTTTTTTCGGTTTGTTGCTGCGCCTGATAAGAGTGGAGTTAAGTGCGGTTTGTTTTGGTAAGAAGGCGTGCAGTTGCAGGACCATAAAAAAAAGGCCGAAAACTCAACGGGCCAACAATTGAAGACTTACATAATTTATGACTTCCCCCCTGCGTGCGCTCGCTTCCCCCTGGCAACAAAAAAGTACAGAAAACGAAAACAAAATAGGTAGAAAAATACAATAAATAAATTGAGGATCGTTGTGACAACGTTCGCCGGCTTGCCAAACACGTAGCTCCGGTCCCGTCCCGTTCGGGCCAAACAAAGTCCAAGTTGGGAACGTTTTAATTTCTTACACTTGGCAGCAGTGGCAACAACAACAACCACATCTACTGCTGCAACAACAAACAAGCTATAACGTCAGCAGGAGGGACGCGCGTGCGTCGCGATCCATCAACGTGCGCGGGCGTCGCCGTCGTATGACCATAGTGATAAGGTCCGCGCTCCGTAACAGACACAGAACTGCTATGTGGATATATATGAGTGCAGAGAAAGAAAGCAGGAACTTATTTTAGAAAATCTAAAAAAAATCTATATCATATATAAAGCGGTATTTTCAATGTATTTGACAAAGATTTTAAGGCAGAGAAAAACAGGAGTTACAACTAGATAGTATATAGAATATAAGTTTCATATAAAGCACAGTACCTCCAAATTTAAAATAATCAGATGCCTTATAAATAAGTTATGACAAAATATTCTTAAAGTTAAGAAGTAAGTAAGTAAGCTTGATTAATAATAAATCTCTGGGGTAATAAAATATAGATATTTAAGAGATGATTACTAATCCATATTCGCACGAGCAGAGCTACATGGGTTAATTAGCTAATACGTTTTAATATGATCTAATATTAGTTCTCCTCTTAATTTTATGTACTTCTTAAGCAGTTAAGTATTAAGTTATTAAGCAGATAGTATTTTTCACTCCTTTCCTTTCCCAGTTTTATGCCCTCTTTTCTTGCAGTGCACTTGTAGCTCCCCCAGCTCCTATGGCTAGCGCGTCTCTGGCATTAACCGGAAGCCTGCGCCAAACGTGATCAACGGTTCGCTTTGCGGCTGTACAGCGAGTTAGCCGCTCCACCCCCGCCACTGGCACCACCCCCCCTCCCAGTCACCACCCCCAACTCCTACGCCACTGCGGCCATTCATTCGTGCGTCGCCGTTTCTGCCGCTTCTGCCGCTGCGGATGGTGCCGCTTTTTCAGTTTTCTGGCGTTGTCAACGATGAGCGCTGATACGTAAAATGAAAGACGGAAAAAATCCAGAAAAAATCCAGAGACTGCGGACTGCGGATTGCGACTGCGACTGAGTCCATCCATGTCATACGTTTGAATGAAAAACGTGCGTGCTGCCACAGAAGGAACTCTGACTTTGGAACGTTGGCGTTGAAGGTACGACAACGACAACGACGACGATTTAGAGGAGGAGTAAGGGAGTTATGGTCATGGCATTATTCCCTGCTCATTTCTCAACATATTTAGTGCCACTCAATACAATTCGTCTCGTCTTCAGCCGCTGTCTGTTCCCCCACAAAAAAACCAAAAAAAAATTATAAAAAAGAAATGAGGGGGAAAAAGAGCAGCAGCAGTAGAAGATTATAAGCAAAATGCAATATACAATGCTGACTGCTGACTGCTGAATTGTTGGATGGATGGTTGGGATTCATACAGAAAAATACGAAAGACGCGTTGGTGTTTTAATTTTACGTGTTGCCCGAGAAGATTTCTTTCAGTTTGCTAAAAAGAAAAGTGGGGAAAAAATCACAAGGGGACAGACAAAAAAAAGATAGGAGAAAAACTTGTAAAGATGAGTGAGCTGCGTACGTGCGTAAGTCAGAGTTATAGCAGGAACGGATAAAGACTTCTGATCCGACGGTCGGTCGGGGCTTTGATGTGGCTCAAAATAAGCCTAATGCTCCATTACATTTGCAAATTGAATTGGCCATGTTAATTTTTTCAGATTTCTGCAGGAATTACTGTCTACATGTCCATTTCCTTGGCTGTCGTCTGAATATATGCAATGAATATTTTTTGCAATCTATTGTGCAACGGATGACACTGAAACTAAACGATTCAATAAAATAATCAGAAGTATCGAAATAGGTTTCTAAAGCTATATATTTATAATTCAAATGTTATCTAAGCTACTTTCCATTATAAATACACATTTTAAAATACCCCTTTCTAGCGCCTGAATGTAGGCAACAATTATTTTTCGCAGTCGATTGTCCACCACATTCACACTCCCTCACACACACACTTCGTTAAATGTTTTATGCCCTGTTGATGGCTGTCGAGTATTTAAACTTAACCGCACTGAAAACCTCAAGAATCACAGCCCTGAAACCCCCGCAAAATGAAGAGTAACCCACCGCACACACACACACACACACATACACACACACGCACACATGTGTCCACAGTCAATTAAATTTATATAAGTGTGTGTCCGTGTGGCTGCCATATAATCAGTGCGTTGTGTGGTGTATAGATGAATGTATATGGTGTGTGTATGCAAAAATGGCAAACGGTCTGTTAAGCACACATGTGAATGCCACGCCCCCTTTGGTCCACCACCCCGAAAACCGCCCCCAGTCAACAATCAGCCGCCCAGCAACTGGCAACAATTTGAAAGATACGAAGCGTAACGAAACGAAAAGGACGAGTGAATGAGTGGAGGAGTCCTGAAAACTGGGTATCCTGAAAAGCCAGCACAGCCAGTAGAGCCAGGAAGCAGAACCAGAACCAGAACCAAAACCAGAAACCTGCTCATGTTTGAGTTGCGTCTGCAGTTTTATCAACGCAACGACATCAACTTAAAAGCACTCAGGGGGCTCTTCCATACCCCACACCAATTCGTTTTTGGCCTAAAAAGGGTTAAGGGTGGCAACATGAAAGGGGGAAAAAAGGAGTCCATGCCCAGACGACAATCAACGCAGTTTATTTATGGAAAAATAAAATGAAATAAAATGACGATGATGAGCAGCAACAACAGCTATCTGCCGAATGCCAAATGCCGAATGCCGGCAGTCAAGGGTTAAGGGTTGCCTCTCGCCTGCAGAAATTAATTTCTGGCAACACTTAAAAATTAAAATTCAAAACTCCCACCCCCCCAGTGATTAAGCCCAATTCAGATGTTGATAAGAGCACACCGATAAGAGTGTGGCAAATTATTAATTTTAATGGCACTCGAAACGAAGAAGATATCGGTTGGAATTCGCTGGGAGCGATATTACAGCAATTAGCGTAGCTTTGTCTATCGTCGCCTGGGCCTGACTAATGGCCGTTGATAGTTCCTAACTATCCAGAACTGAGAACAAAGTTTTTGACGAAAATGTCTCCCCCGAAAGCAGAGAAATGTAATAACAATAAAGGCGGCCACATAAATTACCCAGTCAAGTGCCACAGTCGCAGTCGCATTCAAAGTTAGCCAAGCGAGACCGGCAAAGTCGCTGATGGTGGCCAAGTCTTATCAAACTGAGGTAACTTTCGACTTCCTAGCCATGACATCTCCCCCTCGTGCATGTGTGTGTGTGTGCGTGTGTGTATGTGTGTGTAAGTGCGTGTTCCTGCCGCCTTTTGCGGTTCAATAAACCATAAAAGGCTCATTAATTATGCGCATATCGCGCCTACAGGGGCGGAAAATGTGTCACTCGATGCTCCGGTGTAGATTGGTAGGCTGCAAGTCGCTTCTGCCTGGTTACAACAAGCCAAGGATCACTTGCTGGGGTATAACAACAAATTCGTGGTGTTTGACCAAGAAATACTGATAAAATATATATATTTAAATACAAGTATAAAGTTAAATACATATTGATTTCATAACTTATTAATAAGAATTTAAGAAACACAAATGTCTTCTGATATTTCAAAATATGTAGAACAAGAAATGTTAACAAAAGTAAACTTTTGCAAAGTTGGAATATTTTTTATATATTTATATTTTTTCATTATTTCAGAGCATTTTACCTTCGCCTATTGTCAGACCACTAACTTTTCGTGTTGCTTGTTATCAACCCCTCAATTTCTGTGCTCTAGTGGAACCATCCACATGTCAGCGGTTGGCAATTAATTAAAGCCAAAAACAAAAAAAAAAAGGAACTGTAAAAAAACCAACAAATTAAGCGGGCCTGAAATGCTTGACATACTTTTGGCATACCCAGCCGAAATAAATTTGATACGTGGAGAACAAAAAATAAATAAAAAAGGTGAAAAACTGGGCCTAGGTGTTGGCCTAACCAGCTGAGAGCGACCTTTGCTAGTTGCATTCGGCATGCAACAGTTTTGCATTAAACGCAGAAATAATAATTAATTTAATTGACAGCTTTTGGGGCTGGGCTCCAACGCAGACGCAGACTTCGACAGCCTCAGACTTTTGCTCAGTTTGCTCAGTTTGCTCAGTTTGCTGAGTGACTGACTGACTGACTGCCACGCAGGAAAAGCTAAAGCCATAGCTTTACAAAATCGACAACAACGACGACGACAACAACGACAACGGCAACAACGACGAGATCTTGGCAACACACCTCGAAATCTGTCAAAAAGCAAAAACTTCAAAGCAGCCCCACACGACACAGCCAACACAATACAAAAGGCCCCAAAAGCAAGCCAATAAAAAGAATCAAGCCGGGTTGGCAAACATTTTTTTTATTGCGTGGACTGATTACAGCCACACACAGGCACCAAACTGGGATCCAAAAACCAGGGCGAGCTTCATGAATGGATCTCGCAGTCATGATCATTACAACTTCTTCGCCGTCTGGCATTCATTCACAAAAAAAAAAAAGGGAAAAGAAGCCAGCCAACTGGCAGGAGAGTCTCTGCACAGGAAGAAAATTGTAGTAGGTGCTGAAGCTCCTTCTTTGTTTTTATGAATAAAACTTAAGTCTTTCAAAAATGTATGTATTTTTATTCAAATATGGTCAATTATCATTTATTATGAATCATTCATGTGTGTTATCACAATTAGTGTTCGTCCTTAACTTGTATATTTTCTCTCTGTGTGGCAGCCCACAAGCCTTTGCCTTGGCGGATATCATTAAGCCAGGCTTTGTTTTCCTTTTGGACCAAACGATCGCATTTCTTGGCCGTCTGGATTCATCTTCGTCTTCAAGTAGGCGCGACAATTGCAACAGTTCGTTTTTCCTTTTATTTGCCCGTTTGCTTGGTACCCTTTAAAATGGTGAATGAAAAGTGAATCAAAGCTGGGCACAGCGAGGTGTGCACTATAAGGATGGGCCGATCCACTGATTGACATGATCATGATTTACACCTTTCTGGGTGCGTACGGTACGGGCGACACCCACTTATGGCGGCCAGACTGAGAGAGATGATGTGCTGCTTGGTTCCTGCCAAAGGCAATGCCCTCGAATTACCCAGCACTATGGTGCAGGTAAATTGGTCTTCAATTTATATAACTGCACTGTAAACAAAGTCGGAAACATATATAAAATATGCATGTGAAGACACTTTAATGTAGTAATGAATGATAGTAACTTCGAAACTGAGATTGTAAGAGACAACTTCTTTAGAAATCAATTTGGATATCCACATTTAGTAGAAGAATTCAAAGTATTAGTTTAAAAGGAATACTGACGATGATTTGCTCTCTAAGTGCAGCATTAGATTCCAAGTCTGTTCTTCAACTTAACCCTGCTGACTAGTGTAGGCCTGCTAATTGTCGCAGGGGCCATCAAAGCAACACCCGCACATCGCGGATCCGCTTGTGGCACTCTGTATCTGAACCTAAGAGATAGCAATCTGCGTGTGCCAACAACACGTCGTCGTCGTTAAATTACTACGCGACTTTTAACGCGCTAAGCACTTGGTATTGCCCGGGATGTGGATGTGGATGTGGATCTCCGCCTGATTCTGATTCTGATTCGGAATCTGGCTGGGGATGTGGATGCGGATGATGGTCAGGCTGTGCGAGAGATCTGTGAGTCACTTGTAAGTGGAGGGGTTCATGACCCGACATTAAGCAGTGCCGCTGTTTATTTGGCTTAATAAATCAAATGAAAAGTTAATCAACAAAGGGCTTTTGCAGCAAACTTTTCGCCTAATTTTAATCCTTTCCGTATCCAATAAGAACCCCGCAAAATTTCACCGCAAATAATCATAATGAATGGGGTGTGGAGTGGAGTGAAGTGGAGTTTTTCGAGGGAGTTGCGCACTTGCTGCCGTTTGTTTGCCCATTTTTGGTGGTGCCCTCTGAACTTCCACCTCCGAACTTCCTGCTCTCATCCTACGAATATTCAGCCTCAACCACTTGCAGTCTGAGTTTTTGTCTGCTATTTGATTTCTGAGTTGTGTTGAGTTGAGTTGAGTTGAGTTCTGTTGCTGTTTTGTTCGCGCGCGGCAAAAGTCAACAACACAGTTCGAAACGTCAACAAAACCTTTTAAATTATTATTTGCCTTTGTGTTGCCTTGTTTGACTTGGCAGGCGGGGGCGTCTACAAGTAACCAGGGGTTGCTACCAAACCCTTTCCTCGGAACCGGGCCCCAGAATCCACCGTGAGAATTACTCCGAAAAGTTCGTTACAAAAATATGAACCATCTCTTGGCGAAATTCCTGAAGTGATCGTCAATTTGGCGAATGTATTTATCTATTGGTAAGCGTAACCCTTCTCGATCATCTTCTTGCTGCTCAGAATTTGCACATTCAAATTTCACATTAATTTGAATTTTTTATGGCATGCAAAAAGGGTTTCCTATAGTTGATTGCATCTTCAATAGACGATCAATATTGTCTTTTGTGCTCAGGACAGGACGAGCATTTCCATGGGAAAGAAAAATCGTCTTCGCCTCGGACCTAACCCCTTGACGGGCCTGGGAAAATTAAATAGTATGCAAAAAGCGATAGTCGAAAAAAAAACCAAAGTAAAACACCCTTCGGCGGCGAACAGGGCACACAGATGTCATCCCATTAGATGCCAACTTGCCCTATCTTCTTGCCAGCTCAGCCACATAGGCAAATTACCCAAAGGATCGGATCGTTGAGGAATCGAAATGAGAATCAACCCTTCGGCACCCGGGCGAAGATGCCTCAGCCCATTTGAATACTCATCTTCATCCGTTTGCGCAAAATAAAGGTTCCCTCATCTGCATAATTTTCACAATGTGCGATCGCGATCGCGATCGCAAAAGGATCAACCCTTACAGATCTCACCCCTTTTCTGGTCGGGACAACACGTGCGTCCTGTTCTCGGGTTGGAAAAATTGAAGAAGACGCTGGCTAGACAACCGAGAGGAGACCAAATATCAATTTTCTTCATTCTCATGCAAATCAAATGCCGCCTCAAATAAATAACACTGCATGTGACATCAAAGCAGATCTCGACCCGAAATCGAGTTGGAGATCGAGGGGTCGTGATCTCGGGTTCGTTGCTAATCTGTGGACTTCGGGGCGTCTTAGGGGTTGCTCCCTCTGGTTTCCACACTGGTTGCTCTGTTTTGCCAGGCAGCGTCAACAGCCGGGAGGAATCCAACAAAAAAAAAAAAGAGAAAGAAAAACACAATCCGAGCCGGAACTTGCTCCTTTCGCCCTAATGGATGACCTATTATTATATACCGCCGAGCTGAAGAAAACTCGCGTCTTTTTCGCCAAACCTTTTTTGCCTATTTTGGCAAAGGTCTCTCGACGCCTTTTGTGATGCAAATTTTCCCTGGCAAAGGAGTAGGCTCGCGGTATTGATCCTTAATTTATGCATAAATGCGTCACCTTTGACTGCCCGAGGTTGAGTAGAAGAAAAAGGGTGCACTTCGGGGTGCTTCTGGCTTCTGGCTCCTTGGTCCTTGCTAATTTTTAATTTATGCAAAACGCATTTTCCTACCTCTTGCCAAATCCTTTATTGCGATTATTGCGTAATTCGAGACACAGTGCAGGCAACGCAAGTAAGCGGAAAGGAAAATATTAGAAAAGTGAAAAGAAGAAAATTTGCCTTTCCCCTCATGTGTGTGTGTGTCGGTATGTCGCAAAATTCGCGTATGCAAATCCCAATCCCATTGTGAACCTGCCAGGACATCGAACTGCGATGAATGTGTTGTTATTTCTGGTTCTGCCTTGGGTGCTCCGCAGCACAATCGTTTAGAAAATTTAATTTATTTCCCTCGCCCCGTACCATTGTAACGAATTTTCTATTTTTCTCAAATTCTATTTTCGTCCTGCTTTTTTCAATTTTTCATTATTTAACCGGGGGGCAGTTCGAACATTTTCTTTTTTTTGCTGATTGCTACTGTGTCGTGAAGCTAAGGGTATGCAAAATAGGTTTATGTTCGAATTTTCTTCTTGAAGAAAGTATGAAAGGAAGTTATAATTTTGGTGTTTTGTTACAAGCTGTACTTGATGTAAACGCGTATTGGGGTTCTTATAACGATTATCCCAAAAACTTGAAAGTATAGCAGTTTTTCAATTATAAATTTTTTACATAGCAGTTTTAAGGTCCTTAATTTTATTTTCTTGTATATATTTTCCCATAGTCTTAGTTTTTTAATCTTTCAGCCTTTCTCTGTGCACTAATTTCCTTTATTTCATGCCATTCTTATCAAATTCAATTTCAAACATTTTTCCACCGTACGCCTTTTGTTCAATATTTGTGGTTTCTCTCTACTTTTTTTCGACGTGGACAAAACTCCACCTGAAAGTCACCCAATCGCTGGCTCATTCCCTTTTATGATTGCGCTGGCTGGCTGTGCGGCAATTTTCTTTCACTGTTTTATCAATTTGTGTGAAGCTCGTTACTTATTTTTATTTATGCCCGCCGCCCCCTTCTCTATGCCCCACCATTTACCCCGTTTGCAAATTTTTGCATAACCCGCGAGCAAAGTTCCTAACAGAAATAAATTCTTTTTATTTTGCAGTTGATAAGCTCGGGCCAAGAGAAACCGAGCATTTTACCCGGGGACCCAAAACAAGGTCTCCACTTTGCCGTAGCTCATGCATTTTCGGGACTCCTGTCATATATCGCATCTCGATAGCGAGAGGTCCTGTCCCCAGTGTATATGTCCCCTATGTATATGTGCATGTGTGATGGTGTATGTGCCTTTGTGTCTGTGCTTTAAGTGTTATGTTGTCTCGTTATTTATGACTTTACACATGCAAATGTCGCCGTGTGCGACAAGCGCTCGAGCTTAGTTCCATTTCAATGGAGAAACGACCGAGTAGATTGGGGGCCTGGGTTTTGGGGACTCCGCTGGGTAACCTTTTACCTGGCGGCATAGTTTATGGATGACATTCCCCGCACTTTCATTCAAAAATTGCATGGAAATCGAATCAGTGGCTGTGGCAGTGGCAGTGGCAGTGGCAGCGACAGAAGCAGCAGCCCCACCATCGAGTGCTGATTCGATTTTCTGGTTTAGCCGAAGGGGAAATTCGGGGTCTTGGAATTACTTTGCACGGGAGACATCAAGATTGTTTTAAAGGATATTATTTGGTTTGGGGAAAAGAGGGATACCTTTGTGCTACCAATAGCTGCCCTTTTTAGGACATTTTCTCAGAAGGAAACTTTAACAAAAAGATTGCTTACTAAAATGAATAATTTTGAATTTAAGATATATTTAAACATGTAAACATATAATTAGCATAGGTAAATACACTGTGCACTCAGCTGCAGTGCCTGAAAGTAATATATTCATTTTTTCCACACTTAACTCAGATCGAGCTAAATCCTGTTTTGGAAATACCCTTTACCCTTCGAAGCCGCTGACTTACACAATATCTTTATGGTAATCATTAACATCTGTGTGGGGCAACCTGCTCGCAATGACTCTGCTCACAAATTGGCATGACTTAATTATTGTGCCCCTCGGTCGCATCCTCACGCCTGTCATAACAGAGGGCCAAAACAGAATAAAAGCGAAATAAAAACTGAATGAAACGCATCTCTGGCCCAAAAAAATTATGCGCATAATCAAAAAGTCAACACGCCAAAAAGGCTGTGCGCAGTGCCATTTGAATAATTCAAAAGCTGGGCGCGTTGTCCTTTTGCGCAGGCGCTTCCTTGTTGTTTGCCACGGCGAAACTCGACTGTCGTCTAGCCGAGGTTGCATTTTAATTAAGCGGCGCATGCCACAAGGGGCAGTGACTCGAGGGGAATCTCCGCGCAGGGAGAGGGCATCTCTGCTGCAGGGAAACCCCATTTGCAGCCTGTTGCGCCGCCGCAATTACAAATTCTAATTTTATGCTAATGCTACCGTTTCGTTTTTTTTTTCCTCTCTTTTATCCTTGGTCCAAACGGGCGGCATATTAGCGCCAGTCGAGCGATGTCGGCTAATTATTATGCACCATAAACGCAGAGACGACATTTGTATGTATTAATTTGAATGTTAATAAACTGGATTTCTTGACCCACTAAACTAGAGAGAGAGACCACCGATGCTGTGGCGCATTTGGTCAAGCTCATTTTTTATGAGTTTCCTTTTTTTTCGTTTTTTTTTTTTGTATTTTTTGTGTGCTTAATGTGCAAATCTCGTACAAAATAATGAATAATTAGTTGTTGCTCGCGCTGGTCGCTCGTGTTTTCTTATAATTTATTTCGGTTTTTATTTGTTAGGCATATGAATTATTCAGTTAGGTTGCGCCTTCGTTGACTGCATTGTTGTTGGGTGAAAAGCCGTTAAATTCATATTCATATTCATATTAATATCAAATGGTTCAAAAAACGCTGTCTGTGATGGAAAACAGTAACACGGCTATTTGCAATTACATGGGCACGAGAAAATCAACTGTTGACATGATAACTGGTGCGTTGACTGGAGTATGTCAATAGTTGGTTTAACTAGTTAAAGAAAAACTGCAAGTTTATCGGCTTGTAGTATTAATTGGATATTGGAGTAACTTATGTAATTTTAAGTGCATTTTATAGTCTAAAACTAATGAAAGAATTTTTAAAGTATTTGTCGCCTTCGGCGGTCTCAGGAAAACTTTGCAACAGTTAAACAACCAATCGATTTGGTTACTATCACAGATAACGATAATGACTTTATTGCTCATTTTGAATTTATTTTTCAACGCTTCTCTTAACTTTCGCATAAACCCATTTGAACTTCTATTCTATGACCCCCGCAGAAATCACTTTAATTTCACTCAATGAACGATTCTTATCAACCGCTTGTCCTTTAACCCATTCACCCTCCCACCAATCCAGGCAAACCCTTTTCCTATCTATCCTTTTTTTGTTTGGCCTTTCTCCATAGCCCATGCAATCAGCATAGACAACAACAACGATAACAAGAGGTGGGGCGAAGCTGTAAAAAATCCGTTGAGCATAGCAAAACCATAAAAATCACACCTACGAGTACGTTGTAATAAAATGTTATCAAAAGTGTTGCTTGCCTGCTGTCCTTGTTGTCCTCGCTGTCGCCCTTAACCCTCTACGTCCGCCAATTCCACCCACTCTACTTTCCATTTCCAATTCCCCGTCTTGTTTTTTTTTTTTGTTTTTTTTTTGTTTTGTTTTTTGCATATGACAGCAGAAGAGTCAGCCGCATCAGCAGCAAATGGCTGTGGAAAAGCTGGACGGAGGAGCGCCATTGTTAACCCTTCGATGCGTTCCATTCGCCAACGGCCACCCACTCATAAAATATCCACAGTACCTCGTAATGTGGGTGCGTCTTTTGCCTCCTGGTTGTGGCAGTGTGATTTTAGTACCGGGTACTATTGGATCCTAGGGGTATGCCGAATTTGGTGCAGCTTATGCATAGAGAGTATGGAGATATATAGATCTATAATGACAAGACGACAATAATAAAGTAAAAATTTTTTTTATCAAAGAAACGTTTTTATTTAGTATAGATCTAGAACTTTTAAAATTTTACACATTTTAAACTATAATATGCTAATATTAGGTGGTCAACCTTCCCTTGAGGTATACAACATATTCTAAAAGGAGTATCAGGACCGAGTAGCAGCTAGTCGATACTAAATCCTACTAAATCCTTTTTCCCAATTTTTTTCATATATTTTATGCCGCCACTGAGTCTTTCTCTCTGCCCAGCGCTATATTGACAATTTTTGTGGCGTTCGCCGCTTTTGCCTCGTCAGCGAAATAAACAAAAATCGAGCAATGCAAAAGCCGAGAAAAAAATGAAAAGACAAATACAGTTGAGAACACAACAAAACAAACATTTCGCTCATGACAAGACGCTGGGGTGCTGTAAAAAAAAAAAATAAATAAAGTGAAGGAGAACAGCGACGAGCACAAGGATAACAGGGAGCTGTCCAAGTGAAGAGGTGAACATTTTTGTGCTGACTCCAAGTATACTGCTTTAAAAAACCACCGACTTTGAGGTACATTTTTATTGGTTCAACTTTCGACGTTTGCTGTGCTCGAGATATTTCGAGATGTGAGAGAGAGGAACATAGTAGTAGCACAGCCCACGGGGGTTGCACTTAAGACGGTTTTGTCGAAGAGGCCAAAGAGGATCCTGCTTAAGTGCAACTGCCAAAGGAGTGCACAAGTATTTGTAAATCTTTTGAATTCCAACCAAAATCAGACACAGATACCCCCGACCGGCACACACACACACTCGAACATCTCTATTGCCACATGAGGGTGCATTTTGCAACCCTTCGCAGTAATGTGCACATGCACAGGAGCTGCAATCACAGCCCGGCGACATCTATTGTTCGGCTGGCGAACTACGATATAACCGGAGCTACGAGAATGCATAGATATTTATGTTGGGATTTTCTAATTTGAATTTGTTAGCCTTTGCCGGCAGCGCAGAGCAAAGCGGAAATTGTTGCAGGAAGAGCATTCGATGCACCCTTGTGTTTCGCTTTTGGTTTCGTGTACGGGTATTCTCGTATTCTTGTTGGCAGCGGAAGTGCCGAGATTTTATGGCAAATGCCAGCAAAGGGTTAAGTCTCGAGTGCGGCGAACGTGTGGTGAGGTTGTGTGATTAGGAAATGCATTTAAATGTCTTGCCATGTTTGAAAGACAGTGGAGAGGGCTGAAATCTGAGGAGGTGCCATACATGTCTTGCCGAATGAGCAGCTGTGATAGTAGATGCAAGTCGGAAATTGAAGAAGTAGTTTGAAACACCAGTTTATTTAGGCAAAAATACCTAAACGATTAAATATTAAATATTGTCACAAGAGATTTTTTACTCATTTCTTACTCAATTAAATGAAAACTTTTTTTTAAATAGTTTTAAATCCTTTAAAAGTCCTTTTGTACTTTGAAATAAAACTATCACCTCTGACTTTCCATCACCACACAATGTCCAAAGACACCTGGGAACTGCTCTTCATTAGCTATTCGACATTCTAAGCTGAATTAAGCACACCTTGCCTTCTCGTGGCCGCAAAATCAAAGCGCCACAGAGCTCACCGAACGAACTCGTAAAAAATCGCGCTACAAAGGAATTCACTTAACAAATTGCGCAAATTTATTCATTACCCCACGAAACAACAGCAGCGTCTCGGTGGAGAGGCGGCTACAAAACGTAGCAAAATGAAATAATCCACACTTTTCGTTGGGGCGGAAGGGGGTGCCTTTATCATGCCGGAAGCCCCTCCGTTTTACAGGGAGCCCCAACTATAAGGACCACGGTCCGCTTATCAGTGCGCACATCTAAGCCAACTTGTGCGCAGGCCGGGCCAAAAGGCAGCCACCAACTTCATCTCATCACCTTGGCTTACCTGCGCAGCAGCAACTGCATCCTACAAATTAAAACCTCAGCACAAGGTAGGCAGGCACCCCGCCTCGTCCAACTCCCCTTGGAATCTGCGGATGCAGATTGGCGATATCATCGGGCAGCAGGAGCATTCTGGACCCGCCATTCACCTCCATTCTCCTCTACTCTGCTCCACTCTTCTCTACTCTGCTCCATTCTGAAGCTTGAATTCGGAATTCTGCATTCGGCGGCCGTGTGTGTGCCCAGTAGCAGTTGCCTTGTCGATACACCTCGCCAAATCGACAATAAATTCCCCCCGATTCTCTTCAGTTCTTCGCCCTGCTCCTCTGGCGTCGTGTCTTCTGGGCGATGGACGTTGGACGAAGACCGAGCTTCGGAAGAGAGTCTGCGGAGTTGATGGGGGCTGTGGAGTACGGGTACTCGTATCGCTGCGTGGTTATCACATTTGTCTCAGCTTCGTTCGCCTCGCAGACCTTTTAAACGAATACCCTCGGAAGATTTTGCCTTCATTTTTAAGGAGTTTAGTACTAAAAAAAAATAAATATTAAAAACAAATTTTAAGTAAAAAGGACTTTATTGAAAGTACAGCTAATTTAGGAATTTTCTAATCAAACTTGTTAGTTGCAAAATCAGTTGCTAAATCATACACTTAAGTTCTGATTTTTATATTATTTTCCCCGATGAAAAGAGCATTTATTATTCACTTACTAACCAAAATTTCCCGAGGCAGTCGGCACATCCAATTGCTTGGTTCGACTCCTCAGTTTTCAGCCAACTGAAAGCCAAAAGCGAGACCAAAACCGAAACCCAGTGCCGTCGCGGTTTTTCGATGCGGTGCACCACGTCCTCATCCACATCCTCAACCTCAACCTCCAGCATTCAGCTCATCACCTCCGGTTGTTGATCGTTGCTTCGATTTGCTACATTTTTATCTCCTACCGTGAATTTCGTTACCGCTCGTAGCTACTTCAGCAGCAGCAGAAGCATCGCACCATCAGCCAAAGGGCAACTCGGCCAGTTGGGAGTTTGTTTTTCGGCATTTTTACCACACAAAATACAAAAAATGAGGCAAAGAAATATAAAAATGTTGCCTGTTGTTTTGTTGTTGGTTGGGGAGGCGCCATGCAATCGTCTCAGTTGCGCAATGACATCATAAAAATCATTTAAATTAATTCGCAGTTGTCCCAACTTCGAGTCCATATGCTTTTATTTGTTTCTTTCTTTTTTATTATTTTTATGTTGCCTCGTCGATTTGTGTTTCCGTTTTTTTTTTTTTTTTGTTCAAATCGTATCAGGGAAATGACAAACGCGGCTGTTAATTTAACAAACGTTGCGCAAAGGACACGCGGACTGGCCATTACAAGGACTAAGTCCGCATCATTAAATTAAAATTGTCGCGGCAGCTAAGCACCATACTCCCCCATTTTCGCCCATTTTCCCGGGGTTTTTCACCATTTTCCTATGCAAAGTTTTCTGTTTTTTCGTGTTGCTTTTTTTACGCTTTATTAAAAATGCGCTTCAATTTAATGAAAGCCATTGTACAAATCGCCTTATGACGATTTAGCCCCAGCTCAGTTCTACAATTTTTATGACCGTATAATGTCGCTGGAATGGATTTATTTTTACTGTGCTTTCGGACCCTGGGGGGCCACATGCAAATCTCGGCGGCCACATCAGCCAATTGGCCAAGACTTGGCCAAGATCCTGCTGGGTGTTCCCGAAGATCGCCAGTTGGCCAAACTGCGCCGATGAACGATTTCCAGCTGAGTAATTAAGCCTTGTTGCAACTCGATGTTGCTCGATTCGGCGGGTTTGGCCGTTGTCTAGTGTCACGCCATTAAAAAGAAATCACAGTTAAGCCTCTCGGCCTGGTCAGCTGCCATATGGCCAGAAGGAGACTGCACTCGCCAGGCTTTGATTTCCACGTAAGACTACTGGCTACCTTCTTATCAGCGATGCTGGAACCAAGAACCCAGAAGTCAAAATAACACAAAAAAGAAAAGGAAAACTTGTGCTTAACGCCCAAACGAACAAAATTCATTCGTAGAATTTGAACGGTTCGCTGAAATCGATTTTGGTCTCTGGTGGGCCATAACCATCCAAATTGTGCCTAAGTAGTGGGGATTTCGGGCAATGCTCCTTATTTTCCAACCACGCACACACACGCTATCGATTAGGAGTACGTTTCTGTTCCGTTTATATGTATATATATATGTATTTTTTTTTCAAAATTCGTTATTCGGTACGCTTTAAAATGTTTCCGCCTTCCACTTTCCACTTTCCACCGTTCGTTTTTGTTTTGGTTACGCCGGCAAAAGTCCATTTGCCAACCCCCACAAGGAGCTGAATCCTTGGGCAAGTCAACATCCACATCCACATCCACATCCACATCCCCGATGCGGTCGGTCACGTACAAGATTTTCTCGTTTATTACATTTCCCTTTAGGTTTATTGCTTCTTAGTGTCGTGGCAGAAGCTCTACGACGAGCGACCGAATGGCAGAAATGACTTGGCCAAGTTGACTTGCCACTGACAGCCATCGCATCGCATCGCATCGCATCGACCTGGGCTTTCGTCATGCCCCCGACATGTGCACTTTTCCCTATATACATACATATATTTAACGTATTTTTCCAGCACTTTTTTTTTTTGGCCGGCCGCCCTGAATTTTTCACGCTTTTCAAACTTGGCAACGTTACACATTTCATTTGCCTATGCCCTCATCTCGGAGTTTATGGTCAGCCAAGTGGCTGGGAATCCCCTAACCAAGCAGATAACAACAAAAAGAAGAAAGTTCTCTATGATATATGGACTTCAGATTTTCGGGGCTTGCGAACAAAGCCTGGCACGACGTCTTCATCTCCGTCTCGTAAAATTGAAATTACCGGAAGTTATTATATCTTACATATATTAAGTTCCATTGTCTCGCAATGGCCGCCCATCCTGTAATGGCCATTGTCCAGTTGGGTCAGTTTGTCCTGCTCCTTCAGTTGCTTCAGTGTATCCGTTTTGGTCTCCAGTCGTGCATCCTTGGAGCGTTTAACTTTAATTTCGAGCTTTTTCCGCTTCGCCTCGCTCTTATTGTGTGGCCATGTCCTGTTTTGTCCGGTTTTGTGGCTTTGTTTCCATATTTCGAGGCAATTCAAATCTGTGTACTCACAGCGACAAATTGACCCAGCATCATGTCCCAGGCTCGTGGTTTTGTGGCTGCTTCAAAAATATCTTCCAAGCCATCTGCATAACTCATTATTTCAAGCATTTAAGCAGATTTTATGGCTCAAGTTTGGTGGGGCGGTAGTAGCTAAGCTGATAAAATCCCTGCAGAATAAAGCTTAGCTCGGTAAACTAGTGATAAGCTTCAGCTTTAACTTAGAGGTATATATTAAGGTATATATTAAGTTTATTTATGCATTAACTAGCTTGCAATTTAAATAAGTGTGGCAGGGAAAATAAGTGGATGGATTAAAGATATTTTCTATAGCATAATCTTTCATTTACAATGTGTACCAAATTGAATGTATCTCGAAGTGAGACAGCCAATGCCTCAGACAATTTCCTATGCATGCCTCAACTTTGTGCCAATGCAAAGTGGGCTAAACATGGCTGGTGCTCTATCGCATATCTATATATTCATGGTCATTGCCAGACAAAATCAAGGTGACGTCGAAAAAAAAAAGTGAAACAAAAAGGCGGGGTGTGTCGGCCCAGAAAGGATACCAGCCAACTGTTATCCACCAGCCAACAGCCAACAGCCAGCAACTACCAACTCCAACTCCAACTACCATCTACCGACTGGGAAAGTCCGTGTACCGGGAACGGCCAGCGACCTTTCCACACATGCAGAATATTAAAATCCATCTTTGGAATGCAAGCGGCGTTCAACCGGCGACGTCATCATCGCAGCGCAGCACAGCTGCTGTCTCGCTCGTGCGCGCCATTTGGAATTTCGGTCAGGTTGGCAAAACTCCCCTCCAGGACCCCGCCAGAGGGGCGGCGGTGGGCGTGGCTGTGGGGCTTAGGGGGGCGGGGCCAAAGAGTTGAATGGAGGACAATGTGTCGTGCGGCTGTTTCCGTATGCAAAGGATGTTGCGCCAGCCAACAAAGTTTCGCCTTTAGCCAGCCAGCAAAACTGACGGCCCAAGTGAAAGTGAAAATTTGTGCTAAGCCACCATCACCATCACCACCACCACCACCATCATCATCACCCGAACCAAGTCCGGATCCGGATTCGGATACGGATTCGGGGGACCGGGACGTGAACCGGGACAGTGACCAAATGGCAAACAAATGCCAGACAGACGCGGACTTGAACTCATTTTAGCTGCAATTGCATTTCTGCCATTCAAACGCTCGAGGGCGGGCCACCCCAGCGAGAAAACACTTGGAAAAAGTGTGGAAGCTCTGAAATATATTAATTAATAAACTAAAGTTTAATAATCGTACTTAAAATTTGGGGCTAAGAAGTCGTACTTCAGAGATATACTGTTTCATTTGTAAAATTTATAAAGCTTTGCCATAAAAACATATTGGTTCATACTGCTTAGATTATAATTAAGATTGGATACTTATACCTTAAATATTTTTGTTTATTATTTATTTAGTTAAAAAACTCTTTCTTTTAGTGGAAAGGAAAATAAAAGCAAAGCTTGAATCTCCGCGCCGGCCGTGCAAATTTGTTATGCAAATGGATCCAAGCGATTTAATTATCGCGCTAGACAACTGAAATATCGCCACATGAAACATAAACTGAAGCGCATTTAATTAGCGTTAATTGCTGCAATCTCTTCTCCATCGTCTGCGGCGACTACGACAACGACAACGACGACATCGACAAGGTTCTAGTGATTCTATCTGAATGTTTAGTGCTGTTCTGTGCCCATCCCCGAGATATTGCCCATCCCGTAGATACTGCAGTTGATGCACCCGATGCACCAGCAGCAACAGCAACAGCAGCAGCGACAAAATTGTTGCCCGCCGGCCAAAACTTGTTTGCCATAATTTACTTTGGCTTTTCTAGGCCTTCAACAATTTTCCCCCCATTTCCCCGCACTCACTCATTGGTCATACCAACTTTGTCTTCTTGTATTCCTTTGGCGAATTTCGATCAATTTCGTTTGCGTTTGCCCATTTGTTAATCAAATGGCCTACAACGTTGCAGGTTGGCAATGTTGCTGCTGATGCTGATGTTGCAGTTGTTGCACTGTTGTCGTCGTCATTTCGCTTTTCAAATTGCCTGACAAAAGCCTGCGGGACTTTGCTGGCTAAAGTCAGCCAGTTGTCTGGAGCTCCTGGCAGGTTCTACTTGGTCTGGTGGTCCGGAGTTTCCAGTGGCAGGAAGTCGAGTATTTAACAGAAACATTCAGAGCTTCCTGCGTTGAGATTAAATGAGCTCGGAATTTGTATAAGTTTTGCAGTGATAAAAGCTGACGAAACTGTAATTGTTTTACCAAATTCATTTAACAAACAAATTATTTAGTTTTTGTAACTGTTAGTGAAACTAAGAGATTTAATTTGGTACATCATAATGGTAGATTTACTTTTTGGCGTGCAAAATGACATTTTTATCAGCTGTAAGAAGTTTTTTTTGCATCTGCTAACATTAGCTATCCATCCTAATCACTTTTTAGAGGTTTTTGAAAAAAAAAATTTTTTACATTTTTCGACTTTTTGGTAAGGGATAACATCATAAAAATTTGCAAAAAAATCTCAAAAAAATTAAATTTCAAAATTCAAGTTCTAATTGATTAGGCATAAAATTAGAAGCTCAACGAGGTATACAATTTCATATTTGGATGATTTTTTGCATTGTTTTGACCAAAATATATTAATTTTTTGTCTGAAAATCGGAAAAGTGAGTTTTTTTATAAGTTAAAGTTATTTAAAAGGATTTTAATTTATAGACGGTATTAAGAACCTCCTAAAATCACTCTCATTATTCTTCATTCAAATCGATTGGGTGTTTCAGCTCATTTCACTGACTAAATTCAGTGACAAATGCGTATATTACAAAACCGATCATCTCGAAAAACCATTGACAAATCTCCACAAAAGCTCACAATTCATGCAACAAAAGTTTCCTGTGTCCTTGCAGCAACAGAAACATCAACAGCAGCAGCAGTAACCCCGCAGCAGCAGCAACAACCAGGCAAACAAATTGCAAGTCAGAGGCTCTGAAAGCTGAGTACTCACTACATTCAACTGGCAACTGGCAACTGCCGACAACAACAACTGACGCCGACCGAGTGGCGAAGGCCCAGCAGCGGAAAGCGCCTAAAAATCTGCATAAAAATCAAACGAAAAGGAATAATAATTTATTATAATTTTGCGGAGCTCCCCCCCTTGCCACGTCCCTGGAATCCACAATCCGAACACCGAATGCAACAGTCTGCCGCGTGTGTGTGTGTGTTTGTGTGAGTGTGTGTGGATTGTGTGTGTGGCATTATTATGTTACGTTGAACTTGAACTTGAACAATTAACTTTAAGTGAAATTTCGTACGCGAGCAGAAATTGTAAAGGGAACTGGGACTGTGACTTGGGGACCACAGAATGCACTTAGAATTAAAAGTGGTCTTAAAAGAGGTCTTTACACCTTAAAAGTTATTAAATATAAAACTTAAAAGAGGTCTATAGATCTTAAAAGTTCCCATATATGTATAAGTCTTCGTTAAAATGTGAAAATGTTTAAGCTTATAACTTTTTAAATCTATAAGAATATTGAGATACAATGACAATGAGACATGTACAAGTTATTGAACTTATAATTATTTTAATGGATATGCTATATATTATCCTATTTTAAAGTTTTTTTATTAAAAAAAGTTTTAATATAGTTAGCCAACCTAAAGGTGTTGAATGTAACAGAAATTCTCTTATGAAAGTTGAAGTCTAAAGTAATTTTTTTCCTTTTTAAATAAGGGTTCACTTCCATTGACAAAGCTAGGTAGATTTTCTCGCAGTGTATAGCCTATTGACTTAAGACTGGTCGATGGTGAGAGAGCGAGATGCCGGCGACTGCGCTTTACAAACGCGTACGTAATACGCATAATTGAATTAATTTGTATAAATGAATAGTTTAAGTGGCCAGTTGGCGTTGCCGTCGCTCTGTGCGAGCGGGATGCCACTACGCGGTGTGCTATGGCCAAGTGGCAAGTCGCGAAAATTGTATAGTTGTACATACGTGTGTGTGTGTGTGTCTGTGTGTGGCGCGCATTTAAATTTTTCCATTTTCCGCGCAGAGCTCTGCTGCTTGGTTTTTTTTTCTCGTCTTTGCCGGCAAACTGAGCAGCCGAGCAGTTGAAATTTGAATTTCAATTCCATTCCATTTTCCCGCTTTCAGCTTTCAGCGACGTCGTGCATCAAAATTAAATTATGCTGAGCGGTAGCTGCTGTGCCAGCCGTTTTCTGCTGACCCAGACAGCGCGCAGACACAAAATTAATAATTTGCAATGCGAGCGAGTGAGAGGGCGCGATGGCCGCGTACTACATGGCGTATAATTAACGTGCATGTGCCTTCGGTTATTATGCTAGTGACGTCACACCGCGTGTGCCGGCCTCCTCACAACTGTATCTGTATCTATATTTGTATCTGTATCTGGATCTGAATATGCAAAATGTGTTGCCGGCACATACACAGCTAACCATTTAAAATTCTAATTTCAAGACAAATTAAAAACAAAGCTTAGGCTGCAAGCGCTGATTAAATGGCGCTTAAAATCAGTTTTACTTTGGTCAATTTGAATCTCGTGGGTGTTTAGCGCACAGTGACTTGGCATTTTCAAATTTAAATATTCGTGTTATTGTTTTTTGCTACCGGCGGCGGTTCGTTGACCCGGCAATTGTCTGAGACAAATGATTTTTTCAAGTCGAGTCAAGTTGACGGAGTCAGAGGGCAAACAATTTGAATACGATCTTGGCGATTGTGGTAGGTTGTTGACTACAATCAATTAAAATATCCAGCAACTTAAGCAGTAAATTTGCTACGTTCGAAGTGTAAAATAAAGATAATATACATATATAAAAACTTCGAAAAATAACAGTGTTATTCCAGAGAACATCGGTGGATTTCCGTTGCCTTTACAACACGTTTTATTTCCTAGATACCTATCGCCAAGGCAAACACACAATTTATGTGAGTTTTCTCTATCAAGCGTCTCATTCAATTTCCCTTCAACTGCCGGCACTTCCTCAGCGGTAATGCTAAAAAGAATTTATTACTAAAAATATTTTGACAGCGCACTAAGCTTAAAAAGCAGTCCGGGCAACTAATCAAGTGTGCCAGAGTCCTGGGCAGCCGTTCATCAAATCCATCGGCCACACGTCGCCGCAGGACTTTCGCGCTAAGCTAATCAAATAAAAATGCTGCTCCAACACAACCAAAAAAAACGAACAAAAATAAAAAAGAAGCAAAACGGAATACATGAGGAAACTAGAAAGGAGAATCTCCCGCCTGGCAGACACAATGCGGCAATTTAATGCTGCATCATGTGCCCGGAGGGCACTCCGTCGTCTAATCCTAGATCCACACCTCGGAAAAGGGTCCGGAATTAGTGGGAAGCGCTTGCTGCAAATCAAAACACACGTGGCCGCAATTGTGGCGCGTAACACGTGCAACAGCAGCAGTAACAGCAGCAGTGGCAGTAGCAACAATTTCAGCAGCGACTGCCTTTCAATGCCACTCGGCAAAGTTGCAAGTCAAAAGCGCACTCCACGAGCGCGAGTCAACTTTAAAGTATTGCGTCCCATGTAGCACACTTTCATGCTCACACAGTGGACACTGGCTAAGGACTCTAAAGCTGGGAAATAACAAGGATATAAGTCTTTACCACTCTCTTTAGTAAAATAAACTCTCATCTTACACATTTGTTTTACAGAAATCCGTATACAGTTCTTCAGGATGTCAGTTTTTCATTTGATTTTGAGGAATATTTCCGGCTAGTTCGCAGACCTTTCGCCTTAAGCACGTTTCACTGTCCGCCATATAAATTACCAAAAGAGTCGCGGGCGACGGAGTAGGACTTTCCTCATCACTTGCTCAATAAGGGGTGTCGCGTAAATTGAATGAATGAATTGCCCGAAACGAGCCAGAGCCCCGCAGCCCATTGGAGTTGCCAATGGCTCGAGTTCGGGCTCTTTTTTTAATGTGCGAGGGTGGGCACCCGGGCGGTGGCACGACTGTGGTCGTTTATTTACACAAAAGCTTAAGCTAAACCTTAAAAAAAAACTCTGATACTGTTATTCCTAAAAAAAAAAAAAGAAGGAGACGAACGAGCGATTCGTATCCTTGTGGGGTTGTGCTCTAAAACTTGAGGGTGAAAGACATTTGCGGGGTTGGGGGAGGTTCGAAAGCGAACTTAAGTCAAGTTCTGGCAGTAAATTGCGTCACGTTTCGGCACGCTATAGTATGTGTGTGTGTGCATCTGTGTTTGTGTGTGTGTGGAAGTGCGTGTGTAGTGGTGCGCCCCGCGTACGTGTGCGTTTTGCACGCATTGATTTATCATGATCAACTGCGCCGGCAACCCCTTGGCCATCACCTCCTCCGTTGGCCATAAAACTTAAACTTTAAACTGCTTTTTCCAATCTCGAGAACCATTTCACTCCCAAATCCACTCTACCCACTCCTTCATCTCGTTTGCCTAAATTTGAAAAGGAAAAAGGGAAATCAATACAACTGCAGTGCCCTGTCCTAGTCCTCGCCCCACAATTTTCCCTTTTCGCCACTTTTCCTCAGGGGCAACAACGCCTGCTCATCAGCTAAAGCAATAGCCCGCGGTCAAAGTTGACTTACTTTTCGCTCTGGCACTGAAAGAAAAATATCAGCAATGGGGTAAACTATTTGTATTCAACTGCCACTACCAACTAATAATTGAAGTTCGAGCTTAGATGGCTTGGTTGTTAAGATTACTGATAGTTTTATAGTTACTAAAGCTCCAAGTTTCGTTGTTTTTCTCTGTGTAGCTCTCGCTGTCGTCTCGTTACAGCTGCCTCCGGGCAGAGGCTCAGCCAACTCCACATGGCGAAGTTCCACATCGAAGTTCCATGCTTCACTTGCTCCATTCTCTGGGCCTACGTCCCAGCTTCTTCGAAGCCCTTTGACTCTGGGCCTTTTGACTCTGGTGGCAGCTACGTGATCTTATTTGGTGCTACGTTTTCCCTGGCACTTCGTGGCCAATTTTTCTGGTTTTCTGCTTCGATATCCATGCATTCATTTCATTTGCCGCCTCTTTTTGTTGTCCTTACGGCTGTCGTGAATTAAAAGGATTTCCAGTCGTTATGCGCGGCGTTCTGGCCAAAAAGATAGTCGCATGTTTTTTCAACTTGCGGTTTACCCTTTGTGACACCCTCATCACAGCGATCCAATCCAGTTTAGGGTGAGTAAGTGAATGTCTGTGTGTTGTTCCTGTGGGTTATTACTTTTCAATATTGTCCTTGCGGATTACAGTGACATGTGCCAGAGGTCGAAAAAAAGGGCAGACTCTGTTTTTTTGTACGCTGATAACTAGATGCGAACCGAAAGAAGTTTCGAAACTTCGCTTCCTTATCGCGTACAGCAAAGTCCAAACTATTGATTTTCGCTTAAAGCCTTTCTATGCGCTTCTCACACTGCTCACTTCATGGCCACTTCAAGAGCCTGCAGGCGTTTGCCGGGCTCATTTGCAAGTGTGAATATGAATAAATTCGAAAGTAAATTGCAGCTTTAAGTCTGACTGGTTTTTTCGGGCCAAGCTCAATCAGGCCAGTACAGCCAGTTGAGAGCTGCACACACAAGGCGGCGAATATTATCCTTTCAAGTTGATTTGATCACGTACGCAAAAGGGAATTCCGGGAACTCACACGGCCGTACAAAATATGAGCATTTGCCGGAGTCGTCTCGCTTTCTCGAGGCTTTCAGGCAAATCAAAAACAGCAACAATGGGAGTTGCTCGTGGTGTTACGAGCCCCCAAAAACCCGGAGAAAAAATAAAAAAAAAGAAAAGCTGGCACGAGCGCGGGTTTTGTCGAGTTTGCCAGCCTAAAGGGACGCACTGCCACTTAAACATTAATAGAGAACTGGGATATACTATTTATATATATATGAAGTGGGTGGCGGCAACGCACGATATGCGTAATAAATGTCGGAAAAAAACTTACAGCCAAATCCTGAAATATTAAAGCGCCGGCAAAGCGCAATAAGCGAAATTAAAACAATTGAGTGTGCGGAGAAGTCTGCAGTCTGAACTTGAGCCGCGTTTAACTGCCAAAAGAAATATGGCACTTGAGAGGTCTCGCAGCCAAATGAGCCTTGGCCTTAGCCTTAGCCCTAACCCCTCACCCTTTTTGGGCAATTTATGCCTCGTCGAAGACATTCCCGCTAAGCCCGAAACAAACGCGGCCAATTCATTTGCCCAAAAGCCGCGTTCGACTTCATTTAACCCCCGAGTAAAAGGGCTGGCCGCAACCCTTTTTGCTTTTCCTGGTTGCCCCCAACGAAAAATGTCTTCATTACAAAACGAAAGTCCTGCCATTGGTCACGCAACTGTAGCTGTCTGAAATTAACAAGGCTTGGGCCATAAAAATTGCGTTTATTGATGCTGCCAAATGGTCGCGAAATGAAAACTCCTTTGTCTCGCGAATGAAAGTGAAAATCCGGCAAAGACTTAACAGCTGAGATTTTTTAATGGCAAACGTAGTCGAAGGAAGGCAGCGTGCTTAAGATGGTCTTACTTGAATGCTGGAAATGTATCTGCCAGATACTTTCTTCCTCCAGAGCACCTTGCATTCCACGTAAACCGCCCGGGGTAATGAGTATAGAAATTCTACAACTTTTAATTACGAATGCGCACGTGTTCCATCATCTTGGCTAACCAGACAGCTGGCTTTCATTCCCGCTCGTTCATTCTATTCACCAACTATCTATCCGAAACAATCTCCAGATCTTTGCAGCTGCATCTAACAAGAAACTGTCAAAAAATAACACGCCAGGTAGCCGACATCATTTATGTGTGCAGCCAAAGCTATCCATCCATCTAACTATCGCATAATTAGACTCACTTTGGATCATTGAAAATTGCCATTGACAGGTAAATGACAAACGCTTTTGATTGCTCGATTAAATCGCGGCAATTGTTAATTGCAATCAGCGGTGGTAATGCCAAGTGAAAGAGCGAGTGAGAGCCAGCTTTGATATGTGGCCATAATGCGTACCTTTTGTGTTGTTGTTTGCCTGGCTGCCTGCCTGCTTGTGTGGAAAACATTCTAAACTTTAATCCGGCAAAAGGGGGGTGTGTAGGGGGGATTCCACCGCTTTTGAGCAAGGTGCCACCTTGGTTTTATTGATTTCTGCGGCTGGCTTTTATGAGTTTCGTTCGGTTTGCGTTTGCGTTTGCTAACCAACCAACCCGCTACCCCAAGGCTTATGCAATTAAGAGCACATGTGTGTGTTTCTCCACGACTTAGGGGGGTTGGGGTTGGGGGGTTGCTGCAAAGGAGGGGGGTTCAAGTGGCGTTAGAGGGCAGTGGGGTGGGGGGCGTGGGCACCTGTGTTTCTTCAGGGGCCATGTAAAATTTTACAACTTTCGTGGCGCGTAGCAAGTTTGACGCCTCATTGACTCGTGCAGAGGATTCGCGCTGCCAGGATCCTTGTTTCTTATATTTTGCTCTTTGAAAGAAGGGGTATAAATGGGGTAGACTCGCGGAGTATACATTTAATACACAGGTTAATCTTATTACCAAATAAATATGACGCAAGAACATCTGCGAAGATCCTTGAAGAAGCGCCCTCAAGTATGCAACACAAGTTTTCAAATACCCTTTTTTTTTACCCCTTTTAATCACATGATTTTGCGAGGTATCTGATAGTCAAAATTCGGGCTTAGAGCCTCGCCCCTTGTGGGTATTTTTTCCGTGGTTTTGTTTTGGCATGTCACATGCATTTGGGTCGACTTGAGCGTTACTTTATGTGTCCTACCGCTGCTGTTTGTTCTTGTTTGTTTTTGTGCTTTTGTTTGTGTGTGTTTGGAAAATGACGCCCTATATGTGTGCACATTGTACACGCTTTTCTGTGGTTTTGTCGAGTGTATGTTGTTGTTTGCCTAGCTGCTCTTTGTTGCCGCTCTTATTTTTGGCAATTAAATGCATGCGGCGATGGCGAGGACGACGATGATGGCTCGTGCTTGGTCGGATGTTACGTTGCATGCCGCATACTAAGTGTCATTATTAGCCCGCGTTCCTCCTCCGGCTCCTCTCATCATTTTTTCCCCACCCCTCCTCGTCTTACGCCTTGTAGAAATACCAAAAAGAAAAAATATAAAACCTCAAATTCTAAAGGGGCTGTCATTATTGAGAGACATCCACCCACACACAAATGTCGCAATTACGTCGGTCAAAGAGAAGAGAAGAGTGTGAACGGAAGAAAATTTGCCTACAGGATAATCCAATTTAAAGTGTTTAAATCAAATTTTTAAACATCAGAATGATGTGGCATTGTTGTCTCCCCCCTCCCTGTATTTTTGGTCTTTCTGTGTTGGTGGTTGGTTGCTCAGCTCAGGGGCTGTCGAAATTTTTGAATTATGTTTTAATAAATGCGGTGGTTGTTGCCACAGCCTCTCCACTCGTTGTTGTACCTACGCGCCACTAAACCATGAAATGCAATCAAATTTGCGGTCGTCAAATGGCAAATATTGCGTATATCCCCAGTCCAGAAAATCCAAAGCAACTCCCACCCCCCGCAGGACACTTTAAAACGGGCGACAGGATCAGGGGGTGTGTGTAGCTGTCAGTGGGCATCAGTTCGCCAGCTCGAGCTGACAGCTCTCGACGACTCGTCCTCGGAGCAACTGGCTAGAACTCGCCCTGTTACAACTCAATTTTAGATTTTTTGTTTTGGCCATTTCCAGCGAGTGGGTAGTTGAAGTCTGAAAGGGTATGCTGGGTTGCTTGGAATCGGAAACAGATATGATAGATGTTTATTCAATAATTATGTATGTATCTTAGTTTGGATAGTTTGGCTTGGAAATCGAACTCGACCACTCTTCTTGGATAAATATAAACCGAAAGTTTTGAAATCCCTAAAAAAATCACAGAGGGTAATAAAAAGTTTTAAGCACCCAAAACCACCTCCGACTTGTTGAAAGTTGCCTTTGCGCAGAGCATTTGGACGGGATATGCCGCAGGACCACACAGCCTGCCGGCGATGGCGTCGCGAGTTAATGAAAAGGATACACATGTCAACTCCAATTTCTGTTCTGGCCTTGGCTTTGTTCGATCTGCTGCGCTGAGGTGTTTGCCCGGCCACAAGGGTGGCTCAAATTAGTCGCTTCCTGCCACCGAAGTTCCAGCCGCAGGGGTTGACATGGTGGGCCAGCCTCCATGGCTTGATTTTATTTTATATTTTGCTCGTAGGTGTGGCCCAGTGCAATCTGTTACATTTTTGATTCAGTTCAGTTCAGTTTAGGATTCGGATTCGGATTCGTATTCAAGCTCATTTTGTGCCCATACAAATATTTGCACTTGTGCCCAGGCCGAGACGCTAATTCACCCACAATTTGTCCACAATTGTTGGGCGGCGAGTGGGCTTTGTTTTGGGCCCGAATATTTGCTTGTTTGGCCAGCAGTTTAATGCACAATCAATGTTTGATCAGAGGAAGCTTTCGTTTAATTAGCCAACTGTTTTGTTTGTGGGGTGCGAGATGTAAGTTGTGAGTTGTGTATAGTGAGTTGTGAGTAGTGAGTACCATCACCAGATGGGTTCCAGGGTCAACTGGTGGCTTGCAAATGCATTCCGAGAAACGGGAAACTCGATGGAGAAACTATCTGGCGGCAAGCAATTAATTATGGCATCGAGAAATTGCGCTGCAGAATGGGTTTTACTAGCCACTCGCTCAGTAGGTGTGCTAATAAAAAGCTCTCTGTTCTAGGCTGTTAATATTGTTTTATATATAGTATGTATATATACATTAATATCGCCATTATGACATCTGAAAGTATCATAAGTCAGATTAGCACTTCACTCTCACGTTAAGCATTTGAGAAGCGCCGAGAAGGGCTCTAAGCCGTTCATTTGAATTTCCATTGAATTTAGAACTTGTTTTCACACAGATCACAAGCTAATACAATATAAAAAGCCGCAACATGCAACGATGATTTATAGTATGATTAAACAGGAAGATATTTAGCGATTTTCGCAGCGTGACTTGCGAACATGTTTTGAATCCCTCGTCCATTGCATTGCCGTTAATTGTTTGTTGGGCTTTTATTTATATCGCAGACTGCGCTTTCTATTCTAAATTGTTGAATTGCATTATAAGTATTATTAATTAGCTATAAATAACATGAGAAATAACAGCAACAACGGCGGCTTGTAACTGGTTTTCGTTTTTATTTATTTATATATATGTATATATATATTTTTTTTTGCCCGGCCAAATGTAAGCGCCCCTGCGATTACACGCCGCAGATATAGTTAAATAATATATAACGTGCAATAAATCAATGGCTACACGGGGCAGTGGAACGGTGGCATTGATAAGTTTTATCGCACGGGCGCGTTCCGTAATTAAGACCCCAACCAGCCCCCCAAAAACTAACATTAATCTAGTCGGACTAGTCGGAATCCAAATCCTAATCAGTGGGTTATGCCCCCCTGCGTATGCGTATCTCACGCTCATTAGGCACAGCCTGTACTCGATTCCATTCTCGAAGCGATTCTCCAACTGGACTCGAACGACTTGACCGCCAACGCAAAGTTCAAAATAATTAATGACCTTTTGCCTGGCCAAAACTTAATGAAAGACGTAATTTTTCTCTGGCCAAGTGGGTGGCACATGGTGGCACATCCTGGCACATGGCTCTATATAGCAATATTATTATGAATGCAGCAGGGGTGAGCCTTGATTTATTTATGGGTCAAGCGAAAGCAGCTGGCTGATTAGCCACAGATTTGACCTCTCACTGTTCAACGAGGTGATTGAGGGCCACTCGGCCACTCGGAGGGCAAATGTCTTGTCTAATTCACACAGCAGGAAAGGCGACAGCCACAAGTGGTTGGGGTTGAGTTGGAATTTTGGTCATTAGACATGGAGATATCACCTAAACGGTAATTGGATTATTCTCGTAAGATACTAATATGCAAATTCCTCTGCCGAGAAAGTAAAATATTTTTTACTTTTGGCCCCCCATTCCTTAAATAGCTTACTATTACACTAGTTTTTAAAGATTACTGATAGAGAACCTATTCAAAAATACCTTGAAAAACTTAAATATTGTATTAATTACAGCATTTTGATTGCCATAAATTTTACAGAATATTTCTCTGCATAATTAACAAATATTTCTAATAATCAAAGTAATATCTTTATTGCTGCCAAATAAATGGTTATACTGCTTTTCAATGCGTTTCCAATTTATTACTTTTTACTTAAAAAATAATACTTACTTTTAGTATACTAATTAACCACTAATACAGCCTCCAATTTACCCCCAAAACACTTTTACTAATTGAGAATTTTCTTGGCCAAAAGCTGCAATATTTTGAGCCAGCAATTTGTGGTCCTTGACTTTGGCCCGGCTAAATGGAAACCAGCTCAAACCAAATCGTGGAATGCTTAACGATATAAATCGCGTAATTGTTGCAGCTGAGCAGCAACTTCTATGGCAGCAACAACAAAAACCACAATAAGAACAAAAACAACAACAATAAGAACAACAACAACATGAACAACAGCAACAATGTCACGTTCAAAGTCAAATGTTTAGCTTGGATAAATTTGCAAAGGAAGCGTGTAAAAACGTTTAAAATATTTTCTCATTAGACAACTATCAGCGGTCTACGATTTTTTTCTATTCTATCTATTTCTTGCCTTTGTTTTTGTTTGCACAAGTTTATAATATGAAATGTCAAACGGCAACAACAATTTGACCTTCATTTCTCGCTGCAACAGCAGCAACAACTGCAGTAACAGCAGCAACAGCAGCAACAACTGCAGCAACAGCAGCAACTGTAGAACTGGAGAATCAACCCACGGTGCGATGTTTTATCTGAATGGCTGATGTCTGAGACTAGATCTGTGGATCCAGGGGGAGCCAAGGAGGCGATTTTGGAGAACAAGGCTTGACAGCAACACTGAATTGCTGCTGTTGCTGCAGTTGCTGTTGCTGTTGCTGTTTTAGCCGGCTGCCCGCTTACGTAAGTCGCTTTTAGCCCTGCTGAACGGCGACTTCTACAAACGCCTGTTGAGCAACATTCGCACACACTCGCTGCCACTGCCAACTATCGACAGTTATCGCCATAAATTTGGACACCCATCGCATCAAGCAAATGCAAAAAAAAAGTGTCGTCAGCGCTTTGGACGTCAGCGAAATGGACAAATTGTCTGTCTATTGAAATAATAGCGGACAGTTTGACCCATCGCTGTTTCCACTTGGAGATGCACAAGAAGCGTGAATCACGACTTTAAGACAATTTTTCTTTACAAACGAATATATTTTACCATTCTTGTACTAAAAAATAATGCAAGAAACAGCAAATGCACGTAAACTAATCCAAACCTATAAAGTTGAATGAAACAGCAAAAGCACGTAAACTAATCCATATCTATGAAGTTAAATAAAACCGCAAATGCACGTAAATAAATCCATATCTAAGCAGTTGATTATACATAAATGTTGATAGTATATAATCAAAGTTAAATAATCTCTAATCACTTACTTTGAGCCACATTAATCTGCACTCTTAATACAAATTCAGCACTTTCCCCTGCTTAAAAATGATTTATTTGCATTCTCAATATATCCTAAAAGTTCACAAAAAGTTTGGAAAATATGCCACAATTCATTTTAGTCTTATTAAAGTAGAGCTTGACCCATCACTAGCCCCTTCTTTCTCTTTTCCATTTCCATGTTGCCATTTTTTTTGGACACAATTTTTTTTGGGTTTTTGGCAAATCCTTTCAATGTTTGCGCTGTCACGAAGCAAATATATTCACGACCCACCATTCAAAAACGGCAGCAAACCCACCCAATCCGCCAACTCCTCGCTGTCTTTGTCCAGTGGAGTGGCCAAACTTAAGCTAAGTAAATATTTTTAAGGCATATTAAAAATAAATCACCAAATATTTGAAGGCAGGCGCCTCAATGATTTGCCGAGGCATTAAATATCCACCGAAAATCGGACCAACCCCGCTCGCAAAACAACAGTCGCGTGCTCTGAGTAAACAAAATGTTAGGAGATGGGGTACTTTTGACGTTGGAAAATTAGAAAACAGTGCAACAATTATTTCTGTAGCAAACTTCAAAACACCCAGGCAAACTAAGAGCGATAGAATCACCCCACTCTATCTGCCAATCAGCCAAAGTTAAGGGGAAAGTGGCAAGAAAAGATGGTGGGGCTGCCGGATGAAGATGAGGATGTGTTGTTGGGTGGGGAATGTGCCCGCGAGCCTCAATTTTGAGGCAGCCCCTCGTCACTGGCCCCACCTCCGCCATCAAGAACTAACGCAATCATCGACTGCCAGAGTCTGAAAGCAACCACCAGCCAAACGACAAGCGACAAATGCCTCATCAACTCGCTCCTCTTGCCGCCAGAAAACAACGACGCCATTGCTTTGAGCCGAAGCTATGTGGCTATGTGGCTATGTAGCTATATGGCTATAGCAACAGACCCAGACCAGACCCGGCCAGACCCATCCTTATCCCACCCCGAGTCATCCGCACCCGCATCCACATCCACATCCACATCGACATCCACAGCCACATCCACGTCACAAAACCCAAAAGTGTCAATCCAATTACCTGTTCGAGCGCCGGAATCTTTTGCGACATGTTTCATAACTGTGGCAGCGTAGAAAGACTTTCATTTTCCGGGGGACGAAGATCCAGGGATGCAAAGGCTTTCGAGCTCTAAATAAGTTAACCAAGTTTAAAAACTGGGAAAAGTTTATATCAAAAACCAAAAGAAGACAAAGAAGAAGTAGCAAGTCGTAAGTGAGACTAAGTAACAGCTACCAGATTATCTATAAAGCTAACAAGTAGATTAAAATATAAATGTATTGATGAAGTAACCTACTTTTAAGCAGTCGAAATAAAGATCATATTTCCTACTTATCACTGTTAAAATGATACCCAAATAAACCCCTAATACAAACCTTTAGATTTCTGCATCCCTGGAGTTCTAAGCCCACTCCATTCTACCATTTCCATTGCTGGCGGACAGAGTATGCTTCGTTGGCCAAGCGGAGCAGCGGATGGAGGATGGGGAATACTGGGGTATACTGTTGCCAATGGCGTTTATCAATTTGCCAGCCCCAGACTTCCGCTGAGCAAGGGAGATGGACAGAGGACGACGAGCCCACCCACAACGAATCCCACCGAGAAAACAGGCACCATTTCCATTCAGACTCGCCGTGGTCCACTCATTAACACGTGTTTACGTAGCCAGTCCTTTCGATCTCGACGCGACGCCAATAACAACCGATAACTGCCCGATCATGATCTGGCTATGGTAGAATCCCCCTAGCCCAGGTTCATTCACCAACGATTCCCGTGTTCCGTTTCATTTCGATTCAATACGAATATTATTATTTTCATTGTTAATATTTGTTACACGCCTTTTGTTCAACTGGCATCCCATGCCATGCCGTGCCATCCGATTCCAACTGAAAACTGCACTCAAGAGCTCGAGGCCCGTTGATTGCCGATGATGAGGATGATGATGATTTGTTGGTGATGACTCAATGTGCGGCTCCCGATCTCGAGGCAACGAGTGCTTATTTAGTGACTGGACGATCGGAGATCGCAGCAGGCTCACACAACTGGAAACTGGAAACTGAAAACTGAAAACTCAAAAACTCTAAACTCGAGACATGAGACACTTCTGGCTGCCGTTTTGGTTGTTTGGGCTGTTTGCTCAGCCACTACAGAACCGAAACCTGGAGCCAAAAACTCCCGCGATTGGGACCGCAAAATGAGCGCTGAAGTGGCGCAGACAATTCCCGGCTCCATCTCCATCTCCAACCCCATCTCCCCATCTCAAGTGCAGCAAGATGACCAAGTTAATTTCGAGACGGGAGGCCACATCCAGCCCGCGGAGTGGTTATCAATGGGGGTCTGCAGCTTGGCGGCGTCTGCGGCGATGAGACCAACTGGTAGCCCTCTAATTGATATAGCTAAATGGCCGTCTATGTTGCAGGTTGCACGTTGCACGTTGCTTGTTGCTGAATTGCTGGCTTGCAGGCGGTTGAAGGCTGGAGGATGAGGCCTAGAGACATGTTTCATGTCGCCAGCGTGTACGTGGCAATGCGTAGAATTCCATATAAAATAATTAATGAATGTCACAGCAAAATGTTTCGGGCGACTTCTCCGCCAGCTCGAGCAACAGTTCCTGCTTTTGGACTCGTCCTCGACTGATGCCGTTCTTGCTGCTGCTGCTGCTGCTGATGATGATGAGGCCTCCAACTCCTTCTTTGCCCCTTCTGGTGGACGTGGCTCTTGCTCCTCCTGCCCCACCATCCATTCTCGTATCGTTTTGCCAGCATTGCGCGCATATTTGGCGTCAATATTAAGTGAAACTGATGGATGCCTGAAGGCCCTACAGGCCTCCTAAGTGCACTGCGAGAAAATATGTATACGAACGAATATATCAAAGTATGTGACTTACTTTCAGATGAAAAAATGCATTAGCTGCAAGACCGCATCACTTTCAATTTCTCTTCTCTTTGTTCCTGCAATAAATACTATTTATTTATCAACCCAACTCCACCTTAATTCACCTTAACTAAGTAGCCTTTGTTCGCAGTGCATCGCGTCTGGCAGTCGTCCAGGTAGGGCCCATCTACGTCTGCTGGCCCCTGGTAAAATGCGAAAAAATAATTTTGAAGCACACTGTGGCATGCAGCAAATGACAGAGAATGAATTCGTGAAAATATTTGCGTGTGTGTCGTCGTATGGTTACTGTGACACTTGCACATACACAAAACCCGGACACGGAGCCACTCTACGTGGATGTGGCTCCTTGCCTCCTTGCCTCTTGCCTCTTTCGATTTGGGGTTTCAGTTCCCCACCCGAGTCTGAGTCTGAGTCTGAGTCAGTTGGTCGGTTGGTTCGTCAGGTAACCCGGCCCATTCAACATGCCCTAAATGGATGCAAAGGAGGTTGGCTGGTTGCATCTGGAAAAAGAGGTGGAAAAAATGCTTTACACTGCTTGTTGTCTGTTGTCTGCGTAGCAAATTTGTAAAATTAAACAGTCAACAGAATGGCTGAAAGGCTGAAAGGAGTGGAGGGGGGGCGGGGAGACACAATCAAGTGAGGGCGAAAGAACGAGCCATACTTCAATTAAACCAACTTCATTAAATTTCAGCTAACAAAGGCGTTGGCCAAAAGGGGGCGATGGCAAAGTACTGGCTGGCATCTGGAAACTGGAGATGGAGATGGAGATGGAGCCTGGCAGAACTCGTCATCATCACGGCTGTTGTTGCACGTATATGTGGCGTAGACTGAATTCGCTTAGATTGGAGCCGAGAGCGAGAGCAGAGTATAGAGTGCTTGGAAATTGTCAGTAAATTGGCTCAAGCAATAGCAATAACAGCAAGAGCAACAACAATAGCAATAGCAATAGCAACAATGATGCCATCAGCAGCAACAACATGAAGCAACATTAGCAACAACACTGAGCTGAACAAAACGGAAATTCAAGGAGCAACATTTTACTTCGATTTCTGCATGTTTTGTGTCTTGTCAGCAGAAATTTGCTTATGCCAAGGATGGGGCAAGATGTGGATATTGGCTAAGGTGAACCAACAACAGTAAGAACAACACAAGTTCAGCTAGGTACACAGGGAGAAATCGAAGTTGGGGGAAGGGGCATTGAATGCCAAGGAAGAAGAATGAACAAAAGTAGCATATTAGGGGATAATACATAAGAGTTAAGTATGAAGAATATAATATACTCGAAGATATATAAGATTCTGCACAAATAACAAACAAGTAAAGGAAATTACTTATTCAGTAAATAGAACGTAATGAAAATATTGTGTAAAATGAGGTGATTGATAACAAATATTTACATGTACTTATCACATGTTTTAAGTATTGTTTTATCCCAAAATTACTTCTGCTAAAATGTAACTGTTGATTCCCTTTTTACGACCATCCACTTCCGCTGAGGTCATCTCTGCTGGTCAACATTATCAATTGGCTGCGAATTCCCCTCCAGAAACAAACAGGCCCCACAAATTATCCCAGTTACTGCCCCATATCACTCACTTAACACCTAACAGCTTCCAGCTATCAAATGTCGACCAATCGAAGAGACAAATCACATGAACGGAAAGCCACCCAAAAGCAAGCAATTTTTCCCTGAACTCTGATTTCCTCGAGAAAAGGCAACTTTTCCGTTCCAAATTATGCTGTTATCTTCATTAGTCCGACATAAGTGCAGCCAAATGCGCCACCCAAAGGAATTGGCCCCAAACCGAAAAAAAAAAACCATCGATAGGATAGTGAAAATTGTTTATAGAGCAAGGGACAAGATGGTCAAGATGGGGTCACTTTGGTGTTGCTCTTTCCGGCCTTGTTTTTCGTTTTTTTTTTTTTTGTATCGCTGCCATTCTTAACGCCTAAAATATCAAGAGTGTCAACGTCTTTATGTGGGGGGCGTTAGTCCTTCGCCTCGGAGAAAGGAAATTTATAAGTGGTGGCAGCATTTTCCTCCTCACATACATATGTGCAGTGTCAGCGCTTTTCGTGCTTTTGTGTATGCGTGTGTGTGTGTGTGCGTGTGTTGCTTTGTTGACTCAAAGGAAATCACAGCCATGTTTTATTGGCCTCTCCACTGTTCAGCTGGTGCTTTTAGCTGTAATGCGTATTTGACAAATAAACAGTTGATTTGCCCCGGCAACGATAGCAATCGACGGAGGGCAGGAAGGGCAGGAAACGGTATCCAAACCAAAACCAGCAAGTAGTTAAGTTGTTTGATGCTGGTAAACAAGTAATCGCCAGGAGCGGCGAACAAATCGCAGTCCGAGATCCGATAGCTCCTTAACTCTGGTTAAGCTCTCCCCGATGTGCAAACAGGTCAAAGTTGAGCATTGAGCTTGAGTTGTCCATGCATAGTTTTCCCTTATTTCGAGGTGGTGAACGGATGTGGGTGCAACTCCTCTCAGCTCGGCATCTCGGGCATTTTAAATTTACAAATTCCGGGCGTGCACATAAAATCAACAGACAACACTCAGGAATTGCCAGGAGGGAGTATCCGTGGTCGGTGTGTAGGGAATCTCAGCACAGAGAAGAAAATGAGCATAAGTATATATTACTCATGATATATAGGGATTGAAGTAATATCACTTGTGATTAGCTTAAGTTTGTCTAACTTTAAGCTAGCAACGTACTATATCATTAAATATTATAAATGAAGTATACTTGGAGTGACTTATTCAATTATGGATTTATATAAGTAACAAATCAAGTGTATCTAATCATGCATTTATTCTGTATTACATCCTTCAAGTAGTGCTTTTAATTGCAGTGCACTGGCAGCTCGTCCCTACACATGATGTCTGACCTAACCTACAGCAAAGAAGGGGCAGGAATCCGGCGAGCTCCGAGCACGAGGACTTTCCTTTTTGTCCTGCTCCAATATCGATTCGCCGCTAGATGCCGGGAGTCCTCCGAGTTGGCCGCTCAGATGGGATGGCCATTAGCATGCAGGTCGCATCCCGGGGAACGCAGAAACTTATTGATTGACACAACTTCCAGTGCGCTGGCATTTCATTTCGGGGTCTTCACATTTTTTCGCCGAACGCCGGAAGCGCTGCTTAAGTTTTTTCCTCCTTTGGCTTTTGCTTTTTTTGTTTTTTTTTGTTTTTATGTGTTATTTTCCTCTTACTCGCATTTGTTATGTTTTGGAGAGATTCTTCGTCTTTTTTGTTTGGTTATTTTTTAGGGGTCCAGTGACCGAAAATCTTTTTTCAACTTTTTGGCCTGCGCTTCAGTTCTCTGATTACGGGGCCAAAAACAATGAAGCTGCTTTGTTGCAAATTTAATGAGCATAACGGTAAAGGCTTTTGATGAAACAATACCAATTGAAAGCTGAAGCTGAAAGCTGAAAGCTGAAAGCCTGCATTTAACAAGCAGTCGTAGATCTTATCGTTTCGTCGTCATATTTGCGGCGACAGTTCTGCCTCAAAAGCCTCGAAGAACCTCTCAACTTTTTGGCCAACCAGGAGATGTCAGCCAAAAAGGGGGAAAAGGTGCAGACATTGCAGACTGTGGACCTCGGATCGAGGAGGACCTCATCGTCGTTGAAACCTCAGGCCAGCTCACATCCCGGCAGGCACATAAATCGTCAGCTGTCAAATGGCGAAAATGTCTGATCGGGCAATTCGAATGGCGTGATGGTGAAGATCGGAAGTGCGTAACATCAGCTATTCCAGGGAGCTGAATGGTGGGGGCTTTACTCAGTGCCCTGAGGAGCAGATTGGGGGCACTGGGGAGTCCGAGACACTTATCTTGCTCATATAATGCTTACACTTAGTCTTCGGATGGGCACTCTATGGTGCAAGGACTAGGGATGGCAGTGTGACATCTATACGGTTGTATAAGTATCTATAACTCTTTGTTATATGAAATTTCGAAATATACCTTCAAAAACATAGTCTTTGAATTAATATTTTGAATTAAGAGTCTTTAAGTCTTTGTATACAATGAAGTTGCCTGGCTAGCTATGCATTAGCTATTCAACGACTTAAAAAAGGTTAACGCAGTTCTAAAACACGGCTTATCTTTTATGAAAATTGCTCGTATTGCTCGTGATATCCGTGACTCATTTGCATCACGATCCCATCGCCAGATGCGATTTGGTGCGATGCGGCGACTTGGTGTCAAGACATGCGCCGCCGTTGGGAGTACTGCGCGTGATTTAGTCGAATTCACGAACTTAATGAAGCCCTTTAAATCACGCAAACTTTTGCGCCACTTAGAAGAGGCAGCGGCCAAGCGGACCCATGCCTCCCGATTGAGCCACAACAACTAGTCAGCGTTGGGGAGGGGAATTTAGGAGGAGGGGGGTTAGGAGCAGCAGGAGCAGGAGGAGCAGGAGGAGCAGGAGGAGAAGGAGGCCAAGATCTCATTAACACCACGCGGGCATAATTAAAGCCGACGGGGCACCACAAAAGCCCAATCGCGATTGCAGCGCCAGCAGTAGCAGGCGGCATGCAAAAGCCCCAAAACCAAAGCGTGCACCGAGTCCAAAGATTCCCTCCAACAAAAAATAAAAATAAAATAAAAAAAGGGCCAAGAAAAAATTTCGAAGGAGATGCAATCGTGGCAACGACCAAGTTACCAGCAGGCCAACTGGCGCTAAGTGTTGGCCAGGCTTATAATGAGCAGGATATGCTCGCCTCCAAAATAGTCGTTGTCCCTTGTTTCGCTGCAATCTTAATAGCTTATAACCATGTTTGCCCGGCCTTCGTTCCTTTCAGCCGTTTCTGATGATCTCCAGCGACCTGGAGAACAATGAGCTCGAGAAACTCAAAAATATACGCTGCTAACTTTTCAAACCTGCCACACAACTGCGGTTTCGAATCGTTCGATCCGCATTTTGTGGCTGACATTTCTGGCCAGTTGACGTACGCATTGATTGATCGATGACTGGAGGGATTGAAAGAGTTGGGGGAATTGGGCAGAGTCACCTTTTGTTTCAGTTTTTTACTCAGAAAAACAGGAGGATTTTACAGTTCATGAAGTATCTTAAAAATATGCATTACCAAAGAAAAACGGTCTTTAAACTATAAAAATGAAAAATATATACTCCGTCATCGTTTTTATATATACATTAATCTTTAAATAATAAAAAAAGTATTAAATAGTTTCAATTAAGTTCTCAACCTTCTTAGCGCCTGCAATTTCTTTCAATTTGATGAGATGCTGAAGCCAAACTACTTGGAATCCTCAGAAATCCTCTGAGAAATCGTCTCGATAAGACAGTCACATAAAAAAGAAATCTGTATGCCCCGGTCACTCCCCATTTACACATAGAACCCAAAGATTGCCTAAGCAAAGCCAACAACTACTGGTTGTATCAGTTGGCCATTAATTTCGATTACCACGCGGCAAGACACACGACCTGGCGGAAGTGCTGCTCATCGCCTGGCAAACACCAAAGTCCTGCAACCAGGAATCTCTAGGACCAGCCAGGACCCACTAATAAACGGACATTTGTAGCGCAATCAATTGTTTCGAAATTGTTGTACACCATTATGCTCATTGTGCCCCGGCTGCTAAATGGTTATAGCCTGTCATAAGTTGGCCAGGGGTGTGCTCCGAACTCCTCACTCCTCACTCCTCACTCCTCGACCTCGGACTTTGGACGTCAGGGCTCAGGATTGCGGACTCAGGACCATGGACTCACCCCCCGATTTCATGGCAATTCCCAAATGAATATGCAAAAGCCGAGCAGGATATCTCATGGCCGTTTCCGTTTGCACAATTATGTTTATTAAGAGAAAAGCTGGAGGAGGGAACAGAATCAGAATGGCATGGAAGCCCAAGGAAGGCAGCGCCGGCAATCGTCAAAGATGATTTAGTTACTTCCGTTGGACGCCGGAGCGTGGGCTCCGGCAATAAAAATATATTAGTGCAATTACAGCCAGCCAACTGGCAACAGGGCACATATAATATATAGACAGCGGCCTTTTTGACTCCTGGACCAGATAAGACCTGTAATATATGGAATTTGGGCTGCTAGTTTGAGCACAGGAAATATTAATTACAATAAGTGTTGTACTTGCTGCTTCACCTTAATGAAGAAACTCCCCTTTCACCTTTCGCTTTTCTAGAAGTTAACTTACTTTGGGCGAGATTACAGTGTGGAGATAAGAAAGCATACGAAAGACGGATAAAATATTTGAAAAATATGTATCAGACAGAATATATTAAATATATTTATTATTTTACACGGTGGAAAAATAAAGTTGTTTGTTAATACATAATATTTATTAAATCTAAAATAATCATATGTTCTGCATTTATTTTACTTGTGTAAATTTGTGCTCATTTTTGCTCAAGGAGTATCCCAACAAGCATTCCTTTGTTAGTTTGTTTCATTTGTTTTTAAGCATTTCAATTTCCCTATGGGGATTTGCGAGCGATCTCTGCCAACTTCCCTTTTGGCCTACAAATGCCTATTTATGTCGGCTCGGTCTGATTAGGCCAGAAATTTGGCTGTCGATTTACGAGGCCTGCTACTTCCACTACTTACTTAGCTTACTTAGTTTAGTTTTACAAGTTTCGCTCGAGAGCAACACAAACAAAAGGAGCTTAAGTTTGAGTTTGGAGTTGGAGATGGGGATGGCGGTGCCCGATGCCTGCGATAGATAGACAAAAGGCAGCCGTTCAATTTGCCTAAATTGGCTCGTGTTAATCAGAGTTTGGGGGAAAGGACACGGACACACATAGACAGGCAGCAGGACCTTAAAGCGTCGGCTTTTAAATTGCTCGAAGGCGCAGTGACGGGGCACGCAATAACCCCGCCGAACTGCAGACAATCAATCTTACTTTGCGCTTTAATTCAATTTCGATTGTGACATCTGCCTTTGGTCCTTACGCAGGCGACAGAATCAGAAGGATCCGGCGAATCGGCAGCGGCAAGGACACTGCAGCCTTGTGAGCTCTGCACTTTTGGCAATGCGCTGCGCTCAGGCGTGCCACTTGCAGGATTAACGACTGCGGCTGCAATCCGTTTGCCGTGTCCTTTGCCATCGCCCCCGCCCCACCGCAAAACCCTTTTCCCTCGTACACTGAACCAAAAATTGGACATAATCGCATTTGCCATTATTTGAAAGAAGATTCAACTCTGTACAATCTTACAAAATATAGGAAAAGAAGAGGCAATGCATACCTTTTATCGTTTAAATTAAAGAATCATAATTATAAATAAAGCTTATTTTTTAAAACACTACAGTTGCACTACATTGTTGTTCTAGGTTTCTGTTTTATGAACTACCAATATTTTCTGCCAGTGCGCTCTACTCCTCCTGTCGGTGGCATTTTTTGCTTTGTTTTGTCCTTACTGTTCTGGATGTCCTGGGAGTCCTGGGAGTCCTCGGTGTCATGCGTGAGGGCAGCGACTGCTACTCAATTTCGGCGTAGTAGTAGCGGAGGCAGCAAAAAAATTGACAGTCGCCCAAAGGATATTGTGACAGGCATGCTCGGCATTGCGACGGTGACAGGCGCAGGACAAAAGGCGGAAAGGTCCGCCAAAAAAAAAGAAAGGGGTGGCCAGCGAAAGGATTTCAGCTGCGGGGGAGCCGACAGCCCAAAAACCCCGAGTATGTGTGCATGTCAGTTATTAGAAAGTCCACTAAACGATTTTGCCAATCGAATTTCGGCAATCTCACAAGCGGCCAAAGGGAGCGAAGGATATATGTATGGTACATAGTCGTACGTACATATACGATTCAGTCCCAAAAGGGGTTCACTTGACCGGAGCCAAAGTTAATCGGAAGTTAATACGCCCTGACTTGCCAGATTTGTTTGTGCCGACTCACAATCGAAACTATTCCAGCTGGAATTTTCATTAAAATCAGCTCATGACCGGGGATACTTTGCGGATGGGGTTCCAATTCCATTCTATTCGCGTAGGTGGTTGGGAACTAATGAGAAATTCATAAGTTGTCCACCAACAACCCTGAAGGCAATGCCTTTCCTCGCGCTTTGTGATCGATCACAAATTTCTGTGTACTTAATAAATAATTGCAAAATAATTATGCGTGTTGAAGGCGACACGGAACTGCCCAAAAAGTATTCTAGTCCAAACATCTGTCGCAAAAAAGTTGCTCGAAAAGTAGGAGGAAAGTTGAAACTAGGTGGGCAAAAGCCGAAGATTCGGTACTCTATGAAATACAAAAAATGGTTTGATTCAATATTAAAATGTATATAAAATATTTAATGCAATAATCCATACTTAGAGGCACATAAGTATTATTTTAATGAGCTAAACCCATATTAATAAACAAATACAGTTTAGAGATATACGTATACTTGTATCTCATGAATAGGTAATCATTTTATATTATTTTTATAAATCAAGGTAAGTCCCTGTGTTTGTTTAGCTATATTATTCCTTGCTCTAGGTAAGCCGCATCGAAACAGATTAATGTGCTTCGAGGATGATCCAGATCAACTGGCCCTCATCTAATTAGGATTCCGTATCGACTGAGCCATCTATGCGACCTGTCCATTGTCATAGCTATCATACCCTCTGGGTAGGGCATAATGAGCCAGCTCCTGATGCCGTCCTCCACTCGAGCACACACGGTAACTTGCGCAAATTTATTTGATAGCCCGCGGCATGGGACTGTGGAACTGGGGAGCCGAGGACCTCGAGAGCACAGGATCAGAGCTAGCCACTCCTGGTAATTGCCACACACACTCACACATACACACACACAGGCACAGAGAGGTCCTGTGAAGTGGTGGCAATTGTGAGAGGATTGCCTGCATCTTGTGACGATTGCCGCAGTAGTTTGACAAAATTACCAACACTTTTGGGTCGATTGCCGAATTTCAATTTGTAGTGAAGAGAGAGCATCTGTGCGGGATTCTTGGCCCGCGGCTAAATACGGGCCAATGAGCCGTGTGTCTCTCCTGTGTTGACAAGAGGTCCTTGATGGATTCCGAATGCCGGATTCCATATCCATTGCGCTAGTGGCCAGCATTCTCGCAATTATGGTCGCAGAAGTTTGAGTACGCCTCTGATTTCGATTCTGATTATGATGGCCCTGGATTGGGGAATGTGCAATTGAATATTTATGAATGGCCACGGCAAACGGGACATGGGTTTTTGGGGCTAAAGCTGTCGCTGATTCTGTTCCTGATCAAACGGCAAGTGTAATCAGTCGGCTGGTCTCTTTTTTGGTTTTTTGTTTTTTTTTTTTTTGTATTTTGTTTTTTGTTTTTTGAAAGGCTATTCCCTCCACCGTCGCACATTTTATTTGGTGCGAAATTCGATTGTCGCTGATCAAAGGCGAACGCACTTAAAAATGCTAAATTGAATTTGCCGCTACGACGCCTCCCACCGCAGGTCCTGTTCAGCGTACAGTATGTCCTGGTCCTGGTCCTGGTTTTGGTCCTGCTGTCCTGCTTTTGGCCTCTACCGGCCAGCTTCGCCATGAAAATTTGGCTGAACATTTTCACATTGGTCGCGGGAATTTCCTGGTTTTTTGTTTTCGCCCTTTTTGGTTGGTGTGAAAAACACATTAAGACTCATTTGGGCGTCAAAATGTGTGAGGATATCTGGCGAATCCCGCAGGATTTTCAATTTGAAAGTGCACCAAAAAAATGGTAGAGGCGGTGAGAGGGCTGCACAGCCAATACCATTTTTATCAAATTAGTTGTTAAAGTGTATGACGGTGTTTCGGTAAAAAATATATTTAAAATATAACAGAATTTCGAAATTACGATAATTTAAAATTATTATTTAAATTATGCTTAAAGTACTATTAATATTTAGCCAAAAATTGTAGTAACGCGATTGAAGTAGTCGCCATCTACTACAATAAAAAGGAATATTTAAACTTTTTTGAATAGTTGTGGATGCATATGCTTTGTATACATATTTTTTACCATCTTTTCGCTCAGTGTAAAGTCTCGATATTTTATTGACATGCCGCTGACAATGGTTGATTTTGTAGTGCACTCGCTGTTGTGCAATTTGTGCTTTTCTGAAGTGCCGCCGCACACAAAAGTGCGTAACTTATAGCCCCGGGTCAAATTACACACTCTCACTTGCCTCGAGTGCCCATTAACAGGTACTTCAGAGTCCTGCCAAAGGCAACCCTCTGCCAAAAATACTATATCTGTGTGTGTGTGTGTGTGTGGAAACCCTTTGCTGGTCCACGGATGGCAAATACCAGCATTTGGCATGAAACATCTACAAGATTTAACGCCGCCGTTTTCATTATTAATGATTAATGATAAGCACACCCAGAGTCACACGGGCTACACAACATCGCAACTCGTATAGTAAAGTATAGTAGAGAGTGGGAAAAGCAACCCTTCTGCACGCGCTGAAGCTTTTGGCAAACACTAAGCGCCGCTTTTCGCGCCTTTCCACGTGATTAAAGGCAAACGAGGTACAACAAGGATGCTGCCAGGATACACACGGGATTCGGTGTGTGTTGGCGACATCAGAGAGGAACACCAGGAATCCAAATATCGGCACTTTCACACGCAAATGTACATAAATGTACGGGTTCATGAAAGGGTTAAGCTTAACCCACCGCCGCCGCCGCCGCCACTCGCCAAAAAGGCGTTGCCCAAAATATTTTGCTCCGGTGGGTGGTGTTTTTTGGGTGGACCTTGTATTTGGGGGTGGTTCGTGGTTGGTGGCTGTGGAGCGTGCGTTTGGTCCGGTTTGGTTCATTAGAGCGCGATGATTGCCCTCATTTGGGTTAATCAAGTGTTGATATTAGTTTTATTGTATTACTGCAATTGAAAATGGAAATGGAAGTGGCAGTGGCAGTGGAAGAAAGCCTAAGTGTCGAATGGGAAACAACAGCAGCGCGTTGCGATAATCGAGAGCTTTGCAATGAAAACATTTTTGATTACGATTGCATTCGTTGTCAGTTTAAATGTGTAAAATTGAATAATAAATTGTTTATGGTATTTTCAGTTGCAGTTCATGGGTTATATATAAAAATGTTGCATGCCAATATATTTTTCATAGCAATTCTTAAATAAAATAAATAAAAATATATGTTTATACTTTCAGTTCTTTGTTTATTTAATTATTTATACTTTTAAATATATAGAAATGCATCTAATATGATGAGATTGATATTACGATCCTTTGTGATCTCTTCCGCTGAGCCGCCGCCGCATTTGCCATTTGTAGCGCTTTTTGCCACTTACGCAGTTTCCATGCCATTAAGACCACCTTGAGCTCCACCTCATCCCCCTCTCATCCCTTTCACACCCCCTCCTGCAGCCCCCTTTTACGTACACCTTCCCCACTTCCCTTCCCCATCCCAGAACTGGCAGACGCTCCCCTGGCAATGCCAACTGATAAAAATTGATGCAAAATACGCAAAAAGTCGCGAAAATCCTCGTGGAAAAATTTCAAAATTTTCACAGCTGATTTCGCTATAGTGACAGATAGGTAGCGAGTGTGGGAATGGAAATGGGCATGGGAAATGGGCAAGAGGATTCTGGCTGGTAGCTGTAGCAGCCTCATGCTTTTGCATATGCCTTAAACCCCCTTTTTGGGTGAAGCACCCCCAACCCCAATCTCTATCCACCCATCGCCTCCCATGGCACTCAATGTGCATGGCATTATGTCCTCCGCTTTGTTCCTCTTACTCCCACTTCCAATCCCTCCCTGCCCCGCCTCCTTGTTTGTTTGCATTTGCGTATCATCGACGCATGTCGCGACGCCATCCTTGGTCCTGCGATGTCCTGGTCGCCCGTTTTGGGCCCGGCTGTCCTGGCTGTCCTGGCTGTGCTGGGCTCGAACCCAGGAACTGGCCATCCCGATCGACCGCCTCCCCTGTATTGCTGCCTGTTTCTGGTTGCTGGTCGTTGGTTGCTGGTCGCTGGTTGCTGCTGACAACAATAATTCAGGCGAATTGCGTGCTGGATGGGAAATGCCTTTAATCTGTTGGAGTTGCCAACTGTCACGAAGCGAAATGAAATGGAAATCACACGCACTAATGGCGGAGATGCTCTCGCCGGGAGGAAGTGGGCTTCCAATACATCCAATATACTCACCCATGCCAGGCCATGAAAAATCCCCATGGCCCCGCTGTTTTACCCTTGTTAATGGCGGCTTTTTATTTATTTTTTTCAAGAGATGGGTATAAAATATAAGGACACATTGCAAGAAAAACTAAGACAAGACTTTATGCGCATAAAACTCTTAAATGTATAATTTGTTACTTTATAAATTAGTTTTTTGAAACCTATAAAATATTCTCTAGTATAACAATCTTTACTTAATTCCTCTTTCGATCAAAAAACCTCAATACGAGTGCATGAAATCACCCCTAGCTGTATATGACACGATGTCTAATTCGATTTGTTCTACGCCAACACTTTCATAATTCCGCTGTCAATTACGGATACTAGCTTTGCAGCTCGACCTCATCCTCGTCCTCGTTCTCATCCGCATCCTTATCCTCATCCTCATCCTATTCTTTATCCTGGACCTCATCCCGTGCCGCTTTCTGTCTTATCTGCCATCTTTTTACGCTGTTGGTAACCTCAAGCGCTGGGCTCACCCTCTATCCGTGGGCGTAGTGTTTCTTCTCTTTTTTTTTTTTCATACACTTGCCTGCCTGGTCTTTTAGCCCTTATCAGTCGCAATCAATCTGGCCGGGTCCGTTCGTATCGCAACTTTTGCGTTTTTCAATCTGAGCATTTTTTCAGGGGCTAAGTAAGTTCCAGCGATGCTAGCCGCCGCCCTCAACTCTCAATTTTAATGCTGGATGTCTTTTCGGCGACGCTGTCACTTTCGCTGCCATCATGAAGCTTCAGAGGTGGTACAAAGTTTACATTGAAAAATATATATAAAGTTAAGGAAAGCCATCAACTTCAAATTAGCAAAGAAACATAGAAACACAACAGCACAATTAAGACTTTCAAAGCTAGCTTAATACATCAAATAACCATTTGATTTGCAATTAACCACTCACTACTCTAGGCTCATATCTTCGTTCTAAACGTACTTTATTGCGCTCAGTGTACGGGCTGCAGAACCCAGAGCTTAAAATGTAGAAACGTAGGAAGGTAGTGACAGTGACCCCAGTGCTGGCCCAGCGGGAGGCCTTTTTTCCTGATGTCACAAAAGGATTCACTTGATATTCATCAACATCAGTGTCTGTCAAACAGTCAGTCAGAAGAGAGCAGTCATTCAATACCCACCGAACCCCAGCGAATCCAGAAACCCAGTTGAAACCCAGTCGAAACCGATTCGAAACCCATGCGAAAACTTGAATCCGCAGCCCAAACTACAACGTCCGTTACATACCGAAGTGTGCATGTCAAGTTTGACTGTGGGCTGTGGCTTTTCTGCCAGCTTTTCCTACTTCCCCCAACTCCCCGAACACTCCACCCCCCCCATTTTGGCTGAGTGTATGTATCCGTGTGGGTGGCGTGCAATTTGATGCAACAAGAATAGTAGTACGGAACACAAGAATTATACGAGTACGTATGCATAATGCCATTGGCGTTGGCGATACTAATCTGATTAGTGTCAGAACGGAAAAAAGAGAAAACTTGCAGACGGAACAGCCATTGACAGGCTTAGGCCAGTCAGATATATATTTATGAGCGATAGAGTTGCACTGGTAGTGCCACAAAGTGCGGCATGAATTGCAGGAACTAGTTCGCAGGGATTTCCATTGCGAGGGCGAAGCGAATTGTAGGAATGGAAATGGAAAAGTAGTGGGTGGTAATGCAAGTATGGATACTTACTACTTACTGCTACTACTAACTAATATACATTTTTTTTTCAGGTTATTAGATTTATAAATTATAATCACTACAATATTTTACTATTAGATATTTTCTTGTTTCAGTCATCTGCCATTTTATAAGCTACTTAAATTTACCAACTCAAAAGTAGATTGCAACTTGTATTAGCGAACGATAAAAAGTCTCAGGCTGCGTTCAATTAAAAGGCATTTAAATCGAGCATTGTTTCCAACCTTGGCCCGAACCAAATCAATCCGAACTGATATGTGCACCAGCACCCACACCCCACACCCCACCCCTTTCCAAGGACACCACCCGCCGGGCTGGGCCACCCCTGGTGGCAATCGTCTGGCCAACAACTCCCACAACTCATTTCGCTTTGAGCGTCGTTTTAATTTAAAGGTATTTAAGGCGATCCATCATACGTATCAGTGTGAGACAAACGGACTGTGCGGCCTCACTACGCTTGCAACCTGATATGAGTGCGGCAATCTGTTGTGCAATCGCTGAGGCTCACAGCACAGCACAGCACAGCACCTCACCACCCACCACCACCCAACTCCCAGCTCACTGAACTCCCCCGCTTTTTGGGCAACCCATCACCCCGCGGCGCATTATATTGGCCTGTCACAAGGGAGCAATTCGAAGTCTCTGATGGTGATGGTGATGCTGATGCGCCTTCTACAGCCGCTGATCCTTACACTGCACTGCGATTTCCTGGGTGGCAAAGGACCAACGAACTCACCGAGCAACGCAGCAAAGGAGCAAAAGAAGCTGAAGCGGACGCATTAGTGGCGGGTCGGTTGCGTTTGACTTCCAACACTTTTGGGCAATTGTCTCGCCCAGACGAGAACCGGAAGTGGAACAGGAACAGAAGGCGGAACAAACGCCGGAACATAAAAATGACAGAATAGGAAAAAGGGATGTTCAAAAACGCCGGCATTGCAAGAAGGGAGGGAGAGTAGTGCACGCAGAAAAGTGCAAGGATCTCAAAAAAGTAAACAGTCATGGAATAGAAAAAGATGCGTTCCAAACTAAAACTGATTTATAAACTACTTGATTTAAATTTAATGTAACATTAAATAAAAATTTTTTTATATATTAAAATTTTAGGGAATGTTTAAAACGATCGCGTTGAATGTTCCACTTCCTTTTTAATATAATATAATTTAATTTTACGTTAAGCAACCAATTTTATTTCCGCTCTCTAAAGTCGAATATCGCCAAGAAAAGAACTTCCAACCTAATTTTTCCCAGTGCAGCGTTGACAAAAAGGCCTTTGCGTTTCATTTAGCAGCGCTGCAGTGCAGCCACCCAAAATAGCCACCCTTCGGCTTGGAATCTCGTGTCGCCTTTTTCTCGCGGTCTTAAAACGATGATTAGGTTGTTATTTTAATTTGCCCATTGATATAGCCCGCCTGACTTTGCCTTTGTGGGGTGGCTGGTTGCCGGCTTTGTTGTTGCCCTTGTCTATTTCCACCGAGGATGAGGGTGAGGGTGCAGCATTGTCAGCGTATTTAGCAGTCACGCCAAACCCAAACTCAAACCCAAACCCAAAAGCGAAAACCGGGAATCCGCAACGAGCTCAACTCGTCTTGGGCTCAACTACGCGTAACGTGTCCGCAATTTGTCATCGATTTTGTATTGCCGCATTTTAGGCGTTTTACTTTTTTTTACGAGGGTGGTTGCTGGCATTTGTGGATGGGGAACTGTTTAAATTATACTAATTAATAAATTGACTTGCCAGTCAAATCATTTGGCACAAATGGTGAAATTATTTTCAACAACTTTTCAACCAGGAGCAGTAAAAAAGTTCTGCGTTTTATGGAATTTTTAAAGTCATTATTTATTACTCATTTTTGTGTACTTCTGAGCAAAAAAAAAAAGAAACCAAAAAAAATTCGTTAAAACTACCTTTAAAATAATTTTTAAATTTAAGTTGAATAACAAGCACTTTCCAATTACACTAATTATCAAATTGAGTAGCCAGTATCGCTTAAACACAATTTCCAAATTGCTTGAGAAACTTTTCCGCCAGCGACCTTGAAGAGGTCCTTTCGTGTTGTGCTGCTTAAGCAAAAGTTACCCGGTTTATGGCACTCTCATAATCAGCGTAGTTTATTTAAATTTATTTTAATGAAGCAACAACAGGCAAATGGAGTCGAGCCAGTCAAGGATCTTCTTTTTGTGTGGGGGGCTACGCACGCGGAAATTTCATGCCCGAGCGAATTAAACACGGCAAAGACACGAAAGGGTTGCAAGGACACGTGAATGGGATTCACGGCGCAATGAAAGGAGCAAAAGTAAGCACCCGAGCAGAAGCAGGAGCAGGATCAGAACAGCGGTGTTAATGCTCTCGTCGACAAGTGCCCGCGGTAGGACTAAAAAGTCCTGCGGCCGTGCAATGTCTGCGCCGTGAAAAGGAGTAAATTAAATGATTAATACGCTTCGACTGTTGCCGGGTCTGTTTAATTACCCCGTCTCCCGAGTTTTCTGGCCGGCCATTCGTTACGGTTTTACGCTTATCAGGCACAACTGTCAGCGCTCACCGCTCATTAGAAGCTGAAGGGATTTGAGCTGCGGAATCAGGACTATTCAAAAATCAGCCTGGATCATCTTTTCTCCTCTAGGATACTCGTACGAGCAAACAAAAGGGACTATTCCCAACTGCAAATCAAGAGATCTGCACAAAAAAAAAGGGACACACACACACGTAGACAGTCAGGAACCGGAAGCCGACCAAGCTGGCCATCGAGTGTGAGTTTTTTGCGGATGACCAATGCAAACGTTGGGGCTGCCCAACACAAAAGAGGACACTGTGTGTGTAATTTAGTGGAACAAGTTGTTTCCATTGAAATGGCAAAAAGAAGGCGGCATTCGCCCACTGCTATATACAGATAGTTTATGGAAATTAAATAGTTTTCAATAAGTCGGTACATCAATTTATTCTCAGTTACAGTTTTAACAAAGGTTTATTAAAAACAAACTTGAATTATAGTGCCGCATACAGAATCTTACTTTTATGTAATATATCAATCTTTATTGTTTTAATTTCCCAACTGAAAAAATCGTAGCTTTCTTTTCAACACTTTCCCAGAGGTCTTGGAACCATAACCCTTTTTCTTTGACTAATTGATAAAATATATTTTTTTAAATTGCATTTTTTAATTTAATCACACATAAAACTAGTTTTCCTTGAAATACAAACCATGCACAGAAATCAGGCAGCACAAGAACCGAAACACGAGGCAGTCACGAGCAAAAACAAATACTAAAAATAAGCGAACTTTGTGTCCTGCCCGCCAGCCAATCCATGTGAGTGTGTGTGTATGTTTTTATTCCACAGCGCAGATGTGTGTGTTTTTGTGTGCAAGTGTGTGTGTTTGTGTTTGTGTGCATTACAACACTGGCTGTCAATGGCGGATGCTGTGGACTGACGACTGCCGGCTACCAAATACCGCTGATGATGACGAGAAACGAGAAACAGGACGAAAACGAGAATGAGAATGAGAATGCGAACGGCACGAGGACGAAAGCGATCCTCATTTGTATTCCAGACGCGTGTTGCAATGCGAGCGCAGCACGGAATGCTAACGAATCCTGCCACCAACCCCCGCCCGTTGATGATGAAAGTGGGTGTACCCGGCGAGTGGGTGTGCGGGTGTGCGTGTGTGTAGGTCGGATATATAGAGGACGATGCTCGGAAAAGTTTGGTTTTTGTGTACAAAATTAAAGCCTCAGCTAAAAGCAGCTTTAAGTGGAAGCTGGGAAAAAAATGAAAGTACACGGTGAAAAATGCATTACTTACTATAAATGAAAAAGGATTTTTTTTTGTTCAATCAACTACAAGTCTCTGCTAAAATTGTGTGCTAGCTAGAAATGCCAATTAATAAAATCAACGTTTTAGAATATTGCTCCTAAAAATATAATATTGTATTAAAGTATATAGAATTTCTTTTGACATATTAAATGGATATCTCTTTAAGAAGTGCCAAGACATCATCATCATATTTTTCTCAGTAACGTTTTTGTGAAGACAAGGGACCGAGCTGCGAAAGACACTGAGTCCTGGCCCCGAAGGACCTCCAGCTAATTGAAAACAGTTATGTGCGTCATATTTCTTGAAAACCAAAGAGCTCGTTGCCTGCTTTTGACAGCCAAAAGACTTTCGCCAACTTTTAACGTTCCTTTCTTTATTTTATTTTTGTTTGCTTTTTTTTTGCACCCATTCTTCGTATTTGCCTTTTTCCATTGTTTTGCTACTTTATGGCCAAGACGGCCATTTTGTGTGGCTCTTGCTGGCTGTGTTTCTTCCACTTCCACTTAAAGTCCTTCGCGTGGAGTCTGCGCAGAGGAGCAACGATTTTTATGAGCCTTATCTGGGCGAATGGATCTCCTGAAGCTCGCGCCAAAACAAAAGTCAGCTGTTTCGCCAGCCACACACACACAGGAATACCGAGAATGAGGAGCTCGTAACTCACATTCAAATGCAAAACTCGTGCGAAAATTCTGTGCCACTCGCTCTCGCGTTGTCCTTGCTGCACATCCTTGCCAAAGTGACGTCATGTCTATGTCGATTTGTAATTCAAAATTTGTTTTCGAATAGATATGCAAGAGGGTGCCGGGGCGGGAGCCCGTTGGTCGCTGCCGGAATTCCAAATTTGCTTGTAACCCCATTCCGCTTGGCGCACGCGGCGGATACTTGATATGTTTATCTCGGCTTGCCATTTTTATGCAGCTCAACCAGCAGCCGTAAAAACGCTCAACAGTGTGCTTGCGTATAAAAAAAAAGAAAGCTGTGCAAAAAGCAACGAATTGAAATAAACATATAAAAAAGAAAAAAAGTTTTGCGTCGGAAGGGCAAGGTTACGCGACACGCGATGACGCTGCTCCTGCGGCTCATAAACTAATTTATGATTATTACGCGAGAGCTGATTTTTTATGCCCCCCAACGTACAGTGAATCCTCGGCCAGTGGGATGAAAACGGGTTGGCTTCACACTCCAGTGGGACTTTTATCCTGCATTGAGGTAGATCACGAAAAAGTTTTTATTACAGCTAATTCTTGTGCTCTTCTGTTTTCGCCTCAGCTCATTTGTTACTTTTTCTTTTCACGCACACACACTGGCACATACTCATACACATACACATGCACATACACATGCGATTCTTGGCTTTTGTTTATTGCGCAATTTTATGAGCTGGATGCCATAATTTGTTGTTAATATCGGAACAGGAACACCGGCGGAGGCTCGTCTGCCGGCGCCGCATCTGCCAGTCGAGCTCATCAGTGATGCAGACGAGCATGTGACCCAGTGATACTGAAAGTTTTTATGCATTTTACTGAATGAGGATGCCCATGGAGCTGGCTGGCGAATCGGAGGGGAGCGGGGAATATGCAGCCTTGCTCTTGACCTTAGACATTTGCATGGGAAGCACGGAAGGAGGCTCGTCTTTAATTCTGGCAAATTTCGGGGGAAACCCATGTAATGAAAATAGCTCGTATTAAGGGATTATCAAACAGCAAGATTGGGAACTTCCTTAGAATCTCAAGTGTATGACTAATTAATAGTATTTTACTAACTATGTACATAGTTAGCTATGCTTATTAGCAGCACAAAACAGTCTTCATTTAAGCTGTGCGGCCATTTTTGGCCATGTTATGGCGAAAACGATGATTAAAAATATCCGATTTTTTTACAACATTTTTTTTTTTGATTTTTTGTTAAAAAATAATCCGTTTTTTTGCGATAGCAGTAAAAATAGTTGTCCAAATGTGGAATGCCATACATCGTTGAATTCGTAACAAAATTCCCTATCGATCTATGTACATACTTTGAAATGCTAATTTTTTCCCATTTTTCGCAAATTTTAATGATGGTACCCCTTACCGAAAATGCAAACATTTGTCAATTTTTTTTTTTCAAATATTGAAAAAGTGGGGATAGAAATAGTTAGCTATGTTTATTAGCAGCACAAAATGGTCTTTATTTTAGCTGTGTGACCATTTTTGGCCAAGTTATAGCGAAAACGTCGATTGAAAATATCCGATTTTTTACAACACTTTTTTTTTTATTTTTTTATAAAAAATAACCAGTTTTTTTTCGATAGCAGTAAAAATAGTTGTCCAAATGTAGAATGTCATACCTCGTTGAATTCATAACAAAATTCCCTATCGATCCATGTACATACATTGAAATGTCAATTTTTTGCAATTTTTCGCAAATTTTGATGATGGTACCCCTTATCAAAAAATCGAAAATTTATAAAATATTTTTTTTTTCGAAAATCAAAAAAGTTGGGATAGACATAGTTAGCTATGTTTATAAGCAGCACAAAACAGTCTTTATTTTAGCTGTGCGTCCATTTTTGACCAAGTTATGGCGAAAACGCCGATTGAAAATACATATATTAATTAATTATATTAGAATCTTATCTTCATAGCTAAATAATTGTAGTATACTAATTATAGTATTACAGTAGTAAATTCTTTATTATCATGGATTTTTAAAATTGGTCAAAATATATCTTATTATAGAAAAACAACAAAATTAACTTAATTTCACTTTTTTTTTCTAAACAGATAAATAAAATTGTCTTAATTTCTTGAACATTATTTATTTATCTTTGCTTTTCCTTAACGCCATATGTTAAACTCACTGCAATACACCACTTTTTGCGTTTTCTTCTACTCTTGCTAACTGAAAATGAAAAATAAAACCACAGCAATGCAATCAGCCAACTTAACAAATTTTCCAACAAGCCAGCCCATAAGTTTTCGCCAACTATAGAGCGACTGCTGCTCGCAGGACCTCATCGATCATAATTTCCCACTGGCTGTGATTTGTACCAAGTCCTTGAAGGAGGATGGAGCATCGCAAAGAGAGAGAGAGAGAGAGAGAGAGAGAGCGTGAAAAAGGCGACAGCCGCGGCAGCAGCAAAGCGGAAAATGTTAAAATAACGCGCTAACTTGGTTACCAAGTTTGCGCATTTTTCACTCGGTTCGCTTTTCCTGCGCTTTTCCCGCATTTTTCCCGCCCCTGCACTTCAGATTCAGGGGCCAGCAATTCGACTCGCATCTCAGAAACTCACAAACTGAAGGAAAATCCAAAGGGGAGGAGGAACGTTTGAGTTTTCCATACCCGCCTTCTTTTTTTTTGTGCAATGTGGGCAAAAGTTTGGCGCTGCTGGCAGAGCGTTTATGCAAATTAGGTGCAAACGCATGCACAGTTAGTGGGAGCGAGGAAGCACGAGAGTTGGACAGAGATAGACAAACGGGCAGACATTATCCTGGCATAACTTTCACTGCAGACAAGGTCTGAACTGCAGAACTCTTTCGGTGTGATTTGTTCCACTAACTGCGATGAGATCAGAAGGCGTCGACTTGATTCATTCACTCCTTGCGAAATGGGATCAACCGCTGTCCAATCTTTGGGCTTATAAATGGAATCTATTACCCACACTTCATTGTTTTGGCTATTTCAATCAAAGCTAACCACAAAATAGAGACACACACTAATGCAGTTTGTGATGAAATAATATTCATGAAAATTTATGAAAATGGCCAAATACCATGTAGAAATATCATTTATAAAAAAAGGCTTTTCATTCTTTAAATTTGTTATTATTAAACTTAAATTTTATTTTTACATATTTTGCCAAGAGGTACTACACAATTTACTATTAGTTTATCTTTGAGACCTACTAATTTGTTTACCACTGTAAATAAATCGCTGTTTTTGTGTGGGTAACTCGATTGCATTTCGCCTCACTTTATGTCGCATATCAATTCATCATAAAATGAGATTTATGGCAAAAACAAAGGCCTTATCGCAGACAGTATTTATGTAGACAGGTTGCAATGACCCCGCTCCCCCCTCTCTTCACCACAGGAGACATCCTGACAGACAGGCACGCCATTCACCCAAAATGACAAACACACTCACGTGGCGACTGCGATTCAATGGCTTTAAAGTAGACACAAATCGATGTCAGTTTAAATTTTGCAGCTATTTTGCCTAGCCAAACGGCACATCAAGTATACGCCCCGTGGTGGCCCAAAAGCTTTAATTAACTAATAGAAGAAGAAGCGGCAAATTATCAAAAGAAAGGCAAATTGGGGAAGGTAGCAAGGTGGAAAGAAGGTGGTCTTTACATGCCCCTGCACCACGATGCCAACTAGCAATTATTTATTATTTCGGCGTTGCTTTTGTTTCCACCGAAAAACGAATGGCAAAGGGGGGGTGAAAATGGCAAAGGGGGTTAAACACAAACAAGAAAGAAAGGAAAACCTTTGCTGTAGCGGGGGATTTTCACCAATACGCATGCGTCCGATTTCCTGTTGCTGTGGCAACCCCCACATGGACACACACTTTTATCTATATACATATATCTACACACACACACACACACACACACACACACACACACAGAGCACCCAACGCAATATTTGAATATTCACGCATACCATAAACTAAATAGAGAATGAGGAGTGGGGCGCAAATACGCGATGGGAGCTCCCTTTTCAGCCAGGACATCGGTTGGTATTTGTTTGTTATTTGTCGCTACCCACCACAGTGTGCGTGTATCTCTATGTGATTGTGTGTGTCCGTGTGATGTCCTTTCAACCCCCAAGCAGCCAACGCACGTCCGTCTGGGCCCCACATTCAGACCCCCTCCCCTCCCATCCTACTCCGCGCTGCTCCACAAAAGGTATATTTAGAAACCTGGCAAGGTGGCTGTGTTGTTGCCATTTTGTGCAGGATTCCTTGGACATTGTCGCCAAATAGAAAAAGCCTGTGCGTGTGAAGGATACACAAATACAAGCACACTGATTATGAGTACACGGAGATTGAATATTTAAATTGTCCAGCAATTCAATTATGCAATAAAATGGCCCATGAAAGTAAACTTTAAAAACGCACGCTAGAATCTACTACAATTTGGTATAAAAGAAAAACCAAATTTACACGAATTTATTATAAAATAGATTGTAATACTTAAGCAAAAACTTTGTTATATTAATTGCAGGTAAGTAATCTTGTTATTAATTTCAATAGAACTATGGTTTATAATGTGTAAAAGAGATGAATTTATTAATAATCAATTATAATCAACTATAACCCAAAATAAAAACCTTCTATTTATCTTAATCCTATAGCTCACATTATATTTTTGCCTGTGTTTATATTGCAAGGATATTGTTTAATAGGCCCCTTCAATTTCCATTTCCACGTGCAATTTCTATTAATTGCCGCTGCATTGATTAGAGTATTTGATTTCTTGTTTCGGTGGCCCATCAATCTGGCAATTGTAAATCATTTCGAATTTTTGTTTTTATGTTCGCTGCTCGCCACGCATTTTTATCGATTTGCGCAAAAAATGAATCAGAAAACATGCAAATAAGTCGATAGATAGGCCACTGGGGAGATGGCAAGTGAGCGACCCCTCGACTGCAAAAAGGGTTAGGATTGACGGCATTTGCAAACGGACACGCACACAGACACGGACACACACACACACTGACAGCCAGCGACACATGCAAACACAGATGGACACGGATAGGCCGAAATGTGTGCAGATTTCCATCCGCATATGTATATTTATATGCAGTGCTGGTGCGTGTGTGTGTGTGTGTGAGTGTGTTGCCAAATGTGTGTTGGCTGGCAGGACACCAAACGAGACAGAGGCTGCCAGAGGGGGGCGCAGTATTTTACGAAGCGATAAGAATATGAAATGGTATACGCTGTGTTTAAGTAGCTTTACTGCTGTGTGATACAATTATTAACTGTAGCTTTAAATGTGGAAGCACTTTTTGCTGCATACTTTTAAGCACTTGTATTAAGTATTAGGCAGGAAGTATTTATGTAGTAGTTACTTAACAACAAAATAAGGCAAAATGGCACATATACACAGTTCTAAATATATTAGGAACATATTTACTTATCCTTTTAAACTATTTACAAATTGGTGTTAGTAACCGAGGTACTTAATCTTAAGTCTTAAGGAATTCCATTCCTAGCTAACCCTTTAACTATGTCATTAGCCCCCCTGCTCGCTGGCTTCCCCGCCTCTGTGCTCAACCAATCGCTTATAAACTCGCATATTTCAAGTGCCGGGCATGCATAACCACATCAGCACACACGCAATCCATAACTGTTTGCCACCCCCAAGATCCCCCCCTGGAATGTCCTGGCAGGACCCCCTTCAAGCCCCCTGCGTGTTACCTTGTATTTCGTTATCAATAAAGCGAAATTTAGTTTTGATTTCGTGTTTGTTGTTGTTATTGAAATTCATTGAACCAATTTTAATATTTTATTTGTTGCAGCACGCACACAGGACGCAGGAAACTTTAGTGGGCGGCCACAGGGGGGCGGGGCAGGCCGAAGGACTCCAAACTAACGGCATGTGCAGCTCTTTATGTGTGTGTGTATGTGTGTGCTTGTGTGGATATGTAAGTATTTGCATGCGTATGTTCATTTATTCGTGTGCGAGGATGTGTATGTGTGACCATTTCCGGTGGACGCCATTGTCGTTGCTCTTGTTCTTCCTCCTTTTTTCTCTCTCTGTATCTGCACGAGATGGTGTGTGTATATTTGTGTGTGTGCTGTTTCTTGTGGCTTTTGTTTTTGCCCACTGTTCGTTGTTGTTTTTGCACATCGTAACCAAATTTGAATATCTTTTTTTTTTTGCGCCCTGCAAATGGATTTTTTTCCACAGATTTTCGATGCCCTTTTTTTTTTGCCCAACTCTCTTTTGCGCTCTTTATCTTTTTGTGTGTATCGCTTTGTTCGCCTCGCTTATGATACCGTTATGATGTATTTTATTGCCACAACAAAACCAAAAGCAATGCCACCAGCGCGCCCACTTTTGCCACACCCCCTTCTGCGAAGCGGAAACCGGCGACATTGTAAATTTTCTGTTGCCTTTTTTTCCATTTCTCTTGGCCGCACATTTTTTTTTCGAGCAAGCAACCATTATAGAAATTCTGTTATTCCTATTCGGTTTTTGTATTTTTTCGGGTTCGAGGTAGAGCCTTTTTGTAATTGTTGTTGTCTTTGTGATTTGATTTAATGTTGATAACAATAACAGCAACAGCAAGCAAACAAATACAAATATAAATAACCCCAAAACTTGGAAAAAAAAGAAAGATTGCAGGAAGGCTGAAAAAAGAGAAAAGGAACGGAACAGAACGGAAGAATCGCAAAACTTTCTTTTCAGTTCATTGGGGAAATGTTGCGGGAAAGGGTTGACTTTTATAGTTCTGTCCTGATTCACTTTGATGGCCCTAATAACCGAAGCTTAATGAGCATAACAAGTGGCTTGTCGGCAAGGATTAGACCACGCAGGACATGTATCCTTCAACTTGGAGTGTGCCTCTGCTTGATATTTCTAGGTTTTCCCCCTTTTTATTTGTGGTGCGTGTTGTACATTTTTATTATTTATTATTTGATATTCAGCTTTTTGTGCGCTGCCAGCTCAGGTTTCCCTGCTTTCACGTAAACACGCATATTATTTGGTTTACAAAAGTCAACAAAACCCCTGTTCTAAGTATAAAGGAGGGAAATCCCACTCTTAGTGTACAAATACAAATGTACAATACAAATGCAATAATTAGAGACCTTTATCAATGCCACAAAACTTCATTTGATTTATTTAAAACTAATGGCAAAACAACGTAGACATATGACATGCCCATCAGATTGTCTTGCTATAGAAAGTGGTATAATTTTTAAAAATAAATAACTTTCATAATACATTTCCAGTTCGATTTATATTAAAACATACAAATTAAAGCAAAAATAAAATAATAAACAGTTTTTACCAAAGGCATTCTCAATAAACCCACGTACATTCTAAAATGAGAATATTCTGCTAATTCAAACGGCTCATAAAATATGGATTAAATTCGCCTTAAAGTATCTATGTATATCCTGCTGCATTTTGCCAGCGAAGAGAGCCTCATTTGTTCGAGTGTGTATGTCCTTGTGTCTGTGTGTGCAACAAAGCAGTAGACAATGCGTAAGGATGCCCAAAAAGGATATGCGAGACTTGCACAGACAGCCGAGAGACAGACACCAACAACAACACACACAGCACGCGCACACACACAAACATTTAAAATTATGCAAATTTTATTACGCAAACTGCTGCGTCCGTCGCCGCCCCCCTCACCACAGTTCACCACCACCCAAGCCCTGCGCCCTTCGTCCTTCGTCCTTGCAACAGGAAGCTTGTCTTACACTCGCAGTTGAGCGGCGCACAAAAAAGGACCTTACACCCAGAGTCAGAATGCAATAAGCAATTGCAGGACACTACAGCACGGAGCTGAAAAGGACGTATTTGCAGGATCAAGGAGTGGACTGGAGGCGTGGAGGAGTGGAGGGCAGTGGAGATGGACAACGGGAGGACAACAAAGCCTGGTCTCGTTTTTTCCTTGCCTTTAAATGAAGAGCAAAGCTTTCATTACGGGCAACAATGTTAAAATTATTGAGCACAAGCCAGGGCGAAGAAGAAGAAGAAGTGGAGCAAGAAGATTTCACAAAGCGTATAGTGAAACAAATTGTACATCAGGAATGCCTTTAAATGCGTTAAACAAATATATAAGGTTGTTAAGCTTGTAACAAAGATATAAGAATATAAGTCAATACAAATCACATGCTAGTCAAGTTGTTCTAAAAATAATATTCTTAAATAATATTTTAAATGAATCTCTATTTACATTCTCTAACTAACCAACCTCCAATCTAACTAAACAAAAAGTAGACATCCAACGGATACTATTTTCTGGTCTCAATTAGTAAAATGCTTTTAACATGATCCTTGCAATGATTTTCTTTCTGTGTACCAAACAAATGCACTTATTGGCCAAAAGCAACGCAGTCAGCGTGAAAATCGTCAAGGCGGCCTTTCCTTTTTTCCTTTCCTCTGCTTTTGTTCGTACGTCCGTTTGCCTTCTACTCTCCGTATTGTTGTTGTTTATTGTGTGTTCCTTGTTGTTCTTGCCGTGCTCTCGCAGTGAAAAATTACCAAACGGAAATGCGCCTACAAGGCCGGAGTGCCCAAGCAGTTTTTTCCGATTTTCCGACTGTATTTTGGGAGGAAGGAGCGAGTCCTGCGGAGCGGAGCTTCCGACAAACCGACTAACCCAAAAATCGAATCGTTTTGCAAAGCGCGCCAAACCATTTGCGAGAAATGAGAATGCCAGCGACTGAGAGCGCGACACGTGAGAGTGGCCCCAAATGCCGGTGGAGCAGTGAGTGGCGCCACCTATCGGCCACACACGCATGATAGCAGCCATTTTGTTTAGTGTCGTCTCGTTTCGATCAACGCTCAGCGTATAGCCCCGTCTCGCTCCTTCCAGGCACCTGCTCGCCGCGTCTGCGTTGCGCTCTGGCAACGCCCACTCTCTGAGAGGCGAGCGTGCGCACTGGAAGCGGCTGAGCGAAGGCGTCGGGCTACGCCCACTGGACGGACGGCGGTGCGAGGGAGACGGCCATAGCACACAGCCGGTGCTTCCAGTCTGGAAGTCGCTCTCTCTTTCGCTCTCTCGCTCGCTCCGCGATATTCAACATTTTCAAAGCTTTTGCGAATGTGTTGGGGTTTTGCGTTTGAATGAAGCGCCAACGCAAATGTCAAATACATGTTCCACCGAAAACTTAAGTTGTTAAATATTTTAATGTAACAAAACTATGAATTCATATCGGCTGGCAATGAATAATGAAGTCAAATACTGTATTCAAATATAAATAACTTGGTTTTCAAATTCCTCCCATGAATTTAGAGAATATCTATACATTTTACACAGTTCTATTCAAAGCATACATATTAAAAGAATTTACTTAAAATACAGCATAGTAGAGAAACATAAATATATTTTCTCCCACTATTTTGGGTTTTTATTTTCTTTCGAAAAAATCCCATCTAAATGGGTTAATCCACTGGAACATACAACCAGATCTAATTAGCATGTGTCTGCTTTAATGAGCACTTTGCATGCCATTGAAAAATTATCTAAGCATAACTCGAGACACCAATACACACAAAGCAATCAGCTGTAGACCACAACTCAGCTGAGCTGTCGATCGCAGTTATTCTCTTTGAAAATCAAGAGAGAGAGTGTTTCTTATGCAAATGCCGAGTATTTCACTCTCGACCACTGCTTATTATTCTTTATTTGTTTGTTTTAATTTAATACATTTTTGCGCGCAACGTTTATGCCAAAGAAACGGGTAAGAAGCTCCGAAGAATTAACATAAAAATGCATTGAGCCACTTTTACTTTCAAGGTGATCATGTCTGCAGAGAGAAGACGCGGCTGCATAAGAAAACGGCGCAGTCATTCTTTAATTACCAGAAACAGGAGCTGGCTGAAAGAAAACACGAGGGTTAAGGATCCTAGGCAGGTGCACTTTTTGTGGCCGTGTCCTTTGGCCGTGGCATATCAATAAACCACTTAGCGGACAGCAGAGCGGGGGCATAGAAGATACATGTATGTATGTACATATATATATTTTTAAGGGCGATCCTTATCGCGGATCCTGCCCCTGCGATCCGTTACATTTTCAATTTCGCCGACGTTACACGCTAATGAAACGCTGTGAACTTGACCGTGGCTATCTCGACCCAAAGATCTCACCGTCTCATTTCGGTATCTAAGCGTGGACTCGTCCATTAATAAAAGACAAAAACCCCCCGAAGTCCAACGTCCCTTAAAACGCTCCAGTAAGCCCAGTGCACATTGCACTCAAGGGTTCACGATCCATCCACAGCGATCCGGTTATGATACGCTCCTCTGCATATCCAATTCCCGACTTCCAGCTCCAGCTCCAACTTCAACTCCAACTCTAGGTGTTAGACCTAGCTTCCAATCCCAGAGCCAGTCTGCAGTTTTGTGTGCAGTGCAGCGTGCATCCATGGATGCCACTCGGAGTGCCCCAGAATACAATGACGGACCACGTTTACTGGTATAGATATGGTTGTGGGCGACGGCAAGTGCCGGCGGATAAGGAAAGTTATCCAATTAAAACCCGGGTGGGATTTGTGCCAATCTCCAGACACGCAAGGTGCTTGACCCGTAATTCCGAAAAAACTTAACAATGGGATTCGAAATTAGTAGAGTTTCTTCACTTCTGTTTGGGAAGTGGCCTGGTCTCCCTTAATATATCTGATAATTTTTCAAAATTTATTTCAAATGATTTAATATCAGTCATTAAATAATATGCACTAAAATGTTAACAAACAGGAAACTTACTTCATCCACTCCATATTTAAATACCTTTAAATATCATTATCTAGCTTGTCAAAATAAATCCAAATAAAGTAAGTAAGTAAGTATAAGTAAGCATACTTCTAATAGTTAAGTTATACAAACATATTCTATATAGAAATCAGCAATATTTTCCACGATCTGTTTCTGGCACACCTCCGAGCGAACGAAAGCACAAATTCAAAGGCCTAAAAAGCATTCTACTCCCAATTTCACTTCCCAGGCCAAACAGCGAGGTCACAGGAAAAAATCATAATGAATTCAGCAGACAAAATCTCATTTTCTAAGAATTATTCACTCAAATCCATTACTCATTTCCCATCCGCAATCTGTCGCCCGAGTGCAGCCAGCTGCAAGACGTGACGGCGGCTGCCAAAAAGCGGCAAACACACAAATCTCAAAACCCCAAACAGAAGACGACTACGATTCCGACTTCGACTCCGGACTCCTCCGAACCCAAAAACGCACCCACGACGAGCGAATAATGCAGGGAAACCCGCAAAGGCCCGACCGTACGATACCAGTTCACATTATAATCCACAAGACATGTGTGAATTTGCCGCCCTATCAGACAGTTGGGATCTCTAGCACCGACTTCCATCCAACACCCCGGTTCCAAAATCCCCGCCGGATCCCCAAACAACACGTCCAATTCAAAGCTCTCTTGCCAAGTTTTCCCACAGTCGATCAACATGAAATGAGATATGATGAGATATTTGACAGTTACGTGATTTCTTTCTCGGTTCACAATTTGGCATGTTCGCTTGATGTTGGTGCTACTTCGCCTCTGTTTCATATTTTATAATGCTAATCATCAGTTTGGGGCGTTACGAACTACAAACGAGCCGCCAGGTGGCGCCACTCAAGGTTAGTCGGTTCACGAACCCAAAAACAATTTGGAACTGGAGCTCCACTCGCCAAGGACATGCGTGGATTGGAGTCCTTTATCGAGCCCATAAAAATCATCGAAGAACTCGCCGGAGTTTTTGAGCTTAGTCTGCTTCAATTGCTTTCGGGGGGCGGATGCATAGAAGCGATTGAAATAAGGGATGAAGACCATTTTTACAATATTATTTTTGGCCAATTAAAAATAGAAATGTTTGTACAAATGAATAGAGAAGTATGCCATATAATACAATATTTTATGGGTTTTTCATGTTGGTAAATAATCTTAACCTGGATTTAAGATCAAATATAAACTTTAATACCTCATCACATTTTTAAAATCATTCAAAAATTCAATTTCATAATCTCAACACTCGTTTCACTTCCTCTTTTGAGTAATTATTCAAAAAATGATTACCTGCTCAACTGCATTCGTTCAACTGGCCTATCGCAACATTCATTACCACTTCAATAAGTTTACATTAATTAATGAGCTGTAATTAAATTAACCACATCACTTGATAAGCCTTCGGGTGATGGATTAAAATAAATTAATTAAAATAATAAATAATCTGGCAGCTTACAGCGGCAACACTAACAAAAAAAACTATTAAAAGCAAACCAACGGGAAATTGCAATTTACAACAGGCAACCAAAAACAACAAAGCCATCAACAATGTGAATAAAAAAAAATGTGTAAAAAATAAAACTGCACAAACAATTTTCAGTTGAGCGGCCATGTAGAAATTTGCAATGGTGGCCAGACAACTGCGGATGTTGTTGTTATTGCTGTTATTGTTGGTTGTAAGTATATACATATGTTGCTGTTGCTGTATTTGTTGCTTTTATTGTTTTCGCAGTTGTTGTTGTTCCTGTTGGGCGTATCAGGCACACAATGAACAAGTGCAACAACAACAACTGCTGCCAACATAATGAACTTACACGCAATGGGAAGCACAACAGATGCAGTCCCCCACATCACATCACATCAGCGGCAACTGGGGAGAATCATAATAAAAAAAATGGAAAAATAAGTATTACCTGCCTACTCTTGCCTACAATCAGCAGAAAAATCCATCCAGCCAATTGAACATTCCATGCAGAGAGGGAAAACAGGTGTAAAGCAGCAATTAAGAACTTTGTAATTAAGGAATTAAATCTCGCAATGATAAGCGTGAAATTGGTTTCTTAAATGATATAAAGACATTTCATTTTCCACGGTTACCGCGTTTAATTGTATAATAAATTATAATTTTATAAAGTATATAGCATATTTCTAAAGCCAGTAATAATATAGTTTTGGTCTGATTTATGCCTTTCTATGCCCTTTTGACTTGTCATTTCTCAAAGTGCATCCCAATCTCCGCCAGCTTTCATCATGCATTGTCGCACACTGTGACAATGATGGCCGGAAGTGCAACAGCCCCCAAAATGGAGTCGCCATTCTGGAGCAAGCACTCGCACTCGCACACATACACAGCTGCCGCTCACACACACTTTGACGCACTGGCTGTGAATTATTTTGTTGTTGCATGTCACTCAAATCAGAGATTTGGTTTGCCGCTTGCCTTAATTATCGTTATTATCTTTGCTGGCTCTTCAGAATTGGCCAATGCAGCGGGAAAATCGCCGCAAAGCACGCGATGTCAAACGAAGGCCGCCCCCCCAACCGCCCACTTTTCCAGCCCCACCCCACTTATTTTTCGAGGGAAATTGCATTCTTTGGTGCACAAACAGCAACTTCATACATATTTATTACCTCAACGCGCTTTTGTTGTATTTGCTGTTGTGCACAATAACCAACATTATACACATAAATATAAACATATATACATATATATATAGGTATAATGCACTTAATTTCCTACCTGTGTCCGCCCAGAAAAACCCCACCCAACACCCCGTTTTTCCATCGTCGTGGCTTTGCGTGCAAGAAACAAAAATTAAATTATATTAGTTCATAATTTTAAATTATAAAATTCAACTTGTTCGTGGCAAGTTGCGGGTGGTTGGGGGGTGTTTTCTGTGCTGAATGAGCTGGAGCACGGAAAACCCACCTTCTTGGGATTGCCCTGCGGCATCTCCATTTTCCATTCAAGGCAAACGCCAACGTGGTTGCTCCAAATGCAATTTGAAAATTTTAGAAAATATTTAGAAAATTAACGCAAAGTTGTGGAAATATTGTTGGGTCGTCTGCTTGGTTTGCCCGGCAAAACTTTATTCCGTTGCTTCTAAAAATATTATGTAAATTCCGTTTGAAGCTAATGCTGTGCGGAAATTGTGGAGCGGACATTTGATTAGATTCCATTTTGGGCATAGAAAATTAGCTGGGAAAATGCTTTAAGAGGACATTAAATTCGTTTTGATTTGGATTTTATGAGGAAAGGCAAGTTAGCTATCTAAAACTAAAATATGTTTAATAATTGGTTTTATTTTTAGAATTAGAGAGCAATATTGAAAGTTGCATATTATATAAGTTTTTCTTTCTGCAATTTTAGTTATAACGGGTGTTTTTTTTAGAGGTATAGAACTTTAAGTTGGCATTACTGTTCAAGATGGCGACCGATTTAACAGCTGTCAAGTGATTTATTCTCAGTTTGGTTTGGCAATTCGTCATGCGTGCTTACAAAATCCAACTCGTGCAAGAATTGAAACCAAACGATCATCAAGCAAGGCGTAGATTCGTCGAATGGGCCCAAAACGAGATTGCTGTTGTTCCCGATTTTTCATAAGCCTCCAAGATCTTGTGATTTAACACCGCTAGACTACTTTTTGTGGGGCTATGTAAAGTCATTGGTCTATGCGGATAAGCCACAAACGCTAAACCATTTGGAAGACAACATTCGCCGTGTTATTGCCGATATACGGCCAAATATTGGAAAAAGTCATTGCAAATTGGACGTCCAGATTGGACTACATCCGAGCCAGCCGTGGCGGTCATATGCCAGAAATCATATTTAAAATGTAATGCCACAAGATTATCTTTCATGTCAATAAAATTCATGTCAATCGAATAATCCATCGTTGTTTTATTGCAATTTAAAGTTCTATACCTCTAAAAAAAACACCCTATACATCTAATAATAGCATGTTTACTTAAATATCATAAATAAAATTTATATAATATTATTGCTCAAATATGTCATAAATATATGTCATAAATTAAGTTTTATTTAAATATTATTGCTCCAAAAAATATATGTTGCAAATCCCAGCTGACCACTTACCTCTTCCTGTTCCTCTGGTCAACGCAAAGTCCTTAAATCAAATTACCAGTTGACAAGGAGTTTTCTAGTCCTTGGGATCAGAGGTCTCAAGGAATGCAAATTTCAGTGGACAGGAATTTCGTTCCTTTTTGCGTCGGACACATGCCAGAAATGTCTTGAGGCCGAAAAGACGGAAGTTTGATTTGCTAATGAACTGGAGAATGGATGTTCTGGCTGCGGCCCTTGATATCCTGGGTGACCACAAAGTGTTCTATTGGCCAGAAAATTACATTTCATACGATGTCGTTTTGGCCATCGCATGTCTTGCATGCCGGGCACGTTTTGCGTGCCTATTGCAAAGGACATCGAGCTGGCAAAGGAGTCCTTTTGTTTGCCTTTCGTTCGGTTCGTGTGGCTTTTCTGGCCCCTGCCACTCACTTGTTGCATGTGTCAGAAGTGGCAAAAGGATATGCCTTCGGTGCCGGCATTGATGTTTAAATTAAATTTCCAGCGACGACAATTTCCATCAAGTGTTTGGATAATGGCTTCATAATCTTCATCTACGGCCGTTTCATTTGCATGCCATTGCCATAATTTTTGGCTCATATATTTACTCAGCCATTTGACTCAATAATAAGCTTGATTGTTTATACTAGGAGCTGACTTTTCTCCCACCCCTTGCGAAAGCTTTTTATTAAATTGCAAAAGCGGCGGCCAAAATTTATTGCAATTTTTTTTTTTCTACCTCGCTGCCATCTTCTAAAATCCCCCTCACAATTTTCCGAACCCGCTGTCTGCTTTTGTTTTTGAAGTAGGAAACATTGTGAAAAGTGCAAGGCGAAAAAAAAAAATGAAATGCGAAGGAGAAATAACATGGGGAACTTAAGTAAACATTAATTTACATAACTTCTGTGCAAATGACGACGGTGGGCGGGCAGGCCGAAGTGGGCGGGGCCGGCTGTCGTCATCGGGCACGAAAACCGGATCCGGATCCCAAGTCCGGACGTGGGCGTCAGCGCTCTTGTAGCCCGGCGTTATTAAAAAATTTAAAGCATGTTTTGCGGCACAGAGTTGGGGTTTTTCCCGGGCGGATTTTCGAGGGGGTTCCTTCATCTGGGGTCCTGGCAATATGGCACTGCTTAGTTGTCACTGTCTGCGGCAGTGGGCACAGGATGTTTGTGTTTGTGATCGACGGCGCACATAAGCAAACGCTCTACTCTCTATATATAATTTTTTTTCTGTGAATATCTTGGTCCTGCTGTCGTATCCTTGTGGCAGCAAAGGACGCTGGTGTGTTGAAGAGAAGTGCCAGCGTCTGTTTTCAATGTTTCCAGGCGTCGTTTCTTTTATGTAGCCACTTGGTGAAAAGTCAGATGAAGTGGTGAAGGAGATCCGCGTAAAAAGGAAGCTGACAGGACCTAGAAAATTCTCTAGCTCTTGGAGAATTTAGAAAATATAAAAGGCACTTTGATTCTTTTGTATCTCATACGACGTTCAACTTCTTAAATGAAACTATTATTTTAATAAGCTTTTGTAAAAATAAAGGAATGTGGGCTATAACATTTTTTTGCTATTCCGAGAACTTATAATATAACTTTATAATAAAAGTTTATTACCACATTTAAAATATTTATAAATTTCTTTTTAATAATTAAATATATTTTAAAATATTATTTAATTTGATTTAATTTCATATCAAAGAAACACAACTGAAAACAGTAAATACCCTGCACATGAATTAATCAAGCGAGTTACAATGACAGTGCATATTATTTCCTTCTCTTATGTCCTCGCCACACTTCAGCGTAGTGAAACCCACTTCCACATCCACTTCCTCTTCCACACCCACCCCCCATTCCCACCCCCGATTTTTCCACCACCCCCTGGCCGGCTTTGCCAATGCCGCGCAGCTTAGCGAAATTGTTTGCGAAAATACAACACAATATTCAAGAATAATGATGACATTGTTGACTCCAGTACCCGGCGCGAGTCATAAAAGAAAGGAAAAGAAAAAAAGTTGGTTGTATACGATGAGAGAGGATATGGATACCCCCGTCGCATAACCGCAAGGACATCTTCCGCAGGATTAAACGCCCTAAACGCCCCGCTTTAGACATTGCAACGCCCCAAATGGGGAGCCTTTGCCAGAAAGAGATCGGAAGCCAAGGATATGGGGGCCACGGCACAGCCGGAAAGAGACAGGGCGCAAAAAAGCAAACCCGATTACCATATTGTATGATATGGGGCTATATCTGAGCTCGGCTATAACCGGAAGCGGGCGACTTCCACTTCCTCCTCCAGCCCCCCTGATTCCCTTCGCACACAGAGCTTGGAAATATAAATTGAAATGAATTGAAGTTATGGCATTAGACAGTTTTGAAAATAATCAGACGTTGATGTGGCCCATTAGCATTTAGAGTATGTGTTCCTTGCCTGCCAGAAAGCCAAATAAAGTAAAGAAATAAATAAAAAAAAAGGTTCAGTGAATTTGACTAGTAAATAAGTAATTGGTGGTAACAAAATAATAATTAAATATTTATTTCTTTTTATTTCTATATAATAATTGTATCTGCTTGAGTTTGTTGTCCTACTTATTATTCCTTATCTCAAAGAAAAAACCCCTGGTTTGCTAATTGAAAACAACATTTTTTGTGATGGGTCAAAGAACTGAAATTTTAAATATATATTCTTTATATACAATCTGAGGCCTAGAACTACATTAAACCTAAGAAATTAATAATCGATGTGAGATTCTACCAGCTGAGCTCCTCGGGCAATCCGCCAGGATACTCGCCCGTTAGGCAAGCTGTGCAATAGCCAGCTTTCAGTGGATTCACATGGGCCTTGTTCATCTGGACGGCCTTGACCAGACCCTCCACACTCAAGTAGGCCAGACTATCGGCGCCCACGTGATCCGCCAGCTGATCGGCGTTCAATTTGTTGGCTATGAGCTCCTCACGTGTGGGTATATTGATGCCCATGTAGCAGGGATACTGCAGCGGTGGACTGGCAATGCGAATGTGCACCTCGGTGGCACCGGCATCACGCAGCAGTTTGATGATCGGTCCAATGGTGTTGCCCCTCACAATGGAGTCGTCGACCAGCACGATGCGCTTGCCCTCCACATTTTGAGCCAAGGCACCAAACTTCTTGGCCACGCCCAACTGTCGCAATCTGGTCGACGGTTGAATGAACGTGCGGCCCACATAGCGGTTCTTGCAGAGAACTTCACCGAATGGCAAACCCGACTCCCTGGCATAACCATGGGCAGCTGCTGTGCCCGATTCCGGCACCGAGCTGACCAGATCCGCATCCAGGGGCGATTCCCTGGCCAACTGGCGACCACACTGCAGGCGGGCTGAGTACACCATCTGACCCTCGAACATGGAATCACTGCGCGCGAAGTAGACGTACTCAAAGATGCAGAATGCCATGCGCTTGTAGTCCGGTCTTTCGACAATGTCCACGGTTCTATAGCCATTTCTCGACAGCTCGATGATCTCGCCGGGCTCCACCTCGCGTACATATCTGGCACCGATGGAGAGGAAGCCACAGCTTTCACTGCTGACCACCCAACCCTCGGCCAGCTGGTCATTGATGTTCGCATGTCCTGCATCCACGGGCACAATTTTGCCCAAGCACAGTGGCCTATTGCCATAGGAATCCCGGACAGCGTAGATCTTATCCTTGTGCATCACGACCAGGGAGTAGGAGAGTGGAGCCAGTGTCATGAAGTGGCGAATTCTGGCCGGCCAATTGGGGCCATCGTGCTCCGACACATCCTCGGGTGCACAGCACAGGGACTGGGCAATCAGCTCACTGTCACTGTGCGTGGACAGGCCCACTCCTCGCTCCAGGACCTCTCGCCTCAGGGACTCACAGTTCACCAGCTCACCATTGTGAGCGATGGCCAGTGCTCCATGGGCAGTGTGCACCACAAACGGCTGGCAGTTCACTACCTCGGAGGCTGCGGACGTGGAATACCGGGTGTGTCCTATGCCCAGGTTGCCTTTTAGCTTCCTGATGGCCTCGTCATTGAACAGATTGTTGATCATGCCCATGCCCTTGTGCACGCTGAAGTTCTTGGAGGACTTGCCCAGACTGGTCACTATGCCCGCCGACTCCTGGCCTCGATGCTGCAGTGCCACCAGACCCAGGCAGATCATCTGTGCTATGTCCAGCTGAAAGCAGAAAAATCCCATTTAGCAATTGCTTTTTTTTCACTTGTTTTTAAACAATTTAATATTAAACGTAAATATTAAATAATAAAGCCCAGGGGGTATTCTGTGTAGATAAGGCATATCATATTCGAAACTCAATATTAAAAATTGTTATTTAAGGCTTGGTTATTCAGCAGTTCATAGATTTAAACAATGCAAACTGTTTAAGCAAATATCATTTAATGGAAATAAATTTGAATAATACAAACTATATACCAGTTAATAGAAATATAATACTTTTTGTAAGACATATACAAGTTATTACCTAAGGCACCGCAATACTTTGTTTTTCTTAATACCTAGCCCAACATATATGATAGTTTAGAAATGTTAATTTTGCTGTATTGAGAAGAACAGATAACTGCATGTCAATTTTGATTTCCGACCGTGAATACTCTAGTGCATTCTGTTATTTTCCATTTCATTACAGTCGAGCAATGAAAACACGAACAACAAAGATTACAACCGCAAGTCAAACCAAATCCATACGATTCAGTTCGATCGCCCTGACGTCACCACAGCCCCTGGGCATTGGCCACAGATAGAGAGCATCGTTAGAAGATCACCAGGGGGTGTATCTGATCTGGTGGATCCGTGGAACGGGGCTAGCCATTGACCCACTAACCATTGATTTGCATATGTCTGACGTACATGGTCGTCCATGGAAATTTGCTAACGGAGTGATCGACTTGCGACAGCCACAAAGACTTCGAGATATCGATATGGTTATGATCACTAGTGATCGGTATTTCATGGTGGGTATCTACTGTTTGCCTAGTGATATTTATTATTCATTAGCTAGCAATTGATTCTTTACTTTACTTATTTATTAATTAAAATCTTAGGATTATACATTTTTTTCGGAATTTTCCAACCAAATGCAACATAACTAAAAGAAGTTTCAGAAGTATTATACAAGTACGTGCATTTTGGATACATTTCTTTCTCTTTAGGTCAGTTTTTAAAGAAGCAAATTAAAGTTCAAAATGACTTACTTATTTATGAAAAAAAAAATTCAAAAAAACATGTAAATTCTGTATCACACAATCTAAATAAATTATATTACACATTTTTCCGGAATTTTCCAACAGAATATAACATACCAAAAATATGTTTTAAAAGTATTGTTTAAGTAATTGTGTGTGGGAAAAATTTCTTTTTTTTGGTTGGTTTTTGAATATGAAAATTTATATTCCCAAACATTTTCTGTAGCCTATATTATATATTTATTTATTTTGTAATTATTGTTTCCATACCTGTGTTGGGTAATCCCCGCAAGCGATAGCGCCAAAAACTCCGCACTCGCAGGTCATTCCGGTGGCATCCTCGCCTTTCGGCTGCACGGACTTGTAGATTTTGTCGGGAAACATTTTGGGCGATACGCCGCTTAAGACCACATCCTTTGTCTTCTGGCAGCACTCATCTGTTGCAGATTCCAGATTTAATTGCGCACTCTCACCATTAAAATATTTATAGAATCTTACCTTTATTGAGCTTGGCACAGCAATTTCCCGAATCACTTTGCGCCATTATTTGCTTCGCTTTCAATAACGTCCTTATATATGTATGTATGTATGTTATGAGTATCGATTTTCTTGTGTGGGAATTAGTATTGACTACGATTGAGACACTGTACACTGGGCACGAGATCGCTGGTTAAGTCGAACACTTGAACACTTGATCACTGGAATTGTTCACGTCTGCATTGATTGAATGCCAGCGGAATTATGAATGTTCATGTTACAGCCGCGCCTAATTAAACCTCCGATCATCGTACATATATGGCAGGCAGCTGATATACTCGTCGTGGTTATCAGTTGGGCTGGGAATGCAATCTCAGCGGCAGGACGGAGCGGGAAGATTCCGGAGGTTCCACAACCGCATCGAGAAACGCATGTCGTGCAAAATTTGATAGCCCCACCGATTTATGCCCGATATACCAAAATAAACACTGGGATTTCGTACTCACGTTTTTGATTTGATCATCAAGCCGATTCAATGACCGCATTATGTCTGTCTAGTCTTCAAAATCACGCATCTCACGTTGGCATTGATCTCAAATCATCAAATCATCAAATCATCAAATCATGTGCGCCTTTTTAAACGAGTCGAACTTCGATTAAGCTTATCAGCTTAATGCGCTGGCACATGCATTTCAAGTTCAAAGTTTAATTATTTATTTAAGGGCCCCCCTTGGAGACAGAGTCAGCGAAAAATCATCTTGCTTTCTAAGTCTTGTCACATAAACAAACTTCGATGTTGACACATTGTTGCTTATCTGGAAAATGCGTTCAATGACGCATTTTAGAAGTGTTTTCCATTTCGGCGTAAACAATAACAGATTAAATTATGTTTTTCTTTTGCCATTTAAATGGGCTGTGCTATCGCGAATGTACGCTTATTACCAAGCCCCCCAGTGGAGCACAATCTTCGAGGGTTGATCGATTCGCTCTCGATCACACGATTAAATGCCTGATCGTAAACAATAAACAAATTCCACACTCCAGTCGCCAACAACTAACTAATCACTTGTGCTAATTATAGCCGCCAGTTTCCATCTATCACTTACAAGTCACTTGTTTATAGGCTTGGAAAATCGAAAACCATGTGATCGCCGATCAACTGATTTAATTACTTTTTTCTAGCACTGATTTAGCTTCCGATTGGGATGCTCGCCTGCGATTTCGCACCTCATCTGATGCAATCGAGGCGACCGCAGGCATAAGCGTCTGCTGCGGTTAGGTCGTGTCTACCTGATAAAGTGGGTCTCTCTCGCCTCCCCCTACAAAATCGATTCACTTCGAATAGGTTCTGAGTGGAACTGAGGGGTCTAGACAAAACACAGCCCTATTTATGAACGTATTGTATGAGGTCGACGAGACCTGGAAATTTTTAATTGCCACTCGAGGCAGGGCTAGAATAAGTAGTTAGTTTAACAAAAAATATTCTAGAGTTGTGTATATTTTAAAATTCAAAATTTATTTAAGTCAGTTGAATATCTGGATAAGTTGGTTTGAATATTAATTTGACCTCTTTATATTTAAAAGAGATCAATGATTTAAGTTGTGTTTGAATATTTTGTTTATTAGCTAATACTTCAAAATTGCAAATAATAATAAACTAAGCTTATTCTATTTACCCACCTAAAAGTATTTATTTATTTACTATTACTCAAAAATAGGCATAATAGGCAAATAGGCAGCAACAAGCATTTCTACTTTCTTAATGCAAATAAGAGTAATCTACTTACAATCACCATTAGCATCGCCATGACAATTGCTTTATTAAAACTTAAAGTTTCCATTTCCAATTCCGTCGATTCTTAGTCGCCCTTTAACAAAGAGATAACCCATATAGGTAGCCCCCCATCATTACCTTTTATTATCAGCATTTTTCGGCCAAAACAACAAACAATCAGGCAAACAAACGAAATAAACAAAAACTAAGCAAACAAACAGCAAAGCGCCAGATAATCAGATGCGGCATATAATGTGGAAATGAGCCTGGCTTTTGGAACAACTGCCTGGTTTTTTCTACAATGGGCTAATGTTATATGCTATATATGCTATATCTGCTATTGTGGGGTGTCCAAGAAAAATGACCAAACCGAAAATCGCTGCGATGGTTTGGGTGGCTGTGAGACATGTGTAACCACTTGAATTTCATTTGGCGAAAAGCTTTATCGAAAATTATGCGAATGTTGGTTGACTTTTGGCCAAGCGCCACCGACCAGGCCGAATTGCTCCGCGGGACACTCCTAGAGCCACCTCCTTCCAGGATCCACCTTCTCGGAAAAATAGCAGTGGAAGCCGGCTGCTGCACTGAGAAAAAAAATGGTGGCTTGGGAAAAAAGATAACCATTACTTCCCTATAAATAGAATATCAATTGATAAAGGTGTGTCAGCACTGAATAGATTAATTAAAATAGCCATATTATGTTATATTATTACTTCTTAAGTACGAAAATCTTGCCCATAATAATTCAGTGGAATAATTTTTAGACTTCTTATAATTATAATTATTAATAATTTAATAAGTATGTATTATTATAATTTTATAATGAATTTGTTAGTTGAATATTAAAGGCATAATTTCATCTTCTGGCAACCAAGATATATTTTATTTTCAAGCATACAAATATATATGTGCTATATGTAATTTATGTTAGAAGTTTTTCATTTTACTGTGTATACAGCTAACTGCTTAGAAGTCTGATAAAAATCCAGCACACACTCACAGCTAAGCAAACAGATAATAAAGAGGAAAATGATGCTTCAGCAAGTGGGTTGGGTTGGTTTGGGTTGGGTTGGGTTGGGTTGGAGATTCCAGGAGAGGGGCTTTTCGCATATGTGAGTGCCACACCCCCTGCTGCTCCTTGGACTGCTGCTCCTTCGTTGGCCTCGTGGAGTGGCGTCCAGTTTGCCGCTGCTCCAGCTCCTGAACGATGGACCGTGGATTGTGGACCATGGACCACGGAACGGACCGTCTGCCTCATGCATAATTCAGCAGAATTCTGAATGATTATTCTTTATGGGACTGTTTATTTCTTTTGACCATTTATTTCAAGTTGCTTTCGTTGCCACGCTGCCGTTCCCCTGTCTTCCATTTTCATTATTTTTATACAGTTTCCAGTTGCTTGCGCTCGAAATGATTTTGACCAACGGTGACGCAAAAATCATCAAATGGCCCTGGACCCCGGACCCCATGAGCACATATCTATTGAGCCAAAAACGTTATACCATCCCCATACCCATTCAATACCACCACTCCATCGCGAATCCCCGGAATACGAATCATTCTATCCTTTGGGCAACCACACATGGATTGGCGCCGCCCACTTTTTTGTAGAGGAAAGTAGCCAAGGGCGCTCGGTTTGCTTTCAACGCATCATTTCATTTTATTTTATGCTCTCTCCCGAAAAAGTGACCACCAAAAAAAAAAAGGGTGGGTAAATAAATTTTATTTGTTTTTCTCCGCTAGCCGCAATTGAATAAAATGTTCTTCTAATGCTGACATTCAAGGGGCAATTACTCTTGTCAGATATTGCGCAAAAGTTGAAACTGGCTTTGGAACTTTAAAAATAAAATTAAATGTAATATAAATATATTCAAGACATTTATAAAATTTCAAGTTATAAATTTTATTATATGGATATAAATCTCTAATAGCATAATTAATCCGCTTGCTTCCTAAATCCTTTTAATCAACATAATGCCATCATCTAACTCTTGCCAAGTCAATCGCAAACCGCATAGCTGGGAAAACTTTAATTAAACGCACAGTCCCATTGCTTTTTCTTGGCCAATGGGAATTTCAATTAAAACTAATTGAAAGCCGCATAAACTTGGTTTAAGTAAACAAAAACCAGAGTCGCTGAAGAACTTTGATGATTACGCGCCATACCAAAACCAGAAGCCACAAAAATATCGAAAGGACAGCTCCGGTTCGAGGACATTCCCCTCCCTTTTTTTTTGGCCAGTGTTTTTAATTCGTTTACGTTTATTATTTATTCCAAGACAGCGGGGAGAAAACAGAAAGCTGGATAGCTAAAGAAATCCGTCGTTTAAATTTGTTGTTCGGCCATTCCATCTTGTTATTTGTCTTTGCTGGCATTTCTTTATATTTCGTTATATACAATTTGCATTTGCTTTATATATATATTTACTATATAGCTCAAAATTTTCATTTCTGTCTTTTGTTTTCGCGATGGTTTTCCCTCTTTTCTCCGTCATGAATTTGCATAACGAAGCAGTCACAACAACAAATAGAAAAAGTGGGCGTGTAGGACCCGACTGGATGGACCAGCTTCACCAGCTTTCAAGTTTACTTAGTTGCCAATTTGAGGAGCGTTCCAAATTGTCCAGCGATGTGTACCGCCTGCCCGCCCACCGCCGTCCACCGAATATATTTCTTTAATTAGTTTTCCACCGCCGAATACCTCATCTTTAAGAACTAGACCAAAAATCCATTTGGCTTTCGGTTGGCGCTTTCTTAAAGCCAACTTGTGCATTCGTAATGAGCCACTGATTGATGTCTGTCAAAGGGGGTCGCAACGTGTTTACAGTGGGGTTCCTCGTAAAATCTTAATGACTTTCAATTTGTGGCACATTAGACAGATCCCAAAAAACATGTGTAACACCCAGAAATAAACGCGCGCGATGAGACCTTCTCTTTCTTGGCCAGGTTAATTAGCATTTCGGAAACGTAAATTGAATTACCAACACAATGTGTAAGCGAGAACAGAGCCACCAAAAACTGCTCCAGTTACGCGTGAGAATTTCGGGCCATTTCTCGTCTAAGGAACTTGCCACTTGTGCGCATAAAATTTCAATTTTCACTATCGAAATGGGCATGGAATGAAAAAAAGGGGAGAATATGGCGACACATTCCCAAGGCAAGCTGCTCAATTGCTGGCCAATAATCATAAAATTTAATAAACACATTTTCCACTAGCCTTTGGTCAACTGCTGACCGTTACTAGTCAGTCACCCCCCGAGGCATACAGTGAACACACAGTGGGCAACAGTGGGTTAATGTATGCAAAACGCATTCAAATTTTATGTATCGCCCCGCAACGATCTGTGGGATAGTCAGCTCCTCAGCTCCTCAACCCCTCGAAATGGTCCCAGTACAACATAATTCGAATGGGACTGGTTGGCTTTTTTGGTGTGGCATGTCTGGCGTTGTTTGAGTTCCAGTTCCGCTGTTATCTTCCACGGTCTATTGGCCCTCGTGGGCTCTGGGTTCGGTTCTATCTCCGAGGGGCTACTGTGCATGTAAATTGCATAGTTTCGGACACTTTGGGTCACCTAATGAGGCCGACTCGTCGTTGTCGTCGTCGTCGTCGTCTGGGTTTTGGTATCTATATCTGCTGTTTGGCATGGGAAATGAGCAGATCTCCGGGGAAGACAAACAGAAAGAGCAGCGTTTTGCACTGACACACTTTGATCTGAAAGGTGATCTGATCTAGTTTGGAATGCGCTGGGCTACATAAGGTCCAAAGTCCCATACTGAAGTCTATTAAGAGTCTATAAAATACTTATCAGGAACTTTTTAAGGAGTTTAGTTATATATAAGGAAAGTGTAACTCACATGTGAGCATCATTTTAGAAAATAATAATAAATTTAATTTAATAAATTTGTTTACTAATTTTTTAGCAAAATCATGAACTTCATGTAAAATTGTATTAAATTCATTACTTACTGGCATCAAGGATTTTTTTTTGGCTAAGCACTTGAGAGATCTGCTATTAACTAAGTGAAATCCCTTCTTGTTAGACCACCAAAAATATCCTCCCATATGTGTTGAAACATTTGTCTTGCCACGCTTTTGTCACTTTACAGGCAATTGCACTTTATGAACCGCAAATCGCATCAATTATATGATGAACTCTCTCCTTCAAAACCCAAAAACTTTGCACAACTTTGCGAACAATCTCAACGCTCAAGTTCTGTCAATAAATCAAATTTGCTGCAAGCCATAAAAACGCCAAGCATTAGCACAACAAAAAGGACACCCGTGGCAAAGGACTAGATAGCCATGGACCATCCCCAAAAAAGCCGTAAATCTCAGAATCACTTGTCGCGATTTGGAGTAAAGTGAAGCGCTTGTTTGCCTAGCGAAACCTCAGGATGGTGCATTAAATTTTACGCATTATTAGGAGACTCTTCAGTCCTGAAAGGACAACAGCGACAAAGGATAACAACGAAAAATTAGGCACATTTGCGGTTAGGAGTTGAGGGTTGGGGGAGGGTCAAAAACGAGGGAGGGTGACTCCTGGACCGAGGGAGGGTGTCGGGGTGGCAGTTTAACGCTCTACGCATCATTCCACTTCATTGGCGACTTTTGTAACATTTGTTTGTGACGTTAATTTATACAATAATTGTGACAAGGACCAAGTCGACTCACAAACGAGACAACGAGTGCGACTGACAACGGCCAGGAAAACGCAGATATGTCTAGTGTGGCTAAATCTGTCATTTACTATATGCTAAAAGGTATATAGTGATATGGTATTTACTTATAAAAATATTATATTTACAATATTAAACTAGCTGTCAAAGGCATTTTTATTAATGCTGAAAAGCTAAGCAAATTCCATTTATATCAACAAATTACAAGAAGTTTTAATTTTGATAGTACACTTGAAAGTTTCAAATAACTTTGCCAAATTTATATTTCTTTGTGTGTGATCTTTTTTTTCACATACCATAAATATGTGCGAATTTTTCGTTTGCTTGCTTTTTAATGGAATTTTAATGTATTTGTGTTTGCCTTTTTCTGGACACACAAGTATATATACTTTTTTATTATTTATTCTAAATTATATTCATACAAATGTTAAAACTTTCACAGCCACATTTACATCCCACACACACACAGCGGCACATGAATATTGAAAATGTTTCCCCGACTTTTCCCCGTAGCTCAACTTTCATTACAAAACGCATTCTCGTGTGGAAAAAGTTTTTCACGCCCCCAACATCCCCTTTTGGAATATGAGTGTTAAAAGCCAGGCCCTGCATATATTAATATACCAAAAACGTGCGAGTGTGAGTGTGTGTGTGTGAGGCCAGGTACAAACGGTCCTAAGCGAAAAAAAAAGAAACTGGAAAACACATTAAAATTTTCATGAAAAATGTCATCAACAAAAGTTTGAAATGCAAATAATTTGCAAGTTGCTGGCTGGGCTGCTGCTGCTGCTGCTGAAAGCTGAGTGCTCTCAAGGACCAGACAAAGATCCCATCATTTAATATGCCTAGCAGACACACACTCTGCCATAGCTCCCATTTCTTTTTTTGGGCCGTCCCGCATTAGAATGCATTTAAAAAGGCATCTATCAGGCAGGACGAAGGATTCAGGACAATCATCATCACGCAAATCCCAACTGATCGATTATGATTGATGGTGTATGTGGTTGCATGCGAAAAAGGCGATTTGGTGGGCAATTAAAATTCAAATCGATTGCAAATATCAAAGACAATGCGAAGAATATGTATTCAGGGCGTGGTTCGAATGGAATCTGGGTATCTGGACGTGATTTCATTAGCAGGACGAAATCAAAGCAATGGCAGGATATTCCCTCCTTCAGCTTGGCCTGCACTCGAGTGTCGCGACGTTCGCCATTAAAACATTTGCCACGCTCACTTGGCAACATGGACAGGGCCAGTAAAGCACCAGATTTCCGAATCAGAAACGGAATAAGAGTGCTGAGAGTCCTGAAAGTCCTTCGAGTGGCAGCAGCAGCAAGCAAAGGACAATTGCGATAAAAATGGCGTCTTAAGTCGAAACCCCCAGCAGAGCCTGGAAGTCATTAACTCAGCTAGAGGGCTTTTATCTCGCCACTTGAGCGCATCGCAAGCTCTCAACCTCACAGATTTCGCTCCTTGCCTTTCCGTTTTCTTTTTTTTCCGATTTTCCCATTGGCAGCGCCATTTTTCCTCCGACCCTTGTTAATTTCTATACGACAATTACACACGCAACTGATAAGCAGCGAAATCCACTCACTCGCAGCTGGAGAAGATTAAAAACCGAAGCGGGTAAAGTTTTATAGCTCCGACTCAGCGGAGCCAACATAAAACTGATGCTCTTAGCCAGCAAAAATCATTTTTCCAGCCAGACTATTCGGAAAATTCTTTCAACTTGGTATTTTCCTTTTAGATAATTCATATATTCAAACCTAATTATAAGAACAGACTATAAGTTATGCAGTTATATTTTTAGACTATTTTATATTAACTAAAATCGAAATACATTGGTATTGTATGCCAAAACTAAAATTCTATGGTTCATACTAGTTATTTTATCATATAATTATATCAGAATCAGTGATCAATTATTTATTGCTTCATATATTTGTTTAAAAATATTCATAATACATAATGCAATTCCATTGTTTCATTTTTCCTTGATTTCAAGTGCATTTAGAAGTCATCGCTCATTTAGAAATCACATACCAACTCACACATCTTTCTCGGTCATTAATTTAGAAATTAATTGCTGACTTGTCAACAAATTTGGCAAGCATTTTACGAGCGGCCATAAACTACAATAACTACCCTTGTATAAATTTTACAGAAGCCATCTTACCCCACCCTAAAATCTGGAAAATCGAATCTATTAACTAATTAAGAGGGACAAACGGGGGAGCAATAAAATTAAATCACGCGCACGCACTTTTCCTCCAATATCCATTGGTGGCTATCAATTAAATTGGTGTAAAGGCGTTGCTCGAACAAGCGTATCAATTATTTTAATGACACGCATTCTGAGGTTGTTTTCGGTGTTTTCGGTGTGTCCGAGGGGTGATGAGATGATGTGATGTGATGGTCACTGGCCAGTGGTCACATTAGAATGCACCCCTCATCGAAACTGGGGTCACTTTTCGATCGGGGTGTGCGATGAGGCGTGGAGGTGGCAATGCAATTTTAAACAATTTGTACCATTTGTTCGGCAATTTGCGGTTGCTTGAAATGAAAACAATAAATTTCCGTTGACCAAGGCAATTAAATGGTGTTGGCCCTAATGACAGGCACATATGTGCGCGATTTAAGGAGGATTTTACTGAAAACTGAAGGCTACACTCCATCAGCGCTCAAGTTTTAATTGCTTATTAAAAGTGCACAGCGAGTGGGCAAAAGCGTGCTGCATTTTGCTTAGCATATAAATTGAAAATTTTCGCAACAATGCAAATTTTGTGCAATAGTTTTGGGCGCAAAGAGAACTTTAAGTGCGAGTTTGAGGTGAAAGCAGCTTAAGACCTGGACGTAGTCGTTCAGAAATTAATGCCAGCTCGACCGATTTGCATAATCGCTGTCAACAAAACCCGGGAGTGAGTTGTAGTACGCAGTTGGAAGGAATATCCTGCGAATGTGAGATGTGGGAAATGCGGTGGCATTCATGCAATTGACACACATCATTTCACGCACTGACGCCTTTCAATAAACCAAATTCATCACCCGGGCACAAAGGAGCAAAGAGCAAAAGGGAGTCAGTCGAGGACAATTTAAAATCCTTCATATCCCTTTAGCATATTGAGCCCTGTACACAAAACAGATACAAGTGTAATCAGTCAAGCGTTTTGTCAGCCACCGAATGACATCATCATCGGTCCCCCTTTCTATTTTTATTTTTTTTTTTTTTGTCCGGAATTTTCGAAAATCTGCATATCAAAAAAAATAAGAGTAAATGGGTAAATAAAATAAAACCAACCCAATTTCGAGGCGAGATCTCGCACAAAAGGGTTGCTGATTAGAGAACGGTTCACGGTTACGTGAACCATGAATGAATCTGCGGTCGTCGTTTATCAAGCCATCAGCAACAAAGGTGTGACTGGGAATTTACCACCCACCAGAACCGACCCACTCGAAAACCCAAAACCAAAACAAAAACCAAACCCAATCCAAATCCCAAGCCCTTCCCAATCCCAACTGAACTAATTCCAGCAGCCAAGCAAAGGAGACATTTGTAAATCTCGACGCGTTCTGTTGATGTTTTTAATTAATTTTTGCTTTTCAGGGGTTTGCAACTCGCAACTCCGAGAGGGTTCAATTTCAGGGTCTTCTTTTTAACGCCACACTCTCCCTTTTTTGATGTGATTAACATGTTGAGGTGTTGATTTGTGATCCGCATTAATTTGTCAATCGCAAGTCGTGCGTTGCGGATAAAAAAGTTGAGGCAATTTTGGTTTCGATTATACAGATAAAAAGCCAATGAAAATTATGAATATGTTTACTTTTCAGGCATGATTCTTATTCCCATGAAGTCCAGCATAGAAAGAGGTATAAATAATAAAAGAGGTATTAATAAGTTAATTATTTTCCAACTCCTAACGCTTGACAAATAGTAGTATGATTATTAGAATCTTGAAGCATGAATGCAGTTGTAGCTATACAGCTTATAAGGGAAACACACTAGCAGCAGCAACTCCTGCTCGACTCAATCAACATTTCATTGATTCATAAGACTCATTACAACACCCAACTGGAGATATTTATGCTGCAAGTAGTACTCGCAACTATGTATGAATGCTGGCTGTCTGTCCTTCGCTTCCTGGGATGTTTCCATCGTGCGTTGGCATTGTTTTTGCCATTCTGCACATTCACAAAATTGATTTCATTCACAACATGCCACGTTTGCCTCATTAAATCATCACTCAGTAACTATCAATGTTCGATTGCCTGCCAGCGAGCTCATGTAAAAATCAGTTGGAGTGCTCAGAAAAATGCGGCCTGCTCGAGTGGAGAACAGATCAAATTAATTATGAATCAGAAAACAATGTAATTACATGAAACCCGATCGATGGACAGTAGAAACAGAGACCAAACACATGGGGTACAAAAAACAAAAAACAAATAAAAGGCAGAAAACGCAATTGACATTTTTACAACGTTTTGCAGGCCAGAACAGCAGGGAAAGTTTGGCCAGAGAAACATGACAAATATCTGTGACAATCGACTGATTGTTGTTGGGTGCTCCCAGCTTGCATTCATCCTGTTTTCCCCCCAGATCCTACACATGTATTTATATATATATATAAAGTAACCCTCTGTAACCCGTTTGCGCACGCGTGAATGCCGCTGAGCCAGCGGGAATTGTCTGATGGCGCTAAACGGCCTGTTGGGCCATCGATGCCATCGATACCTTGGAGTTCACTCACTTGGCCCCCAGGCCTGACTTTCGTACTAATAGCCAGGAGATATCTATCGCAGCGGGGGACTTGGGCGCGTTTTCCAGGACTTGGTTGCCGTGGGTTGAACCCCAAAGGGGCGGCAAAAAACAAAATGACAGGCTATGAGCTCCGCCTTTTCCGCATTAGTTGAAAAACCTCAGAAAAAAAGGATGAAAAAAAGGGAATGGATACAAGCTATGTTAAAAATGCTTTAAGATCTGCGAAATTGCCGAGCTTAGCAAGTTTATGTGTTGTTAAGGAGTGTTCATTTAATCATAAATCCCTTAAGAATGTTAATAATATAGTGACAAAAATATTTGAATAAATTCTAAGTCCTTCAAATGTCTGCAACCGAAACAAATAAATGATTAAACTTTTATAAAACGAAGCAAATTCAGTACAAATTAAATTTTAATTAAATTCAGTGAAAGAAAAGTGAACTTTAAAAGTCGGACATTTAATGCAAATGTATCGCTTTTAACAATTTAAAAGTTCTTGAAATAAGCTACTTAAATTTCATAGAGTTTTCGGGAAAGAAGTTTTTCGGTTATTTCCCAATATCTAAGCCCATTTTTCTCGTTCATATTTTTTTGTTTGCAATTCGAACTGCGCATGGAAAGTTTTTCTCAGCTCCTCCTATTTTCAACGCGCGAATGGCGAATCGCACACCACTCACACACACAAGCACACACGAACACAGACACAAACTGAAATCGAAAAGCTCAGGCGCACCTACACACAAGCGTAGGCGCCTCTCACATACGGCAGCTGTGGAAGAAGAAGCAGCAGCAGCTTCGTCTGTTTTCGTAGCATACTTTTAGGTGGTGGCTGCATCTTCGTACTCAAAATACATGGCCGAATGTCGCCTCGCCTTTTCCCTATATACTTCCCTCTATGTATACATACACCCACATATTTATTTACCCAACTGTCACTGCAGTACCACGCCCACCACCGCCCCCCTCCCCCTTTCAGCGGCACCTGCTCCTTGCGTATATTTCAATTTGTCTGCAGCTCGAAATTGCTTTTTTGTGCATTTTGTCAAATGAATTTTCCACGTCGCTCACAGGAATTATTTGGAATTTGTTTGCAGCTGTGCTCTTCCCCTATTTCGTTGATTTATACGCATTACTCCCTATATCACATCTATATATACATGTATATATAACTATAATATTTTTATGTGGCAGAGTAGTAAAATTCTTATCTCGTCGCCAACTAATTTTGTGATTGCATGCTGCGTCTGCTGAGCAGAGAAAATGCTCTGAATTTAAATTGGATTTTTGCGCACATTAAAATGCATTCTCCATCGGGTTAGTTATGAATGCATATGAGGTGACTTTGCCCACTATGGAGGGGGTGGGAAAACTCCAGTGGTGTGCCCCGATCCTATAAAACTCATAGAGTGGGTGAACCTACACGGACTACACTAAATGTTTACGTTTCCTGAGCGTCAAGCAAACATGGCAAACATTTAGCAATGTTTTTCCAGCATTTCGGAAATAATTGCCGACATTCTGAACCGAATGGAGCCATAAAAAGCCGCCTTACTTGACGTGACGGTTAGCCACAAAACCAGCGAATAGACAGCGAAAAAAAAAACAGAAAAGGAAAAATAAACAGGGGCAGAAACGGGTTAAAAATAAATATAAAATGTAACGAAATACTCGCGACGTGGCCACAACATAGAACATGGCTAATTCTAGCATGACAATTTCACATTCATAACCCTTTTTGTCCACGCTGTCCGTTGGTCGGCACCGTCGCCAGTCTTCCGTCTCATAATTATGCTCTACATGAGGTATGAGCTTATAAAGGGTAGATTAACTATTACAAAATCTAGTATAAATAGAAAAAGGATCAAGAAATAGACCAATGATTTGGCCTTTTTCTCAATCTAATGTTGAAGAATTTATCTATTATTCAAATAATAAAGTATAAACGTAGAAGAAAATCAAATCTTAACTATTTTTAATTTTTTTTAATTTTTTATAATATCTTTAAGAAGTTAATTTTTTTGTATTTATGAAGTAGAATATTCTTGGATATTTATTTATTTTTTAAAGATAATGGCAGAGTTTGCTTCACATAAAATAAATATCATTAAATATATATTTAATTTTAAAAAAATAAAATAAAATAATTTGTAATATTAAATACCTGTTGAAATGTGTAGTGTATTTCCAAACTCATAACCTGCCATTTTTTTTAGGATTTTTTCCATTTTCCCCCTCTGTGACACGCCATTTTTTCAATTTCATATCATGGCATTTCCACGGCTATTTTGTAAGCCGCGATTTGCGATTGTTCATTTTAAGCGCTCTGTTAATTGTTAATTTTTATGGTCTGGCAATTGCGGAGCATAACGAGAGCAACGAGATAACCACGGACCGAACGGAAAAGACCAGGAAAAAATACAGTGGAAATAGAGAAATTAAAGTGCCCCGGAAGAGGAGCTTCTGGCTGGTTTTCGAACGGCCTATAAAAACAATTTAGCAGGCAATAAAAATGCTGAAAACGGCTTTGAATTGAATTTCTGTGCGGCAAAGAATGTTACCAACTGATGATGGGCTAAGATAGAGGCGAAATTCTATTGATGTGTGGACTTGGGGGAGTTGGCCAATTGCCTGCCAACACCCACGGCTCAGGAAACATCAAAAAGCGAGGCCATTAAAGGCTTCTTTTTCCCACATTTTATTATTTTGTATACTTTTTTTCTCCAAGCCTGCGAACCCTTTCACGCACTTACGCAGCTTGAACAAACAGGGAAAACTGGGAGGAGGGGTAGGTTTCAATTTTAAAGTAAATATTTGCCTCCAGGGTGCTTTTGATATTTATTACCTTTCCGAATTGAAGGGTTGGAGATGTCCCTGGCCAGTAAATAGTGAGCACATTAGCCTCGAGTGCTGACCAGCCGAAAGCAATTTGCTACTTTCCTTAATGGTTCAAGCAATAAATTTTGGCATTTGCAAGTGGTGACTATTGGTCTTTGGAGGCCTAAGTCTGGGCTGCCTGTCAATGCCTAGATCTAACTGGTTAATTCAAACAAATTGCAATTATGCCTCCCACCAGAGAGGGAAAACCCCACCCAAACATACAGAAAAGTCACAACAGACAGCTGACAAATGACTGAAAAGGCCAAGGAGAAGCGATTAACTCGTTGAGGCCGAGGTACTTTTTTTTTGTGAATCAAAGTGGAGTTTTGCGAGTCTGTCTTAGGGCAACTTAACATATTGTTAACGTGGGCAAGCGGCGTGTACCCGAATGTCTTAAGGGGATTTCAGATTCAGATTTCCAGTGTCCTTGCCTGATGATGCGATCCACCAGTGTCCAATGACATGCAAATGTATGCAGATCTGCGCCTTTTGTCATGTCAACGCAGGCAAATCGACAAGCGAACCGAAAAATGTGTCTAACCAACTCTACTCAACTCGTTTCGCCTTTAGCTTTAGCTTTAGATTTTGCTTTTGCTTTTCAGCATTTCAGCCAGCGATTTTTGCTTAAATCTGCGCGCATGTTCTGTGCGGTAAATAAAAAATGCAAAATAAATGCGTAAATCTCTAACGGAGCAAAAGGGGAATGGGTTCTCGAAGCTGGAGCATTGGGCAAAGGGTCCAAATGTGTCTGAAAACTTTTTTGCAGGTGCCATGTCTTTTGTGCTTGTGCGTTGTTGTCGTCATCGTAGTCTGCCCGATTTTCAAACCGAGGACAGCACCGCAACGACAGTTCATCAACTTGACTTGTGATTTCCGGTTTGCGTTTTATTTTCTCTACTTTGTTACTTACTTTAAAAGCGGATTAGGCGGAGACAAACGCCCACGGTGGCATCAGCATATCCACATCCACATGCACATCCCATCCACATCCACATCGAGGTGGAGGGCTTAGTTAGCATGTCTGAGATCGCTGATGTGGGTTCTCAGCTACAAGTCGAAAGAATGTCAAGGTGGAATTAAGTCAATGATGTGAGCAGGATGGAGCTGGGGTGCTGTGCTGCCTATGATAAATGGTTTCCAAAAGGAAACCTCTGCGTACAGAGTCTAAGGGATAGGATAAAAACCAGTTCAATCCTTTACTTTCAAACTATTAATAATAAGAGAAGAAAGGACATTTAAACTATTTCCATAGTTCGCAAACGTAAGCAAGTTAACTTTTTGAGAATCGCCGAGAAGGGCACAAAACAACGCCTTCCCCTGCGCTTCTCACTAAACCGCTTGAGCAAATTCCTAAACCGTGAAAAAAGCAGTCGAACCATTCGCACAATATTTTCTTTTATTTCTCCATCTCTGACTAGATGTGGAACAGCTGCCGCAGCTTGTTTGGAATTCACACATCGACAACGTCGCTTAGAAGGCATTTGCTCCAACCACTTACCGCTGTACACCCCCCACCACTCAGAGCAACATTGAGAACCACCTGAGCCGCTGACGATGTGCCAAAAAATCCCAACCACTTTAACCCGAGGCTATAGCTTCTATATGCCAGCATTCTACCTTTACCTACCTCGCACACACCCGCTTCCACACCCAATTTTCTCGCTGTGCGGCGGCAGTGGAAAAACACAATTTTCGAGAGTAGAAAAAATAAAGCGAAAATGTTTTAACGCTTCGCAGCATAATGACAACAAACAAATCGCTTCATTTAACAATAAATAGCTGGCAGCGACGACGTTTAAAACAAAAAAAAAAACCCACACACAAAATGAAAACAATTCGATGCCCGAGTGGCGTGCTGAAGAAATGCTCAACTGAAAAAATAATCGCTTACTGAACACGGCACATCAACATCATCATCACCATCCTCATAATCATTGGCATGTGCCACGCCCCCTCTGGCAGCGAAAAGTCAAGGTGGGCACTTGTTGTCACGTCGCCTGCGATGGGTATGGGTTATGATATGGAAGATGGGATGACTTGGTAGCGGGATCGGAGATCGGAAAAGGAGATGATCACACAAGCGTGCCCGTTCGGCAATTAGATTGCTATGCATCAGCGTTAATTATTGCCAGATAATTGCTGCAGTTGCTCCAGCTGGGCGTGTCAACGCATGGAACCACTTAGCCTTAACCGCAATTGTTCCTGGTATTTTCCACCTGGAAATCGAGTCAAATTAACAATAGAGCGGCCGGCTCAAGGCAGAAAGCTATAATTGCCATGATAACGATCTGCAGTTCGTATCCAAAGATGTTGCATTAATGGCCGGGGAACATGCAGCGTGGATTTGGGTGAGAATGGGCTTCTTTATTTTACTAAAATATAAGCATAAGTATGAGTTCGGTTGGTTAGCTCTCAGCATTAGTAAGGCCTCATTTTAACTTAATCACTGTACATAAAATGGACATAAAGTAAATTTTTAAAATATTTAAATTTCTATTTAAACGTGAAATGATTTTATTTGCACTTTTTTTCGCATTACAGCCGACTGGGAAATGCTGTTAAGGAAAACTTTTTCTCGAAGAACAAAAAATGAAATTATGAATCAGGTTCCCATCTCTCATCTAAATGTTTTCCTCAACCGGCTTTGCCCACAAGCCAACAGCACACCAGCTGTCCAAAAATGTGGCTTAAAGCAGCAAATTGAACTTGAGGCCGAACATGCAACTTCCTTCCTTGGCCGTGGGCACTTTCTTGGCTTATCCTGGCCGACTCTCCGTCGTGGCAGGAAAGCGAGGACACTTGCCATGTGGCATGCTAGGTTGCCATTTTCCGGGGACATTTTGAGGCTAATTAAATCCACAGAGCACAAAGAAAAAAGCCAAATGCTAAACGCTTTCCGGCATTGACATTTTTTCGCGAGTTGAGTGAAAAAAATATTAAGCATACGACATGTTAACCCCAGCAATGAGATTTATGTTATGACCGGTTTATTTTTTCTTTCCCTCCAGCAAACGTAACACAATTAAAAGTGCTGCAGAAAATGTTAACACCACGATATTTATGACACTTTAAAAGCGGCTTTAACCAAGAGTCCTTTGGGCCGGTGGAAGTCCCAAGGACTTTGCGCAATTAAAAAAGCGGCGCTGGCTTATCGCACGCGCCACGACAAGTGTTGTGTTCGCCGTTGGTTAAAAAGTTAAGAAGTTTTCCGCAATTTCCACCGCCGCCACGAGGTGTTGAAAGTTTCGGCTCAAGTTTTCGCCGCAGGACTTGTAATCCTGCGCGCCAACGAGTTGGCTTTAATCCCGCTTGGCTCGCCTTTATTGCCGCTGATAAGAAATAAGTGGTTCACCGAATTTATTTGGTGCGGTGTCGAGGACAAGGCAATTAGCGAGCTAATCAAATAATCCGCTACTAATTGTTGAAAGGAGTTGGCGAAGCGGAAGGTGCTTTAATTTCATCTTATAGCTACTGTTTCTTACATTTCCACTTGATTATCCATTTCTTCAGTTTGCAATCTGCTGGGTTTCTTTATTCAGGCTATAAAATAAAATAAAAACGATTTCTATCAATGCCAGCAACTGCAGTCCGAAAATCAGGCTCATTTTTAGGTGTGCTAACGCATAGTCCTCCAGTAGAAACATCAGTGGTGAAGTCATAAGCTCCTTTACATTTTGTGTAGTGTGCCAAAAGCAACGCATATATTGCAGAATGTAGGGCATCACGAAGATCCCTTTGTAGTTCCTTTGCCTCTGAGTTGTAAACAACCTTGAGGGCAGCACTAGAATCAGCATCGTGACTTGGGTATACAGATTGGCCTCTATAAAAGCCGTTGTCAGGTTGGCTATCTTGAGACTTAGGACCAATTCACCCATGGGAAGATAAAGTCGAGGACGTAGTTGCATTCCCCAGGAGGCGATCATCAGCGCAAAGTATGTTGTCAAAGTTCCCATTTCTTTTAAAATATATTCACAGATTTTATAAGTTTTATTATGATTCTCGGTCAAATGTGACGTAAAAACCATGCAAACTAATTTAATTTAAATTACAGAATTTAAACAAAACGTATTGAGTTTTGAGTCAGTAATGTTAAGGTATCTAACATTAACTTTTGGCTTAGAAAAAGTGGAATTAATCAAAAAGTTTATTTATTGTTAGATGTATAAAGATGAACTGCAATATGGCAGTCAATGGCAGCAAGTCCTCACCTTGATTGAAGCATAAAGAAATATAGTACCAAACACTTTACGCACTTTATGGCTGACTTTTGAGGCTTGTAAGTGGCTGTTAAATCCCTGATTTATTGTAAAGGCTGTAAATTCTTCACCCTTCTCAGTTGGAACTGCCCGAAAGTTAGCCAGATTGAATGCCACTGAACGTTTAGCATTTTCCACCGATATTTCACAGAGCCATTAACATTTTTGCGAAATATTTTGCTGCCACCCCTGTAGTTCTTCGTTCGGCATATTCCACGCTGCAAATCCACTTTGATGCGCCTTTCATGTCCAGGCCACTTAAGGAATCCCCACACTTTGGCCGCTTTTCGGGCACAGGACACACGGTTGACGCACCTCATGCGGTGACAACGACCACGTCGTGTTCCTCTAATACCCGCGCAAAATATGACCAAAGCCCAGGACGAAGTCCTTTAAGCACTCGCCACAGGACATAAAAAAAAAAAAAAGAAAAAAACGTAACTGAAACTGGTTGCGAAAACCTCAACCGTAACGGGCCTAAACAAAATGTTCGCACTAAGCACCGCAAGTCAAACAGAAGACAGAAGACAGCGAACAGAAAGCGCTCTGAAATCTCCTCGAGCTCCCAGGGAAATTTATGTGCCTCGGGGCGGTAACTTCATTATGCAATGACCTACAATGAAATGGGCTGCCGTTGCACAAAATTTATGTGTAAAGTTGAGAGACAGCCTAAGTACCAAGTGCTGCTCACCAGCCCAGACAACTCGAAACTCGAACTGCTTGAACCAGCAGGCTTCGCCCTGCCCAAAATAGTTTTTTTTATGGCTGATAAAAAAATAAGAAACCGTCAATGGACTCAATGGGCAGTCGCGGCGATAAGTTTAGCCTAATCAGGTCGGAATTCTACGGGTCTCGACAGTTCCACGCTGACTTTTCCATTGAGCGGTATGTTGGTTAAAATTCTCCTAGTCGTAGGACTCTTTAACTTGGCTCGGTGCGTTGAGCAAGTGCGATATGATAACTACAAGGTGTACAATGTGAGGATCGATGATCTGGCGCAGTTTAAGCTGCTTAACTCTCAGGAGAAGTCCTTGCAGGTAGGTTGAATTCATAAAACTTAATAAAAGTTAATAATTTAATGGCATTTCCCACAGCTCAGCAGTTGGCGCGAGGCTCGTCACCTGGGCGAATCCTCCGACGTAATGCTGCCTCCTCAATACCAGGAGGCATTTGAAAGCCTCTTGACCACACATAATTTCACGTATAGACTGAAGATCGATAATGTTCAGTTGCACATCGATGCGCAGAGACCCAAACAGCGTATTACTTCCATGGAGTGGACACAGTTTCACACTCTGGACGAAATCTACGCCTGGTTGGATGTGATCGAGGATCGTTATCCGGATATCGTCACACCCTTTACCATTGGCAACTCACACGAGGGCAGACCGATTCGAGGTGTTAAAATCTCATACAAAGAGGGTAATCCCACAGTATTCATAGAGTCAAATATACATGCACGCGAGTGGATTACGTCGGCGACGATCACCTATTTCATCGATGAATTGCTGGTGCCCCGTAACCCGGCAGTCAGGGATATAGCGCAGAATGTAGACTGGTACATCATTCCCGTTCTCAATACAGATGGCTTTGTCTATTCGCATGAAGTGGTTAGTACTTATTGATTGTCTTGATATATACGATACGTTATGAATGGTAATGAAAGGGCAAGCGCGGCATTGCGATTAGATATCAGATCAAATACTTGCCGATATCGTTATAGCGCCTACTATCTTATCGACTAATACTAACTAGTAGTCAATTAGTCTATAGCCTATAACCGATTATCTTTATTGCCATGACTTTGCAGGAACGTCTTTGGCGAAAGTCTCGTCTGAATTCGGATCCCACGGGAACGTGCATTGGAACTGATCTCAATCGCAACTTTGATTACCTCTGGATGTGTAAGTTGTTTATGATATACTGGTATTTATTGTACTTGATATCTAGAATGTAGCAACTCTAGTAAACTTCATTCATTATTTAGATAATTAGAATGCCAATATTAATTTCAGTGACTGGAGCTGACTCGGATCCCTGTTCACAATTGTATGCTGGTCCTTCGGCAGAATCAGATCCCGAGATCAGCCAACTAACAGCCTATATAAACAACTCCATACCTGAAGGCGCCATAAAGATCTACATCTCATTGCATTCCTATGGACAATATGTCCTTTCGCCGTGGGGACACACCGCTCTGGAGTTCCCCGAACATTATCCCCAAATGATGCACGTGGCCAAAGGCTTTTCGGATGCTCTTTATAGAAGATATGGCACGGTATTCACCTATGGATCCAGTGCTACCACACTATGTAAGTCTAACATTTTTATCTTTATAAATATTTGTTATAAAATTGGGTAATTTTTCAGATGAAGTTTCTGGTTCGGGCAAGGAATGGGCCTATGCGGTGAAGAACATTAAGATACCCTATACCATAGAGCTGCGCGATAAGGGCGAGTTGGGCTTCGTCCTGCCACCGGAGGATATTCTTCCAGTGGCACGCGAGGTGACCGAAGGATTCGTGGGCATGATAGCCGCTGCACGCGAAATCGATATATTGTAGTTTATAAAAAATTTTAAAGAAAATGGATCAAAAACCATAAACAACAAATGAATTTTTAGACAAATCTTTAATATTGCTTGTAATAATAATATACATAATATACATAAAAAGAATTTATATGCTTGTAATAATAAAGCATATACATTAAATGAAGTTATTAATCTCTAAATTATAAATACTTTCAAATGACTCTGTATTTTCAGAAAAATCCCCTTTGAAGCAAAATGCTCCCCCATTTGGCGACGCCACTGCGACGAAAGCTTATGCTCCGCCCCAAAAACGAGCTGTTTGCCGAAGCTTCCAATCAGCGACGTCGCATCGTTTTTTGGGGGAAAAAGCAGAAAAGTTGGGAAAGCGCGGAAAGCGGGGAAAGCGAGTGCTGCCGAACCGAGTCCGTTGATAAGAAGGAGTCCCGGCTGCATTCACTGTTTTCTTTTTGCTTTTTTTCCGCTGTGCTCCTCGAAAAGTGTTGTGGTATATTTTTTTTCGCTTGGGCAGAGAGTCTCCGCCTCTTTTCAACGCGCGCGCAGCATCCTGTTGAAAAGGACGAGGCTGCTCCACCGTTGGATGCCCATTCACATCCTTATATACATACATATTCCATTCCGCTCCTACACGTATGTGCGTGTGAAAAACAATCGCAACGAATGGCAAACGACAAGCGAAAATCTTTAGATGGTCCGCAATATGGCGTCAGTCTTCTTGGTACATAGGATGTACATAGAACTATATATACTGCATGTATATATATGTATAAAGGATAAAGAGGCGCCTCTCTTGTAGTCCTTGGTGCCTGTTGTTGTGTACGCTTGCACTTATTTTTTTCAATTTGTCTAATGAAATTGCGTTTTCCACTTGCGTTGCTGGCGTCCAAAAATAAAAAGAAAATGACAGCTAGCAAAAGAAGGAAATAAAATGGCACGAAAAATCTTGGAAAATTCGAGAAAATATTACGTTGACACTTTTTGCTCGCTGGCTCCTTGACTCTGCGTCCTGTGTGTGTCCTGTGTCCTGTGCCCTATGTCCTCATCCCCATCCTCATCCTGTAGTGCCCCATGTCCTGTGTCCTGCTGCTGCTGCCTTTTCACTCACTGTTCTCTCTGCATATAAATTGAAATTTACTAACCTCGCCATCGCCTCTTCTGCTGTTGTCAGTTGCACCTTTATGACAATTTTCCTGCCACTTCCACCAGCCACTTCTTTTTCCCAGAGTTTTCTTCAATTTTTTTTGTTCTAGGTGTGTGTTGCGCATATTGCGGTGATGAATTTTTCTCTTTGAGTTATATGAAAAGAATGCTGCTGAGTTGAGGGGAAATGGCAGGAACCGGTAGCAATAAAAACTTACTTAGCCAAATTGCAGTAAGCCAGCAGTTGGGAACTTCAAGTGAACACTTCTAATTTGTACAATTGAATTGCACGCATAAGATTTACTGCCATAGAAGATGCTAGACTTTATCTGCATTCAACTGCAATCTTAACTATTATTCAGGGGAACTAAAATAGTAATAACTACCAAAAAACATAAGGAATAAAATCACATCCGTTCCAATTACTTTGACAAGCTTTAAATATGTAACTATTTCTCACATTATCGTTTAATAAACTCAGTTGCATTTATATGCAATTAAATGCAGCCCAGAAACACCCAGTGAGTCATTGAAACCACCAACTCCCCGCTGAATAACAATTATTTATCCAAACACCAACTCTAATTTGATAATTCAATTATGCATTTCAATTCCCCCGACAGCCAATCAAGAAATCAAATCAAAGTGGATTGATTTTGGTCACATGCAGCTGAACCACCCAAACCAAAAACAAAAAAAAAAAGGAAGAAAAAGAAAAATGCCTTTAATTGCTGCCAAGGCAATAAACTTCAACGGCAATTGACGCTTGACACTTTGAGCGCTTGAGAACCAGCTGGTAAGCTGGAGCTGGAGTTGAAGCTGGAGAGCTGAAGCTTTCGGAAACGAAAGGAAACATATTGTATATATGGTCTTTGGACTGGATCTTTGGATCATTGGATGTTTGGATGTTTGGGAGCAGGGAAAGTATGACGACTTGGATGGTGCTTGGATATTCCCAACGCGCGTCATGAAGCTGCGGCGTCTGCGCCTTTTTTGGACGTTCGGCAATGTGATGATGGCATGGAATCGCTACGGAATCGCTGCGGAATCGCTTTCGTATCGCATTGGAATCGCATTGGATTCACGTTGGTTCCGAGATGATCGCATAGTGCTGCCATGGCGCTCGAATGGATGGAGATGCCCCGTACGGTACGGCAACAAGGAGTTATGACAGTCCGCGGAGCTGCGATCCTTAAATGGCTGCGTATAAACTGCCGTTTATGGAGCGACGACACTGAGACGACGACGCTGGCGTGTTGACAATGATGTTTGGATGATTGGTGTTTTGTGCCCGTTTCGCAGGAAAGCCAAGGGTTCCCGTTTTCCCGAGAATCCAAACGCTGGAGACAACAAGGCTCACCACAACGCATCGCATCGCATCGCATTGCGTCCCAAGTCTTGAGCTCCAGAGTCCAGTCTCCAGTCGCCGCTGCCTTATATGCAATGTCTAGACAGGCTGGAAAAAATCACAGCACAGCAGCGTCATCATCAGAATCAGAATCGGAATCATTCAGGCATTGCCAAGTTTGGCGCAAAGGCCTTCCTTCAATGATTGCCCCCATGAATGAATGGATCCAAGACTCAGAGCTCAAGACCCAAGACTCTGGAGTCGCCGGGCCGAGCAATTAGTATGCGCAGATTGCGATCACTCGGAAGTAATGCTAATTTCAGTTGTCTACCCGGTTACCCAAATGGGTACAAGGGTACGGAGATGGAGCTGGAGTTGCAGTTGGAGTTGGAGGAGTGGATATGCTCGTTCCCAGTGAGACAGAGGTGAGCGGAGTCTACTCTACTACGAAATTTTAAAAAATTAAAGTAGATTAATGAAATATTTATACACTTTATACAGTCCAGCAACTAATATCCTAAATACCTAGTGCGCTTTATATTATTTAAATCTGTGGTTCAATATACCAATAAAGATCCATACAAATGTTAAGTAGTATCATAGAAAGTGTATTTCATGGTCGTTATGCCAGTGGTATCTTTCCCATAGGCCTAGCTCTTCCATTTCTAGTTCGGCTTCCTTCTCGAATCCTTTGACTTTGACCAGATGCTGAGCTAGTTTTTCCAAGGTTCCCGATACTCACTCAAAAAACCTGATGCATTCGCCCAGGAGATGTCATTAACATTAGGTGGAGCAGGTGAATGAATGCAGCTGACAGATGAAGACAGTTGTGGGCTGTGAGGAAAAACTGGGAGGATCTCTGGATGGAGGGGAAAACGTAAACTCCATTATGCAGGCAGCTTGTTCGTGCCATTAAGAGCGTTAACAGCAGGACATTAGTATCCTGTAGGCAACACCTGACGCAGCGGCGACTTCAACACGACGACGAGGTCAACTCCAGACAAAGACATGCAAATGCGACTTGGTCGTTGAACAAAAATGGGGAGCAGGAACAGGGAAAACTGAAGCCACTTGGGTCGCCATGGAAAACGAAGAAAACAACTTTTTGCGCTAAGCAGATGAAGGACATTTGCATATACGCCTTAGACGGGGAGGACGAAAGAACCCACGCAGGCAGCGAAATCAAAAGCTTTTTAAAGGATATTCTCTATAATTTCACGCTTAAAAGGCGCCGTCCGAATATCCTGGAAGCAGGATGTTTGCTCAGCAGGCCGGGGAAATGGTTAAAAAGTGGAAAGAATAAAACGAAGGTACACCCCATTGCGAAAGCAGCCGCTGTTTTACCCACGTGCCAAGCGGCTTAAGATGAGTAAGACTTCGTCCTTCGTCCTGGAACATTTGCATGCGACTTTTAAATCAATTATTGTTAAATATTTATTTCTTGGCAGTCCATTTGGGCGGCAGGCGAGCGGGAATTGTCTGTTTCAGTGGGCATATTATGCAAACATAAATTACATGATTGATTTCATTCGAAGGGCAACAATGGCAACGCAGCTCACACACTTTTTGGCCTGCCAAAACAATAGGGAAAAAAGTAAACAGTATGCAAATTCAGTGCGGGTTTTTGGCTTGATTAAAAAGCTTAGAAATTAGCATATCATTTGTGCAGCTATTTGTTGGCATTTAGAAAAATATTGATTGCCTGGCAAATGGGGATGTTCAACAATTTGTATTAAGGAATAAGCAATATTGAGATAAGACAGAAAAAATATCTTCTGTGGTTTTAAAGCAAAACCAGTTTATAAATTTATTTAAGTGTGGCTGGTAGTGTCGTTTTAAAATTTATGATGGTTAATTTATAAGACTATTAGTATATATTTTCTGTGTTTAGTTAGTTCTTCTCTGCGTCACTTTCTTAGAAAGTAAGGTCTTATTTGAGACCTTAAAGTGCAACTTTTACCCAACTATATAATATATGAGGCAACCTTGGCTCTTTTCTTATTTTCTTTACTTTTGTACTTTATTTTTTATGCTTTTGGCGAGGCAGCATCGTGTGTTTTGCTCACTGGCGCGTTGACATCGCCATCAAAATGCTTTGACGTGGTTTTTGATTGACAGGAAACTCATAAATAATTCATGTCATTAAATCATGTTACATTTTTTCTTCTCTCTGGGACGAGCTCCTCAGCTTTCGAGCTCAGCTCCTCTTATTCTGCAGTAGCACAAGTTCCAGCATCTTCAGGATGCTGGCCATTGAAACGAGTTTCTCCAAGTGGCGAGGTGGACATTTGGGCAGCTCTTCTCCGATTCTCAGTGTTTCTCTGCTGCTCCACCTCCATTATTCAGGCACCCATCTCCAATGCTGCAGTTCTTCAGCAATTAAATGTCAAAAACTGTTTCTTTTCTCGCCATCTTCTTGTGATGTAACTCAATTCAGCTCTTGGATTTTTCCTTTTTTCCACATTTTTCTTTTTTATTTTAATATTTTCCTGCTGCGGAAAACTTGAAGAAAATAAGTTTTCAATGAATATAATTATGCAAAGCAGCCGGCAAAGTCGCACTCCACTTGGCTGGACCTTAAGAGGCTCTGGAAAAAAAGGACATTAAAATTATATAAAAGCAGCTTGGCGAAATTTAAATATTTCACCGACTTCTACCCCAATTTCCACGCTGTCATAATATTTTATGATTGCTTGTTTTAATTCCTTGTTCCATCATTTCACAATTTTTTGATGTTTTATTTTCGTTTCGTTTCGCTTCTTTTCTCATTTTATTTTTTTTCTCCCTCTTGTCAATTGTCCTTCAGCGCAAAGTTTTTAATTTTTATCAAAAGATCTCTTGCGCTGCTGCTGTTTTTAATGAAATTTTCGCGCTGTCCTGTAAAGGATTGGGCGCCAGCGAAATTTGCATAATTTCTTCTCAGCCATTTTTAATTTGTGATTTGCGGCAGTCAAGTGAGTGTCCTTAAAGAAGTTGTTTCAGATTTTTTTTGTCACTTTGGGCATTCTTTGTAATTAAAGACATTTATGAGTGCTTGGGTTTAAAATAAATAATAGGCTCTAAAAAGGTCTATACTAACTTTAAAGCTCTCTAAATAATGGTTTCTTATCATTGGTAAATTAGTTGCGCATTGATTCCTACATATTTAATTTAGTTAACTTTAAGATGCCAAAACTTTACTATTTAATAAAAATGAATTCTTGATTGGTCATTTCATTGGTCATTTTCATTACCACTAAGTGCTTTGCCTAAATATCATTAGACTTATTTGGAAACAGACCGAATTCCCGCCCTCATTGATGTACTACCAGTTCGTAGGATCTTCGGGTTTTGCTGGTTTTCATCTGGCAAATCATTTTAATTGCTTTGCCGCACTTGGGCATCCTTCTCCTACCAAAAAGCCCCCGGAATCGAGGGCTTAGCCTTTGTTGTTGGCGATGGCGATGGCGATTGTGTGCGGCGATAATAATTACACGTCACGCTGCCACGCAATCAAAACATTATTTGTGCAAAATCACGGAACTGAACTGAAGCGGAAGTGATGAAGGACTTATTGGCTGCACGCGTCCTCCGTCGTTGTCCTTTGCCAAGGAAAAAAGTTTAAAAAATATTTGGCTGGCTGCCTTTGGCTTTGCGGGTGTATCGCACCCCATTTGCATTGCACCCAAGTCTGCGGATCGGAAGGACTCCGTCCCGTGTTAAATTCAACACAACGCGTGCGGTCACGTGGCTAAAGGATACGCCCACTTTCATGATAGTCACAATCGACAGTCGAGATTTAAACAAAACGTTGCCCACCGCATCAAACGTCATTCATGTTGCCCCCGTTGCCTGTTGAAAATCATCAACATGGCCAAAAGACTGGGAAATCAGGAAAGAGCTGCGGAAAATCGCTGAAAATTATGTAAATTGTTTTCCCGGGGAGGTCGCAGATCGAAAGGAGTGCGAAAATTTGCCTAAATGCTGGCAGGACACCCCAACAGGTTCAAACTGTTGCAGAGAGCGAGAGAAATGCCAAACAATGTGACAGAAACATATGTCGCCATTATCGGCAGTTAACCAAAAGGACAATCCTTTCATAAGGATTTTGATAATTTGGAAAGGGTTTTGGGAGGTAAAAAGTTCAAGGTCGGGTTTGGGGCTTCAGGAAATATTGAAACCATTTTTTATAAAAATGTATTATTTATTTTCATAATATTAAATAGTATTCGATTTTCTCAATTTATTGATAGAACTCTTGGTAATAATATTTTTCCATTTTCTTTCTTACCATTAGTTCAAGTTAAACATGACTTAAAACTTTACCTACGATTTTTATTTAATAAATATAGATATATTAAGCTATATGTATAATTTTCTCTACCTATACTGGTTTCAGTTGTTTGGCGAAACCATTTTCTCTAATCCTACCAAACACTTCTAATAAAAGGCTGCAAATGCCACCCTGCTTTGCCATAGATCAATGGGAAGATATCATTTCGCATTTGTTGTATATTACTTCCTGCTTGGCATGGTCATATACATTTAATTTTTTCCCACCAGTCCGAATCGTCCTAGATGTCATGACTGTCCACCCCCCGAAAACGATGTCGCCATTTCAGCCCACTGACGACACACGTCCTTGGCAATAAAAGCGCAAACGTTTCAATTCCGTTGCGGCTGACAAATGCACGGAAAAAATGCCAGCGATTCTGCCCCAAAAATATATTATAATGATAAAAAAAAATGTTGTGAATGGAAACGGACGAAAGTTTATATCGATGCTGTCGAGTGTTTTGATTTGTAACGTTTCTCACTTCATTATTATGCAATAAATAATGCCATCTACATGTCCCATCTAATGTTATGCAGAAGGGCGAATCGCAGGGGGTAGTTTAGTTGTCCTGCGATTTTTGCTCTGCGGAAGTGGAGCGGAGCGATGGTCAGAAAATCATTGCTCTGGAAATTAATGAGGCCTAACATGACAGGGCGCGATTTTTTTTTCGTGCAAATATATTGTTTTGTGAAATATATGGAAGGTATTGAAATATTGAATCTGCCAAAGTCCGTGATCGGTACGGAGTTTGAGGCCTGGTGTACGGAGTCTGCAGTCCGGAATACGGGATAGGCTGTCCGTTGTGTCATTGGTGTCTGTGGTGTTCGTGATGTCTGTGGTCTTTGTGGTGTTTGTGGTGTTTGTGGTGCTTGTGGTGCTTGTGGTGCTTGTGGTGTTTGTGGTGTCCTTTGTGTCCATTATTTTAGAGGTCTATATAAAAAGAAACAAATACTAGCAGCATTCATATATACTAATACAAAATAAAAACAAAATAGTTTTAAAAACAAAACCAGTCTGTTCATAAACAAAAAACTTTATATAGAGCTGACTGTATAACACCATTTGAAAACTTCCAGAATGGGCACTGACCTGACCTCTGCAGGAGCTTTTTGGCATTACTGGAGCTGTTTTCGCGTGGCCAACAAATCGGAAAAGTTCCTGGCAGAAAGCTTAAAGCATGCTCTGCCAGGAGAGTTCACTGTGGGGGCACCCCGAAGCTCGCCGTTTGCCGAAAGCTCCAGCTCCGCATGCTTCGGTAGCATTGAACCCCTGTGCGAAAGCTCCGCCTGAAAACCCACCCCCATTTCAGTGGGCACTCACCTCCATCGTTGTGTGTGTGCTGGCATGCCGCTGAGAGCGGTTCTCGCTTTTTGTGACACAAAGAGGAGTGTCATGCAGCATAAATTTCATACAAATTCCGCACACTCGCAACGCGTCGCAGATACTTTTCGGCAAAGTTTTCCGCAGGAAAAAGCCAGTGTAAATAATTAAAAAAATAAAATAACAAAAAAAACCGAAAAAATGGGCGACAGTTCCTCTTAGTTTTTAACAAATTGGTGTAAATAAGCTGGTGTATACGTTAAATGGTAAATGCTAGTGTTTTTATTTCATGGAATGGCCAAATGCGCCCAAGTGGTCAAGTGAGATAAATCAAACAAGTTTCTATGGGGCGAAATAAAACGGCCAGCGGCCAGCCGACAATCGCCATGGGAATGGAAATTAAATGAAAATCCGGCTATCATAAATAAAACATAAATTATGTTTCGCTGCCAGTTGGCGGCAACAAAAATAAAATAATCAAAAAAAAAAAAAGCAGGGAAGATGTGAACCAAGCGGATATATTTTGATTTTTTTTTATAAATAGAAAAATCAATTTCTCTCTCTCTGTGGCGCTCTCTCTCTCGCGCTCTCTCTCTTTTTTGGCGCGCGCCTGTCTGTGTCCGTCTTCCCCCAAAATGGGCGCATGTGTGCGTGTGCTCCGTGCGCTCTGTGTGCGTGTGGTGGTGCGGTGTGTCTCCCGTGTCGGTGTCTATTATAATATCCAGTGAGCAAAAGCGAGTGGCCGAGTGCTCTCGCTCTTTCTGCGAATAATTGAATATAATTCAAGTGTTTTTGTTGCACACTATTTGTTGTGCTTATTATCGTTATTATTTGTTTAAATTACCAACGACAACATAAACAACAAGAGCACCACGCGCGCGATTATCCCAACGCAGTGGTTGCCCACTGGTGCTTCAAAGGCATCACCGAAAACATCAACAACACACAAAAGGCTCTCAAGGAGAGCGATTGGCGTAGTGCTGCTGCAGCCCTGGTCAGAAAACCCTTTTATGGGTTTGTCCTGTTTACAAATTGACGCTGCAAATTGAATTTATAGCGCGGCTGAAACAAGTGGTTGAGTGCCAGCCAGGGACCCACTTAATTTCCGTTACAGTCCCCAAAATACCAAAGACAAGTAAATGAGGAAAATGCCACTACAGTGAAGCATCGAGCAGGGAAAACTAAACTTAAGCTGTAATTTCAAACCATTTCATATTTAATAATGCTACTACTAATCAAAATTCTTTCATGAGACAAATTTTTAAATAAAATTATTCAGAAGTTTTATTTATTATCAGCTTTAAATAGTAATGTGAATAACATTTAATAATTGTTGACAGATTTTTCAAAACAAAAACAATTACTTAAGAAATTGGAACTTGGTATCAGTTTAAAAGTTGTCCACTAATTAAGCGCTTGACTTCGCTCGAATTAGCCAAGTTGTCCTGTATTTGGTTTAAACTGGAAATAGGTGGCTGGTTGAGTGGGTGGCTTGGGTGGCAATTTCCCTTAGAAAAACTCACGCACAAATGTATTTCCCCCCGAGGAGCATTTGTTGCTGCTACCTCAATCTTTCGAAATTGACAACGGCATCAGTGGCAGCGGCAGACACAACAGCAAATCAAATAAATTAAATTTACACACATAGTTAAATTAGTAAAAATTGAATAAAACAGAAGAAAGAATAGACGACACACGTAAATAAAAGAAGGAGAGGTGATGCAGAAGTGAGGAGAGTGGCTGACAGAGCGGGAGAGCAACGTGTCGAGCAACAAATTAATAATACAACAAAAAATCAGATAAATAAAAAAAGCAACACAAATTGAAAACAACAACAAAAGCATCAGCGGCAGCAGAAGCAGCGATTCTGGATTTCTAGAGGCAGCGGCACATTCAAAAGATGGGCTGTGGACAGAGCAAGATACATTTGTATCCCAGGAAATCGAAGAGTAAAGCGAACGGCAAGAAAGGAGGACATGGTGAGTAGGCGAAATGGGAGTACATCCTTGGGGCCCCTGACTTTATAAGATCCCATATAGGTATGGTGCACAGCACGAAAAGTACCATTGAAAGCTAGCAATCAATAGGTAATCTACAGGTTTTTATAACCAAAATACACGGTTCAAATGTTTTTAGTTGGCATTTATGTTATTTATATCATAAAGAAACAGTAAAACTCGATGAGTTGATCTAGGAAAATTTCACAGTTTAGTGAAATTTTACCTATAGACTTCATGTTTTTCTTTTTTTGCGTGCTAGAATTGATATTGTTTTGCTACATTTTTATATCCCCGATCATTTGGAATGATCTGCAAATTCGTTTGAGCATTTTCTTCTGTGTAGAGCGAGGGAAATTGGGGAAATGGCGAGGAAAAAGTATTGCCTCGCACAACAAAAGCTTACACGCATGACGACATCAATTTGCCTCCAGCTGTGTGTGCGTGTGTACGTTCGTGTTTCCGTGCATGAGTGTGTGTGTGTGTGTGATTGTGAGCCACCTGTTTCCACACAATGAGGACATCATTGATTAATATGTCACCAGCAGTGAAAAAAAGGGGCAGTGCAGGGGAAGTTGAAAGGAGAAGCCCAGTTTTAAGGCCATGCATTCACCAAAGTAATAATAAAGGCCTACATTTTAAAGCCCACAGCATTGTCTATATATACACCAAAACACACACACACACACACACTAGCCAGTGTTTGCGCTTAAGTTTATAAGAATGAAAAAACCTAGCCTACATGCCAAACTTTTGACTATGCCCAACCCCGCTCTATTGTGGCTGTCTATGTGTGCGTGTTTCTTGCTTTTTTTATTCCATTTTGTGTGTGTATAATTAACTGCTAAAAAGGCAACTTGTTGTTGCACAGGGCGCCGCTTCAAGGGGCGTGGCCAGCCCCCCAGGCTCCGTAAGTCTGTGTGTGTGTGTGTCTGTGTGGGCAAAAGGGTTAAAGCTAAAAAAGTATAGCATACACAAAGGCGCCATTGTGCCATAAACGACCCAAATATTTCGGAGGCGCCTAAGCTTTACTCTCGGTCCTAGATTAATTATTCATAATACTCGACGGCTCTCTCTTTTCCGAATTTTGCATTAAAATGCATAACGGCTTTTAATTAAATTTATGGGTAGCAAGGCCACTTCAAAGAAAGGCCCAAGGAAATATTAAGTATACGCAGGTCAAGCCGAAAGATGGATTAGCAAAACAGAACGTGCGAGCACAAAACGGATGCTAACAACTTTGTTTTTAGGTGGATAAGATATTGTTTACTTAAACATGTTTTTATTAATAAGTGAATATGTCTAAGGCAGATAGTTAGTTGTTCGGAGTGTGCACATGCCCAGGACCTAGTATAATTTTCACAAGTGTTTTCTAAGCGCCCTTCTCGACTGCCCCCCGCCGCATCGCACAGAAGTTGCCACACTTGGCTTATTGCAAAACTTTTGCCACTCCATGGCACTCGCGAAATTGCCCACTCAGCTTGACTAATGCTCGAAACTCTTCTTTGGCATTATCCATTTGTTTGTCCATTTGGCAGCCGACTCAGATGCCGAAACGGACGAGGACGAAGGCCACATCGAGGATGCCGAGAAGGCACAGCAGCGCGACCGCGAGAAGCACGACGAGAGCGAGGAGCTAAGCAATAAGGACATCCAGGAAAGCGACGAGGACGTGGCCGTCTCCCTGCTGCGCGCCAAGAACCTGTCGCTGCTGCAAAGCCAGTAAGTCAGCCCACCGACCACCTAAACGAAAATGAACACCTCACTTTTCCAGGGAAATATCATCTAGCCAACAGAACTTCTTCCGCATGCTGGACAAGAAGATCGATGAGGTGAGTATCCACTTTGTGCTTTTTGATCAACAATTAAATCGTGGGGCTTCCCAATAGTTCTAGTCCATTAAAGTATAAACACTATTATGGGTTTTTTTTCAATCACTTGTTAGAGAAAATAAACGTTGTTCCTTCGTTTTCATAAACAAAAAGTTTACTTAGCAATCTTGCTTCCAAAATTAATTGCATTAGTTATAATTCATTGACCCCAAATACGTAAAATGCAAAATATAAAATTATAATCTGAAAATTCTGAGAATTTATTTATTCAAACACATATATTTTGAAATATTTATAATATATTCCTCACGAAAATAATAGAAGAACAGCAAATAGTCATAATATTGATGTGTAATGGGCTGTTTCGTGATAATAAACAAATGGCTTGTTGGCGAAAGATCAATATATAAGTGCACTAAGTATTTGGCCACGCCAAATAATCGACAGAGCAAAACAATTGGTTTTATAGCCTCGTATTTGTTTTCATTTCGAACAACATGTGAGGAACCATTAAAATTCGCTTGTTACCTGTAAATTTCACTTCAAAGAGATATGAGCACCTCATACGCAGCAGGAAAATGTGTGTTCGCTGTGAGGATTAATTTGATTATTTTATCAAACGTGTTGGAACCAAAACATCCCATATAAATTGCAAAGTTCGAAATGTATACTTTTATATTATATAAGAATATGGATTCAATCTTTTTGTCTGTCTGTTAGAATGATAACTTGAGTAAATCCGGCTAAACAAACACGTTTGTTTTAGGGTCCGGACTACGACTCGGCCAGCGAGACGGAGATCGCATTGGAGGAGGCCCGACTAAACGCACTGCGTCAACATTGGGAGTCCGCCAGCATCACGGCCTCCATTTGCTCCTCGGCCAGCCGCTCGCTGCAGACGACGCCCATTCGCCAGGTGCAGGTGCCATTGAAGCAGCCACCACGTGGCGCCGGTCTGCTGCTCCAGCCTTCCAGCGCGTCGGCGGTCACCGCCTCCTCCTCCTCCTCCTCGACGATAGTCGCGCTGCCCACGACGGAGTATCTACCTCAGCATGTGTTGACGGGACGGCAAGTGGTGCAGCAGCAACAGCAACAGGCGGCAGTTCTCTACCAGCAGCAGCAGCAGCAACAACTAATCCTGCTGCCCCAGTTGGATCCTAATGTTGTCAACACGTCCACGGCAGCAGCAGCGGCACAGCTCGTCCAGTTGCAGCAGCAGCATCAACAGCAGCAGCAGCTGCAGCAACAGCAACTGCAGCTGCAACAGCAACAGCAGCTGCAACTCAATCAGCAGCAGCAGCAACTCTACCAGCAGCAACAGCAATACCTGCTGACCCTTCCCGCCGGATCAAAGCCACAGAGCGTGAGTCCAAAGCGCCTCATCTATGGTGGCCCCGCTGCCACCACTCTCCTCTGTGCAACTGGGTAAGTGCAGCATCTTGACCTTTTATAATTATAATTATAATTATATAATTAAATACGATGATATGCATTACAGCATCAAATGCAACGCCCCCGAAACTTACGAACCGCCAACCGCTCCACACAGCCAAATCCAGCAGCAACAGCCGCCGCCTCCTCCGCCGGGCGCCTACTACGGCGAGATGATGCACGGCGTACAGGTGAGTGATCCGGGATATGCAACTATCTGTGGCAGTATGTAGCAACTAGATCTTGAGATTGAAGGATCTGCCTTGAGTCAAAGGCGTATTGCTACCAAGCAACTATTACTCAATGACTTATTTCTTGACTGCTAACTAAGTGACCCATATATTTTTCATTGACCATTTGCAGGCCGCTCCAGCGGCGGAATACAAGTTCCCGCCAGCCATCAGTGTGCAGCGACTGGCGCCGCAGGTGCAGCGGCAGCTGCGCGAGACGCAGGAACTCATAAAAGACTCGTGCCCGCAGCTGTATGCGGCGGGCTATGGCAGCCCAGGACCACCGATACGCAATCCCAGCAGGAACCCCACTAGAACTAGACCCACCCTGGAGACGCAGTTCTCGCAGGAACTCTCGTGATATCTATATATGTAAACAGCCAGCAGACGGAGGATGCACCCACGTTCAGACACACACTCAAACACACACACAACCTAAGCCCACACAGTTGGAAAAACTGCAGCCAAAGAGGAAAGCTAAAAAATTAACCAAAATTATCAAAATACGAACCCCGTGACAAACACACAAACAAACAAAAAAAAAACGAAGAAAAAGCAAAAAAAAAAAAAACTAAAACAACTTCATAATGGAAGAAAATCAATTAAGAAATTGTAAAACTGCACTCAATGTTTCAGACCCTCAGAAAACCCAAGTGGCGGGCAGATGGAGCCGCCCCCCAAAAATTGCGTACTACTTACCACAAAACAAGATGAGCAACTACTATACCTATGCGGAGCAACAAATAAAGCATTAAACTACAAAGATATTCAAGAGGCAGCCAAAGAACCGATGCGTAGGATAGGCACATAAGGACATAACATAGTTGGAGTTTGGATCCGAAAGCGCAAGGTACATAGATTTAGGAATCGAGTCGAGTATAGCGTTATAAGGCGATATATATATGCCAATGCCACAAAGAAGATGCAAATGCGGATGCGGATGCAGATGCAGATGCGGAGTAGAAGGTGTTAGAGCCCGGAAGAAAAGCAAAAACAAATCATACAAAGTAAATAATATAAAGTGTAACAAACAAATGACTTCTACATTCTCACGCAATTTTGTTAGTCATAAATCTCATGGTGTAATTTTTTAACAAACAAATATTTTCCGTCAAATTCTCAAAATGGTGTAACGTTGATCGATGGATATGGATATGATGATAGAATGTTCGTTGGATATGCAATTAACGGATGAAGCTGTCTAGTAATATTTGTATAATTTAGTTCTATTTATTATTATTGATAATTTTGGATGTATGATAGTTTTTTCTTATATGGATATATATATATATATATTTAAAATGAAAAATAAAAGCAAATCAATTAAGTTTAAAGGCGCCTCCAGCGACTTTTCTATTCACAGCGGCAATAATAATTATAACGCACAGTTGAACTTCTAATTAATTCCTTTATTCATATCTTGTTATCAATTCATACTTATGGGCTGACATAAAATGGAATTGCATTTTATATTTCTGAAAGTATTTTGATGTTTCATTGTTTTTTTTTGTATGTTTTAAAGTTGTTATTGTGTGAAAAGTATCCAGCTAAAGCAATTCATTAGACTAGTCACATAATATGGTTTAAGATGACATAATAATACGCATTTGATTCCACGAAATTGACATTGTTTCTTATGTGTACATGTGTCCGATAGTGTGAAAGGTGTGCGGGAGCGCTTTCCCATTTAGTGTTCCTTCGTAATCCGATTGTATCTAATCTCTTTTGGCTTGGGTTTGTTTGGAGCATTGCAAACATTTCTTTTGCAGTGTATGTATAGATAGGTACAATATTCGAGAATTGTATAAAGAAATCAAATACGCCCAGGGCTCTGGAAAGATAAATGCCAACAACATCGATGATCGGCACTCGAATGCCCTAACAATTTGACTAAACCAAAAGCTTATCAACTAAATGTGGGTTTTGTTTTTTTGTTTGGGAGGAAACAAAGAGATTAATCAAATTAAAAGCGTATTTGATTCCAGATTAAACCATATTATATAGCTATGATGTGGGCGGAGGAGATCTACACGATACGCACATCACCGACGCTCATCTAACATCTTCCCTATGTAGTTTCTGGACTTGTGATCGTGGCTTGTGTACAATTATACGGGTGGGTGTACGGATGTGCGTGTTATGTTTCGTGTGGGTAAAGGAAATTACAGTAGACCTGATCTACAATTTGGTAGCCTCTATCGAACTGCAGAGCCTTTAGTTCTGCACTGGCAGTGGTGGCGGCGGATAGGCAAAGATATCGCCGCCATTCGCCATCATATAGGGTGCCGCCTGCGTGGGCACTGCATACTGGGCGCGGTAAGAGTTGGCCACCGCTGCAGCTCCTCCGTTCAGCGACACGGTTGCCATGCTGGAGGACATCGACGAGTACTGGCCATAAGCCTGTGGCTGTTGCAATTGCTGCTGCTGCTGTTGCTGTTGTTGCTGTTGCTGGGGAGTCTGCAACTGTTGTTGCTGCTGCTGCTGCTGCTGGGCCGCCGCCGCCTGCTGCTGCTGCTGCTGGTTCATCGCTGGTGGTGGCATGTTGGCAAAGTTCATGTTGTACGGCGAGAAGCGGGAGCGCTTCTGATCGTTTATGAAGTTCGCAGCCGTTAACGCCGATTGCAATGCTGCATCGGGCAGTAGGTGCAGCTGCTGGGCAGTCTGCGCCTGTTGTGCCTGTTGCGGTCCAGAGCCCGGACCATTCTGTGCCTTGTTGGGCTCGAAGCAAGCGGCATTGGGATTGAAGCGCGAGAAGTGCACTCCGCCGTTCTGCTGTTGCTGCTGCTGCTGCTGACCCTGGTAGCCACCGCCTCCCTGGCCCCGGTAGCCGCCCTGACCGCCCTGATTTGGCGGCGAAGTGCGTGGCTTCTGATCGAATCGTGGTGGTCCGCCAGCGCTGCCGCCATTGAAGGCATTGCGATTCATGCTGGCACCGGGACCATTGTTGTTGCGGTAGTTGTTGCCGCCATTGTATCCACCGCCCATCTGTGGGTTGCGACCCTGATAGCCATTGCCGCCACGGTAGCCGCCACCCATGCCGCCACCGCGCTTGTTGTAGCCACCGCTCATGGCCATGTTCATCAGTTTGGGATTGATGGTCTGCAAAGTGAGTGGAGTAGAAGGTGAGTACATTTGCCCCTCAAGCTTGCAAGCTACTAGTAGGAGAACTCACCTGGTTGGCCTCGCGCAGCACCTGAATCAAGTCGTTGGCCTTGTTGGCGTTGGAATGAGTGAACAAGGTGTAGGCCGTGCCGGTGTTATTGGATCGTCCGGTACGTCCAATGCGATGAACGTAGTCCTCCGAGTTCGAAGGATAATCATAGTTGATCACAAACTTGACATCGTCAACGTCTGTTTGATTTCAATTATATTTTTCATTTCGAATTTGAAAATTGAAGAATGTGAAAAGAAGCGTTAAAATTATCGAATCGAACCAATGCGTCGAAAATAGGAATCTTTCTCAATACTCAAGAAACTATTCAACAAAAACGAAAACTTATTTGTGTGCTTGTGTGAGTGTTGTCCGTTTCTGTCATGGTGTGAGTATTCGTGTCGTTGTAGTGGTGGGTGGTTATGGTAGTGGTGTCATGGTGCGATCATTTGTTTTCTTGTTAAGTTTGTTAATACAACTTAAAATATATTTTTGATCGAATTGTCGAATGGATTTTGTCGGTTGGTAGTTGGTAGGTGGTAGATCGGTTTCAATCTTTTCTTTGGTATGTTTTTTCTTTGTTTGTACTTTGAACAAAAATTTCGCCATCAATACTATTAGCGTATATTAATAACTATACATCTTTGGCAAATAGACATATGTTTTTTTTATACTGCAGAAATGTGGACCTCGACCTTTTCTTCTCATCATACTTTCATATCATTTTTGAATACACAAATCGTAATATAAATGTTTAAGCTTAATGCATACAAGAGACGGCTTGATTAAAATTAACATTATAAATAAGAGATATATATATAAAGTAAATGAATGATCGAAGCTTATGATAGATATAGAGGGGTGCTTTGGTTTAAAATCAAGATACACGTTGATGGTAAGGAGGGAACGAGGGTGCGGACATATTGCTATGATTAGGAAGAAATAAATTAGCCTAGTACTTACCCCGGCGCTCTAGGGTTAAATTATGGGATTAGAATTAGGCTTACGAACAAGAATCCCTGTCCCTGGAGATCCTGTCCTCGCAACTGGGCCGTGATGATGGAGATCCCACGGATCTCCGCAATGCTAGAAACTTATAACTCAACCCTCAACTTGTATATATAGCTTTTCTCTTTAACTGCTTTGTGTATATAACTTTTTAACTTTTAACTTTGAACGGTTTTCTTTTTTTTTTGCTTTTTGTTTTTTGTCTTTTTTTTGCCATTTGAAAAATCGAAGTCCATTTCATAAAGTGCTGATGATATTTTTGTTCACACACAAATTTAGGTATTATACATAGAGTAAGGAGCGACGTAATATAGTATATTAAGTACTTTATGATACATAAATAAGCTACAGAAAGTTATCATCAGTCAACAAATTCTTGGGCCGCAAAATGTAGCAATTACTCAACACATTAGTTACTTCACATTTTTTCTATAAACTAAAAAAAAAAAACTTAAGAGATATGCATAGTTTTAAGGCACAGTTTAATCGCCTTGGATTAAAGGTTAATTTTTTAGGGTGCACTGAGACTATTATTTACTTAGGATTTTTCTGTTTTTATTTTAGATTATTTTGCTGGCCATTGACTCCTTGACTGACAGTAAATTGCTTTTTACAATTAAGTTACTCAAAATGTGATTGACGAGACACAACTAAAAACTATGAGCAAGAGAGCAACAAACGAACTAAAAGTAACAACATCGTATAACCAGCAATGCATGGAGAACAAACACATTCCCCTCATTATTTGAGCCCACACCTTTTCTTCGGATTCATAGAATCATTCAGCAAACTAAAGGGTTCAAGTTAGACATAGTGATCCACTCGGTATCGAACCACTTGAAAAATTATTGAAAAATAATAAATATCAATTTCTCGGCTGTTAAGAGATTCAAAACATGCAATTCAAAAAAATACAAGCGGTCCTTTCCGGTTTTCACGTTTACCAAATTACAATCTTCGTTTGAGGATAACCAGCTTTAAGCTCTGTTAACTTCGCCTTAACTTAGCTACCCGCCAGGCAAATCCACACTTTCCATTTTCACATAAGGTGAAATGAATATTGTTTTCAATATTTAAGAAATACCCCAGTAAATTTCAAATAAAGCTAGGCGAAGAACTTGGGTAGAGCTCTTTTGGCAAAACAAAATTGTAGGTTACTATTTTTACCCAACTTAATTAAATCAATATGAATACAAACAAAAAAAACTGCATCGAACTATGAATATTTACACACTGAAATAAGCGAGGATTCCATCTATGAACCCCTGGGAATCGAGCGCTTTCAGCTTAAATCGTGACTGAAAAACTTGTGAAATCCGGAACAGACCCGAAACGAAAAACCTCCAAAAGTTCTGGAAACAGAGAGCGGAAGGAAGAGCGAAGAGACTGGGCGGTGTTGGCCGATTCATCGCTGACGGATCGCTGAGACCAGACGAACCAGGAAGGCGTCGACGACGAATCACAAAATAATGAATGAAACCCCACGGGATGCTGATTGATCCACAGGCAACAATTGCTTGGTTACGGAGAGAAAAAACGGAAGTTGGCCTCATTGAGGCCCCACAAAGGCTACGTATACTCACCGAGTCCACGGGCAGCCACATCAGTGGCCACCAGTATCGAGTGCCGGCCATTACGGAAGCTCGAGAGCACAAAGTCACGCTCCTGCTGCGACTTATCGCCGTGAATGGCACATGCACGCCAGCCTTGGCGTGAGATATTGCGAGTGATCTCGTCCACACGTTTCTTGGTCTCCACGAAAATGATGGTCTTCGTCTCGTTCTCCGCCGAGATGTCCGTAAGCAGCTTAATCAGCTTCATTAACTTCTCGTTCTCATCGCACACGTCAACGATCTGCAGGATGTTGTGGTTGGCGCTAAGCGAAAGCGAACCAATGTTCACCTGTATATAGTTATTAAGGAACTCCTCGGCCAGCTGGCGCACCTCTTTGGGCCAGGTTGCGGACCACATCAGAACCTGACGGTCCGGGCGGATCTGCTGCATGATCTTTCTGATCTGGGGCTCGAAGCCCATGTCAAGCATACGATCGGCCTCGTCCAGCACCAGATAGGTGCATCTCTTCAAGGAGGTGGTGCCTCGCTCAAGGAAATCAATCAGACGACCAGGTGTGGCAATCACAATCTCCACGCCGCGCTCCAAATCCCTAGCCTGCTGTCCCTTGGGGGCTCCGCCAAAGATGCAAGTGTTGCGCACATGCGTATTGCTGCCAAACTCGATGGCCACCTGCTGGATCTGCTGGGCCAGCTCCCTAGTGGGTGCCAGCACCAGGGCGATGGGTCCATCTCCACGCTCCAGGCGCGGCTGGTTATTGATGTGCACCACCGCCGGCAGAACATAGGCCAGGGTCTTGCCTGATCCGGTCTGGGCCACGCCCACCAGATCCCGTCCACTCAAAGCAATGGGCCAACCCTGGGCTTGAATGGCCGTTGGCTTGGCGAAACCCTGCTTACGGATCTCGTTCATCACGTAGTCGGGAAAGCCGCCCTCCTCGAATTCAATACTGGGTGTGGGCACCTGATCGCCCTTAATGGTGATCTCATTGCTGGTGAGGAAGGTCTCTGTTTCACCGGCAGTTCTGGCCAGCACCGAATCGCACGGCTTGTAAAAGTTCTTGCGGAATGGCGTGAGATTCACCTCGGACCAAACGATCTTGGGCAGGTGGGCGCCGTGATTGGAAGAGCGCTGGCCGCCGTTCTGACCACCAAATCCATCCTGATTGCGGGGTCCTCCGGGTCCCATGCCAGGACCACCACCGTTCATGCGTCGCTGGCCTCCATTGGCGGGTCCGTGACCATTGAAACCTGGGTATGGAGCGGATCGGTTGCGCTGGAACATGCCTGCTCCACCGGGTCCGACCCCGGGAGCACCGCCGCCCATGCGATTGGGCACCATACCACCGGCTAGGCCACCAGCTCCACCTCCGCCGCCGCCTCCGTAGGCGTTCACCTGTCCGTTGTACCTGAAACGAGCGTTTTGCGCCATGAAATTAGAATTTGGAGTCTTTTAATGCGTTGCCAAAATGTTGAAATTTACACGAAACGATCTTTTTTTATGTAATTTTCAGTTTTTACTGCCATTTTGAATTTATTGATTTTCGACACTCGGCCCCTGGCCGCATGGTAGCTCGAATTTCGGCCCAAAATATGTGGGTTTGTGTTTCTCTACTCACATGTTCATTGCTGCTGTGCTGTAAGTGGAAATATAGCTGGCCAAATAATAGTTTTTTCGGTCACTTTTCACAATTTTTCACTCCACAATTTTTTTAGCTTCTACGTCGTCAATAGAGCTGTGGAAAAAATCGGTGTTAATATCGATTGCTGCCGATTGGTTGAGTTTTCTGGAAACATCGATAGAGTTTTCAAGAGCCGATGACAAATGTGCAGAAAAACTTACAAACTTCTTGTTAATTGACAAATAATTTATTACTATTTATAAATAATTAATAATTTTTAATTACTTAAGAAATATCCGATAATATTTAGGTTGAGCACTTGCACTGATTTCTGTATTTCTGGTTTTAGTTGTCTAACCAGTATTTGGTTATAGCGGCGCCGGTAACTAACAACACGAACTATTAATCTTTTAAGCAAAACAAAAACAAGTCCGTCTGAGATTATTTGTCTGAACCTATCGGCTGAAGAACTTCGATAGCAGTTGACAGCAAAAGTAATGTGACCGGACTTAAATACAGAAAAGTGGTCAGCAATCGGAATGTGACAGTAATCACTCACAGTAGTGAACCTATAATTTTCAATCTGTAAAGTAATAACTAATGAAATTGGTCGTAATATTGCAGTTCAGTTAATCTTGGTAGTTGCTCTAAATCTGACCATTATTTTTTAGCTACAATTATGCCATACAAAAAGTGTCAAATGGTTTTCGCTTGATCGAAGCTCTGCCGTACTTCATAATGTAAACAAACATGGCTCAAACAAGGGATTCTTAATTATTAGATTCAATAAAGAGAAGCGTTTGGTAGCAATGCGCACCAGTTACAAGAAAAACAGACCTTTCGACTTCAAGCTAATTGATCTGGTGGAACCGAATCCGGTGCTCTACAAGAGATCAGGGCTCTCGAACTACGATGCCATGAAGGCGAAAACTGATATTTGGGCTCGCATAGCCGAGATGATGGGTTGTGATGGTAAGTCAGTTCATTAATTCCTTGGTAATATCCATATTAAGTTACACTCTCACTAGTGGACTTCTGCCTGATGCGCTGGAACAATCTGCACTACCAGTTTCGCAAGGAGTTTCGCCGGGCGGACACCAGTGGGTCTACCTGGCCGTACTTGGAACGCCTACGATTTCTGGCCGAGATCCAGCCGCCCCCCAAAACCAGAAACAAACCCAAAGTAAGGGACTCCACGGGCAAACAAGAGGCGATCATCCAGACAGAAACCCCTGTGCAGTTCCTGTGGGAGACCTATGAGGATGGGGATGTTCCACAACAGTCCAGCACGTTTATCATCGAGGAGGTCATAGAGGAGCCTAGCGAACAGATCATCCAGGAGGAAATCATCTACGAGGAACAAGAGCCAGCTGAGATACTCTCCCCCAGAAGCAGCTTTCTCCAGATGGACCAAGTACTGGCGCAACTGAAAGAACCGCACAGGAGACGGGCAGAGCGGAGGATTACAGCGTTTCTGCTGAAGTGCCAGCTGCGTGCCTTGAGCAATCAGTCCGTGGAGGACCTGAGCATTTAGCTTTCCGTTTACATACTCACAACTTTATTTAAAAAACAGAATATAACTAAGATTAAACCTTGCACTTGTCCAAATCCAACCATGCAACTTTTGGCTTCACAATGAACTGATCGCGCGGCAAACTGTCCAGCATTGTGGTCTGCTGGCGGACGTACTTCACCAGTCGCTCGATCTGCGCGTAATCATCGCAGTTCATCTCGAAAAAGCGACGCCACAACGCGCATGCCAAGACCCGATCGTCGGACATAATGCCCTCGTCGTAGGCGATAAGAGCCGCTTGGAACTGCTCGGATAGCGTCTCGATCTGCTGACGGGTGCGGGAGGGATTGTGAGCCTGTTGGGCAAGACAGAATGCAGAGTATGAAGAATATGGCCAACTAAAGATGAACTAGTGTAAAACCTACTCCCAATTTCTTGGCGCGTGTGTTGACATCTCCCCACATGGCCTCCACAATGCAATTGCGCAGGAAGCGTCCATCCTCGCCTGTTTCGGAGCCCTCGGCCATGGAGCGCATTAGGAGTAGCCAAACATGCAGTTCGGTGACCAGAAACCACGAGTTAAAGGTATTGGGCAGATTGAAGTCGCGGAAGAAGGCCACATAGTTGATCTTGTCGGCAACGCTTTCGTACAGAAGATGACTGGTTACCTTGAGGCGCTAGTAAGGGATTACAAAGTTGAATATTAACCAATATATAAGTATAAGTATCATTCACCTACCGCTTTTGTGTTCGGTGTGAAGCCCACTTTGTTGAGCACTCTCTTCAGGATTCCGCCTTCCGCAGCTGCTGCTGCGCCTGGTTTGGTTTTATTGGGATTATCCACCACGCCGGTGGAGGAACACAAGCGGCAGGGCTGCTCCAGTACTCCCAGTATCGCTGGGCTGTGTTTGTAGGCATGTTGTGTTGCCTATAATAAAGTTTAATTTAAAAATTGTACACCCGTTTATATAAGAGTTGCAGGCGGTGCATTCGTAGGCCTGTGTTTTGAGTAAATCACGCACATCCATTGCTTTAAACTTACCCATGTGCTTCTCGATATGCCGCCGGCCAGTCTTGCAACTGCTCGAGTGCAGTGCATTTTTAAATATTTTTAAATTTACTAAAACAAAATCGTTTCAAAATTCCAATTGCACGCGACAACAGTCCTAAACAGCTGATCCAGCAGGGCTGCCAACTCGGTTATAAACACAAGTTAACAGTGATTTACTAACATATAAATAACAGAATTGTTAAAAATAATGGTAAATGAAAATATATGTTTTTTTAGCATAGGAAAATTAAGAACCATTTCTTTATTTACATAGACGCTTCATACTTTTTTAGTTTTAATTCATAAATTCTAGAAAAGCTTGAGTTCGAAAATAGTGTGACTGCGTGATTTAAAGGCTGCTTTTAACAGCACGAAACAGTCATACTGTAAACATCCAATTGGAAATGTAAATAAATAAGTAACCATAAATTTCATAACTAAATAATAGAAAGCATGCTGCGTTTGGGGAGTCAACTGTGCCGGCAGGTGGCCTATAATATGCAGACTGCATCCCGATACACCGGTACCGCGAACAAACCGAACTTAATCGCCAGGAAGATGACACAACAGCGGGCGCCGGTGAATTGGACCACCAGCATTCCCAATCAGGCGGCCAAGGACAAGGAGAAGATTGCTCCATTGGGATGGTTCCTCCTGGTGGGTCAAAACTCGCGCCCTCAGCTGCATAATATTACTAATCATTGTTGCCACCCATTCCCTAGCTTATTCCGGCCACCACATTTGGCTTGGGCTGCTGGCAAGTGAAGCGCAAGATTTGGAAGGAGCAGTTGATCAAGGATCTGAACAAACAGCTGAGCACGGCGCCTGTGGCTCTGCCAGATGAGTAGGTTTGCCAGCACATTCTGCTGTATATTCTCCCGCTCTAATGTGTGCATCCGGCAGTCTCAGTGACCTAACCCAAATGGAGTACCGGCTGGTCAAGATCCGTGGACGTTTCCTTCATGACAAGGAGATGCGCATGGGTCCGAGATCGCTCATACGTCCCGATGGCGTGGAAACCCAAGGCGGACTCTTCTCGCAGCGGGACTCGGGCAATGGCTATCTAATAGTAACCCCTTTTCAGCTCGCAGATAGAGAGTAAGTTATACTCTAGAAGCATTCTCCGAATCATCTAAATATTCATCCGATCCCTTAGCGACATAGTGCTCGTCAATCGAGGATGGGTGTCCCGCAAGCAAGTGGATCCGGAAAACCGTGCATTGGGCCAACAGCAGGCGGAAGTGGAGCTCACGGCCGTGGTGCGCAAAGGAGAGGCACGTCCGCAGTTCACACCTGACCACAAGGGCAATGTCTACCTCTATCGCGATCTGGTACGCATGTGCGCCGCCACAGGAGCGGCTCCTGTCTTCCTGGATGCCGTATACGACGCCCAAACGGCTACACATGGTCCCATCGGTGGCCAGACACGCGTTACGCTGCGCAACGATCACCTGTCGTACCTGGTGACCTGGTTCAGCCTATCGGCGGCCACCTCCTTTTTGTGGTACCGCCAAATAGTCAAGAGGATACCCTTTTGAGAGGAACATTAGTTAAACGCACTGTTGTTATTTTTATTATAAAATTTACATGTTCTCGTGTAAATGCTGGTTTTTATTGGCCCGCCCCGCAGGAGGGGATTGTCCTGCTGGGGACTTATATTGCAACTACCGATCCTCGAGTGGCGGATCGACAGGGGAATAGGAATATGAATACAAATACGGTTTGAGGGTTTCCCTTTCGGGTGTGCCTAGTTGAATACTTTTAACTATTTAAAAACACACTCGTTAGCTTGGGTCGATATGGGGAAATTATAATATTGTCTGATCAGAGGGGGTATCTAAAAAAAACGCTACGTTTTATAACTTTGTGGTTAAATATTGCCTTAATTGTGTTCAAATTAGTATAACGCTTTCTTATTATATACAGAAATGTTTTAAAAGCTTACTTTCTTTAGAAACTAATATACAAAATTCAAGAATTCAAATTTACTTTTCACTTAAAATAGACAGAGTTCCTACTTAAGAACATCCAATTGTCCAAGATGTGATTAAATATTGCTTTTGGTCTTATTTAGTGGCTATCCTCTCAATCGACCCAATCTAACACACACTCAAATACAGAAAAAAATACGCATATTTACAGTGTAGTCTCGCAAATACTGGAAATTTCGCCAACTTTAAGTGTGAATGCCACCACATCCGCCGTCCGACGCGCCTAAAGCTGCGGCACAATGCCCCACGAGCGGAGGAGTCCAGTGCGCTGGTACTTCTTGCCAATGGTCTGGACGTGGAAGCCGATCTGTTGCAATCGCTCGTGGTCGAGGATCTTGCGGCCATCGAAGATGTAAGCCGGCTTCATCATGGATTGGTATATACGCTTAAAGTCCAAATCGACAAACTCATCCCATTCCGTGCAGATGACCAAGGCATGTGTGGCTCGCACTGCGCTGTAGGGATCACTGTGGATCTGCACCGCCTTCTTCACCTTCTCCGGCGATTCCGTGACACTGGGATGCGTGAGATCGTCTATGATCTGCTCCGGTTCCACCTTGGGATCGTAGATATCCAGTGCGGCGCCCTCCTCCAGTAGAGTTTGGCATACGGTTATAGCGGCCGTTTCGCGCGTATCGCCCGTATTCTTCTTGAAGGCAAAGCCCAAGATCGCTATCCTTTTGTCCGACACCGTGTTGAACAAACTCTCGATGATCTTCTGCGAGAATCGCCGCTTCTGGTACTCGTTCATGTCGATCACCTGCTGCCAGTAGGCGGCCACCTCGGGCAGATTGAGGTTCTCGCATATGTAGATCAGGTTGAGGATGTCCTTCTGAAAGCAGCTGCCGCCAAAGCCCACGGAAGCCTGCAGGAACTTGGAACCGATGCGAGAGTCCAGACCCACGGCGCGCGCCACCTCGGAGACATCTGCGCCGGTGGCCTCGCACACTGCCGACAGCGAATTGATGCTTGAGATTCGCTGGGCGAGGAATGCGTTTGCCGCCAGCTTGGACAGTTCGCTGCTCCACGTGTTGGTTGTGAGGATGTTCTGCTTGGGTATCCAGTGCTCGTAGATCCAGGACAGCTTTTCCACCGCTTGATGGCCCTCGGGCGTCTCCTCGCCGCCGATCAGCACGCGATCCGCATTCAGCAGATCATTGATGGCGGTGCCCTCGGCCAGGAACTCGGGATTGGACAGAATGTCGTAGTGGATGCCCGGCTTCTGGTTCGCCCGCAGTATGTGCATGATGCTCTCCGCCGCCCGCACGGGCACCGTGCTCTTCTCCACCACAATCTTGTTGGACTGCGCAATCTCGGCGATCATCCGTGCTGCACTCTCCACGTACTTGAGGTCCGCCGCTCGGCCTGCAGATTAAAAAGTGGATTACTAAGTGATATTAGGTTTGACAATAAGCGGTAGCAATTCATTTTAGGTTTACTTAAAGTATTTCTCGAACAGCAAAGATGGAGGTGTGTACAATGAACCTTGAAAAGTTAAACATTTTGGTGACTAATAGCTATGAAAGTGCACCCTTAATTGCTTTTTCAATTAATTGTATTTTAGAGCTGTGTGATTATCAAACGATTTCTGATTAAACGCACTTCACAAAGTTTATTTCTTTAAATTAAAAAAACATCTTGCTGTCTATTTTTAGAAAGCATATTTTCAAGTACTGCCTCATTCTGTAATTATTTATGATGTCTGCTTCTTGGCTTTGCTATTTTATTGATAATTAAATAACAAATTTATGATTTGAAGCTGACATGATAGTAGCCATATTTTCTAAACTTAAGAAGCTAAATGAACGATAGTTGTATTAAATGATAGTATATGATTGTAAATGATTGTATTTCATAGCAAATGATAATTGCTCTATCTATTGAACCTGTTAATATTCTATATATTATAGGTACTTACCCTTGCCATTGCCGCAGGTTTTTGTGGGCGTGTTCACCGAGATGAAGATGAGGTCCGCCTCCTTAATGGCCGTCTCGATGTCCGTGGAGAAGAACAGGTTCACATTGCGACACTTCTTCACCACCTCATCCAAGCCGGGCTGCAAAAGAAACCAAAGTGCTTTGTTAAAATATTTTAGAAATTATTCAGCCACAAGTTGTTGGCCTAGTTTTTTAGCTTTGGCTTTCTCAAAATGCCAATCACGACCCACTCCCAAAGCTGAGCACTTGGTTGCCCGATAAGATTATAACCCTTCTATATATATACTTTGTATCCGATTTCCCATGAAAGCTATCTCTCAATTAACGTGTTTACGTGCTGCAATAGCACCTGGAGTGGTCCACTTGGCGGCGTTTAGTGATTAATTTAGAAATTATTGGATAGGGTCTTCCCATGACTACGCTTATGCAATATTCACACGAATTCTTGATTCACCACTCATTTAACTCATTCAGCCAGACATGTTTCCGTTTCAGATACACTTTGAATGTTCATTGAACTCGTTTGGTGCGCCCAGCCAAATTTGCATACGTATTTATATGGATTTCTCGGGGGGCAGGTGTTAAAAACTGTCTTTTTTATTTCTTTTTCGCCTTTCGTTTGATATAAACAACAACAGCAGATCTATCTCCAGATCTTGATAATTGGACAGATACATTAAACAACCAGTCAGATACATGTGTTAGTCGGGAACATAAGCGATAAGTTTTATGGAACATGAGTACAGCGAGTTGGAACGTGGCGGGAAATATAAAAGTGCAAAATGAAAGTACGCCAATTGCCAATTGCCAATTGTGCAAATTCCAAACAAGAGGATGTTGTTGACAAGATCGCCCTTACATTTCCTAGCAAATTGCATTGGAGTACTCAAGTGTTGGCCATGATTGTTTGCTGGTGGTATTGCAATCTTGGTAAGTGAATATCAATAATCGGAAACTGACTAGACAGCCTCTAATGGCTCTAATGGGTACAAGTGCACCCAGTGTCTACTTTTTGCCCATCTTCTTTGCGTGCATATCATTAGTATCCATTACAATCGAGCTCCATTGAGCGCAGCTTATCTTGAAACGTAAATTTTCCAATTTGTGGGTCTAGGTAAAAACATTTACGGTCTAGAATGCAGATAAATGTGTATTGTACTTGATTGGTTTTGAAACTATTTTTAGGGATACACTCAGAAGACGATAAGCTTGAGTTAAATATATAAAATATACGCAGTGATTTGTTGTTTTAAGGAAACTGATATGACATACTACTGCTACAGGGTACAAATCCCAAAACGTGATATACTAGGAAGCCAGTACACGCGAAACTCAGGCACAGAGTAATGGGTGTTTGGGTGATTGTACTGTATATACTTCTATTCTATACTGTTTCCCCCAGAGATACTGGGTGTTTGACGGGAACGTGGGTAATTGGTAATTCCAACTAATGTGCGCTCGCTAAACCAAAAAATAAAAAAATAAAAAAAAGTCATGCCCAGCGAGCTTATCTGCAACCGAGACTTTGTTTTGGCGCAGAGCCGATAAGAAGAGTGGGTAGCTCCAAATATATATGTACATATAGTGTATAGAGTGGAGAATGAGGGCGGACGGAAGCCAGGACGGAAATGCGGCAGTACTGGAGGGGGGGAGGGGTAAAGTAGGAGGAGAAGCTGCCTTTGCGGGCAATCCGCTTGCACCTTATGGCTTCTCACCTAATGGCGCACTTGTAGTATCTGGAATTTGGGTCTGGTGGAACGACAGTGATGGTCACGCAGTCTGGAAAGTAAAATCGATTCCCACGCTGGTTTTCCGTTCCGAATCATATTTCAGCAATCATACGGCTCTGCGCGCTTTTAATGCTTTATTTTGAGTGACTAATGGCTGCAACACGCCGACTGACCATTGACCTTGTTGTGGGCCAAGTGCGTTGAGCACCTGAAGTCTAGTAGAATGCCAAACACGCACCGTTGTTCAGGTGAAGACGGGCTACACTGCGCGAAAACTGAGCTTCGTAAGGCAATCAATCTATCAAGTGATTTAAAGTATAACTCGTATAAACTTAATCATGGCAAACTCAATCATAGTAACTAAAGGACTAATGTATCTACAAGATACATAGGATTGAATTATTCAAGAAATCTCCGAATAGCTCTGGCATTTTCTATGTGCAGAGGAACTGGTTTACTTTTGCGGAGTGAGGAGAGCGGAGGGAGGGGGGTATTCACCGAGTTGGACATGAGCGGTCATCGACGTTTTGGAATCTGCTCGATGGATCGGGAATTGATTGATGTATTGTTTGTTTAGGATTAGTGGAAGCCCCGAAAAGAAGAAAAAACACACAAATTGCAAGGCTAAGGCGTGAGCACGAGCACACACACACACACCAGTGCAGCTAACGTTCCCTCTCTCTCCCACTGGCAAGCAAACGCACACAACAGTAGCACTTCCTATGTACATACAAGCGGAAAAAAGAAAAACGTACCTCGTAAATGGGCAATTTATCCGAATTCCACTGGGCAATCCGCTCGACGCTCTTGTCCACCAGGGTTATCACGATATCGGGGCATTTGAGCGCCATAACCGCGCAGGTCGGACCACCGACATAACCAGCGCCAATGCAGCAGACCTTCATTTCGTTGCACACCGCTTTTCGTCGCTCGATTTGTTTTGCTTCGCCGTTCGTCGTCCCTTCCGTTTGCTTCCTTCCTCCTCTTTCTCCTTTGCCAATTTCCCACTACTTATAGTTCTTGTTGTTGTTTTTTTTTTTGTCTTGTGTTTTTGCTTCTCCGGCGAGTGTCGCGTGCTGTTGAATCGAGCGGTCGGAGGAATCTGACTTCACGCGGCGGCGGAACGACAATAACTACTACCAATACCGCTTAAAATCCACACGAAGTTTGGATGTTTGCAAACAAGAACAACAACAACGCTGGCCAATAGTAATGCAGTGTGACCGCAGAGCGAGCGCCCCATAACGGCGCTTGCCAGCATGGTCACTCTGGGAACTTAACAACTTTTAAATATTCGTTTTTTAAACAAATTAATTATTTAAATTACGAATTGCTAATAATTTGTCATCAAATAGGATGCACTTTGATATTTAAATATTCAGCTTGATTATTAAAATGATTTTTATTCATTTAAATGATGTTTTATTTTTATATATGAGGTTTTACTGCAATATTTTTAATTGGTAAAATTACATTTTCGAAAATGGTTTCCATTAGCAAAGATTTGAAGTTAATTAATTTAATATTAGGAGGCTCGTGTTGAAATATTATTTAAAGTCATATGTATATTCTCCACAATAATGATTTAAATGATGATTAAACCAAGATCCTTAATTCTATTAAGTAAATCTAATATAAATGTAACCTCAGCTGGCAGAAAGACAACTGCTTTTATTTCACGACAAAAAACTCAAATATGTAAAGCTCAGCACTTGCGGACATCCGGAACGATTCCGCACTCAGCATAGGGATCAGGCGCCTTGGCCTCCTTTTTGGCGCACGGCGGGCACTCCACGCAGCAGAGATCGTCCTTGGGAGTGGCCTTCAACAGGCCATCGATGTTCTCGCCCCTGGGCGTCTTTAGGTTTGTGCCCGAGTTCACACGCGATGGCACCTCGTTCATCTTGGTCTTGGACGAGGTCTTGGGCAGCGAGTACTTGGTAGCATCCGGCGGATTGGGTCGGCCCCAGAAGTCGCGCGGCACATCCCAGATGATCAGCGAACCGTCCGTGCTGCCGGTGACAAACATAGTCATGCACGGGCTGTAGGCACAACTGATCACGGAGGAGGCGTGCTCCGAGCCTATGCCCACCACAGCACCACTGTTGTAGTCCCAGAGCTTCACCTGCAGATCGCTGCCCACGGTGATGAAGTAGTCACCAGTTTCGTTGATGGCCAGGCAGTTAACCGACGACTTTTTGGAGGCGGTTAGTTCCCTGATCAGGGCTCCATTGTACACCATCCAGTAGATGATTCTGCCGTCCGAGCCGCAGGTGATCACCTGGACGCCAGTTGGGAAATAGGACGCGGACATGAACTGCGTGTTGGCGGTCACCACTTGCTTGCGCGTCATGCGTCTTGAGGGGATTAGTTACTGTTTAAGGAATACTTCAAGGTACATATAGCTATTTCCAACTCACTTAATATCCCAAATCACACAGGAGCCATCGGTGCAGGCCGAGATCACTTCAGTGTCCAGATAATTGATGTCCAGCGAGGTAATGGGCCCCGAGTGATCCTTCAGCACACCCACGAGATCCTGGCGATACGGATCGATCTTCCACACCCTCACCTGTCCCTCGATGCCGCCGGTGACGATCAGACGACCCGAGGAGGCCACGGCCAAGGCGCTGCATCCTGTGGTTAAAGAGATGTTTTCAATAAGAAGGAATAAGAAGGTTTCAGTTAGTATTCCAAAAGTTCACCCTTGTTGTGTGCGTTGGGAATGGCGTAGATGAGTCTTCCGGTGATTGGGGTAAAGGCGCGAATGATGCCATCGTTCCAAACAGAGACTATGCTGGTGCCATCGTGGGTGAAGCGCACGCAGGCGCAGTTAAAGTTGTAAACCATGATGCGGAGCAGCTCCTGCTTGCGTCCAGAAGACCAGATGCGGATGCACTCCTTGCCCGACGTGGCAAACACGCCAGAGTAGTTCCTTAAATTCGATACGTTTAAAGATATTAAGGATCGTAGAAGCGTATATGCGATCTACTCACTTGGGAAACGTGATGCAGTAGACCGACTTGGTGTGGCAAGTTCGCAGCAGCTTAAGCACCCAGGTCTTGATGTTCAGCCCGTAGATCTCGTTGGTGTCCGTGCAGATGTAGAACATTTCAGTTCTCGAGCGCACAAAGGACGAGATCCTGCCAGAAACGTGAGTCTTCTTTAGGGTGCGCAAATATGGCCATGTGGGACCCGGATAGTCGCGGAAGTTAATCAGCGGCACATCGGTGCGCTCCTCCACCAGCTCGATGTCGCCATTTCCCGCTCCAATCAGCAAACGTCCGCCTTCCAGGACATACAGAGCACGCACACCATTCACATAGCGATTGCAATCTCTGCCCGTTGGCTTTCTGGGATTGTGGGTGCCGAAGGCACCCAGGATGCAGCTGGTGGAGCCCTTCTTGCTCACATGCTCGCTATCGCAGCAGTTGAGCACGATCTTCACAATATCACCAGTTCCGGTGCCCAAGTAGGCGAACTCATCAGTCTTGTTGATGCGGGCGCAGTAGAAGACGCGCGTCTTGCTGGCCATCAGGACATCCTGCACGTACAGTTTCTTCTGCTCGCGCAGGATGCTCCACAGGCGCAGGTGTCGATCTCCGGCGGTCACAAAGAAGTACGGATTGTTGTGCAACGGCCGGACAGTCAAGGCGTTTCCGGATATAGCCCGCGACGCGGGTGTTTGGCAGATGGGAGAGCTATAATGGCGAACATAGTCAATTAAGTTTATGCGCAAGTTCTGCCATGGATACTTACAATGCCTCCATATCGAAGACGATAACTGAGCCATCGTCCACGCCTCCAATGGACACCACGCATCTATCCTGGGCAGTAAAGCAGATGGCCTGCACCGAGACCTTGTGCAGATCGTGGCGAGCGATCTCCTTGCGCTGTTCGTAGTCCCAGATGATGACGTAGCCCCGGAATCCCATGTGATTGATCTGACCGGAGGCCATGTACTTGCCACTCTTGCTGAGATCCAGGCATGATATGGTGTTCGTGTGTCCGGCCACAAACTCCTGCGTATTCTTTTTGTAGTCGGCGATGCCTATCTTGTTGCCCAGCGCAAAGATAATGGATCCTGTGACCGGATGCTGGCGCACTCCATTCTCCACCTTGCCATTGATGCCAAAGATCGCGCGCGGTAACAGTTGCCTGCAGCCATCGTGGGACTCTCCCATTTTCACTGGATTATAGCAAAATATACGATTCCAAATGTAGCATATAGGGGAGTTTGTGTCTGTTCTGAGCTTGAAGGTTTTTAACCGGCTTGTTTTTTGTTTGAAAACAGGGCAGCTGGCATTTTAAACAGCGACCGTTGCTGGGTTGCCGCTGTTGCCAAAGTAACTAGTTTAACGTTTTTGTAAGATGATTAATGTGTTTTATATTTGCTCTATTTCATAATAATTTTAAATGTCTATTTTAAAACTAAATTAACGACAGAAAAGGTTTAAAGTGGAATAGGGAAAAACGTAAACGTTAAAAATAAATGGGAAAATAGATAATGGGAATGTAGATTATAAATTAAAATTAATCAATCTCCTTTTGTAGGTGGAAGGGCTTGACTTGAGTGCAGTACTGTTTCAGCTTGCTGATATTGAGGGAGGAGCAGGCTCGCTGAACACGATCTTGCATTTCGAGCTCCTTCTGGATGACATCCTCCATGGCGGCGTACTTCTCCTCCTCGATTTTCAAATGTGCCAGCATAGCCATGTTCTGAAATGAAAGTGCATTTATAGATTTATTGCTTTCTCGATCTAGCATTATAACATAAATCATCCATTTCCCACGATCTTAAGCTTGTGATCAAGATAGTTTCCTTTAGTTCTTAAGTTACCTCTCTGTACTTGGCCTTTAGCTCCTCCAACTTGGCTGTCTTCTGCTCCTCCTCCTCGCTGGTGTACTGATTTTCGAAGAACATGTGCTCCGGATGCAGCACATGCGGTGGAACGTGGAACACCCTGCTGTCCAGTTCCCTCAGAGCTTTTAGGCCCTTGCAGGCGGCGGCCTGGAAACGACGCTCCACGGTTTCCCTTTGGGCTTCTAATAACTCCGCCGTTGCGGGCGTTTTAATCTTATTGATGATCTGGCCAATGCCTTTCTTTATTATGTCCTGCACAATATGTTCACCTTTGAAATGGAAATTGAAAATGATGAAAAAAGGACGCTGATATAGGAAACTAGGAATGTAGGACTTACGCTCTGCCGATAGCTGTGCTGCTGTGAAATTGAAGAACTTCTGATCGTAGGTGCTGCTATTAAAGTCCATTATCACAGATTTCAACAATATATTCATAAAAATATTAAAATTAAATTGAACAAAAACGTAAATAATTGAAAAAGTCGCGCATTTAATGTGACCGTTCTAAGAAAGCGGAGAAATGCTAACACATCAACAGTGCTGCCATACTAAGCTAGAAATCTAGCTAGTAAATTTAGCTCATTGCTAATAAATTACTATGCAGATGGAAATTAAATAAAAGAAACCCATCCATGGTTTTAAAAAGTTTTTGACAAATACATTTATTAAACATGCACATTAACGGCACTGTTAAACCCCGCATTAATACCTACCTAACAAATGGAATATTTTACATACTTGGTTTATTGCTTGACAAATACATATATTATCTCATCATGTTGGGCTCATCGATAATATCTAGCTTATGAAAAAAATAAATTAAAAACACTTATTGTAGAGTTTTGAAGTTACCAGAACGCATACAAAATATGTATATAAATCACTTAGTCCGCTAAAAACTATATTAATTGAATGAGAATGCAAATCGAGAAGCACCATGAATGCCCCTAATGTTTTTGTTTTGCTTTGCCGGCTTTGCGAATATAATACAGCGAGAACTGAATAATCAGGAGAGTGCGACATACATAACGGTGCCTATATAAATAGCTCACACCACTCTTCTGCAGTCGCTATTTACAGTTAGGCACTGTGCGAGGTTCCAACTAATTAAATACTTCAATTACTGGAAAATCAACTTGACCCGAGCAAACAAAGGAAGCAAATATGCGTTTCATGGGGGGCGTTCTGTGCCCCTTGGGAGTGGGTCTTCTGCTCCTGGGACTGTTTGCGCCCATTTCTGGCATTGGCTTTCGACGCGGAAGGCTGGGCAACGGATTCCTTGGGGAGCCCAGCAAGATTCCAACCCTGCAAAGGAGCCAGCAATCCGAGGATCTGTGGTTCGAGCAGCGATTGGATCACTTCAAGTCCAGCGATAAGCGCACCTGGCAGCAGCGATACTTTGTGAATGCCGATTACTACCGGAATGACAGCTCCGCACCCGTTTTCCTGATGATCGGTGGCGAGGGTGAGGCGTCGGCCAAGTGGATGCGGGAGGGAGCCTGGGTACACTATGCGGAGCACTTTGGAGCGCTTTGTCTGCAGCTGGAGCACCGTTTCTACGGCAAGAGTCATCCCACCGCGGATCTGTCCACCGATAATCTTCGCTATCTCAGCTCGGAGCAGGCTCTTGAGGATTTGGCCAGCTTTGTGACCGCCATGAAGGTTAAGTTCAACCTGGCCGATGGTCAGAAATGGATCGCCTTCGGTGGTTCCTATCCTGGTTCGCTGGCTGCCTGGGCCCGTGAGAAGTTTCCCCAGCTCATCCACGGATCAATCAGCTCCAGTGGTCCACTGCTGGCGGAGGTTGACTTCAAGGAGTACTTCGAGGTGGTCAAAGCCTCTCTAGCTGCCTATAAGCCCGAATGCGTGGAGGCCGTGACCCGCAGCTTCGCTCAAGTGGAGATTCTCCTGAAGCACATGATTGGACAACGCAGTCTGGATGAGAAGTTCAAGTGAGTGGATCAACTTATAAACATCCTGTTCAAGTGTTGATTCTGTATGCCTTTTCACTTTCAGAACCTGCACTCCCATCAAGGATTCCATTGAAAACGACCTGGACATGGCCAACTTCTTTGAGAATCTGGCTGGCAACTTTGCTGGAGTGGTGCAGTACAACAAGGACAACAGTCCCCATGCCACCATTACCATTGACGACGTGTGTTTTACCCTCACCTTGCTCCTCTGAGCACATACTAAACATATTTCAACTCCGTAGATCTGCGATGTTATGCTGAATACCACAGCGGGTCCACCTGTCACCCGTTTGGGCCTGGTGAACGACATGCTACTGAAGGAATCGAACACCACCTGCCTGGACTACAAGTACGAGAAGATGGTGGCGGACATGAAGAACGTTTCCTGGGACTCGGAAACGGCCAAGGGAATGCGACAGTGGACGTATCAGACCTGCCACGAATTCGGCTTCTATCAGACTTCGGACAACCCAGCAGACACTTTTGGAGATCGCTTCGGGGTGGACTTCTTCATTCGCCAGTGCATGGATGTGTTCTCAAAGAACATGGACGCCAAGTTCCTGCAGCTGGTGGTGTCCGGCACCAATGATTACTATGGCGCCCTAAAGCCAAACACCACAAATGTGCTGTACGTGCACGGTTCCATTGATCCCTGGCATGCTTTGGGCTTGTTCAAGTCTTCTAACCCTGCACTTCCTACAATTTACATAGAAGGTATGCGCTTATCAACAGATTTTTCCCTTTTTTGTTGGCTAAATTGAGTATTTTTCGCCTTTTAGGAACTGCTCACTGCGCCAATATGTACGAGCCGGTGAAAACCGATCCGCCCCAACTGGTGGCCGCTCGCAACAAGATACTCAAATTCCTGGCCAAGCTACTGGATGGCTACACCTCAGCACTAATGTGATTTCGAAATGGCAGGGGAAGAGTGGCTAAGTCAAATGTAATTTTGGACTCGTCAGCGATTTGTTTTATTTTTTGCTAACGCATGAGTTTTATAATATATTTTCTGCTCCGCTGGGAGTTAATCCTTCTTGGCCTGTTCCATTTTCTCGTGGAATCGCTTCCAGTAGTGCTGCACCGTGGCGTTTCGAACGATATTGTGCTCGACAAAGTTCAGCAGCCAGGTGCAGGTCAGGTAGGTCAGGTCATAAAAGAAGGCCACCACGCGGAAAAAGTACTTCTCGGTCTGCTCCTTGCTGGGCAAGTTGGCCATGACATCCTGCAGCTGCTTGGCGGCCGCCTCCTTGGCCTCCGATGCCTTCTTCTGCGCCTCGCTCTTCTTATCCTCATTCGAGGTGCCCTTGCTGCGTACGATGGAGTCCAGTGGCTCGGCTCTGCCCAGTTTTCCGCCTGAAGTGACTATGGAAATGGATGGCGTTTGCACCTCACCAATTGGCACGTCCTTACGCGTGTTCTTCCCTGGGTTACTTCCCAAAGTGCTGCTTGTCGATGGAAAACCCGGCGCCACAAAGCCGTGCGGCACGTTCTTGGGCTTGTCATCGCTGCCACCTTCAGCGGAGAAGCTGCGATCGGGATTCAAGGACACGGCACGTGGACGCACAGTGTGGGCATTGAGGCGATTCCATGTGGGGTAATCTTTACGGCAGGGAAAGGCGTTAGTCTAGTCTAGTTGCTAATGAGTGAAAAAACACGTGCGCTTCACTTACTCCACGTTGTGACCATTGGTCCCGCCACCGACTTGCTCCATTTGGTCATTAACAATGCGCGAATCATTTTCCAAGGTTTTGCGACGATTGCAGATTTTAAATTCTTCACACACGCAAGTGACAATTTCAACAAACGAATTATTCCAAAAATGCCTGACAAAAAGCAGAAGGCGGAAAGGCCAACTTGACTATCATCAGCCAGAGTTGCAACCCTTTCTGTGGAAAATCCCTCTTTCTAAGAAGAGAACACTTAATTCTAATAAAGCTAACCCCAAAGAAACAAAAATTTTTAAGATATGTATATAAACAGGAAGAAGTTTTAGAATAACAGCTCTAAATTTGTGGATATACTAAACTTGTTAGGGAATGCTCAATGTAAATTAAAGATCCTTAAATTTATTATACTGAGTTGTCAGCTCTGAAAGCACGCAGAATGATGGGCACCATTGGCAGCATTAAAGTTCGTGGTTATTTTGTATAAATGGTCTTTTATTTAGGCTATTACTAAACATATTAGTAAGTTTACTAGTTACATGTTAGGGCTTACAACTCCAGGCCTTAGGTTCACCTTAACTAACGCTGTCAAGCTCTTGGCAAAAAATAAACGTCCGGAAAATGGCAGAGTCCAAGGAGACACCTCTACGATTTCCGGATGTTCTCCTTGGTCGCCGCCATTAGCACGCGAAACTTAACTAAATTCCAAGGAGAGCCGATCGGGTTGAGGGTTTAGGATGTACAAAACCCATCGGCTGTCCTTTGTCGAACTTTACATTTGTGTTAGGCTAATGTTTAAATTAGTTAACTTATAGGTGCAATTTAATGGACACGGTTAACTAAATTGCAGTTGGTTAATTTGTTCCGCGACTACTGGCAACCAAATCGGTTATTAAAATTACGTGTGTCAAGCATGTAACGCATTTAAAACATATATGGAGCATACGATTGCGCATATGCAGAGCGTAAATGTATCGAGTTCTTAGCGTTTAATGGAAATGTTGATGCGCGTTTTCCTTTAATACTACGACGCCAGCTAAATAATGATGATCTCTTATGATCCGCAGCCCTCTTAGAATAAGCCAATTTGTTTCAGATTGTTCTTGATGATCACATCGGTGACGGCATCGAAGACGAACTTCACGTTGTTCGTATCCGTGGCGCAGGTGAGATGCGTGTAGATCTCCTTTTGGTCTTTTCGCTTGTTGAGATTTTCAAACTTCATGCGAATGTAGTTGGCCGCCTCCTCGAAGGTGTTGGTTCCTAGTAAAAATATATGTTGTTAGTTAAATATTTAATTGTTTCTTGCATTCGTATGTTACCTGTGTACTCTGGGAAGCATATCGTCAGCGGAGATCTCTTTATCTTCTCCTCGAACAGATCCTTCTTGTTGAGGAACAGTATTATGGATGTTTCCACAAACCACTTGGAGTTGCAGATGGAGTCAAAGAGCTTCAGGGATTCAATCATGCGATTCATCTCTTCGTCCTCGGCCAAAACTAAATCGTAACCTAACAAAATAAAAGGCATTCCAGTTATGAATTGTCATATTTTGCTAAGAATATGAGACTTACCTGATAACGCAACGCAGAAGATTATGGCCGTAACGCCCTCGAAGCAATGAATCCACTTTTTGCGCTCCGATCGCTGTCCGCCCACGTCAAAAAGTCTGAAGCGAAAACATAACCATTAGAAACGAATCAAAATGAACCGGAAGTGGCCAATTAATGGCAAACTCACTTGAAGTGCAGCTGCTTGCAGGAGAAGTGTGTCTCGATGATGCCAGTGGTCTTCACCCGCGTGCGTAGCACATCCTGCTGGGTGGGTATGTAGTTCGGTTGCGCGATGCGGTCCAGCGAGTTCAGATAGTAACCCGCCGAGTCATTCAGCTGATATTCACGGGATCGGGCGAAGCTCTGCTGTACACCTCCGTCTGCCCAGAGTTTCTTCATCAGGAGAACGATCTCGGGCAGCAGGATGCCCTCGTCGGCGGCCGAGGCGTGTGTGAAGAACTGGCGGGCAATGTCTGTCCGTCCCGGATCGGCAAACTCGATCTTTAGACGACCCATGGCCCGGATGATCACCATCAGACTCTGCACCGTGTTGCTGAAGACCACGCGACGGTACTCCTCGCATTCCTCCTGCGAGTAGCCCGTGTCATGGATGATCTTCATCTGTTTCACAATCGTCGACTTGCCCGACTCGCCGGCTCCTGCAAAATGAATTCAACAATGTGTATCAGTAAAGGTTACTATTTAAGTTTATAATGTAAGTGTATTGTAAGCGTATTCAATTTCTTTCCAAGAATATTTGTAATAACTTTGAAGTTCAGGGCGTAAAACAGAATGAATCGCCACTTGGATTCGGGTTTTTAAGTATCAATGGGCACGGAAGAGGAATTTATGAATGGAATGATCGAGAAAAGTTGCTCAATTGCGGGCTCAAAAGGTCAAAGCAGCGACTGGTTTACGCTTAATTGCGCTGGTCAAGTTGAGAAATGAATGAATGTCGTATTTCGATACAAATAATATGAATGCCCAATAGAGGTCCATAGTATTTGATGGCTCATCAAGTAATATGATGATTATTAAGGTAAATATATTACCCATTAATATATACATGTATTTCCTATGTGTAATCTTCCATAATTTATTTGTTTTTAAACTGCCTGGTCAGCTCAGTCAGTGTCCATTCCCTTACATTTGAATGCATGGCCATTGGCCAAGCCCTGGAGTTCGTTGAACCAGTCATCAGTTCTCAAAAGTTATCAAAGGCGGTGGAAATGGCGGAGAAAATGAACTGGGCATAATTTCATTCGCCGAGTGCCTTCAATTGTAAAATGAGACCTGACCCGCGAGCGTTAATAAACAAACACGGCTTCGTCTGGCCAGTTTATTATGTATGTATTATTATCTGCTGCGTCGAATGATAAAAAAATATATGAAATATAATCGCATTACGTGCTCGCCAGTTTCCCTTTTCGTTTAAAAACTACAGAAGCTGAAATGGCAGAGAAAATGGGCAAATACAAAAATTGGCAACTCTGCCGCTCCAAGTTATATGTCTATTTCGGTTATCTATAGCTTTGGCCATATCTATAGCTATATACATATACATATGTATGTATATACGAGATGTTGGGGCATTGCAACAATGGCACATTAAGCTGAGTTTTTGCTGCAGTTGGCAGTTGGGTCCATTCCCAGCCACCGGATGATTAGGTAATTGCCAAAGCCAAGCCTGCGACTATACTTTCACTTTTCTCCCCTCTTTCAGGGCCTCGGTACTTGCACTGAAACTATAATTGTTTTTACTATTCGTTCATATATCAATCCCCCAGGGTTGGAAGTTCCCTGCGGCTCATTTAAGAAAGTGATTAAGTAAATGAAATATTTTGGAATATTTCGGCTTTAAGATCAGCTAAGAAAAAACATTGAAAAGCACTTTAATTCTTAGCTATGCTCATCAGACCTTGTTACAAGTGCCACACAGAGTTAGAAGAAGGTCCACCTTAATTGTACAGTGCGTGCAACTATTACATCTACTACTAATACAAATTGTACTAGAATGGTTATATATATTTTGTCAGATATTTTTAAGAATTTCATTCCAACCAATCGCGCACAATGCGTGCTAATTTTGGCATAAACAATGCCGGAGCGAAAGAGACGGATGCAGAGTGCAGATAATAGATAATAATAGGCAAACAACGGTCGCCACATAATGATGAAATTGACAGATTTGAATACGAATATGGACATTAGGCGATGTTCAAACTTGCCACTGTGTGGAAAAAAGCAACAAACAAAGCAATCCACCAAATGAGCGGCGGAAAAAGGTCAATTTAATAATAATAATGCTAACAAAATGCGAAAGAGTGTGTGTGCGTGTGTATTGGTGTGTTAGTGTGGCTGGGCCTTCATTTATCAATGCACCGTTAGCTGTGCCATAACAAGCCGCGCGTCAGCGCGTGCGAGCGAGAGGCCAGGCTAGAGGGCTAGAGCGAGAAGGGGTCAGAACAACGGCGGTACGCACAAAGCCGCGTTTACAAGCTCATTATCATCATCGCGATCGCCACGACCAAACGGTATTATAATTAACATCATTAAACAGTGAACAGCGGCGAAAAGAGAATCGGCGGAGAATGTTGGGGATCTCTCGCTTCTATTGAGATGTTTTATTTATTTTCATTAAGTTATAGAAGTTTTATTATGAAAAAAAAAAACATATTTTGTATTATTGTTATTAGAATAAATTTTTAGAATTTGTCAGAAAGAAGTATTACTGGTATATAAAAGTGTCCACAAGTTGTGACATGTTTAGTTTAGTGTGACCAACGTTCAATGACATTCTAATGTTTTTGGTGTGGCAGCATTCATTTTACATATTTTTAGAGTTACATGACCTGTAGATACTAGATTTTGCAAAAAATTTAACAATATGTAAATAAAACTTAATGATTCTACATTGCCACTTATCATTTGAACTTTAGCTTGTAAAAAAAAACAGTTTTAAGTGGCACAGCAAATCTAAAGCCGAGTGAAACATGCACTTTCCACTGTATTGCTTACTAACTTTCCCGACTGTGTGCAACGTAGTGCAACATCCAATTGGCCAAATGATCGTTAGAATATTCATTGGAAGTGGTGACTAAGGCCGCTCCACGCGATGAGTTAAAAGGGGGAGGTGAGGAAGAACAACGCTGTAGACAGCGAGAGAAGAATCGTAAGAAAGTGTTCGCGCCATGAGTAATCAAGTTAAATGGCGCCTGGTCGCGGTTATCGAAGTGGGAAATGTGTTAATCAGCGGGGAGCGTGAAATTGACCGGAGCCACCGAAAAAGTAAACAATTAAATCCGATGAAATGGGACTCCACCAAAACGGAAGCCCCCACCCAGTGACTTTCACACAGATCATTCGATTATCGGGGAATTTCTTATATAAATTATTGAACCATATAGCATATAGCATATATATGGAGCACAGGGCTGTTCGAAATTGATGTATAAGGTCGCTCGTTTGGCGATAATTTTGATAAGGCCAATGATACTTTCAGCGTGCTCAAGTGTGTGTGTAAGTAAGTTCTTAAATAATTGTAGATTAAGTTGCTGTGTGTTGACAGTAGTCTGTGTTTCGATTTTGATATTGGTGCGCCAGCAGCATGACACTATTTTGTTTATACATTCGCTTTTTTCTTCGCTTTTTTTTTTGTTTTTACAGATATCCCAAGCTGCTTACTCATGCCCCCCAAATGGAATTCCGTCGCTTTTGCAATTCTCTCAGTGCAAATATCTTGATAATAATGCAATAACTCACAATCTTTGCCCTTAAATGAGTATGTTTTGGGCTTGTGAACGGGTGAAAAGCGAAGAAATTCAGCTGAAAGTATCAGCTTTTCAATTGAATGGCGTGCGGCAAAGGAAACAAAAAGGGGCGTGGCAGCAACAGCATAGTGTAATATAAATTAAGTGCCAGCTGAGCAGCTTTATTAAATCTACACAATAAGCGCAGCGTTGGGGGCTGGCAATTCCGATTCCAATTTGAGCAAGTAGTCGCGCTACACGCGGAGAAATAACATGCAAGTTCAACGAAAAAAAAGGAATATTTTAACAAATTTCTTTGTGGCATTGTGAGAAAATATAGCTAAGAACACAAAGATTCTAATGAAAAATCAGAACTGCACAATTCTTATTACTAAGAGTGTTTATGAACGAAATAAACAAAAATGTTGTATACAGATGTCTACACTTTGTAGTGAAAAACTATCATATTTTAATTAATTTTGAGAATTAACTTTGACTTTGTATTTCTCTCCGTGTAGCAGAGCCAGCTGCATTTGGTGGCGGGGCCATTTATTTGCGCTAATATCGTTCACCCCACTTGAAATGTCAGCGAGCAAACAACAAAGCAGCAGCAACAACATCAGCCAATTACTCAGCTTGAAGACACGAAGAGAGAGAGGTGGGGAGAAGAGAAGAGAGTGCTCGGCTCAGAGATCAGAGATCGGTTTTCATCATGATCCAGAAATTACAGAACTCACGCCCCACACACAAGGTGCAAACAATTAAATCAAGTGCATTGGCAGCGGGAAAGTTGGGCTAAATTCTAGGATGCAACTGCTGCAAGCTGTTTTCTCGTCTATGTAAACCGGGTCCATTTACACTGGTCAACAAAACAGCTGGGATAGTAAAAGATTATAGGGGAGATTTTGGTGCTCAATGCGGGGATGAAAACTGTAGAACTTTCCGGCACCTTTCTGCTGGCATTTTCCAAACCGGTTTCCAGGGTTTTCTTGCAGACAAACAGTTTTCCCTATTATCTTTCAGCTTGCAAGTACAGTGGTTACTGGCAAACAGCACTGTGCAAGGTGCAGTGTGCTTATATGGTAGATATATTTCATAGTGCAAATGAAAACTACACCTGATAAAGGCTTTTAAAATATTGATTTCAGTCTTAATTTTCTCATGTTCATCATTCTTCTTTAACATATAGTACATGATACCTATCTAACAATAATTTGTTAATAGAGAATCGTTCTTAAAGTAATTCATAGAAATTAAAGAAAATGTTTTCCAATTGAATTGAATAATGATAGCCAATCTTTTCTGTACTTTTTAGCCTGCCACTTGTTGCCTTAGGCATGTTGGCCCGCTTCATTGGTAAGTCAGCCACAAATCAGGTGGAGGAAAAGCTCAGCTGCATTGTTTTTCGCAAGTGAATGGCAATGAAATGAAAAGTACACACGCAGACGGTGAAATATTATCGCTCCCATATGCCGTGCATTTAAATCGCTCGGTGGAAATTAAATTGCAGAAGGTTGCAACGCGGCGCCGCATTCAGTTTCACTGCATTTGCCGCAGAGGTCGGGTCACCATATACTATATACATATATATATGTACATATGTGCTTACATATATAAAAGTACCATATAAGTATGTTACGATACGATGGCGCCTTGTCGCTTGAATGGTTTTTCCTGCAAAGTAAAAACCGTCGCACTATCGGCACCACCAACTGCATATCAACAAACATGTTTCCATTGCGGCGATTCGATTCAATCCACTTGTTGAATCGATCCAAAAGATCTGAAAAGATCGTGTACCGCATACGGAGAATCGAGAATAGAGAATCCACAGCCAAACCAACATTTGGTTTCAATTTACGTTCAACTCCCTTATCGCCATCGAATTATTGGACACAGACATTGCATAATGCACGATCTACATACGAACAGATGGATTTGTTTAGCCTTATAAACATGGCTTTTCCCAGATAAACAGAGTTGTTTGAAGTCTCACAACTACATTACCTAAATCTTAGTTGTTTCGATTTATAGAAAACTCTTAGCATAAGTTGTATTGTATAGAATAACAATAAGTTCAGTTATTAGTATATTTCAATATATGTCTTCATTTTAAGCAAATAGTTACTTTTCTAGTAACTTTAGTATACAAAGCTCAAATAAACAAAATTGTTATTTAAGTATGACTAATTCAATTTGCAATATACTGCGGTTCTGCTGTATTATTTGTTTCGCGGCCTTCCAGCATGGGGATTTCCCCACTGGAAAAGCCGGCAAAATCCTTGCCCAAACTCACCACAGCCGAAAAGATAAGCAAAGGAAAGGAAAGGAAAGAAAAAAAACGGAACCCAGCGGAAACCCACCCCGCCCAAGCCAAAAGCAACCGAAAAATGAGGTCAGAGCGCGAATTTCAGCACATTTCTCTCGGCAAACAAGGGAATTCGCGAAACTGGGGAAATACAAATACCGGAATACTACAGAGGTGGAGAGGTGAATAGGTGAAATGCAAGAGGAACGCACCCAGCAGCAGCAGTTTCACCTCCGAGGCGGCCCTTTCGCCCTCCGCCCGCAAGACGCGATCGATGTTCTTGGACCGCTCGATGGCCTCCTTATCGCGTGCTGTACTCACGGCACAACCCATATTCGCTGGATGTCTTTAGCGCTCGGCGATCGCAATGCTTTTTACCGCGTTTTATGGTACTTTTATGTACTTTCCGCACTCTTCACTCGCGATTTTTCCACCAAATTTCGAGATGCGTCTGCGCGTCGTCGGCTGTACACTTTTTTTTTTGTTTCGCTTTTTGTGTGCGTTTTCAACTCTCTTCCTTTCACACGAACACACCACACATGCGCAGGGCACGCACGCAAACACACACACACTCGCGCACGGGTTCGAAACGTTTATTGGGTGTTTTTAAATATATTAGCCCGTTTGCATTGCTGTTTGTCACGCTTTTTGCTGCACCGGCAGAGCCGTTTTAATATTCTTTTGTCGCTTAAATTCGCTTATCCGCTGATTTTGCTGTGCGCAATATGATTCACTTCGCGTCGGATTGGTGTGACCGTTGCTTGAAGTTCACAGATCGTTTGCCCGCTGGCGTTAGTGCATTTAGCACGATCGTCAATGTGGCAACGCTGTCGGGCTTGCTACTCTGCTTGCAGCGATGTGGCAACTCCGGCTGGGTTTGTAACTTCGCTACAATGTGTCTTAGGCAATTGTGACGTCACTCCTGCGCGGCAAATTTCAAATTAATTTAATTAAACTACACGCATTTTTATTATCGCAACTTTGTATGTTTAAGTTTCTGAATGATCATATGATCTTATTTCTTTTGGTCACTCATGAGTCAGACATGCATTATGCCCAACTTGCCCTTTTCCTCTTGCACTTTTGTTTGTTGTTATAGCGCTTTAAGTGTAAATAAACATAGCCGAAAATATGATGTTGTTCTGAAATGCAGGCGATCGGCATTCCCCACCACTTCCCCTCCCCCTGCCCCAATGCAATATGCACGCAGGCCTCTGAAGAAAAAGTTCTCAGGGCCCTGGCATAAATAATATTTGCCTTTTGGGACAAATCCGTTCTCGATTTGAATTCCAAATGTCTGCAGTTGCAAGCGGTGCGGGTACAGTGGAGCTTCTTTGTCACAAACCAGAAATATTTCAAGTCATTTAAGATCATTAAGAAGCACAGAAGTTTTCGAAAAGTTCTATAACTTAACTACTTAAAACTAAATTGAGTATCTATTTATTTAATGTACTTGTAATTAATAACACTACCTTTAATAATATACCAATGTTAAGATAAGGCAAATAATATTCCATTAGAAACTTTGACTTAAAAGAAGCTCCTCTGTTTTTCCCCAAATCGAAGATATTAAAAGAACCTATTGTGATTAATCTAAACAAAAAGATGCAAAGATGCAGGAAGACGAGGATGCGGATGCGGATGCGGATGAGGATGGGGTCGCAGTGCAAAAGTTTTGCCGCCGCCGGAGGACGTCACATGTGGCCCCCATCCCCCCAAGAACCCCAACCTCCACCCCCTCCCTCCATTGCCATGAAAATAAAGGCCATCAACGGGTCATGATTTACACATGTTTACACGCAACGTGCGGCATTTGTCGAGGGTTGAGCCAGAGGGGTGGAAGGGGGGTGGGGGTGGTGATGGGGATGGGGAGCTGCTGTCTCATGAATGAATGATCATTTGTGCTATCCAACAAACAGCCTGCAACCTCTGTAATTTATCGTAAAAAGCACAAGCTAGAGAAATATGGATTTCTGCGGTTTTCCGCGCGAGTGTGAGCGAGACAGCAATGCAGGCACTGTGGGTGGTCCCGCTACCCATTTCTGTCGCACTCGCTGACTGCGAATGCGGCGCACGCTGCAACATTGCTGTTGTTGCTGTAGCTGTAGTTGTTGCTGTTGGTGTTGTTGTAGCTGGCAGTGTTGTTGTTGCAGGCGGGATCGGAATTGGAATCCCGAACTGTTTGCTGATGCCAACAAATTTGACGAATGTCGGCATCATTTCATCCAAAACTTCAATCGCCATCGGGAAAACGAAGAAGAAGAGGAGGAGGAGGAGAAGGAAGAAGGGCGGGAGGGGAAGGAGAACCAAAAACAACAAGCTGCCTTGAAACTAGCGGCTGGAAGGAGGAAGAGGAGGGAAGTGGAGAGGAGGGGAGGGGAGGAGCAATTACAAGGATGGGCAAGGCCTTGAAATAGATATACCGTTAGCAGCCAGCCCACACATACCATGCACTGGGAGAAAAAAGCACAGGCTTCAGTTGTGATTTATATGAAATATTAAGAATTTGGAATTATGGGTATTGCCAATAGCTCAAAATACTCTAGCTTTTAAATAATAATATTAAATATTAAAATCACAGTATTTTATAAAAATATTGCTATATAGGATTGCAAGTGTAAGAAAATTTAAAAAATATTAAAAAGCTTATATTACTAGTTTTATAAGTGTGAGGCATTTAAAAAATATTAAAAGCTATTTTTACTAGTTTTATAAGTGTCCATATTATAACTAGTAAACTAACCAGGAGATTTATATTTAACATTTTTTACATCCCTATAAAAGGCATTATTATTTCTCTCAGTGCGTGCGTGCTGCGTTTGGCACATGTGTTGCAGCACTGGGCAAACTCAAGATTTGAGAAGATTAATTTCCCCGATAATTCGAGAGGCTGGAAAATGTAGTTTCGGACGAAATCTTTCGCTGGCCGTTGAAAGGTGGAACAGACAGGCGGGAAAAGCCCACACTTTCCACCAAAATCACCCCTTCAATCTGCAGTCGCAGTCAAGCGAAGTTGCAGTCTGCAGTCTGCAGACGAGAGGCGTTTAAAGGGTATTGATGGATTCTTTAGGCGTCGATCATCGGATTGATTTCCCATTGAATTTCGGCACTTTTTCAAAAGACGTCTGGAAGCGAGAAGTGTAGAAAATGAATCGATCGGAAAAGTGGAATGGAAAGGGTTTCAATTGAAGATTGCTAGTTACAAGTAGTGATCATAGTTTAACTATAGGAAAAATGCCTAGTATTGTATGTATATTCTACGGAATGGAAAACTTCCGTGCGGTTTCTTTCCGCCAAAAGTTCCCAGCCATCAATTGTCCTGCTAGGAATTGACTAATAAAATAGATTTATGTTTGATACATAGTATTTCCATAGCCAAGCTAACATGAAAGATACCACAGACCCCAAGTAACCCCAATTATTCAATAAATTGCGCCGATTTGCCAACGAAATGAGGCCGCAGAATCGTAAAACCAAAGCGAATAATCTCTTCGACTAAAATAAGGCGCAGCGATTTGTTTACACTGCGCCAAAGTAATAATTACCCCAAAAAAACACAGAACAACGTATATTACAGCGATTCATGCGATCAATCGCAGCCCAAGGCAACAAAAAAAATATATAAATAAATGAATTGAGCTGGGGAAAATAGTATGCCAACTATTGAACCGACAAGTGTGACTATGTCGGGGGTTATACATACATTTGTTTACATTCCGCAAAGGAAAAGCCGAAAATATAGATCTTACATGGCCATACGGTTGCAACCTGCGTGCCTAGGAAAGGGGAAGGGGGGAAAAAAATTGAAAATTGGTACGCGGCAGGAAACAAAAGTCGCTGGCAATGCAATTGAATAGCCATAAAAATGGGAAGAACCCAGAAATCAGGCCATAAGTAGCCGCCCACTCTCGGATGTTTGGGATTTATTGGTTGCCCATGGGCTTCTGGATTCCGGCTCATCTTTGTCATGCATCTGTGGTTCGGAAAATTGTGTCGGAAAATGGGAAAATCGCAGTTTGAGCACTGCAACGCAACTACGGTTGCTGCAACGTGGGAGCTTTTAAGCACCTGCCAGCTGATGTTGTCCAGTTTTCCCCCGAAATAATGATACTCATACTCGGTTGTTCAGTGAGAAACGATTGCTTTTATCTAACAATTGTGTTCGCTTAAAATTTTGATACGTTCCGCTGGTCAATGCTGTCCTTCCTCACCTCCCCTTCGGCCATCGAATGGAACGCCTGGCATTTTAGACATCGTAAACCCGTCCAGCGTCTATGGAAATGGTGTTATATCACTATATCACTTGTCTAAGTCTGGGCATCGCCTGTTCTTCCACAGCTATTTTTGCCCGATTTTAGTTGATGCTTTATGCCTTTATAATGTCTGTGCACGTTCCGTTTTATGAGCTGCCCGTAAAATGGACCCGATTCATCTCAGGCCCCCGGCAGCAATATGGTAATATGGTAATTTGTTGGCCATTATATGATCTTCAATGGGTAGGGATAGCTGTAGACTGCAGACTGTAAGGGTTTGCAAGGAACACGAGATAATAAATGTTTGAAAATTTCAGAAGCTATACTAATAGTAAAGATCTTCTTACTTAAGACCGCTTAGATTCCTCCTGCTCCTGGTCCACATGCTTCTCCTCCTTGCCGAAGGACTCGCACTTCTCCAGCAGCTTGCTGAAGAGTCCTTTTTCATTTTCCACCGCCGTTTGGCGGCGCAGGATCAGCAAAGTTCTGCGGCACTGCAGCAAAAGTCGGGACATCTTTTTGAACTTTAATTTTTTTTTAAATTTATTTAGTTGAGCCCAGGCAGCTTGAAAGTTGTTGCAAGGCCTGCTATGATTTTGAAATCATAATTCGAGCTCTGCTAATTTTTCTTGCAATCATCTTTGGAGGATTTGGACTTGTCTGAACCGCCGGGCTTGTTTTTGCAACGTGGCGAAGTGGGAACAATAGCTATGTGGAAAACGCAAGAATTAACCGGATACTTTAAATGGTAATTTACCCACTTCTGCCACAGAGATCCTTCTTCTTCTTGTCTTTCCCCTTTGCGGAATCGCCACCCTTGCAAGAATCCTTGCCCGAATCTTTCGAAGATTTGGACATTAGACGCGGGCCGAAAACGCCTTCACTCAGTTTCAAGAGCGCAAAGTTGCGAATTTTGAACATTTTTTAACTGAATTTTATTTACGAAGTTACGAATCACAAAAATTTTTAAACTTAGTGTCCAAATTGTGTGCTGAACTATGTTTTGTTTGCGTTAGTTTCAAAAGCTACTGTGATTTTAAGCAGCATACAACTTGAATATGAAAAGCCAACCCTTTTCCTGCTGCCAAATTGTACTGGTTAAAAACAACTATCTTTAGGCCCGAATTTAATGCTGAATGTGGGTAAAAATCTATTATTGAAGTGACACATGGAATTGAGGCGCTGCTCAATTGCTTGGTTTGCATTTTTTGTTGTTTTGGGTTTCGGTTACGGTTGCAATTACAAGCCAAGAGTGTTCAGTACCCCGTGGCTACCGCTTCCAAAATCGAAACTCAAGTGGCGACCACACATTTGCCACGAACCTCGGCTTTCGTCGGGGAAAAGCGGGCGAGCTGGAAAAGCGGGGAAAAACGAGGCAAACGTCGTGGCGGCGCCACGTCAAAATATTTGTCGTCAGCGCCTCAATTGCTTCGATTTACGGTGCGGATAATTAGGCGACTGCTGCGTCAGGATGTCGCCGTTGATTAAAATGAGCGGAAAAAAGGGAATTTTTCTGTTTTTGGACAACGCCATAAACACTTGAACATGATCTTAGTTGGGGGTTTTGATCTCACTAATGATCTGCGGCTGATGGCTTGTCAAGAAATTTGGCTTTGATTTATTGCTACGTGGGTTAATTGTATGAAAGGGCAGAGCACTGCTACGTGGGTTAATTGCATGAAAGGGTAGAGCCTTGCAGCGAAAGTGAAAAATCCTTCAACTGCTCTGTATCCATCACTAGTAAATTCGTGGGCTGATTTTACCTTCGGCGCATGAAAAACATTTAAGCAAATAGTTTCAACATTCGACTGTCGGTGGAAAAAACACCATCCCCTTGACATTTCAATGTTGAGCAAGCGAACTTTTTTCTGCCGCGTGTATCCGTGTATATTTTTAAACCCACAGGTGCGCTGCCCTCGAAGGCCAAAAGACGGAGATGCGTAAAAAACGCGTCTACAAAAGCCCAGGAAGAACAAAGCGAACGACACGGAAGAATTGGTGGGTGGATGAAGGTGGAGAAGACTGGGGAAGAGTGGCGAAGATTGGAGCAGAGCGGAGGACCATTGACGACAATGGGCGTCAAATGAAACGAAACAGATGCCGCCAGCCAATTGGATGGCGATCTGCAGATACAAGATACAAAATCCCAAGATCGAGATCATCATCGATTGGGGATTGGGAACGAGTTGAAGACTGAACACTGAAGACTGAACACTGAAGACTGAACACTGAAGACTGTAGATCAGCCATTTTGGCAAGGGTGCTTAAGCGGGAAGATTAATTACTGCCAACGTTGCGGAATCGATCGAACGGCTGATGAAAAGCGAGTAAATCCCAGCGTTCAGATGCTCAATTTCAATTTCAATTTCGATTTCAATTTCAGCTTCCTGTTCTGTGAGTCAACGCATTTTAAGTACCGGCCATTAAACTAAAAGCTAAACAACAGCAGCCCAAGTGAAGAATCGGATGCGATCGGTTTTTCGGGCATCCGAAGTGCTTTTCTTCTCCTCTTTTTTTTTTCCTTTTTTCTTTTTGGGTCTTTTCCACAGTAATTTGTAGAATTCTCTTTGCGTTTTGTTGCCTTTTCTTCTTTTGCTCTCTTTGTCTTAATTTTTGTACATTTGGCGCAATTATTGCGCACCAAATGGATCGCCAGTCTATAAATTGTTCGATTTTATTGCGCCAGCTTCGACAGTTGAATGGCGCAAAGCGCCAAATGTGAGAATGGAGAAGGAGGCGTCTCTGAACTTTTACTGCGTCCGTCCATAGTCCATAGTCCATAGTTTGGCATAGTTTGGCAATGGCATCGTTGCGATGGAAAAGCAGGCGATTCTTGGCCATCTTGCGCAACGCAAGGCGCCCATCTTGAATTTTCACAGCGGCCAAGGTGTTTATGGCCAACTGAAGTGCCAAAGTGTGGCAATCGTTGGTCACAACAGGAGGCGAGAGCCAAAACTGCAATTAACCGAATTGCTACAGCACAAAATATAAATATGTTCGGTGGAAAGAACAAAAAAATCCTACATTTTCCTATAGCAAAAGTAATTTCACGCGCTGTTTATTCTTGAAAATAAATGAAAATATAGAAATACCTTATTTATTTCTAATATTTGTACACTATTGTATTTATAAACAACATTATTTAATATTTTATGTTTTTTTTTGGTACTATTGATTTCTTCTTCTTTTGAACCCATTAACCATTTCCGTTTCCGCTTACTGCTGGCCATAATATTTTGGCCAACATTTCTGTTTAGTTTCCCGTGCTAATTTCCCTTCCTATTTACACATCACCGCAATTACACTTAGCCATTCCTTTGAGTTTACCTTTTTGAACTTTGGGCAATCGTGGCTGTGTTTATGCCACTCAAGTTTTGTCAACCGCATTGGCCCAAACAAGATCGAATCCACTTAAAGCGAAATGCTCGCATTTAATGGGAAATAAAACGTGGAAATTCATAAATATTTACAAACACATAATTACAGTCGTGGGAAAGAACAATAACAACTTAAATGCTGGCTGGTTAAAAACAAAAAAAAAATGAGCAAATAACGCGCTGTTTGTGTATTTGATTTTGGTTTTTGGCCACAACACGTGATCCTAATCAAGATGGTGATAAACAGAAACTGGATCAAATCGCATTCACAGTCGTTTTCGAGTAAGATCTAGGCAGCAAATTGCACAGCGAACACAGAATGTAAATATTTAAACAAAGTCTTGGCCAACTGAGAATTTGGGCGAGGGGCAGCAGCGGAGTTTAACTAGACGGCATAATTTTCGGGTCGAAAACTCTATGTAAATATTATGGAAATTCATTCGACTTTTCCCTATCCTCCATCCTCCATTCCCTATTCACATCCACTATCAGCCTGATTCCATTCGATTATTTATGGGTGGACTGTTTAATAAGCCAGGAGGATTTGGCTTAGGTGCAATTGTTTGCTTTCACCAGTTGTTGTAGGTCAGTGTGCAAAAACAAAAATCTCAATCCGAATGCGGCTTCTTCTTGTATACAAAAGTTGGTGATGTTGCTGGTGTTGCTGGTGGTTCGATTGCGATGTGTTTAGAGTGAAGCGTTTAATTGTTAAATGTTTATTAAAACTACAGTTTAAACAATGCCTGAGATGGGCATCGCATCATCCAGGAGCATCAATGGGTTCGCCTGGGATACGAATAGAAGATCGCCGCCGATCAGCCGGCTCAACGCGTCGTATACATAATTTTGTTTACAAACACCCATAATAGTAAACAATTTTCGGCCATTTAATAACATTAACATTAAAATTAAAAGCAAAACAAGAAGCACGCCTTTCGTCTATGCCAAACTTATCTTTATTATGATTATCTGAACTTGAAAACTGGCACAACAATGTGGAATGGAATCGTCTGATGACGACTTTTGTTTGGGAATTCCCTTGCCAGTGTTTATGAATCCGTATTATGACCCACAAAAAGAGCTCGCTCTTGCAGCTTATGGTGCATTGAAAGTCCATTGACCAAGTCAAGATGGCTAAGATCCACTGCAGTTGCTGTTGGCCCAGTTAAGATGATGACGCATGATACATTTGCTGTGTGGGTGGTCGTTGCATTTTGGTCGGACACTGGCTATTAATAAGCGGCCATAAAGACAAGATGTCGCACCGGGAAATGCAAAAATAAAATCATCGCAGCGAAATCCATTTCATGGCAAACATTTTTCTGCAACAGCTACTGTCAAATATGCCATACGAATCTTTGATCAAATTTTCAGTAAATATTCTGTGGGCAGTAAAATTAAATTTTGGGTGAAAAATGTAAATGAAATATTCAGATTGTTGAAGAATATATGTGAGGTTTATATTTTTTAGAAATCTGTTACTGTCCACATTTTAAAAACCACCAACGAATGAAATGCAAACATTGTAGAGCAGTAATATCACCTATTTGGCCACATTTCATTAGCGCCATTAAACTTATGCCAAGCCAATAAATCATTAAGGATTTCTGGATTTTGTAAATGAACGTCATGCGAAGTCGGACATAACTTTTCCGATTCTGGGAATCCATCGCCAAACAAAGCAATTAATTAATTTGCCGCCATTTCAGGGTCTGTGAGCTATTGGTGGGGCCTGCTTAATTTATTCCTCACTCGCTGAAAAATTCCTGAATCTGCACAAAACAAAAACAGCGTGCAAAACGAAAAACAAAAAAAAAAAATGAAAAAAACGATTAAGAAGAAGTAATAATAATCAAAAGTAAAATTAATTTATGGCCTCCAAACCGCAGAAGCCGCAGGAAAAATGGCCATCGGTGAGAAATATCTGTATGCTCGATTGGAAATTACTAAAGACGGCGGAATTCGGAAAAGCCGAATGGGCGATGGAAATGGTGGAAATTCGCGGAAAATGGCGAGTGGCTTGATATGCGGGCGGGCTAGAAAGTGGCGGATGGAATTAAAATATCTTTCAGGCCGCGTTCGCAAGACAACCAAAAAAATAAAAAAATAAAAACAGAAAAAAAAGTAACCTAGCGAGCGGAATTTTCTCTCCTTCGATTTTCTCAATCAATGCCCGATGCCGTCGACAAATAGAATTTCGTGAAATGTAAACAAAACTCCGCCCCCGTGTGTCCCCTCCACGGAATGTATCTGTATCTGTGCGCGCCCCTGTGTATCTCGTATCTTGTTTTGGGGCACCGAGCACCGAATTGAATCGTTGCCACGGCGACAGCGGCGGCGAGAGCGAGCCCGCGATAGCGCCCGAGCGAGAGGGAGCGATGGGGAGCGGCGTCGCCATCGTCTCCGTTCAGGGGCGCTGTCAAGGGGGTATCTTTCTGGGGCGTTCTTATAAGGTGTTGATACTACTTAGAGTTAGAAAAAATATATATATTAAAACTACATAAATATATTTAGATTAAAATAAATCCATAAAACTAAAAATGATTTTAAATCATTGAATATAAAACTTGGAAAATGAACTGCTAAATGTAATAAGCTCTGAAAAGTCTTTGATTATGATTTTAAATAATTATGTATTATATACTATATATGTACATATATTCAACTTACATATATTGTTAGCCTTTAGTTCTTAGCTAAAACTTATTTGATAAATGTGGTTTATAAAACCGTATCATTCTGAAACGCAGTTCTCTATACATAGTGTATTATAATAATTTGCATATGGTATTATAATTGTAACTTTTTTGTATATTTTTATTCAACGTTTTTGTATTTTTTGCCCCCATTCTACGCCCATGTTTCCATCACCGTCACGGTCGTCTTGCTGCCAACGAGTCGGCGTAGTGCTGACAGCAATGGCGGCACTCAGGGGTGCTGCTAAACGGTCCGCTCTCCGGCGGCCCAACGCTCCCCCCACCCACCTCCGCCGGTTCCACATGGGCATACCCATATCCATACCCGTGCCCGTGCCCGTGCCCATTCCCGTGGCCATACCCATTTTGGTCCGGATCCGTGCCAGGCAACGACTAAATCAATTAACAGCTCGTTTCGAAATCCGAACGCCGCCTCCAGCAACGGCAGCTTCCTTTTTTCCGCCGAATATGTTAATGCATTTGCGGCTAATTGCGGGCTTCGATCTTCGATCTTCGAGGATCTTTCTCTGTTTTTCGACTATTTATTAACAGTTGACTGGCCGGAGGGGGGAGGGGTTGAAGGGTGTGCACCCCCCTCAGCGGGGACTCAATCTCAATTCAAATTCGCATCGGAAACAATAACGATAATGAGCCAGTAATGTGTGGGTTCCGTTCGCGATCTTTGTGGGGTCAGAATAAATTTTTCAACTTTGAACCATATATTGGAACTATACACAGATGCCAGGTTTATCATATAAGCAGTTTAAAGTGCCAAATGGAAATTGATAAATAATCATATGCTTTAGTTAATTTATTTATTTCAAGACTTCATATTAGCCTTTATCTAGAGGGAAATACTAAGTATTTGAAATAGAAAGCATGCATTTGATTTTGTTTTTCTTGATACCAAGTAATGGGTATCTCGACTTGATTCCCTTGATTCCTGTCTAGGTTACCCAGATACCTGGCATACCATCCAAACGTACTCCAATAACCGCAGTTCCCAAGTCACAGACCTGAATTCTATATGTTTTGCCTTTTGCTCGACTCTCCGAGGAAAACCCTGGGAAAACGAGCCAATTGGCGGCGTGAAAAGAAAGAGCGTGGCCCAAAATATATATGTTCATAGTACATATGGAGAATCCGAGAGAGAAAAAGAGAGAAGAGAATCGAGCGATTTGCGTAAGGCGTGGGCGTACTAAAAAAAGAATTCCGGCCGATGGCAACTCAAGTGGATCGCATCGAATGGGATCGGGATCGTGATCGTGGTCGTGGTCGTGGTTCCAGGAGCGATCTGCCATCAGTTTCAGTCGAGCGAGAATAGCCAAGCGGTGCGGTCTTCCAGTGGTTATAGAAAAAGAAAGAAACTCCGGCGGAAAGAATTGCGCGTAATTTCGTACAGATTTAGTGCAAACTATTTTAAAGAGAAATATAAATAAAAAAAATATTTGTAAAATATTCTGTAATATTTGTAAAATATTCTGTAATATTTGTAAAATATTTCTTAAATATTTTGTAATATTTATAATATTTGTTGTTGAAAACTAAAGAAGCCCAGTGAAAATGATCAAGAGTGAAGAGGTCGCAGATCGTTCGGTTATGACGATGGATCAGCTGGGTGGCTACTACCACGATCATCGCGCCCATCCGCCCTTCAGCCACCCACATGCGCACACCCACAACCACACACACAACCACACACACACCCACCCGCACAATCACACCCATAGTGGGCATCTATATAGAGCAGGGAATCTATTGAGCAGTGGCAATTACCAGGCAATGGGTGGCGGCGAATCACCCACGGAGTTGATCGATGAAAAGCCGAATATCGGCTACATGGAGCTAAAGCATTATATGGAAGTAACGCCCACTGCCACGCCCGTTTCGGCCGCCCAGCATTACAGCCTCAGTGCGCTGCACAGCATGGCCACACCGCCGGCCTCCTCCAGTCCCATACCACCGTATGGCGTTCTAATGACTGCCCATTCGGCGGGATCCGCGTCGCCGCAATCGAACTCGAAGACGCCCACGGATTTGGCGCAGGATCTGCAGTATGTGAGCTCCAGCACAGCCGCCAAGGTGCAGCCATTGCAGGTGCAGCTGCAGCCGCTGAACCATCAGTACGCGTCCACCATTAAGTACTGCTCCAACAACACCATACTCAGTGCGAACGACTACCAATTGCTGACCAGCCAGGACCAGGTGGAGCAAGAGCATCCACCGCCGCCGCCGCCGTCGCAGCAGCAGGTGCAATCCAGCCAGCAGCTCCAGCACTCACCAGGCGGCGCCTACATGACGCGGATCACCACATCGCCGTCGCAGGTGATCAGCAATGCGCACGGCATGAATGTGCTCAACTACTCCAGTTCAAGTTCCTCGCCAGCCAAGTCGCTCAACGGCTCGGAGTGCTCGCCAATCAGCCAGAATCCGCTGGAGAACAAGGGCGCTGGTTCAGCGGGTGGTGGCACTGGTGGTTCCAGCAACCACGATGCGCCCAGCACTCCGGATACCACCAAGAAGTCGGGTACCCGGCGGCCAGAGAAACCAGCGCTCAGCTATATCAATATGATTGGACATGCGATCAAGGAGTCGCCCACTGGGAAACTGACGCTCTCGGAGATCTACGCCTACTTGCAAAAGAGGTAATTATTATAAGTCATGGATGGGGAATTAAATTCGTTCTAATTGAGTCTGTTAAATATGTAAAAAAGGGGAAAAGGTCGCTTCAAAATTAAGTTTATAAAATATCTAAGACAGTGAAAAGGTCGCTTCAAAAATGAGTCTTTTAAATAACTAAGAGAATGAAAAGGTAATTTCAAAAATGAGTCTATTAAATAAATAAAATAGTGGACAGGTCACTCCGAGATATTTATTAAATATTAAAATATATAAATAGTAAAAAAGTAACTTCAAAAATTAGTCTTTTAAATATCTAAAATAGTTGGCTTCTTTGGTCGCTCCAAATTTAGTCTATTATATAAGTAAAATATTGAAGAGGTAACTTAATAATGGAGTCTATTAAACAAGTAAAAATGTGAAAAGGTCACTTCAAAAATTAGTCTTTTAAATATCTAAAAAAGTGAAAAGTTTTCTTCAAAATAGATATCCAAGAAGGACCGAATTCCTATACAATTTCCAATCAGTGAAGTTGCAATATTTAGGCCAAGAATGAAAACCGATTGTATATACATATGTACGTATTTATGCACAAGTGCTTCAAATTAAAATCCAAAAAAATGTTTATCCAAATGGTAAAATCCATTGCACATTCTTTGAGATAGCCCAAAATATTTCCGTACCAAACTGAGACTCGCAGTTTCTTTAAAAACCAATCGATCTGCAGAATGGTGGCGGCATCTCAGTGGCGGAGCCAATTGGCGATATCGACACTCCGGCATATACGGATATCAATACCAGTGAGTGCGATCCGTGTCGGGCTACAACAAATATGTGTCGCACTGCCTTATTTATGGGCATCCGATTCTATTTAGCCAACTCGACTTGCCTGCCGCATGCGCATCCTTCAGAATATCTCATATTTCGCTTTCGCGACGCTTGTTTGGATTTCGATTTCGGCGACGAGACGGAGCTCCAATCCACTTGAGCTTTAAGGGGGCAGGGGCGGGGTCGGAAATGGAGGGGGGAGGGGATTCCAAATGCGTGAGAGGCTTTTAAGCTGACATCGTTTATTTGTTTGACACCACACTCTGATCCGCTCCAGCACCAAAAAAAATTTAATCGAGTCTCGCAGGCTCAGTAAAATAAATAAACGCTTGATTATCAATTTTCGTCAAAATTCGCTTGATTTTAAGCACAAACATAATGATGCCCTCTTAAATTCATGATATTAAGTACAAGCCGTAAAGGAGGTGCTCCAAATGCAGTTGTTAAAAATCATATGTATCCTTGCAGCTACGAATTCTTTCGAGGACCCTACGTGGGCTGGAAGAACTCGGTGCGCCACAATCTCAGCCTGAACGAGTGCTTCAAGAAGCTGCCCAAGGGCATGGGCGTGGGCAAGCCGGGCAAGGGTAACTACTGGACCATCGACGAGAACTCCGCGCATCTCTTCGAGGACGAAGGCAGCCTAAGGCGCCGGCCACGCGGCTATCGCTCCAAGATCAAGGTGAAGCCCTATGCCGGCCATGCCAATGGCTACTACGCCGGCAGCTATGCCGATGCGGGAATGGTAAGTTCACTTGTTTGCCTTACTCATCAGGATCACATCATAACTATATTACTTCACTTTTGCCACCAGGACAATGGCAACTATTACGCCTCGCCCGCCTTCGCCAGCTACGATTACGGCGCAGCTGGAGCCAGCGGCGTGTCACCTGCTGGTGGTCAAGGATTCGCCGATCCCTGGAACGCCCATGCCGCCCACAGTGGCTCCTCGTCGGTGGGCGTGGGCATGGGTGTGGGCGTGGGCCCACTGCCCCAGTACACGAACATATCCTGCCTGGCAGCAGCAGGCGGCAATCTGAATGGCTCGGCCACCACGCCCCCGCTGGCCCACTCCACCCTGGGCATGGCCCCATCATCGCTCCCACCCTCAAGTTCGCCTGTGAGCCTGGGAGCGGCGGCGTCGCTTCAAAGCGACTATGCGCCAACCGCGAGTCTCGTGGCAGCGGGCTACTCCTATGCAACAAGTGCCGCCAGCCTGGACAACGGTAAGTGACGAGGGTCGCGCTACACAGCGAGAAATTATAGCTGAAATGAAATCGCACACCAAAATTAGGGTTATGAAGGAAGGTTTATTGTTTGGGAAAGCTAGGAAATAGTTAGCTTAAAGAATAATGTCTAAAATTATTAGGGATATAATTTGTAAAGATATAGCTAAAAATTTTTAAGTTCATGGGTGAGTGTTCTAATACCTAAAATGTATTTGTAATTTTCCAAAGCTGTAAACTGGTGATATCTGAATGCAAAGAATATGCTTAAAACAACTTAAGTCTGTGGGCATACATGGGAAAAATCTACTTAATATTTTAAAAATTCTAACTAATACTTGTAGACAAATTGCGTAGTATTTCGCGCAGTGTGGCCACTTGAAGGGCCCGTTCGGAGCTGCGAAGGGGGATCGCAATGTTCCTGGGTGTTCGCGTCAATCAGGGTAATTTAATTGCTGACGGTTCACATCTCGAATTACGCTGGCCGGTGGGCGGGGGTGTGGGGGGGTGTGGGTGCAGCAGCGACATATGGTAATCTATGCCGCACTCGATCGACTCCCTTTTTTTTTCTTGTATTTTTTGTGTTGTTTTTATAGTTGCCGCCGACGTCGCGGCGCAGTGTGAATTTTAGCGCTTGTCCATAAAACGAGAACAGCCAGTTTAATCGGTTTTCCTCTCAATTCGAATTCTATCCACAGGCCTCCGCTCGATTTCGCTGCAGCAACTGCCCGGCTTATCCAGCATCCAGCATGCCCAGGCTCAGGCGCAGGCACAGGCACATCACCACCACCATCAGCACCACTCGAGCCATGGAGGAAGCCATCCGGGCCACGGATCGATGCACCAGAACCACGGCACATCGTCCATGACGCCGCCGCCATCGCAGTCCGGTGGCAGCCATGTGATCGATCATTCGCCCATTGATCGCAAGCCGGTTTACCTGCCGCCCATCACGCCGCCCCCCACCTCGGTGGCTCTGAATGGGGGCGGCGGCTATTACGAGGGCCTCAAGTACGCCAATTAGCCATTTACCCGAAAATTGGAATGGCGTGCATCAATATTACCTCAAAGGACACATTAATCACGTTTAATTAGGCTCTAAGTAGTGGCGGAGAAGAAGTAGTTGCATAGTTCATAGAAGGGAAACTATAAATGAAAATATATATATATACATACAAATAGAAATAAACAGAAATTATTTATAAAAAAGACAAACAGCGCTGCGAAGTTTTACACATCATTTCAATTCGGGTTTTTAAAGTGGATTCAAGTGAATCATATAAGTTATGAAAGATGGCTTATAAACTAACCTATTAAAAGAAAACTTTTTATATATGTTGAATGGCATTATTTGCAATATTTAGTTATTTTATACCATATTAAATAAAAGGTTTTTGACCAATTACATGAAGTAATATTTAATTCTCATCAAAATCATATTTTATTGTTTAAAAATTTTATTTTCTTTATATTTAATAAGCATTTTAAAGGATTTAACCAAGTTATTACAGTTTGAGGGTGACTGTTAAATACAATTAAAAGAGGAATAAATAGGCACGCCTACAAAAGTTCTTCAAGATGCAAAGCACCTTAGCTAATTCTCGAACCAGTTTTTGGCGCCATCTGTGGGTTGAAGCTAAATACTGTTTCCTTTTCAGTTTCGAAACCTACTTTATTTCGTTGCATACTTATTATGCCTTTGCAAATATATATAGGTTGGGAATCTTTAAAAAACCTATATAAATTTCCCCCATTTCGAGCGCCATCTATGCGACAGAAGGTGGTGTAAATACGAAAAATTAAAGGTACAAAAGACGAACTCGAAAGACGAAAGTCGAACATTAGCAATGAGAACACTTTTAAATTGCGGATATTTTTATTTCGATTGGCTTTAGATTTTCTGGTATTTTGTGAAAAACGGTTCAGTGACACCGAGATTTTAGGACAAGCAAATATTGAATATAAACAATAAAATGTTGATGGATAAACTTAAAATGCAAATTATCAATTGACTTAATAAGGCAAATGAATTGTATTATTTTAACCGATGCGAATCCAGTCTAATACTAATCAGCAGCATCAACTTTTTTAGCACATATTAGGCGCTTTAATACGGAGCTATAAACGGTCAAGAAATAATAAACTGGGCTAATAAAAGTGTTCAGCTGGTTTAGAAATTCCCAGAAAAAAACGGCGAAATTTTATTGGTGATTATACGTTTAGAATGTTCTTAGTTAAATATGAGTCTGCAAACATATGAGCATAACAGTCTTCTTTTGTTAAAAAACATCGAAACTATAAAATTCGCTTGATCAGGACTTGAAGCGGAAATATAGGTTTCGTAGAGCTAAGCCAATATGCAATCGGATCGGTTTCTTATCTGTTTGTATAAATGCAAATAAGCTTCAGCTTACGATGATTATAGTCAAGGCAAATCAGGTCGTTATTTATGTAAATTGGCCATGTTTCATTTCGAATATGGAATTTTCGGGTCTTTTATTCTAGAACTGTGGATAACTATAGATGGTGTCTAAAACGAGGAATGCAAAGTGCGAATCAAAAGATTCGATATAAATGTTGTAAACCAGGTTTCGCCGGTATAATAAAAAACACTTAAAAAGATCGGAGATTTAGATTAAGGGTTTTAAGAAGCCGTTCGATTTCGAGACTAATTGAAAAATCAGCTTCGCCAGTACTAAATGCAATGATTCTATTTATTGTTGTTTACTCCGAAATGCGCTAAATGTTTATTTGTTTCAGCTTTTGGTTTTAGCGGTTTATGCAAATCAGCAACTGAACAAGTTTACGCTCTCTGGCAAAGTAACTTTGTTTTTTTGTTGCGGTTATTTTGTTTAACGATTGCTCACGTTATTTGTTTGGCCCCAAATGTCCAAATGCCATTTGTTTCGTTATTGTTTTTTTAGTTTCGGCTTTGGTTTGTCGTATGCAACAGGTGGGCATTTTCAAGAGTGCCGCCGCACAAAATAAAAAAAAAAAGGCACAAGTATTTGGCGAAAGATCTATGCAAATTCCAATACTTTTGCCCGGCTCACAGTGCGTATACGCGACGGTCTGAAATGCGACAGGGGCGTGAAGGACCAGTTGGTTCAGTTGGATGCACGGTCAGTTGGCCATTAAACAGATTACATGTTTGGCCACTGATTCACTGCCACTAAGAGGCGCTTAAACCCGGCGACAACAACAAACGGCGGCGATAACAACTGCAATCAGCGCCTTCTGCACAGCGACCAATTGCTGGCCATCATTTAAAGTAAAATTATTTAACTTTTAATGAGTCAATATACTTTGTTTTTTGTTCTTATATTCTTATTTATATTTCACTCCCAAAAAATTGTCAGTTGATGCAGTAAAGAAACCTTTTTTACTTAAACTACTAACTTTTATTATTATTGCACTTAGGCGTTCTTTAAAAGACTTTCAAATGCTTTTTTATATATTACTATATGTCATAAGCACATATTTTTTTCCAGTGTCTTGGGCGGAGGCTGGCTTTGGAGGCGGAAAAAAATGTCCAGACAAACACATCGCCGGCCAAATGGATGCACAGGCATGCTGGCGAAGGCAGTTCAAGTGCACATGGGCAACATGAGCTGCAATTCTGCGATGCTGTGATGCTGCTTGAATAAACAATTGGCGGGCTTTGGGCAGTCGGCGTGCAAACAACGCGACTCTTGTGGCAGAAAATGGCTAAGGGGGGTTGTGGGGGAATACCCCCATCCAAGGGGGGGGGGGGGTAGGTGGAGTGGGGGTTAGGGAACCACAGGAGACAACACGTTGCAAGTTCGATAAATGGCCCGGCTCTTTAAAATAAAGTTTGCTTGCAATGGCTTTCTGATAAGGCTGACTAAATTACGCATACGCCGCATGTGCCCGCGTCGCAGTCGCAGTCGACGTCGGCAGCGCTCTCTCTCTTCCTCTGCCCACACACACACACACATGCACACACACTCTCTCTCTGGCGCTTTTCACTCACTCTCTCTCTCTCTCTATTTTTTTCGTTCAACAACTTGTATGAATGTGTTTTCAGTTTATCCGGCTTTTTGGTTTCGAGCCTTGCGAGCCCTTTGCGTTGCAACTATATCAACTGCTTTCCAATTTATTTATAGAATTTCAAATGAGGCGCCAGTGCGTAGTTGTTGCTGGAGAATTATGCTTAGTTTTATTACGTATAAATAATTAAGATGGCCAACTTGCCACAGCACATGTGGGACCAGGGGCATATGCTCGCTATGTTTTCCCGCCCAACCAATTTTTCGACTTCTCCGCACTTGCGGCCTTTGCTTGCCACACATAGCGTTTAAAGCCGCTGGGGAACTAATTTGTGCTGCTGTCCTGCCATTTTTCCCTCACCGAAAAGTTAAACGAAAGTGTTGCCCCGTTTGGTTCGTCTCTCCAGTTGGCCCTATTTATAGCCAAGTGGTCGCCGCAAAGACGACGACAGCTGGGAAAAGACGGAAAATGCAGAAGCCCTAAGCACCTGCAGTCACAGTCCCATGCAGCGGAAAATTGCGCTGCAACTGGCGAAATTGCGCTTTGATTTCACTCGCAGGATACTTTAAGTATTGCTCATAAAACGGATATGATGTCATGTATACTTCCAGTCTTTCAGAATGTGAATCACAAATTATACAAAATGCATACAAGAAAATGCATAGGAAACTAAGTAAAATGCTGAACAGATTTATTGTTTAAAGTATTGTTACTGAAACTATAACTACAGTTGGGCTTCTTAAATATAATCACTTAAATTTAATTTAAATTTATTTTATTCATGTTATTTACACAATTTTGCTTTGAAGCAAGTCAATTAAAATTTCTACTTCTATTTGCACACCAAACACTGGATCAGCAATACAAAGTGGCGCTAGTTGTTTACTAAATCGAGTTTTCGATTTATTTTCCAGCTGCTAAACCGCATCTAAAAGTTGTCTACCAGTTCGAATGCCTTCAAACAATGCTTTTAATTGCATTTCGAATTTTTGCGTTCCGCCAGTATCTGCATCCGTATCTGTATCGGTATCAGCGACAAAAGTATCTGCCAAAATGTATTTACCATAGGCGGAAAACGGTAGCATTTTGATTTTGACATTCTCCCGCTGCCAACTGCGCTGCCAACTGCGCTGCCGGCTGCCTGCTCTCACACACACACAGTCGCCGGCAGTCGAAAGTTTCGTTTTCAGGCCTCAGACTCAGTCTCAGTCTGAACGCTGAACGGAGCGCATCGCAGGGCACCCACACGCGAATTGAGTGCCGGCCACACCGAAGCGTGCTCCCCTGCGAAACGAGAAAGATACAACTCGCGATTTCGCCGGCTGAGATTGCTACACTGCGAAAAAAAACGAGAGTGTGCGTTGAAAAAAATATAAACATAAAATATAACTAAATATTTCATTGCAAGAAGTGTATAAAAATGTGTTACGAATCAAATTTTAAACTGATTTAAATAAACTTGCAGACTTGAGCATGCTCAAAGTGTATACAATATTAAATCTAAAATTAAACACTTGGAAAAAATTGTGTTATTATAAAAAGCACATCGTAAACAATTTTAATCAAGAATCACATCAAAAAGTCACATAATTTGTATTTCATATTAGTGTCAATTATTTTTGATAAAGCTTTTGATTTACGCAAAGCAGAATATAGGCCCACTTTTAATGAATGCAATTTATATATACCTTTCTGATTTCTATTTCATAACATTTAAACCAAATCCCATAAAAACTTATAACATAAAACTTTAAACAAAGCACCATAAACATTTATGACATTTTAACCATACATTATTACAATGCAGACTAGTAACTTGTAGTTATAGTGTACTTTTGATTGCGAAATTCAAAAGTATACTTTGTGTTTTGCGTTCAAAAGTCCTTCGGACTGCCTTTGTGGCTCCTGCTTTGTGCCATTATTGGATTGGACAATGACTGGCCAATGTCAATGCCATCTCAAATGACCAATCATTGTCATTGTTCCATTGATCTTCCCCACGTATAATGCCCATGTATAATGTCCTCGTTTTGTGTAGTGTAGTGAGTTACAAGAACGGAATACCCGAGAGTATATATAGAAAAGGAAACCGGCGCTTAAAGAAAAGTGTCCAAAGGCTTTGTGAGAAGTGTCCTGCTGCTGGCAACTGTCGCCCGAAACTATGCAGCAGTGAAAAAGGCCCACTTCCGCCAGGAAAAACGTGGAAATATTCAGTGGCATTCAACCAAGGAGACTGAGGTAAGTCCGCCAAACTATTTTAAGCGATTACCCTTTGATGGTCACGTATATGGGTTTACGTCCAAAAATTCCATATCCATATTGCCCACAGAAAGCCACTTGAAGTCGGGCATTTCAAATGATAATTGGAAGTGCGGGAAATGCATTTTTAGCCTGTCGTAATCTCGGCCAACGATTAGCGTTTGCTTTTATTTACTTACTAAATAACATTTAGTTTTCTGTATTTCTGCCGATATCATAACCCATTCATGACGACAAACAAAATCGCCGACAAACAAACAAAGCAAAAACAACGGCAATGAACTGAAAATTAACTATGCATATTTGCGCAGCTCATTAACAAATATAACTTAGAGTCTATAGGTTTAGGAGCAGAAGCAAATTCGGCTTTTTGTTGCCCTTGACGGATTTCGTTGGCCATCTGTTGGTTCAAATATTGGCAGTGTGTCTGCAATCTTGGCTCAAAATCAGCCAAAATGTTTGCACATTTTATTCACGTGGGGATTGACTTACTGATAAATCAGCACGTAAATTCTGAAAATAACTATTGATTTGCTTCTTCAGAAAAAGCGGTAAGGCGTTAAATTGAAAATCATACAATCATCATAGTTAATGCTAAAAAATAAAGAATATTTAAATGTAGCCATTGTTACAGAGTTTCTTTTAGACATTTTCGCATAACATCTGCAGTTTTTCTTCGCCAGATTTGTCTGTGTTTTTTTGTACCCCCAATATTTTGCCGGCATTAGGAGTTTAACACATTAATGATCTTTCAACGGCATTAAGTCGATTGAGTCTGCAATACATCAGCGGAAATTGAAGCTGTCGATGGGGCTAGTCAATAAGTCAACTTATTCGCTTGAGAACTTCGCGATTTATGGGGCTCAGCTTTATATATGTGAGTTTAATACGCGATAATTGCATATTGCAATCATGTCGAAATAAACTTGTAATTATTGCATATAAATCTTGAGTGAGAGCTGTCGCAATTCTGTGAATCTATAATTATTTCATGGGTGGCTTCTGCGACAGTTTAAGTTTAAGATGCATGATGTGCAACCAACTTAAATCGGTTAAGGGCAAAAAAAAAAAAAAACCTAGAAAAGTAACTCGAATGTCGAATGGAATGATTATACTCTTTTCCTAATGGTTTGGCACTGCATGATATGCATAGAAAATGATGTATTTAAATTTAAAGAATCCGGCGGCTGACTTATTGATCTTTGTGAATATTCTGGTTTTTAGAACTTTTACCCGCCGGATTTTTTATATCCATGCGAACTGAACTAACTTGTCCTAATTAAATGACAAATGCCCCGAATTTGGCAGGAAAAAAAAGTTGTGACAGCAAACATTTTTGGCACACATTTGTGCTAACATTCGTGGGCTTGACTGTTGAAAGTTCCCCCTTTTGTTGCGATTTTTTGTTGCGATTGTGTTGCGATTTTGTTGCCACTGTGTGACTCTAATTCACGGCAACAGCAACCGGCAGCAACAACTGGCCGAAAAGCAAATGTACTTTGATGTAATACACATAAACATTTTGCAAAAGGGAATGCCACCAATATTAGTTACACAAGCTCAGCAAAAGAAAGAGAAAAAAATATACATCAAAAAATAGTAGTAGGCTTTGTAAATGGAACTAGAACAATGTGTGCCAATTTAAGATTCTGTAACGAAAACAAGTATAAATCTTCATGAGTCAGTCGCAGCGAAACAAGCATGACTTTTCACTAAAAAAGCGATAAATGCAAAAATGTAGAAATTAATTAATATTGGCTACAAATTTGCATGTGACCCCCACACACACCCCTCGATGTCGTCATATTTTTGCCACTTGGCAGTGACTCAGGCATAAAAGTGAGTGAACAATCGCTGCAGTGATAACTGGAAGAACTTACGTCTCAATTAGGTCACTTGTGAATGGTAGTGCGCGATTTTAGTTCGATTCGCGCACTTGCAAAATATTTAAATTAGAAACATGCCCGGTATCCGCAACTTGTTGCCCCATAAGTGCCGCATACTCGCATCTCATAATAATATTGTTTAATGAAACCAGGCAGTTGGCGATGAAAGATCGCGAGGGTCCCTCGGTAACCAGCTGTCTGCAACTAAATGCTGCACATGAAAAAATAATTGGTAATTAAAAAATATTGTAATTCTGGTGGGTTTATTACAGTTATTAATTCGTATTTTTAAAATCGTTGGGGTGTGTTTTTCTTATGGGATTTTCAACATATTAGTTTCCTAAGTGACCCATGTTTTAGCCGAAATTAATATACACCCTTAGGATTCAAAGATTGTTTTAAAAAAATGTAGAAAAAGGCTTTACAAAATTAAATAAAAGTAAATCATTGTTCAGCTTCATAACGCTGTAACTGTAATACATTTTTTCCAGTGCACAGCTGTAGTAAACTACTAAATCAAGTAGCCAAGCAGCTCCAAAGGTAACAAAATTAACAAAATATATGCCGCAAAATAAATAGCCAGAAGACGAACAGGTTTGGGGCATTAACGCGGCCTTACACTCAGATTGACTTTCCGTTGCTAAGATGCCAAGATGCTGAGTTGCTGAGATGTTGAGATGCAGATGCATTTGCATCCCACAGAGTCGTGTTATTGGGCTCCAAGTGAAAATACGTGTCCGTGTTTACATAAATATTAGCCTCGCAAGTGTTGCGCATAATTGTTGTGCAAGATGGGCGTGAATTATTTGCGGTGGGCGTGGCATGCGGGCATTTGGATTAGTTTAATCGGCGATTTGCATTTGAGGCTACTTTCCCACGATCCCCGCGGCATAGTATCGCATTTTTGATAAGCTTTGGGTTTATATTTACACTTTTATATTGCATTTATTTGTGTGTGTTCCCGGAATAAAATCTGCTGCCATTTCAGTAAGTCAACATTATTTCGCTGACCTTGCCATTAAATATTTTATCGTTGCTTGTTTTCCGCTTGTGTTCCGTTTTTTTTTTTCGGAACTTGTTGTCATTGTTTATAAATGCAGGACAATGGCCATTGTGTCCTGTTGTTTATGCATTCGCATTGCAAATAAACAAAGACATTGTCTTTGATCATAATTCGCAGTGACTGGTCTATACTTTCGTCACCTACAAAAACCATTTAGATGATTACCCCCTTTCATGACGCCTTCTAATTGCCCGTGTACGATGGCAATCTGTAGCTAAATCATGCCAATTTAATTTATGCAAAACGTTAAGCGCCGTCACCTGAGCTTGGCGCCTCTCAATCAGTTTTTTCGATCGATTCCCCGTGTTAACAATAATTGCCGGTCGCCGCCTTTGAACGCGTGCGCAACGCAACCTGTTTAATCTGAATTTGCTCACCCAATGTGGGCTGGAATACATATATTTATATATATATATATTCATTTTCGGCTACTATCCGATCGATCGAAAGACAATTAGCCAAATAAGTCGACGGACAGCAAAAAGATCGTACCCCTGCCCGCGTCTTAATTAATTGGCATTCATTGTGTGTGCCGGCGACTTGATGCGTTGCCAAGTTGGCAGCGATTAACCGCCTCGATTGGCGCGACAAAGGAGTTATGCAAAAAGTGCAGGTCGCTGCGACTACACTGAGCGAAAAATCACGAAATAAGGTTAGTTTATGCATTGATATGGCAGCCATAGAGCGCTGGAAGGGAGCAGTTTAAAGGGAAGAAGCTTAATATAAAACTGAAATGAAATAACTTACACAATTAAATGTAATTGTATGCCACAAATTCAATTTTATTTTGGTGTATCACTAATTAAGTAAACAAATAATAATAATCACCTAGCAAAGCATACACATAACATACCAGTTACAAAAAGTATCTTTCTGTGCCACTTATCATAAATCGCGAATGACTTTTTATCAGATCGCTTACAGTTTGGAGTCTGGTTTCCATCGGATTGCGGTTGTCCTCCAGCCGGCGATCTTTTTTTCAACTTCTCATTCGAAAATTTATGCACACTTTGGAAATTGAAATTCATGCAAACTCATTGGCTAGACGTCAATTTGACGTAATGGGAATTACTTTACATATTACGACTAAATTTGCTTGGGAGCTTGCGTGCAATTACTGCACATATTTATTCTCGATCAGTATCGTCTACTTCGAGTGGAAACTAGTTCTCCGTCTAACGATCTTAGTTCTCAGCCACGATTTGAATTTCTAAAAAAAAATAAAGCGAATTATAAACAAACATAAATTAATTTAATAAATGGTTTTTTCATGCCACACGTGCCATAGGAAAGTTTCCGATAAGAGAAGTAGTAAAAAATATGAAATATTTTTGGTTTTTATCATACAGTTTTTGATAACATTTTGGCAGTCGTTTCTATATTAGCATATATATTTGTAGAATCCATTTGATATTAACTACTGGCTTGGTGTATCATTAATATTAATCATAGCTTATCAACGAATTATTGTACTGTTTAAGCAAACTAGACAGATGGTTCAATGCGTCAATGTATCAGTTACCCAAACAGCAATTTATACATTTTTGACCTGCAGATTTATACTCCCAAGTAGATCAAGAAAGCTATTTCTCTGCTGTTTCCATGTGTCCAAAGTTATTTATAAATTTACAGTCCAGCAGCGATGAAAACTCATCCAATGAACCTGTTCGTCTCGTGATCGTCATAAATTCACATATAATGTGCATGCTTACAAAATATGCTATACACTCTTGAATTCGCATGAGGAAGACGTCTCTTTGATGGTCCAGCTGTCCAATAAATTCTAGACTGGCTGTGAAAACAACAGATTACACTATGAAATCATACGCTTATATGTAAATGTTACTTATTAATTAATTATTTTTTTTGTTTTTGCTTATATAGCCAGCGACAATGAGCTAAATACGCGAGACGTGTGAGCATTTTAATATATTTATTTATTACATCAATCCATTATCTCCGGCAGGGACACGTCGTCGGGTGTTTTGGGTGGGGGTCACTTAGTCGCCTCTGTGGATGGAGGTATGAAGGCATGGAGGCATTAATGAAAGCCATTTCAATTAGGCGAAGAAGTAGAAACCTTTGACTAACAGCCACGTATGCGTAATGCTCCTTTAGCCCGGCGAGGATGTGACTTATCGACATCTATCGTGTCCTGGCTTCCGTTTCCTGCTTTTGGCAGTCAAGCGCCACTCGACAACTCGCTACTTAACCTTTCAAGGAGTAATGCCATCACCTCCATCCATCCACCACCTCTTTCCATCCACTCACATTGATTATTAACTGAAGTCCGGAACGCTTTATTGCCGCCTTTCGTGTGCGTGTCCTGGCACGGTGATGCTGCCTGGCCCCCGGAGCAACCACATCCATTCCAAATGGATATTAGATTTCGTTTTGGCCCAGGACACCGAGTCCGGTTAATAGATTTTTTTGTGCTTATCTGGTGACAGGGGAACTCGCAGCAAGCTCATTGATTGCCAATCAAGTGCAATCAAATGGGCTTCGTTCGCCCAGCTTTAATTCCCGGCTTTAATTCGGATTTCTTGCCGCACTTCTGCTGCCAAGCTGATAACGGGCTTTTGGCCATAAATACGTTTTTTCCAGCCTGTGGCAAGCTCATATCAGTTGCCGCATTACGCATACGCCACCGAATCCTAGACCACAAAACTAGCATGATGAATGTTAACCCACTCCCATAGTCCGTACATTCCATTACTTGCTTTTCTTTGTTTTTGCGGAAAAAGAGACATCTCGCTATATACACATTAAATACATTTTCCCGCCAACATTTTAATTTTATGCGAAAATGAAGCAATAACAACAAGCATAGATATGGCAATTTGGAAATAAACTGAAATGTTTATAGGTCTTTTATGGGAGACCATGCAGTTGGCCCTACATCTGTGGGCACAAGGTCATCGCAGACAAATGATTCCATCAAAAGTGGACAGACTGACGGACGAATAATTGTCTTCCCGACAGCTGTCGTCCGCTGAAGTGTGAACATAATGTCTATTTTTAGAGCGATCAAAATTTGCGTTGTGAAACTTTACGCCTCTGTGTTCTCTAGACCCTTGGGAATTTTTCTATACGTCTCGAAAGTTATAGAAAACATTGGAGGACATCATTTTGGCTCATCAAGTATGAAACCAAAAATTTCCATGAATATCAAAACAAATAATTAGTCAGTTTTCTGGCGGCGACTGGTAGCCAGAATTTTTATGAACTTTTGCTCCATTTCGAGTTACACTTTTTTTTTTGTGCATTGCGTGGCTGGCCGAATGCCAGCAAATGGAGATATGAAAAAGTATTCAGAGGCAACTTCGCTGTAGGAAGTCGATTTTCGATACCAGACTGCGTGAAATGCAACGGCCACCCAGTCAACCTTGAATCCCGTGTTGCGGGCAAAGAGTTCAACTACCTATTTTGGGTTTTTGCGTTGCCAAAGATCGCCGATCATTATTTATACATTTTTGGCTGAAGTGTCCGGTGAAAAAAAAAAAAAAAAAAAAAACACACACACATTGCATGCGAGATAAGCGGCAAAGAAGCTATAAATAAATGCAAAGCATTATAATGACAGCAATAACGAACACTCTGATGCCTCGGCACACCCCATTCATCAAGTTCGATGGGACACGCACGGCCACAGCCTCAGATCTGGATCTCTGGATATTCAATCCCAATCCCATTACGAATCTGTATCCGAAACGCCTCATGATGCACATTTCATTGAACTTTTTCGCTGTCTGCGCCTTCGATTCTTTTTTTTTTGTTTTTGGGATTGCGACAACATGTTGCACATGGCCGCCTTCCAGCTAAGTGCAATGTGAGTAGCACTCGTCGCTTAGAGATTATTTAAATCACTTGCCGGCAGCTGTTGCATAAAAAAATGAGATCTAGAAACTATCATAAATTATTTACAAAGGAAAAAATACTCGATTTTAAGGGGAAGATTTATAATAATCACAAAACTAATTTATTAGAAAGAGAGAACTTAACTTAAACGTAAGATGCAGAAAAATATAAAAATATTAATATCTCGAAGTGATTTGTTTAGAAATTTTTAAGATTTAGAATATATGACATATGGCAAGAACATTTTCTCCAAGTGTAAATAAAAAGGGGAAGTACTTTGTAGAAAAATAAAAGCGGGATGCAAGTGGCACACTGGCAGTTTTAGCTTCTGCTCCTCCGAAGCTTCAGCTTCCGAGGCATGTGGCCAATTAGTAGGACTGCAACTTAGCCACGTTCTTGAGAAGATCGGGGTCAGAAAGTAAAAGTAAAAGTAAATGGGAGTAGGAGTGGGTACCACAACCGAGATCAGTGCATATTTATACTTTTTGGTATGAATGTTTTTTGTGTCTGGCGATTCAGTTTTTATGTTGCCATTTTGCCAGCATCATTATCAAGGGAATTAACCCAAATGCTAAACACAGAGATGATGCTTTTTTGTGGATCAGAAGGAGTCGTAAAAGGGGAAACTGCTGATATTTATACCACCCAAAATATACAGCAAAATTTACAAAAAGCCCGTTCGAAAAATTCCTAGTCAGTAATTCGGTTATTTATTTGCCCATGTTTGAGGCATTATTAATCGCTTGTCTGCGGCAGTAAGCCTTTTAAATAAAAGAGGATTTTTTCTTATCTATATTGCATTGTTTGCCATCGATGCTGTCAGTAAGTCAAATATATTATTTTTGCACATTTTTCCCAGAATGTTTCAACGACCCCAACTGTGAGATTCGTATAGATGTATACTTTTTGAGGTATTACCAGGAATATTGGCAAGTTCAATGCTCTGAAGTGCTGTAGAGTTGGATTGGTAAATAGTGAACCTGCAATTTGTTTGTGTTTATTTGGCCATACTTCAAGCGCATGTAGAAATTTGGCAAAAAATATAATATATTGCATCTGCAAATGACACGATCAATGTGTTTTTTTTGTTGCTAAGCAAATATTTCCCCTTGATAAGTGCTTCTTTGCGATATTTAAAATAAAATTTCATCATTTCCCACTCTGTGAACTTTTCATGCGGTAATTTCAGTTTCTGGGCCAGACTGCGTGTCTCTATCATCCATTTATAATTACGGTATTATGTCTCTGCAATCGAAACCCACTCTTCACCTCCGATTTTGGTTGCCAGCTGGCCAATATCGAATTACGCTTTGGGCCTTTATCGCTCATCCATCCAAATCCAACACTCACACACTTTTAACCAGCATGCAACAGTTGGTCCTGGCTTGAATGTCTTTGGGGAATTGGTTGCTGTTTGCTCTAAATGTGGCAACTTGTAACGGGTGTTTTTTTTAGAGGTATAGAACTTTAAGTTGGCATTACTGTTCAAGATGGCGACCGATTTAACAGCTGTCAAGTGATTTATTCTCAGTTTGGTTTGGCAATTCGTCATGCGTGCTTACAAAATCCAACTCGTGCAAGAATTGAAACCAAACGATCATCAAGCAAGGCGTAGATTCGTCGAATGGGCCCAAAACGAGATTGCTGTTGTTCCCGATTTTTCATAAGCCTCCAAGATCTTGTGATTTAACACCGCTAGACTACTTTTTGTGGGGCTATGTAAAGTCATTGGTCTATGCGGATAAGCCACAAACGCTAAACCATTTGGAAGACAACATTCGCCGTGTTATTGCCGATATACGGCCAAATGTTGGAAAAAGTCATTGCAAATTGGACGTCCAGATTGGACTACATCCGAGCCAGCCGTGGCGGTCATATGCCAGAAATCATATTTAAAATGTAATGCCACAAGATTATCTTTCATGTCAATAAAATTCATGTCAATCGAATAATCCATCGTTGTTTTATTGCAATTTAAAGTTCTATACCTCTAAAAAAAACACCCTATATTTCGATGCATTGTCGTTTATTTATGCAAAGCTGTTTGTAAAATATTTTCACCTTAAATGAAGGCACTTAAAATGTTAAACATTCAGCCCAATCACTTCTTTGCTTTTGTGTGTGTGGGTGTGTGTACGTGTACGAGTACGTGTACGTGTACGTGTTAGCCTTAAAAATATATAAAGTCAAATTGGGCATGTAAATCCTTTAAATCAAACAAAAGGGCGAATTGGGCGTTGCAAATAAAGCAGAGCCAATAAATGTCGGCAGGCGACACGCCAGCTGACAGGCAACTTTTTGCCCCCTCGTTCATCAACATCCCGAACACCATCCCCAACCCCAAACCCATCCCCATTTCCATTCCCAACCCAGTCCTCGCAGCAAGTACATCACAAAACAAATTGGAAAACATAAAATCAACAAAGCTAATAGTTCACTTAGGGGCGCAGAAGCGGGGACAAAAAAGTGCGCGACGAACCAAACAGGGCCCTAGGGAAAATTTGCTAGTGAAAGCCGAATACGGAATACTCTATAATAAATCATGGAAAATAAATCCAATAAAAAATTTCGAAAATCTTTATATATCTATCTATTTGTCTTTAGTTAAGTTATCTTGAGTTTTACTGTTCTTTAATATGAAATAAAATTAAAAGAGATTATAGCCCATAAACTTCTGTCTGAGTTGCAGAATGAATTATATACATACAAATAAAACTTTAATGATTTCTACGAATTCCATTAACCCATTTGAAAGGGTATTTCACTGCGGCGTCTGTCTCTGCAGCAGTTGCTGCAGCTTTTCAGCCGCTTTTGCCGTCGAGGAAAGATGGGTCTTTGGTCCCTGTCGCCGGTTGAAGTGACATAGTGGCACAGTTTTGGTGCTTTTGCGCTTGGTCGTCGTCTGTGGCCAGGGAGCCCTTTCATATGCCCCTCAGTCATATTGAGCCGATTTACTATTGAAAATAAAATTTTATTACAATTTTCCCTCACTTTTTGTGCTCTTTACAAGGGGGTTTCCCTTCATTGAATATCTTACTTCCTTTTTTTTTTAAGGTCTTACCGCCTTTGAATGTGCAACGCTCTGACGACTTTTGAATTTGATGTGCGCAACTTTTTACGACACTAACCACCACCACTCAGAACTATTTTGATTTAAAACAAAAAATTGGCAGCTGTTGCTGCTAGTTTTGAATAAAATTTTATTGCTTATTGGTTTTGGGAATTGCATATGGTATTGGACCAAATGGCCTGCCATGCTTATGATCAGCGGATGCAAAAGCGGAAAATCATAATGACTCGTAAATTCATAAGTGAAATACATGGGCGCGCTTTGATTTTGTGGGGGGAGTTTTATTTATTATGACCGCTCTTTCGACACTTTCCTGGGCATTTACATGAGTCGCGCTCCGTCCACGCCCAAGTTTGCCGGCTAGGCCCCAATAATCGGTCGTACGTGCGTCCCATTCTAAACAAACAGCCGGAGTATTATTATTACTCGCCTCCCCGGGAGCCAGACAATCGGGCTCATACATATATACACACAGATAAGGGCACAGCAATAGGTCTTGGAAGTCTTTATAATACTAGAGTGATGCTTCAGATTTTGTTTTAATAGTTTTTGATTTAGAAAACTAATTAATTGTTATATTGTTTTTAAATGCATAAATTGATAAAAAAAACTAGAGCATTTGTTATTAAATGTATTTTTAAATGCTTATTATTGGTGCTGAAAAAAATGTGGAAATCAAACACCTAAAACAAATGTATGTAAATTAAAAAAAATGATTCTTCACAAGATCCTAGACTACTAATTTAATAAAACTTCGGAACTATTTATGCAACCGCAGTTGTGCTTGTATGGGGATCCCTGCTGGGGAGTGGGAATTTGTATCGGAGGGGGGGAGGTGAAGCTTGGCCAAAAGGGGTCGCCGCTGACATTGGCCACGCGGTCCATGTTGCACGTGATGTGCGGCTCGCCGTCTGTGAACTGCATAAACGCTGCCTCATTATGTCAGGGAGCCAATTGTGTGGAGAGCAAGAAACAGGAAAGACACGCCACCAGAATGGCCAGGAATTCGTATGATAATGCTTGAAAATCAAATATCCCCCCCCTCGGGGCGATTGTTCAATTTGTATGGCTGTTTGTTTTTGGCGCCTAATGATGCCATTAAGTGGCTGGTGCAGATTGTCGGAACATACGGCTTGGAGTCGAAAGACTGTTGGCCAAAAATGATGTAAGTGCACATATGTAGACAGCACTTGATGTGTGTGTGTGTGTGTGTTGCTGGTTGAAGGCTTTACGTTATTTCATTCAGAATGCGTTCGCATTGAAAGCTGGAGTAATTCTTCTTTTTTATACGTGACGCAATCGTTCACTTGTTTTCTATTTTATTCTATTTTTAAAGAAATTGCTAAACAATAAAAAACTGTGAGTCACAAATTCTGTTTGTATTTGATTGATAGAATTTGTAAAAATCAAAAAAAGTTTAAAGAAATTTTATTTTCTATTTTCTAATTCTTATTTTCTACATATTTCACAAGGCACGCAGTTAATACAAAATTTGTACTATTTTATAGCATTTCTTGTTAAAAAATGCTCGTACAAAAGATGCATATTATTCTGAACAATTAAGATATAGATCGGCGGTTTGAAGCAAGACTTCTTTTATGTGAATTGATGATTGAGCTCTTATACCCAATTAGTTGAACATTGGCTGCCGAAATATTTTGAGTCAGCTGTCAGCCACAAATTGAGACAAGAATACACTTTTAGTCGATGCTCGCAATTGAAAGTAATTTGCATTTCATACGCAGCAAAGTGCAGAGAAAGTGTCAAGCATAGTTTTTTTTTCTTTTTCGATTCTTATTGTTGGGCTGCTAAGTCGGTCTTGATAAATATTAATTGTCCACAGACATTTCGGGGTCAGCGACATAGTTTCCGAATGTAAATTGTATCTGTAGATTGGATCTGAGTGTTTGCTGGGTAACTGGCGCCCATTAATTGTGTTATATTATTGTGTTCAAATTATTCACACATGACGTTTGTAGCGCCTGAACTTTTCTTGGGAACTTTCAATAGAATGGCTTTATCAGGCTGCCCTTGGCAGCAGATAATTGCGTAATATGTAGAAGCTGGGCTCAGATAATGATTTATTGGCTGAGCGATTATAGCTTCAGTACTGAGTAGTTGACAAAATTTGTATTTATGGGATAATGATTCACAATGATCTCTGACATTTCAACTGGCACAGTGCCCCTCAAAAACAAAGTAGTTTTAATCTATGGCTCATTTGAGTTTTAGGTGTGTCCCCAAAATTTGTAGGTAAACAGATACACGGAAAAGTATTTTAAATTATCTATTGAACGCAATTAAAAACAATTGGGCACAAAAGAGCATTAAGCTAAATGCTCATTTAAAAAAGTTGAATAAATTTATTTATTTTTATTTATTTTGCATTAAGAATGAGACAACCTTTTTTTCAATGATCAAAGAGATCGTTTTGCTATGATAATATCAGCACACAATCGCATTTTATTTGTGTGTAGCGATCTGCCCTTCATAATTACCATTATTTTGTTAATCTTTCCCGGCGATCTGACTGCTTCGAACCCAATGAATGAATCATAGTTTTTTCTTCCGCCGAAGCCTACGATTTTCGTTTGGCGAATGAATGAAGACCGACCGCAAAGTTGTGTGGCTTCCAGATGAACTATCTTTTTGGGTGTGTGCGATGGCATGGAAATCGGAATCAGAATTGGGAATGGGAATGGGAATGGGACAAGGGCTTTGCGGTTTGCCGGGGAGGTAATTACAAAATGTTGCCAGCCAGCCAGCCCAGTTGGCCAAAACCGAGGAGGGATGCCCGTGTGCATATAATTTCGGCATTGAGTCAAGTGTGCGACTCGTGTTGCCAATACTGGTGGCCATAATTGCGGGCGGCGCATAAAGTGTCTGCGGTTGGTTTATTTCCACGCACAAGTGTCCGCAAAAGTGGTGGGGAGAATTGTATGCGAGTTGTGAATGCAATCCGAAACTGGCCACATTTGTGCATTGATTACCCGGCGAAACGGAAGTGCCGCTTTAATCTCATAATTTTACAGATTCAAATGGATGACAGCTTATGGTTTTTATTGCTTTTTTTGCAGACTCCCCATTCGAATCAAGATGCGTGTGCTACAATGGGTAATGTTTGCATTGGGCATGATTTGCATGCTTCTGGATCCAGTGCTTGGATCTTTTGAGTTGGTTGGACAGTCCATTAAAGGTTAGTGCGTCTCACTATTGTAGTTTTAACTTTTAGTATAAGCAACTACACATTGCGCTTAAGGTGTTAAATATATTAGGTTTCTGCTAATATTTTTAAAAGCATTTTTTAAACAATCTTTAGTTTATTGCAAGCTTTGTGGCTGAGTACGATTGCAGCATGTGGTATAGGTGTAGCATACTTTTGGGCACACACATTGCATGCCAGTGCACCTCAAACTGTAATATTCCAATATCGCAATGAGTGTGACTCTAACTCCAACTTGACTCCCTTTTCAGATGCTCTGGCCGAATACACGCTGACCGACATCATGAACAACAACCAATTTGCGGGCATCGAGTTTGGTGAGGCGGAGGACGGCTTCCCCGCCTTCCGCTTCCTGCAGACGGCGGACGTGAAGTCACCGTATCGGATGCTCCTACCGGAGAAGCTCTACGAGTTCGCCATCCTCATCACTTTCCGGCAGAGCTCGCTGAAGGGCGGCTACCTGTTCAGCGTGGTGAATCCGCTGGACACGGTCGTTCAGCTGGGCGTACACCTCTCGCCCGTCGTGAAGAACAGCTACAACGTATCGCTGGTCTACACGCAGGCGGACCAGAACATCGGCCGCAAGTTGGCCAGCTTCGGCGTGGCTCATGTGCCGGACAAGTGGAACTCGATTGCCCTCCAGGTGCTCAGCGATAAAGTGTCCTTCTACTACGACTGCGAGCTGCGCAACACCACTCTGGTCACCAGGGAGCCCATCGAATTGGTCTTCGATTCGGCATCCACTCTGTATATTGGCCAGGCGGGCTCCATTATTGGCGGTAAATTCGAGGTAAGTTCTGGCGGCGGCCAATTTGATTACGCCTTTGATCAGCGATCCATGGCAGGGGAATGATTTTCGAAACGCTATCGAGCACCACCTACCACTTGCCCAATATTCAAGTGAAGTGCAATTTTATTACCGTAAGGGTGAAGTTTGGAAATCGATTTTAAGTGGATCTTTAATTTGTGGTCAGCACCGCAATGGTTTATTCTTGGAAATCAATATTTTGTGGACTGAAACACGACCTAATTGTTCATTCTACAGTTTGTTGCTGAGAATGTATAATAATAGAATTATTATTGTAATAATGGAAAATATTCATTTGTGTCAAGTTAAGTTAAGTAAAGAAAAACTCAAATATTTTTAAGTGGGTCGAGGTAGAACATTTCTGAATTAAGCTTGAGCAAAGTTAGCAAATTGTAGAAGGTATTTTCTTGCTGTGCACTTCCATTCAGCAATAGCTGAAAGCTTTTCACCACTCACCACTTGAGTCGCCCCAAAAGTGGCGCCACTTGGCCATCTGGCGGAAAAAGTTGGCACTCTCAGTTGGCACTCAAAAGGCACTCAAAAGCGTATCGTATACGCCATGTGGGCTTTATTGCGTATACCCCCCGTTGGCCGGCGAATAACTCACTCGCTTCTCAACTCCCGATTCTCTCCATTGAGCGCATTCAGCGCTCGTTGAGATTCAGCCAATGAGTGAACGAGTCGAGCTGGCACGAGGAGCAATGTGTTGTCTGTGGCCCGAACAGATTGCTGTGATTTGATGGGCCTCCTTGGGCTGCGAGTGCGTTTACCTTTTCAGTTGCGTTCGCGTTTTCCAGCAGTTCAGATGGCCACGCGGCCGGTTTTAAGATGAGCCCATCGTTGCTGCCGTGCGGTCGGTACTCGTCCTCGTCCACATCCACATCCTCGTCGTCTTTGTCGTCTTCGTTCAGGTCGTCCTGCTCGTCTTGCTCGCTCTGGTTAGAGGACGTCGTGAGTGCGGTGGCAGCTGGTGGCACAACTACCACTACCAATACTACTTTTGCTATTGCTGCTGTAGCTATTATAGGGCCAAAAACAACTGCGAATGAAGCCCTTGTGCTGGCTTAGCCGCAAAAAATGAAAGTGATTTATATGGCCAAATGAAATATGCTCGCCTAAGTGAACCGACCGGCCCGGAATTGAGTCAATTAAAATTCAATTATGCGACCAAAGATGAAGGAGAGGCCGCGCAAGCGTTTGAAAACCGTTCGACCGCTGAACTCCTGACTGAACCGGAAGTTTAAACTGCCATTGAAGTGTGTTCCCCAAGCATAATCCAAGCAATCGATCATATCACAAGTGGATAAGAGAGTACATATCGTGTAACACTACAAAAGTGGGTTAAATTCCAGACTAGTGAGACTTATCAACGGCAAGGATATACGCCAGATATCAAAACTGCAATTACTTTTACCCTTGTTCTGCTTGTCAGCGTCGTCGTTCTGTGTCTTCGCGTTGCAACTGCCGGTTGTAAAAGTTCAAGAAGTGGTGGCAAACACGAATATAAACCCAAACACTGTCCAAAAAACCCCCACCAAAATAAAAAACTCCACTCAGCGAGCTTGTTCGAATGGAAATCAATCAATTGCACAATGCCAGAATGCAAGCGGTGTAAAAAAGTGAATTAATTGCACAGCACGACGTCAAAGCTAAGAAACATAACAAACAGCAATTTAACAATAAAGAATAAAATTGCGCATAAAAGCACCACACGACACGACTGTCATTTGTAATTACAAATGAGCAGGAAAAAAAGTGGCATACATAATTCACAATTACAATAAATTTTAAAGCAAAACACATACCTATAAATACAGCAAAGTATTTGCCATTAAATTATCTGTGATTTTTGTCAACATATTAAATATTTTGCGTGCGCGTGATTAAACTCCCATATCCCATATTCGTATCCCATAATTTAAAGTGAATAGTTGTGAATGGTCCCAGTGCGTTCGGCTTGAAGGTAAATATGGCCAGTTGGCCAGTTGAAATAAGACCTACTTCGTACACACACAAATGGTTTGGAAAGTCGCCCATCAAAAAAGAGAACATGGTTCGCGCATAAATTGTGTCAAGCTTGGTGGGGTCGGGAAAATAAAGCCCCTTTAGTCCAGCCAGCCATGGCTAAAATAGGCAGGATATAGGGCCGCATGGATTGCCCTGGCATGCCTAAATCAATGGCAAACTCATTAAGCGCCGGCGAAAACAGTTTTTGCCCCGACGCGTCACTAACCACTGACAGAGTTGGCCAACTCCCGCCTTCTAGCACCCAACTCCCATACTCCCACAATTTTCCCTTATTCCCGAGCAGCCAATGCGCCTGCATATGCATATTAAAGCAGCACGGGGCGTATGCGTAAGATGTATGTATACATTTATAATATTGTGGGCTGTCCTGGCCGCCTTTGTCTCCGCCTTCTGCGTCCCGCGTACTTCGCATATGGCCGAAAGGCAAAGGAAAATACGTTTTATTTATTAAATAAAATAGGACTGGCAGTCGAGGCTCTCTTTTGCTCGTGCTGGATTTTAATAGGCATCGTGTGGTGGATCAAACAAAAGGCGCGTTGGCATAAAGAGCGAAAGTTAACCCTTCAGAAAAGTATGCTAAGCATACTGAAAAGTATCTCTCTACGGCTGAAACTTTAAAGACCTTGGCCATTTCGACTGCATTTAATTGCACAAGAGGCACAGCAAAATTTCAATTACAAAACAAACTTTGCTCTGCACAGCTTCTTGGCCAAAAGAGATCATAAATATTCATGTACCAACCAACTGGGTGCATGTGTGGGTCTGTGTGTGTGTTTTCACTGCTAATATGCATTTAAATATCAGAGGATGATTGTTTTTGCTGTTGCACGTTGAACATTGACTTGCGTCAGCTTCGCTTTCAGCAATATGTAATTTTGATTTGTAAATTAAACAATTTATCATCATAATAGAATATTAGAATCTATTATGCTGGCACAATTTCAAAATTCAATTTAAAATGTTTATTTACATATTTGGTCAAGTACAGCCATCTACCAGCTACCAACTGCCAATCAATTGTTTTGGAAATTAGTTTTCAACAAACACTCAGGTCCACTGGTTCATTCTGCACTCGTCGGAAATTGAACAATTTTTTAGTGGTTTGTTAGTTCACAGTTGGTCAGTAAACAACATTTGGGTTGAGAAGCTGGCAATACTTGTCGTTGATTTAAATATATTCTCTCTTTTTCGCATTTTAAGAAATATGCAGGCAATACATAAAATTGGGCAATGATGTAATAAATAATTGAAAGCCAGGCGGTTTCTTTGATTCCTCGAGCATTATTTTACGACGGATCTGGTTTTCGATACTCATTTACCGCATATATTTCCGCTTGATGGACGGCCATGAGAGTTTTTACCCCAAGGCAATAACACATGTACATACCTTTTGTGCTTATGTCCATAAATGGGTTTTTTATTACGTCTAGAGCTGCAGGCCATTAAAATCGTACATATTCGTTGCCTATTTTATGAATCTGATGGGGGCTGTTGATTTCTGGAAGCCCCATAAAACCCTTACAAAATAATGTGAACCGAACGAAGAACACACATCTTCAATGACACAAGGGTACGCAGAGAGCAACGACAAACTATGATTATTTTGTAATTTTATAGCTGGTAGCTACCCCAAAAGGGGCGAAGAGCCATCGCAACCAAATGGGGCGTCACCAATAAACATAAATTATGCAAATTTTTGACTTTAATTATATGAGCTGATAGCACCGCCCCATAATTTTTTGGGTTGTTATTAATTAGGCAGAGAATTCATGAGCGCGTTTTAATCATTGGGAACACGCGTCTCAAGGAAACCCCCATATGATGTGGATTTCTTGGGACTTCTGTAGATATATATGAGAATATATACATGTGTAGATGGGAGGAGCTGTCGGGCTTATCGATCAAACGCTTACAAAAGTCACAAAGGCCTGAGGTTAGACATTAGACATTTCTAGCACTGACGGTTTGTTTTGTTCCGCCTTCATTTTAAGGATACATGTGTGACACATATCCCACTCCCAGCATTCATTTCTATTCCATTTTCCGACCTTGTCACAGATAGCGACCAACAAAGACGGGCCCACAGCAACAAAAAAAAAAGAAGGGAAATTTGTGCGGAAAACGGTGCTTATTAAAAATTACATGTCAAACGGAAAGCCAGCAGAGGAAACCCAAAACTCACACGAGATGACTTTGCACAAAGCTTTTGGATTTCGTTGCTTTCGGGGACGGAAGAACCCTTTTTAAATATGTCGCCCCATTATCTTCATTAGGCGCTAATGTCCGAAAAAGGGTTTCACTCAAACTACTGCCCTCTGAAACTTTGTGTTTTTTTTTTCTGCCCTCTTCCAGCATTTAACTTTCTGGCTACCATGACAACTTCAAAAGTCGTTACTCATTTTTGTGTACTTAATTTGGTAAAAGATACGAAATTTCCTTCTTATCGCCCAACCACCTTAATTCTTTTTTTTTTGTTATTTCTGGCAGCACAAGCTTGCCCCTTTTCATTAAAAGTAAGGCTGAGTACCAGGGAGCAGGTAATTTCATTAGAAAACTTGAACCGCGTCAAACTTTAAGCTTCAACTCCGCGCCTGTGTGCCTGCAGTCGCAGAATTTTAATGCTGCGTGAAGAATGCCAAGTTTAGATGGGCAGGAGTGTATGGGTGGATCCGGATCCGATCCAGAGGTGTGGGCCAGTCGCTTGACTTGGCATAAAAAAGTTTCCTTTTGGCCTTCCACTTTTTGGGCGCGCACAAAACTTTGTGTTACGCCGCCGCCGCCGACTCGTTGACTCCAATAACTGGTTGGCTTCACTGCCACCCACAAAAAAAAAGAAAAAAAAGAAAAGGGAAGCCAAGTCGTAGGAGGCCCGAAAGGTGGGCGTTTTAGGTGGGTCTGGGGGCGTGGCCGGGGTGTTAAAGACTTAAGGTGAGCCCATGGACGCTGCTGGTGGCTCTAGACTGACACGATTATCGTAATTATGCGCTGACTGTAGCACACTTTTGTGAGCCAACTCTTAGCCTCGTAATAAGTTGTTGTTGTGTGAGTGCGTTTGTGTATCTCTGCATCTCCTGTAAGTGTGTGTGTGTGTTGGCCCAACTTTTGCCGCAATTATGTAGGTTGGCAGAAGTTGCTGCTCGCCTTTTTTCATTTTATTTTCATTTTACTTTCAGTTTTTTTCGGGGTTGCACTGACTCAAGGACAAAACCCCCCAGAACCCGCTGCAAAACATTTGGCTTATGCCTTTATGCGGTTGCCACGAAAAAAAAAGAAATTACCAAAAATGTAGCAAACGTCGTAGCAAGACATCTTGCAAACATGTGACCAATTTTCGGAGCTTCATTCCCTGCCTTTGACATTGCTATAATTCAATATTTTTTTTTCAACTAAACTTGTTGGCAGCTTAACTTTTCAAAAAGTTTACTTCAAGTGCTACCTCTGATTTGTTGCGGTTTCGCCGTTTTGAGGGTGATTTTTTGTGATGATTGGGAAGTTTAAGCACTTTAAGGATCATTTTTCATAGTAGTAGCCCTACTTTATGTATTTTTTTGGCTTTAATGGTCATGTTAGAAAAATAACATTTTATGCTGATTAAATCTGTTTTTAATGGGTATCAGTTGGTCTTTTCCACTGCTTAAGTCATATTTTTAGAGCCGCCACCCCGGGCGCCGCAAATCAGTGAGAAAATGCTGACAAGCGACGGGTGGAAGGAAAAAATACGGGAAGCAGAATTAAATAAAACGTATTACATTTGTAGCGTTTACAGGAAGTGAGCGTGAGGGTCGGGGGTCCTTGGTCGAGTGCCTGTTAAGGGGCGTGTGCGTGTGAGTGTGAGTATGAGTATGAGTATGGGTGTGAGCTCCTTGCCATACATGTGAGAGTGCTTGTGGCATGTGTACAAAAACGCTTTGTGGCAGGGAAAGCACCTTCCTGCTTCCTCACAGACAGAAACATGTTGGCGCGGCAGGGGAAGTTCGCAAGGTTAAGACTGGGCCACAAAAGCCATTAGGCATCAGCATCAGAGCCAGCAATATCACTAAGCCAAAGTCCAAGCGGGTCAAATATACTTGCCGACAACTCAATAATCAGAGATGGCAAGTGATTAGGAAAAAACCAGGATACAGACCCAATTTTAAGGTCTCACTTCAGCGTAGACCAGTTTATGGCGCCCAACGTGGGATGTTACAATTAAATAGTGCGATGTACTTATAAACCAAATGGTTGATTTCTAAATATGTATTAATCCCAGGATAAACTTCTCATCACTGTCGAACAACGAAACTAAAATAAAATCGAACCAGAAGCGGAACCCAAGCCATCTAAACCATTTGTGTGCGGCGATGGTGGCAAAGCAATATACCCACCCTCAGCTAATTAATATTCCAATTTATGCATTTTCTTTCAGGCAATTCTATTCGTCGCCGGTCGTTTGTTGTCGTTCATTTCGCTTGACGTTGATTTCTCGTAGTGCTTTAAGTGTTGCATATCGAATCGGTGTTGAATCGCAATCGCAATCGGAATCGGAATCGTGTAAATATCGTACAAAATGGCAATGGTTATATCGACGCGTGCCAAGCTCGTGATTACCGCGCTGATTTTGTTCTTCCTGCTCGGCATCGTTCTCGTAACGGGCTCCACAAAGGGATGGTTCAATCCCAATCGCTACAACGGCGAACGGGTGGCAGCTAGGATTCAGGTAACTAACTTAAACCCACAAGCCTCGACCGCAACAAGTTTTGCTGGGGTTTTGCGTTTTTTTTTTTTTTTGAAACCAAATGGCATTTCAGTCTAATTAAAATGAACTAGCCAATTAATTATAATCATTATCAACACGTGTCTGGCGCACCATTACGCCGCCTCTATTTTTTGTTTTGCCACAAGCACTTTACGAGGCTCGCCAAGCATCTAAACATTACGAACTGTGTACATTACTATGTGTAATGCTAAATGGTAAATGGTAAATGCTAAATGCTTGACATCCTGCCCCTTTAAATGCAAACAAATGTCACCGGTGTGGGTTCCAGAACTGGGATTCCACCTGCAGTGACCAGGTTGGTTTGTACTCGGGCAGGGGGTTTTTCACTTCTAGCGCGGCTTATGCGCGTCCAGCACGCACACAACAAACACACACACAGACACACACACAGCTGGAACTAACAACCAGCACACACAACAAGTTGGGAAAAACTTTTAAACACACACCCGCAAACATCGTCGCAGTCACAGCGAGCGGAGAGCAAATAAAGCATGCTAGGATGTACACAGGAAACGAGGATGAGCATTGGTTTAAAAAAAAATTGAGAATTACTTAATATTTCATTTTATTGAATATTATTGAAATATTAAGAGTTTATTTTTTAAAACTTAAGTGGATTTTTACAAAACTACCCTAATCGTTCCCCTCTTCAATATACAATACAATACAGCTGACAGTTTGAAAGCTAACATTTATATTGAAGACTGTCTCAATTGACATAGTAATAAAGGGTTTAAATTATTTATAAGTACTATTACATGTAATTAAAAACAAGTAATTATAGCCAGCAATTACTGCCATTCAATTATTCTCCGTGCACGTACATATACATATACATGCAGTACACGAAAACAAATAAAGTTTATTGTGACAAATGTTTCATGACAACATAACATTTCGCTCTGGTCGAGCACACCCGCCTCTCCCGTTCTCCACTTTCTCCCACAGGTGAAAGTCCACCTTTGTTGTTGTTGCGCAGCAGAGGAATAAAAGGACATTGCAATTATTAGAGCACATTATAAGCATTTTGTTGCCGACGCTCGGTCACAAGATAAATTGATAAGAGTGACACGGCTACGCTCACCTGTTTGGTATAGTACTTCATGTCCCGTTTAACGAGCTGCGTTTTACGTTTTTCTGCTGTCCACGTGGCGTATACGCAATGTCAGTTTTTGCGACTGCTTGAAAGATTCTATTTGGCGAATGAGTGGGTTGCACTTTATAATGCCCAATGGCATTTTTACTTTGGACTTGTTTTGTTATTGCTTTTTTTAAAGAAAGTGTACAAGTACATGGCAGACCATCATTTCTCCATTTTGTGGCTGTTAAATTGTAAATATCCTCAGCATTTTGAAAATGCTTTGAATGTAAATATACAAATTTCATTTATGTAACTTGCTTAACTGGCTGACCACAAAATATTTTTAGACTTTTTGATGACCCAAGGAAAAGCAGAGATGAAATGATTTAATCGTATTTAGGATAATTCCATGAATTTCACATTAATAGAATGTGTATAAACGCACTTAGACTTAATTAAGTTTCCTCTATTTCCTAAACAATGACTTAAAAGAGTGTTTTATTGCAGACAGCTCGCAAAGTGCTAATGCCCCACCCATTTTCTAAAGTTTTGTCATAAGATACACAATTGAAGTGCTCTAAAGTAGACAAAAGAGCAAATGGCAGCTATTTCCGTGTTGATAGAACCTTTTTCTTTCCTGTCAAACGTTCGTTTCCATTGTTTCCGCGCCGAAGGACCTTTTCCCAAAGGGAGCGAGAGCAACCAATACAGAGCCACAATACGAGAAAACTTCGACTAATACCTGCATAATTGTTGTGCTAATTTTGTCAGCACGCCCAGTTAATGTTTCTATTGACACCAAGCACGCTGGCAAAGGGGCGGCGACTGGTGGGCGGGGCTGGGCGATGTCCTTTCCCAGAGTTGCACTGCTTTGACATTATTTACGCTTACCTATGGGTTTGGCTCGCTCTCACCTGCCCCTTCGCCACCCCCCCCCTTCACCACGCTTGCGAGTCTGAAAACAGTGATTAAACTAATTTTATGCAGCAGCGAGGCAGGACGAGGGCGAATACAAGGATACAGGCAAGGATTCGCGGAAAGCGAGGAAACGGCGAGGGGCGAGGCAATAAAAAACCATTTAAAACATTCAAAGTGTCGCATGAGAACGAGCAAAGTGAAAGTCGACAAGCGTTAACGACTGGCATCGATATGGAACACAGTTGATGGCTCTATTTTGCTGTTTTTCAATTACCATCTCTATATGGCAAAATATACCAACATGGAAAGAAAGAAAAAAAATAACTAAGCTATTTTGTATTTGTTGTTGATCTGTATTTGTTTGATTTGTATATTATTAGTTGCCACAAATTCCTCATACATATTTATAAATTAATATTTTTTTATGATTATTATGACTATTTTTCCCAGTGCCCAACCAAATATATGTGCTGAGCGCGAAAATGGAGTCAAGCCCAACAAACCAAAGAAACAAAGTTTAGCAATAAAAATCCAAAACAAGCAGCGCGAGTTGTAGCCAGGTTGTTAATAAAGCCATTTCTGCATGGGCTGTCTCACCTGGCACCACCCACTAAATGGCACCCACAACCACCCACCTTCCAACACCCACTCCCAGCACCACCCACTAGCAAACCGTAGATGGGTTCATTAGCAGTGACTTACATTACACACGCTTTTCCCCCCCGTTCTAGTCGCTATTTTCCTAGTTTCCTTGGCGCTGTTAATTACGAACCCACGATAAAAATGGTGGGGCAAAAGGGGCGAGAAAATCGGTGGCGAATGAAAGGAAAAAAAACGCCTGCTGCACAATTGGAAATTTATAAAAATTACACGTAGATTGACAGGCAATTTGTCCTTGTTTAATACGAGGTGGTTATCCACTGCTGGCGGTAGTTGGCTTATTGACTGATATCGCCGAATTCCCGAGGCTTAGATTTGTGGCTTTCGAGGCGGAGCGAGGTCTATTAGGTTTCATTAGTGCCTAATTACCCAAAAGCGAAATTAGACGAAAGCCAATTATAGTTAATGCATTTACCGATGCCGCCAACTCGTCGAAAGTCGTTGGACATTTATGGACTGACGAGCATTGTGTTACACCAGGTATAAGTCGTTAATCCTGCTGCGCATTTCCAATTAATAAGGCATCTATTATGCGGTGGTATCCTTGTGGGCATAAAAAACCAATTCACACCCGCATTCAGACATCGACATTGCTGCTGGGTATGGAAAGAAAGTAGAAAGTAGCCAGCCATTAACTCACACCCACTTTCCCATTTTCGATTGAGCAATAAAAAACTACCGGAAAAGCATTCCCCTAGATTTACCTACACAAATATACAGGTACAAACACACACAGATACTCGTATATGTGTGCATTCGTGGCTGGCAATAAATTATAAAAATATCCGAGTGCCTCAGCAGCAGAAGAAAAGTTTCCGTCTAAAACAGAAAGAAAATACCAGTGGCGAATTCCTGGGAATCGAATCAGTGTTTACTAGCAAATAAACCAGCAACTCGGCTGCTCTATTTCTTTCAAAATGAAATTCCGTATTCAGAGTCTCTAAAATGGCATTTATAAAATATTTTATTTTCCGCACTAAATAGAAGCTAATTTAAAGTCAATGGTTTGAAAACTAGCTCTGACTACAAAAAAGTCTTGAGATGACTAAAAGAAATGATGTTCATATTCATGAACATCAGATAAATTCAAATTTAATCCCCACATTCCTGATGTGTGTATAAATTCCGAAAGGCAAAACATTAAATATTGAGCAACGCGCTTCTCGTACATTTGATTTATGAAAACATATTACGCCCGTTGCTATCCTGCATGGCAGAGAAAAGGAAAACAAAACCGGAGTAAAAATACGGATATTTGTGAAAGCTTCTTCCACGGGCTGGGAATATAAGCATATGAAAAACTAGCTTCCGTTACGTTTATGATAATATTTTATTAAAGCGCAGCATGCCACTATAACTACGGGTTAGCAACCAAATGGCAGCAGGGAGTTTGAGTTGTTGCACGCACCCAAGGAATCGTATAGAAATCCAAGGCGAACTTGCCGCTCGATGACGACGTCGACACGCCCCGCCAAAGAGTCCGTAATAAATTTATTATTGTGCCGCACCACAAGCCAGAAGCCAGAACCAAACCGAACCGAACCGAACTGAAGAGAACAGAAGTGGCAGGACGATGGTGTAGGTGTAGTTGGTGGTATCTCACTTTTGATGGCATAGATAGCAGAACTTTTAGCCGACTCTTGCGGTTTTGACGCTGCGATAGGCAGCGCAAAAGTTTGCGCTTCTTGAACTTGTTGCATTGACAACCTGCAACGGAAGTTGCTCCCTTCAGATTGCAACTTCTGTTTGCATGCCGCAAATGCTGATAACCCGCATCTTGTGATTTTTAGATAAATTTAATGAATAATTGGGTTGCATTTGATATCTTTATGGTATATAAATTTAATGAATAATTGGGTTGCATTTGATGTCTTTTTATAAACTTAATGAATAATTGGGTTGCATTTGATATCTTTTTATAAATTTAAAGTTTATTTATTGATCATAGTAAGATTAAATTCGTATCTACCTCAGGTATTGTCTCCCGCTGAAAATTGTATACAAAAGAATTCTGAAGGATCAAATTCTTTATTTATTTATTTTATTTGATATTTTTGGTTTACCATTCCGAAAAAAAGGTAATTTTAAGACAAATGTTACTCTGCGCGCTATAGTTATAGCAAATAGATAGCTGGCGGGTTGGTTTTTGCTCCAAGAGCGGCTGCATCTGCATTTGCATCGGAGTATCTGAGTTTCTGAGTATCTGTGTGTGCGTCATTGTGGCCGCTGCTCGGCAAATTGGATGCAAACCTCGTCGGCGAAATGCAGTTGGCAAGCGTGTTGACAAGCACCACGCACTATGATGCCCCCGGGGGCGTGAGGATTTGACTTGGTACCTCTGATATGGCGGGAGATATGGTCGAGGATAAACCATACCATGCCATGCCATGCCATATACCTTGCCATATACCTTGCCACTGCCGCAATATAAATAGCACTGATTTGCGCTAACAAATGCGGAGCGGTGGCTGTCGCTATCTGCTATCTGCGACTTGCTGGCAGCCCGAAAGTTAAGCCAACCAACCATACAACCCATTTGTTTATTATGAAAATACGGGCTGCTCGGTCTCGTGAGTGGGAGCTCCGTATTTCGTATCGCTTTCTCCGGCCCTCTGAGCCTGTATCTGTGTGCCAGTATCTGTGTGCATGTGCATTTGTATGCGTGTTCGGCATGTTAGTGTGAGTGGATTGCCGTCTGTGTCTGTGTGTGAGTGCTGCCCACAAAAACCTTAAACTGATGACACACTTCACATGGAGGTTTCTGCCTCCGGCTATGGTTCTGGCTCTTTTTTCGTTGCCGTGTGCCCGTTCATAGAACTCACACTGCGAAAAAACATTGAAACTTTAAAGTTTTTAAAGAAAAAATCAGTGAAAAGCAGTGACATATCAATCTGTAAGTTTTTTTTGGTAGTAAGTTCTTCACAATTAAATCTGATATATATCTTCAAAGAATTACAGTTGCTCAAATTCTGAAAAATCCTTATTTCCAACTCATTCGATAACCAATTACATGTCATCCTTATAAGCAGCGAACCGTTTAGCACCCAAATTTCGCTCAGTGCAGCTCGTAGCCGGCTTTCGGTGCTGCATTTCCGCTTGAATGGCGTCTGTGCTCGGAGCAACTAACAGCCCATTGACAAGGGGCCGTGGGTGGGTGGCCAGAGGGTCGTAGGGCTGTTCAGTGGGTGTGGCAGTGGGGGGGGTGGGGGGGGGGGGGGCAAGTGTGTCACCACACACGACCACGTAACTGAAAGGCATACTTACCGTTTTAAAACTGTGCGCTCTGTACATGGCACACTACTATATTGACTTTGAAGCATAAAAAGCTTTCCCAGATACTCCAATACACTGGAGGCGAACTCTTTATTACCGCCCATATGCCGGAGTCATGTTTCTGTGTTCTGTATCTACGTGTATATGTGTGTGTGTGTGGGTATTGTACAATGAAAACCGTTGGAAGCCATGCCTTGGGAATAGACGGTGAGATGACTTCCTGATCGATCTGGCTTAAGTCTGGACCTTATCAGCAATGGCAACCGGTTCTTGGGGTTTTGCCAACATATACAATGGCTTGAATGCAGCCTCCTCTTTGGACTCCAAGTGGACATCGAATAGGGCGCTGAAGTCTCTTATGTAGTTCCTAAGACTTTCGATACGCGACTGCAATTGCACAAAGGTGCGTTCATCGAAGATTTTCACCTTGATGCGGTCGCCAGTGTCCTTAGTTATCGATGCCAGATCGTACAGGTCCCTTCGCTCGTCCAGATTCTTGCTGCACAGGCGGCTGAGATGCGTTACGAAGTCCTCCATGTCCTCGATAAGTTCCACTACTAAAAAATAGTTCCTTGTCTTTTTCCGTATAGTTATAGGCTTTGTTACCGAATAGGCATAATCGAAATTTTCACCAATGGCCTTCAGATCATCTGGTAGTCCCTTCAGAGCATCCTGAGCGCAGACTAAAAGACCCTTTAGTATTTTATTATTAATATATATTATTTTTGATACTTTATTAACTACTGCTCACATTCATATCTGTAATGGCTCGCCAGTCTGATGTTAATAGCTCGTAATCTGGCCACCAGTCCTGATTGTCATCCTGATAGTCATCTCGAGTGGCAGCAATCATGCGAGTCTTCAGGATCTGAAGTAGTTGTCCTTGTCGCGGTTTCATCAGCTCCCTAATCAGTTTTCGCAACTCCTCAATCTCCTTGCTGCCTTTAGTATTCTTGGGAGCTTCCTTTAGTAGTTTATTTAGGACTTTAGCAGGCTGCATGCTGACAACAAAATATAAATTGGAAAGTTAAAGCTTGATGAAAAGTAATGCTGTATTAGCATTATAAATTTTTGTTTTGAAGTACATTTCAGAAACTCCCAGTATTTTCCCCAACCAGTTTCTTGTTTTTAGGAACTAAGTCTAGCACATCCTCTTTAAAATATATATTTAAAATGTTGCATATTTTGCTGTAGCTGTAGCTGCAGCTGCCTCAGGAGAACGGCTTACGCTGCGTATACGCAACGTTGTCACAGTCTGTTTGCTTTTGTGTTTATAAAACTGTCTAAATCAACGCTCAAACCAGCACACTGGAACATAAACACAGAAAAATATTCCACTTGCTCACAATATGTTGCTTTATTCACATGGTACATTTTAAGTTTTGGTTTTATTTTTGACAGCTTTTCTCGTATTAAACTAATTGTTGTCGGCACTTTTGACCCACAATAAAATGCAATTTTAACCCTTTTGCTCTTTGTATTCTGTCTTGGGGTCTGAAAAACATACGTGTAAAGGTGCAAATAAAGTAATAAATTCATTGAGCGGAAAAGTGGCACAAAAACCTAAATAAACAAAATGTAACAAACATCTTAACACAATTTATTAGACAAAATGTGCTTCATAGGCATGGGTTATATTTTTTGTGTGTGCGCAATGGGATTATGTTAGTGCATACAACACAACAAATGAGTTAATTTTAAATAATTAAATAAATACAGTGAAGTTTCGTTTTTTTTAAGAACTTCATTTCCTAACTGGGGCAATTTAGTATGAAATACTTTTTTGCCTTCCCTATAAGCCCGAAAGCTCCGCTGCCGAGTTCTTCTGCTGCAGTTGGTACATACATATGTATGTATCCAGTTGTGTATATTTGTATATGCATATATATGTAGCTTATGCTCAGCAGGATAAACAGTCGAGCAGAAAGGCAGTGTGACAGTCGGAGAGGCGGAAGGACAAAGTGACTGAAGGACCAAGAGACAGACGCTTCTGCAAAAACGTTGGCGCAAAAACTTTTCGAGATTTGTGTCAGCTCGTTTGAGAATTAGTCGTAGGTTTTTAGCAAAATTAAAAAAAATCTGTCACTATGCGGTTGGCATTTGCCGTCTCATTGTTTTTCGGTCCCCTAACAGGGCCCTTGATCCCCCAGCTACCCCATTTTCCCCCATTTCCACCCGCTTTTCCAGTTTCAGTTCCATTTCCACTTCCCCAGCTCCAGCTCCTTTTCATATTCGGCTTGTGTTTCCATTTCTCCGTCTCTGCCACAATTTAGATAGTCACTTCTGCTCGCTGCACATGGACACTGCCAAATATACGCATTAAAAATAATGTTACATTAATATAGAACCTCTTATAAGAAGGGATGACTCAGGAGCAAGTTAAGAATATCTCAAAAATAAACTTTAGGGCTTTATGTTGCTTATAATGAAGTTAATGATAAGCTACTTGCAAAACAATATGTATTGTTCAAGCTACAATTTACGTTTTGGTTATAAAAAAATGTATTTTAAGTATATTTTATACAGTGGTGCCATTGAATCAATGAATATGTGCTTGAGTTTGCATATATGTACAAGTTTTGCGTTATGTGCTCTCTGCGCTTTGATGCGACCGTTGCTTAAATAATTTATGTGCCGCAAAATGTGCAAAGTAATTTATTCTGATTATATGCAAAACAAGAACCGGCGCAAAAATGAAAATGGGCATCAAATAAAATGTGAAACGGCCGTCGAGTGTCAAAAAAATAAAAAAAAAAGGGAGCTTTGGCGTCAAGTGCAGAGTAAAGAGAATTAAGTCCTGCACCTGGGCAGCCTTATGTTCGTATTTTCCAAAGAATCCCGCCTCTTGAAAGGGCCGTAAAAATTTATGTTGCTATAATTTAGCTTTAAAATCGCACAAAAACCTCAACCCAGCTCATCCCCAAAAAGTGAGAAGTGGCAACCAAGGGGGCGTGGCACGCATTTAAACGGAAATAAAATAAAATTACAAAAAGTGCGCAACTTTCTGACGTTGCGATTGTTATCCTCGTTGCTCCGGTGTTTTCCTTTTCAGATTTTTCGGTTTTTTTGCCTTATTTTTTTTGGACTTTTACTGAGGGCCGAAACGGCTGTCAGAAAGTGATTTAGAAACTATGCTATGACCCGGGTACCTTGGCCCGTTCGAGAACCGAGTGCTCCGAGTTCTTCGAGCTCCCAGTTTGGAGTTGCGAGTTCAGCAGGATTGGCATTTGTTTGTTGTCGGCTGTCGGCCGGCTGTCGTCGGTGGCCATAAAGTTGAATTTAAATTTAGCATTTTTGGCATTCGGCTATTGCCATTACCATTTTGTGTGCGGCTCTGGAAAATGCCTTGAAAACGAATTGAAATCGAATTGTTTGCCATTACTGCGGTTAAATAATTGAAGCCACATTCCAGTTGAAATTACGAAAATACGTTAGGCCGCCGTCGGTGAATCAAGTGGCAAATATGCATAACTCATATAGTTTTTGCCCACTTAAAAGCCACGGGCAAATATGCTGAAAATGTCAAAACGTCGCTTACATATTTAATGCGCTCTAACAGGCTTAATCAACATTACAAAGTAATTAGAGTTAATTCTTTTGTACTTGAGCGAGCAGAGACACCTGGCAAAGGTAGGTCGGTAGGTAGGCAGTCAGGTACTGAAAGTGCTTACGCATGTAGCCGGTGACACGGCGAGATTGAAGGTGAAAATGATAATGAAACTGAAACTGGAAGATGGAAGCTGTACGCAAGCTGATGAGGATGAAAATGATAATGAAAATTACGATGACGATGGTTGTTGGTTGGTGGTTGGGATGAGACCCGTATCTGTAAACTGTTGCGCGGCAATTTGCATGGTTAATTATCTATTAACTTGAGCATAACTTTTTCGTTGGGTGCGAGTGCAGAATTCGCAGGATCCAGAACCGCCAACAAATGCACACACACACACAGACACAAATACCAGGACAAGCGGGCGAATTAGGAGCCTTCAACGAAAATATATACATCCGTTTCCGCTCTTGTCCTGGCAGTGGCTGCCATTGTCATTATATAGGAGGTAAAGCGAACTGCGAAAAATTCTAATTGTTACAGAAGTCAGGTGGACTTACTAATACCCTTGATTAAAATGTTTCGACTAGAAAATATGATTGTATCACCGGGTTCAGCAACAGCGATAAAAATACTCCGTAAAGTGTCTGTAAAATTGTGTATATGTAGCTAACGTTTTTAACTAAGATTTAATCTTATGGTCCTATAAATTCCTAATAGTTCATATACCCTACCATAAGTTTCAGAATTATAGAGTACAGGAGCAGCGTCAGCGGAAACAAGTTTATGGTAATCTTAATGCCTAAAGCTTTCCTTTGTTGTGATGCCGCTGCATGCCGTAAATTTCACTTATTAAATATTTGTGCTTAATTAAGAATTTAACTCTCACAACAAGCGAAATGTTGGGAGGAAGTGACGGCGGGATCAGACTTTCAATGGCATTGGGATCACATTTCAAACTAGGCTTTAAGTTTCATAATGTATAATTAAGTTCATGAGTCACGACCTCCTTGAAAAGTTCATTAGGTGAAGCAATGATTTAAATTTATTGAAATCTCAGATTATGGATTGTAAGATTAATTAAATCATTCTTCCGTTTTATTTTATTTAACAATAAAGTAAATTTTATTTATTTTAAAGTACAATGGTTATTAAAAGTAAAAGAATACAGAAGTGGCAATAAATAGGCACAAATATATACAAGTATACATTTTATAGTTCGATAAGAGGTATCATCATCAAAATTTGCGAAAAAAGGCAAAAAATTACATTTAAATTTTTTTAACACATGCAGATAGGGAATTTTGTTACGAATTCAACGAGGTATGGCATTCCACATTTGGACAACTAATTTTACTGCTATCGAAAAAAAGGGATTATTTTTTATCAAAATATCAAAAAAAAAAATGTAAAAAAATCGAGTATTTTTAATCGTTGTTTCGCCATAACTTGACCAAAAATAGCCGCACATCTAAAATAAAGACTGCTTTGTGCTGCTAATAAACATAGCTAACTATGTCTATCCCCACTTTTTCGATATTTGAAAAAAAAAAATTTCACAAATTTTTGCATTTTCCATAAGGGGTACCATCACCAAAATTTGCGAAAAATGGCAAAAAATGAGCATTTCAATGTAAGTACATGGATCGATAGGGAATTTTGTTACGAATTCAACGAGGTATGGCATTCCACATTTGGACAACTAATTTTACTGCTATCGAAGAAAAACTGACTATTTTTTATCGAAAAATCGAAAAAAAAAAAATTGTTATCAAAAATCGGATATTTTCAATCGGTGTTTTCGCCATAACTTGACCAAAAATGTCCGCACAGCTAAAATAAAAACTGTTTTGTGCTGCTAATAAACACAGCTAACTATGCCTATCCCTACTATTTATCCAAAAAAAAAAAAATTTGACAAATTTTTGCATTTTTGAAATTCATATAGAAATATCAATTGAGCTAAGTCATTTTACATGTTTCCGATTCAGACAATGTGACGGTTATTGCCTGGCCATGGATTTCGATTCGATTGCGAATCCATTTTCGGTTAATTTTTAAGAGCCCCAATCGATCTCCATTATTGACACATTTTTGACAAATTGCCAGATAGCCGCAGAGTTGGATTTGCGGAGTCCTTTTCCTGGTCCTATAGCTTGCAACTGAAACGTGTCTCGCATTTTTAAGGAATCCGGTCTACCTTTCTGGTTTCTCGTGGTAATGGCAAATGGAAAAGGGTCAACGATTTGCGTATTATTTGCTTTATTTTCAATACGCAGAACGAACCCTTGTCAGGGGCAAAAGAGTGAAAAAAAAAGTAGCAAAAAGGACTCATTGCTAGGCAATGGATGCCTCGCTGCTGCGCAAATATTACCACACTTTCTGCCTGCTCTCGCACTCACTTTTTGCTGGCCTGTTGTGTCCTTGCTCCGCTTCTTTCGCATTTCAGTTCATTTCTGGCCTTAATTATGTGCGGCACAGAACAAACAACAAATGCACAAGCAGCGCATATGCACTGCACATGCACTTTCAGCCCAGTTAATTGCTCACGGCACACTCGGAGCACTCGGAGCACTCTGCGCCACTTGACCGACCTGCCGAGACGTCCTGCGAATGCCAACCATTTGTCCTGCCACCTCCTTTAGCCTCCTCAATCTCCTCAGCCTGCTCAACCTGCAGAACCTCAGCTGCTCTCCGCCTGACACTATTTAAACTAAATGCTCACCTTAAAATCACATTCTACCAGGATGTCCAGGACACCGAAAATGTTTCTTTTGCCTGCGGCCAGCTTTTCGTTATTTAAAACGGCCTTTGTCTGCGCTTGACCCTCTGTCACAACGCCTGTTGTCGTGCGCCAACGCAATTCCTTACTGGATAAAAAATACTGCACTGAAAGAAATTAAGAAACTGAGTTTTATGACCTTTTTTTACACAGCAGAGAATCTGGGCAGAATTGAAACACTGCGTTCCGAATTGTCTAATAGTTATTAGGTTTATTTATTGTATCTTATAATAGTTTATCACTTTACCACTCGTAGTGACACATTTCCATTTGGGTATATATTTTATATACATTTTTCTCCGTACACCTATTTACTTACGGCTTTTCGTTGGCCAGCTGCCTTTGCAGCTGCTTGTTGCCGTGCACAATATTGCGGAGGCGAGCGGCTTTGATGTCCGCTTATCAGTTCATCGCCCTGAATTTTCTGTCGTACTCAAGGAGCGGTCGAAAAGGGTTCTCGGTGCCGTCGAGGTTAAGCCCTTTTTGCAATGTCCACAGATAGTTTTTTGTTTGCCAGATCCGCATCGAAACGAGGAATACCATAAGTCGTACTGTGAAAGCTTATACTTGGCTATGCAAGTGTACACGTAATAATATGGCCGCAGTAATTTTAATTCTAACCCAAAAGAGTGTTGGTCCTTAAATTGGGGAGCTTTGACTACCCAGAAATGTGATACAGAGAGAGTACATTCTCGTTTCCTTTGTTTGGCAACTGCACAATGGTGGAGCTGTCAATTTACTTAGCCCAAAAATGCAGGTAATAATGAGAGTCAAGCCAGCGGCAGCAAAAAAAAAACATCCCAAAATGTCGACGTCGACTCATGCCCAAAAAAATGCCACTTCCTGCGGCTTAATTTCCGTTTCAAGTGAATTTCCTTGCTGCTAATTTTGTTGCACACACAAACATTTGGTCGTAGAGCACGTGCTGCAATAGAAACTGGGCCACACGGACACGAGCACGGACAGAACGGTGGACGGACAGAAATTACGGACGGACACAGAGTCCGGACACGAGCACGGACATTGCTTTCATGCTCCGACTCTCCAGCCAGTGATTTTCGCCGGCTTGCCATTTGTTTAGCGCATAGTTTTCTTGAACCAAAACAAAGCCGAGCCAGAAACAAAGCGAAAACTTTAATATCCGCACTCAATGCCACAACAGCAACAAGCTACATGGCGAACAATGCTCACTTCAATGTCTATTGATGGGCCACGTGTGTGTTACAGCACACACACACTTACACACTCACACCCTCACTGTCTACCCCTCAGTTTCAAAGAATATCCTCCATGGCACCATCCTATTGTCAATGACCAAAGTTTGGTTCGTTTATACTTGAGAATTGGTGGTATTACGAACAGAGACCAGAGACTTTCAAAAACAGATAATGATGTTTGCTTGCTGAGAAACACTCTTAACATTTTCCGGAAAAAAATACATAAAAATATCTTTTTAATTTCTAACTTATTACGGAATTGAAAAACTCGTTTAAATAAATATATAATAATATTAAAAATAATTTTGAAGTATATTGTAGAAAAGCATATCCATATTACTTAAACCACTTTATTTAGTATAAAAACGTAAAATCCCAATTCTGCTACTCGAAAAAACTACTTAAATTGCTCTCCCCATAAACTCGAGGTCCAAAAGCCAGATTGTAAGTCCGCCGCAGACTCAGCGCATATTAAGCCATTGTGAGCCGTGCCAGGACGCTTTTAACCCGAAACTCAACGAGTTAGCGTCTCAGACAAAACTTTTTCAACTGAGCGGCAGGATAAAAGCTGCACGGCCATTACTATCATTCACAGGACGAAGCGGCTGTAGCAGTAGCAGCCACAACTAAAACACCCGACTGCTATTACGGTAGCTTAGTCCTGTGATACTGCACGGTACTGGTGCTGAGTCCTGCTGCGCCTGTTTCAGCTCCTGAAACTGGTGTCCTGGGCCTGAGTGTTTGCTGCCGTTTTTATTTGCAGTGCTTCACTTTATGGGCAAATGTGCATTGAGCATTTGTGTGTCTCTATCTGTACAGGGAGGTGATTGTACAGCGAGCAGCGAGGACTAAGGACTCAGACCTCTGGTCTATGGTCTCTGGTCTCAGGATTCAGCCGCATATTGTTTGTGGTCCATTGTCTTCATAGGCCCATTACGTATTCCATACTCCGCATGCAGTAGTTAGTTTCTGCGGCCAGCAGTTCGACTGACTGCTCGCAAGTGGTTATTTATCCTGGGCCCCCTTTTCTAATGGCTAATGTGAAATATGCATGCTTAATTGTAATTCTAAATCCGAAACCACGGCACATTAGTTATCCGGCCGGTCGGCCGTTTGCCAGTCACTGTTGCACATTAACATCAATAATAAATTTCGATTTGCGGCAATTACAAATGGGGCTCTGGTACTGGAAATACTTTGCACATGCACGGGTAGTATACTCGTATGTATGTATATATACAAATTGATTGATTTATTATGTATTGGGTTGTGGGCACTCATTGTGCGTTTTGGTTCGATGAAAAGCGTTTCGAAAATTATTCCCCTCGCAATATGCATATGCATATGCATGTGCATATAATATGCGTTTATTTCTAACACAAACGTTACTATTTAACCCAGGGCTATTTAGAAAAAATCAATGTCTATGGTAATCCCGATGCCATAAATGTCACATGCATGCCGCCCCCAAAGGCAACGATTGCTCCCACCACGGCGGTAAGTCATAGTCATCATCATGGAGGTCACCACTAAACCAAAACCAATAGAATGCATTGGTTGGCATTTAAATTAATTAATGAATAGCCGGGCAAATCATCTTACTGATAAATTACATTAAAATTGCATTATGTCTGCATAAGTGAGAGGAATATTTGCATTGGGATTTGCGTTCATTTATTGAGACTACCAACTAATGCTGCAAATAACATGTAATCGGATACACTTATGTATGTGATGATGCATTTTTAATCCCCGCGCTGTAAAGTTATATTTGTGTATTAAAGAGCTCAATGCGGCTAATCGTGTTGGTAGCCAGCTGCAAATTTAAAATTCAATTTAGCACTAAAAATGTGTGTAAGCCAGCCTTTTGAAATATTTGCAAAGTCCTTTTACACATATTAGTTACCTACGACTTTTAATTAACCAAATTAAACCAAACTTATCGGGTTTCTTCCTTTGAAATTCCTATTATTTATATACTCATTTTATTTTGTTATAGTTTGTTGAATATCAATACCTTGAAATTATTTTATTTGTTGATTCCTAAAGCTTGGCATTATTTTGTATTTATTTTTTCATAAGGATGAGAGTTCTTTACCTAACGAAGGATCTGGAGAGGTATGTTGGTTCCCAAGTTATTATTTATTATTTATTTAACCCTTTGATTCCCTTATTATTTTATCTATCTGACTTTCCGCCTTTTCATATTTTTGGCCCCAAGAGTGTTCTCTTCGAAGATTCGACGGAAGCAAATATTTTAAGTGATGAGTTTTGGGATACAGGCGATGAGGTTAGTCTGCAGTCCTATTGGTATATTAACAAATAAAAAAAAAATATCTATAAAATTAAGTAAAGCAATTGGGAGTGCATTAAACAAGTGCAAATACGTTTGCTCATTGTGGTGCTGCTGTTATTGACAGTGCTCTTGAAATGCTGCATAAATGGTAATATTGGTCAGCAGTGCGGCTGCCCTTTGCATAATTAAATATTTACAGTCAGTTATAAGTTAATGTCATGAAAATGTATGAAAATTGACAGCGGTTTGCACTCGAGTCCTAATGATTTTTCACCTCTATCCACATTCCACAGGCGACAGACATCTTCGACGCCAGTGGCATGCAGCCCCCGGGACAGACGCAGTATTCGCACGAGAGACGTAAGTGCATCCCCGCCAGGAATCCATGCTAATGTGTCCCACTGTATTGTCCAATGCTAATGCAATGGTTTTAATCAATTGTTTTTTTTTTTTTCTGCTTTCCATACCATTTTCACATCCGTTGCGGCAGCGTACCGAGGCATCAAGGGCGAGAAGGGAGAGCGGGGGCCCAAGGGCGACAGCATTCGCGGTCCGCCGGGACCGCCGGGTCCGCCCGGGCCCAAAGGCGAAACGGCCCCCTATCCGCCCTTTGTGGAGACGACGAGTGCGGGGGCTGTGAGTATTGCAAATAGAGACTTATTCGCCGCTGGCATCTGCACAGAGAAAAAAGTTTAGACAACCTTTTAGTAAAGCTGCAAAAATATCCAAAATCATTTTTAAATGAGTCTAAGGGTAGGCAACGATTACTGATTAAAAGTCTGGCATATTTCCTGGTAGCTTAAATAGTTTGAAAATACATATATTTCCATTCAAATTTCTTGTATAAATGAAACTAGTATTGTAGAATTTTTTTCTCTGTGCCGTTGTGGCGGGCAACACGAAATTGCCTGCCTGCCATAACGATGTGCCGCGGTAATGTGATCCGATTCACAGCCAGGTGCTAAGTTTTGTATTCCATTTCCCTTCGCAGAAATACACTGGCGAGTGTACATGTAATGCGTCTGATATCCTAGAGGCCATCAAGGACAATGAGTCGTTGCGGGAGTCGTTGCGTGGAGCACCGGGTACGCCGGGCAAGGATGGAAAGCCAGGGACCCCTGGACACACCGTAAGTACCAGTCCTTGTCATCTCGCAGGATTTTCTCTATCTGTTTTCATACCTTAACGAAGGATATTTGAGTATGGCAAGATGTATAGATATAATATTACACAGATAGTTAAGCAAGGGTACTATTTTTGAGTATCTATCAGTACTTAGCCAGTTCTATAGAATTATATATACATATATGGTAAAGTTAGTACATTGGAACTTGTAAATATTGCACAAAATGAAAAAAAAAATGTGCATAGTTAAGTATTTACTTAGTCCTTGTAAATTTCTTATATTTTTTATAAATGCAGAACTAAAGTTTAGTTTTTATACTACAATTTATTGGAGAAAATAGTGAAGGTCTTTTTATAAGTCAGTGCTGTACTCAAGCGAACTATGTATGTAATCGAGATGGAAGGTATTTGAGCTGAACTTTCTTTCATGTTTTCCTTCCGTTCGTTGGGCTTATCTGTGTGTACGGCAATTTCGAGTTACAACGGGTTGGCAAAAAGGCAATATTTGACATGAATCTAACACATTTTCAATTTCATTACACACATCGTCTAATCTCCAAGAGTGAGTGGATTCAAGCTGGATGGACTGGGGAATTGGCAAACGGAGGGTGGGCAATTTCAGAAGGGGCTGCATGTTTTCCTATGTCAAACATCATAATTTGCACTGTGCACCATGTGTGTGTGTGTGTGTGTGTGAGAGTGTGCGTATGGCTGTGCGTGTAACCGGAAATGGAAAAAACGTTAACGTACACCCACTCACACACACAGACACACACGAACACTTAGAGTCGCGTGGAAGATGAGAAAAAGGAGAAAATGAAAACGAATCGTAACGAAAAATTTCTTTATGCGCCAGCTCACGCTTAAACACTTATCCACTCTCCGGGTGCTACTCGTTATATTATCTCATCAACTGGGAACGTCTTTGGCAACCATAAGAGTTCACAGTGGATACACAAAGGACATGTCTCCATGTCTCCTGTGTGTGTGTGTGTGTGTGCTGAACTACACTTGACTATGTACTTGTCATTTACTACATGCGAGCGTGCCAGTGTGAGTGTGTGTTTGAGTGCGGGTCAAAGGCAAAGTCCACAATGTAACAAGCTCTCCTCTCAACTCACTTAAGTGCTTATCACGCAACAGGGCCAAAAAAAAAAATGAGAGCAAGAAAACTTTGAGCAGCTAACCAAAAATATAGAATAACTTTGAATGCATGTCCATTACTTCGGTTGGAATTATTCAGAAAGCGAAAGCAGGCCAAAGATATTCACTTCTAAAGCCCATCTCTCCATCTCCGTCTCCATTCAATCTCGCATTATCTGGGGCACTTTAGCAACCTGTGGAACGCAGCCTCTTCAATGCGATGCAATACATCAAAAGGAAAGCGGTATGCCCCGCATTCTGCGGTCCATTGCCAGAAGCTAAATATGCCAGCTTACGTCCTCCCCCTCTTTACTTGGCCCGAAAAACCCACTGACCCACCCAAAATGCCACCCCGTATCCTTAAGCTCAGCCCACTCAAAAAGGCTTTTGGACGGGCACAGTGAAATATGGCAAGCTGGCGCGCATACCGGAAATTCCAGCGACAACTTTGTTGCCCCACTGCTAATCCCTTAACTAATAGCAATTAATTTAAAGGACGACGATAAGCAACAGCTACACAGGCCAACACAGCAACAAGAACAAGCACAAGAACAAGAACAGGCATAGAAACATGGCACGCAAATGGCTCACAGCGTGACCATTTTGCATAAGATTAAGAACATCGGGAGACACATTTTTTGTGTGTACCCATCCATGCAGCCTATTGGAATGTCGGTAGACCCCCAAGACCCAAAACTTAATCCAATCCCAAAGGCCCCAAGAACCGAACCACATGCCACATGGACGGGCACGGTCGCGTAGATTAATGAGCTCGGACTAAAACGCAACGATTATGTAAATCGACCGCAGCCAGTTAGGAAAACCCCCAAAATGCTAAAATGCTATAGCTCCACAAACAGCTCCTTGAAGTCGCAGTCCGTAGACGGTGTAGAATTTGCCATGTAGATGTAGATTTGTAGCTGTAAGGACGCAGGACACGTTATATGCACGCCCACTAATGTGATTTATTTCTCTGTCGCTGCCGGCGACGTTTCTTCCCTTTTCTACCGCCTCAATACTCTTGTTGTCCTGCTACTGGATGTCTCGCTTCCGCTTCCATTTATCCAGGGAGCCACCGGAGTGCCAGGAGCCAGAGGCGCCCGGGGGTCCGAGGGTGCCCAGGGGCTGAAGGGCGAGCCAGGCGTCGACGGACTGCCCGGAGTCATGGGTCCGCCGGGACCACCGGGTCCGCCTGGTTTGCCCGAGAACTACGATGTAAGTATTCCATAGAAACGTTAAGAAAAAGACAAAGAAAACCATTTGAATATATTTACCAGTTTAAATGTTTAATTATGTCGTAATGGACTTACTCGAAAATATCACTACTCCATTTTAAAGCACATTGAGTGTGTCACGAGTAGTTTACTTTTGGTTCGAGTCTTTAATTTTAAACTAAACTTTTAAATTATAATTATATATTTCTTTAAATTTAATTCTACTTTTATTTATAAAATCAATAACTTTTTAGTAGCTTATAAAATAAATAAATAATATCGTGACACACTCAAAAGTTACTTTGGATTTTCCAAAGTTCTAAGTATTTATAAATGTAAATTAAATGTTATATTAAGTTCTTATGCCCTCGTTCCCTATATATACTACATATGTATGTATAATAATATATACCATTTATTATTATTTTTATTTATTTATAATTCTTATATGTAGAGGACACGGGTATCCACTCTTCGGCTAATCGAAGAGAATATTGTTCATAACTTCCCTAGCTACGTTACAACTTGGCTTTCGATCAAAATTGCACCTTTTACACTGGGCAAACACAGCAACGTCAGATGGCTAATGCAGTTGCTCGGTGTCTGGTCGCGTATCCTTCCGTCGTTTCGTCCTGCCGCTCCTTGTCCGTCTGTTTTTTTTCAATCACGCACATCCTTATGAATTGCGAGGACTGGCCAAGGTAAACGTCCGTCGTGTTTTACAAGCCGCACAATTTGCCTAAACTAATTTCCTTCCTGGCTCGCGCAGTAACTGTGAAAAATTACCACCCTGGTGGCTCGTGGCGTCACGCCAGCTCCAGATTCAGATCCTTATTCCTATTCCAACTGGGAACTGGAAACTCGCGACTGGCAACTGGGAGTCAGAGTCTGCCACAAGCGGGCACGTTCGGTGGCCACCATTGTCGTTGTCGCGAATGCCACAAATGGCCTATCTCTGCTAATAATCTTAAAACCGCGGAGGTAACACGAAATCATCTCCTGGCGAAAGGGCCGAAACGTAAGCGTCTTGAGCACGCGAGCCACCAGGCCTAACCTAACCCAAATGGAAGTGGAGTCGTCGTGTCGACACTGAAGTCAAGTGGAGTCTGCACTGGCAGAAAATAGGTCTTATTTGAAGGCAGTTTAAAGAAGGTTTAGAAGGTTTTAATAGTGAACCCAGCCAAAGAAAACATAGTAAAGTAGTATAAAATACTTTCTCAAATGCTCTAAAAAATATTTTATAATTTGTTTGATAATATTCGTATTTTTTTAAGTTCAGAGAAAGCTCCTATTCCTATAAAAAATGGTTTATAATTATAGAATTACTTTCCGTGCAACTGTGGGACTTACTGTAGTACTATTGCCCTTAGGCGGCAGTCAGAGGCTCAGTTTTCAGAGGGCAGGAGGCAGTATTCGGGGTGCCGCATGCCACATGCCACATGGCAATGTCGATGGCGGTGTTCCAGCTGGTGGCAATTACCGTTATCAGCGCATGGCGCGCAGTTCACGCGGTTAAATGCGGTGGCACGCACACAGATACAGATACAAACACAGATACGATTGGGGGGGCAGCAACATGGAGTCGGAGTCACCCACACAAAGGCAAACACATCACATCACTCCGGGCATCCGAAGCCCCGTTGCCACTTTGAACCCTTTCATGCAAGAGTGAAACTTTTCTTTTTGCCGCTCGGCTTTATCACCGCATTTCAACGCCGTATGTTGCCCGCTTTTCCATCTAACTGTGTGTGGGTGGCTGTGGGTGGCTGTGGGTGGCAGAGGATGGGGGTGGGCCGTAATCATTATCGCACTGTTACGTTTATGAAAGTGTCAAGCTACTTGTGGTCGACGAGGCGGCAGTAAAAATCAGACAGCCACTCGCCTGTCGGCCCGCCCATTGTTTAATGTCGGAGGGTTTATCATCATTATCATCACCCCAGAGTCGGAGCGTTTTTAAAAGCTTTCCAGGGAAAGCCGTATACCCTCGGCATTATCCTTCGGATTGGGCGGTGCCAGGACACACGACAAGGGAGCCACCAGCGGCTGAACAAATGCGCTTGGGTCCAAGCATATAATAATAAAATAGAAATCAGATGAAAAAGGGAAAGGATATTAATGGGATATATTGAAAAAGAACTTAAGGGAGAATGTAATAATATATATCATATACTTTGCCTCAATGTAGGGTATACAATTAGTTGGACGGTATTTAAAGCCGACTTTTTCTATAGACGCACTTAGAGTTACTTAGGAGGGAAATGCTTTTATGCTTATTAGAACGGCTTTTGATTGCCGACACGACATTCACTTCTTCAAATGTTTTATTCAGAAATTCAATTACCCATGCCCATGTACAATTTGTATCTATGAGTTTTCCCGTAAAAGTAAAAGTTGCAATTTTGAAACGTTTCCCGATTTTCTACCAGTAAAATCATCTACTAATACGCTTTAATTTCACGCCCATTGCTCTATATTATTGTTAAACGTATATCGTATCCAAAAAAAACTATGTATTCTTGTAACAATCAACACATAAATAACAGATAAATTGGAATCCAACCAGGACCTTCAAGGTATAAACATTTTAACAATTTCATCTTATTCACCATCACCACCACTTACTCGTTAATAAAACACAACTAAAATCGCAAAAAAAAACGAAAAGGTTTGTCGGGGGTTAAGCGCTGGCCACCGCCTTTAATGGACTAATACCACTTGGCATCATTAGCCCCGCCCCGAAATCTGAGAGGCGGTACGCCCCCCAAAAAAAAGGCCCAACTACGCCCAAATAAAAAAAAAAAAGATCATTAATCAAATTTGAGATACACCGCCGTGTGTTTTGGTGCATGTGGTGTCCTGGCGGCGGTGTCCCTCGTCAAAAAAGGGGGGCCGCCTGCTGTGAAGAAAAACGATCAGAAAAATGGGGGTCCCCCGCAGACGAAGATACATGTATCGAAAATAAATTGTACAACAAGCAAATATTTAACAAATTACTATGCCCATATACACATACCCGCACACAGGAATCCCTAATGGTCAACTCGATGGGCGCATTCCGGGGCACGACGCAGCCAGGAGCCAAAGGTGTGCCCGGCGAGAAAGGTGATGCCGGCCAGAAAGGAGAGCGTGGCGATCCGGTAAGTCATGGGGGCATGTTCTGATAAATGGCCCAGGTTTTCCTTGAATTCTCTCTCCCAACCTTCCAGTTTTCCATGCCTCTAGATGTGTGTGTGTGTGTGTGTGCGTGAGTGTTTGCATTATAAAGTGTTTTTTGGGTGGGAGGAGGTGGATCTTGGAGGCCCGCACGATTGTTGTTTCAAATATATAATAATAATAACTTCTGCCCTATTGACTACTCAATTGATTTTGAGGCTTCTTAAAAGGGCAATCGGGCCAAGGACTTTGTTGCTTTTCGGCCCAAATGAGCAAAACAGGACTGCGACGATAATTCTCTATTGGGCCGGGCAATAATCGTATTTGGTCGGGCATTTGGGTGCAAAAGGTCTCAAGGTTTGCATTTACGACCAAAGACCAGAATGTATTTTAGTTGTAGATAAATTTGCAAGCTCTATAAAAGCGTTTTTAAGCTTGTATACTTTTCAATTTTATTTTCTACCTCTATTCTAGTCTATTCTAGTCTATTAAATCAAGAAATATAACTATGAAGATTCTGTATATTCTAGATTCGGTTATTTTAATATTTTACTGTTTTTCAAGGTGACACACGTATATACTATACAATTTTATTTTCAACTGTCTATTAAATCAAAATATAGTTAAAGTGCAATGACTTTACGAAGAGCTAAGATAATTTTCGCTCCTTTATGACACATTTTAATATTTTACTGCTTCCTAAAATGACTGCTTCCTGGCAAATAAATGCCAAGCGATTAACCCCGTGAAAGGATAAATGCCCCATCTACCAAATTACTACTTGAGTTCAAGCTAAATTGTACCCAATTTGATAGATAGTAATAAGTCTTTTTTTGGGGGCGCTCAGCTCCAGTTGAGGTCCTGCTATTCTGTCCCTTCGTTATCCCGAATTTCATATTTATGGCAACGCAGTCATTTGTGCAGGAAATACACAATTTGGGACATAAATTTCTATCAGCAGTTGGCCAAAGAGAAAAATGCGTCAGTTGCGACGATGTGGATGTGTCTTTCGTTGGGGGCCAATTTGTGTGCATTTATAGCTCATTTGATTTTCAGTGGATATGATATGATCACCAGCTTAAAGGGGAGCCACGCACACACTCATCATAAACTATTTGGTTTCGTTTCAGCTTCTTTTCACTTCTCGTTTTGGCATTACTTTCATAATAAGTTTTGGCCATTTGGAAAGCTCATCCTGCTTAGGCGACGCTTACTTCCTAGCCATTACCCTGTATGCCATTTAGCAGCTTAGTTGGGGTGGCTTTGCACCCTCGGACACCCTCTGCGGGTGTCTCTCCCTTTTTCCAGGATATTTCTTTTATGTCCTGCAACCTCAAAAACTTAAATCTCCAACCAGGAGGACTCGCATAATGTGCTTGTTGTTAGTCTGTTTGTTTGTCGGTTTTTTCCCGGCTTTAGCTTTTGAGCTCGGTTACCTTCCGGGTGTCGCAGATTACTCTTGCAAAACAGCATCCAAATTGGGCCCACGACCTTTGATATATATGCATAAGTAATATTTATGCGGCTTGTGGCAAAGGAATCTGGTGTAACAAGGTCGCTCTTTTAAGTAGTTATTCCCTTCGGTGGCCACACCCGGAATTAATCGTGCGTGAAATAAAAAGAAATTATGCAAACAGCACACACACACAAACACACACTTGATGAAACAAAAAAAAACGAAAAAAAATCGATTGGGATTTTATGATAAATTCACGCCCAATTTGTCAGGGAGACGGCGTTATTGCATTACAATTTTCGAGGGCAGAAAACTAATATGGAAATTAGCATTTTAAACGTATGAATACACGCACAATTAGGTACGTTTCATTAAGCCTAAAAAACAGGAATCTCAAAAGACAGCCAGCAGAGCAGTCGTGTGTGTGTGAGGGTGTGTGTGTGTTGCCTTATTAATTATTCATTAGTTGGTATTAAGTTGGCGATGTGGAGCAAGGTTCGCCAACGCAACAAACTGGGGAAAATCGAGGAAAGTAGCAGCCGGATCAGCCAGCAGCCAGCCTCCCAATTTTCTCCAACCAAATGCAGGCGTGCGAATTTATGGCGAACCATTTAAGGCGCTGATGATGTGGAAGACGACGCTGGGGATGAATTGAGTCGAAGGAAGGAAGCAAATTTCCACAAAAAGGACCTCCCTGCCCCCCAACAAGAAAGGAATATGGTTTTGTGTTTTCGGGCTTGTCACCAGGCATTGCATAAATTTCTCTGCTCGTGTGTTGCGTGTGTGAGTGTGGGATTTCGGAATTGATTTGATTTCAAAATGAGTTTGAATTGAATTTCTTTTTTTTTTCGGTCGTCGACAAAACGTTTGAAATTGAGTTTTACGGCCAAATTAGGCGAGAGAACTGCTGTTGCCGCTTCTAGGCGCCCCCACACACAACCATATATAGTATTCCCTGTATTTCCTTATTCCCCCCTGGGCACACACATGTATGCCTACATATTTAAGACCGTAAATCATTTCACACAACTTGCGCTCCTTTCTCACCAAAATCTTTTCGCTGGCAAAAACAGGGTCACAAAGGTGCACACGGGCCCAGCGGCGCAAAGGGTGAGCCCGGCGAACCGGGAACACCCGGACTGCCGGGATTGCCGGGACAGGCCGGACAGCCCGGCGGACTTGAGGGACTCGCCAGCGCCAATGGGACCAAGGGCGAGCGGGGCGAGAAGGGCGAGAAGGGCATGCGGGGTCGCCGTGGAGGAACTGGCGCCACTGGACCAATTGGACCGCCCGGAAAACCCGGACCCATGGGCGATATTGGACACTCGGTAAGTGAAGGGTGGAGTGCGACTGAAAGAGTCCCGACCACTCACAACTTTCGCATGCATATTCATGAGATTGACCAACTTTCACATGCTTTCACCCATGCTGGCCAGTGGCGTAGCCACAAATTACTTCGTGGGTGCAGGCACTGAGTTTTTGAAAGGAAAGGAATTTGTTTTTTAAATATTTTCATAATACATAAATATTTAGATTAAATGGCAATCTTGTGAATAGCCACAATATTAACAAACAAGTTTAAAAGCATTTATTAAATTAAGTCATATTTAACATTGCATCTAAAGAGTTTAGTTTTTAATGTAGAAAAGAGTTTTTTTTCCTAGGTCACTGTTATTTTTAACTTATACCTTTGGTTTTAAAGTACTCTTTTACGCCTATTAGAGAAGGCCTAAACCAAATAACTCAAAATTGTGCCATGACCTAGGCTATATATTTCGTGATGCTAAGAATGTTCACAGACAAACAGAATTTTCCTGGCCGCACTCGCAATCTAGACAATCAGGGCACTGAAAGAGGTTGAGTTGCACAGCAAAAGGAGCTGCAAAAAAAAAGGACAAAAAGCGTTGGAATAAAGTCAAACGAAAAGTATTTTAAGTGCATTTTCATCACGGTTATTCAGGACGCAGCAGTTGGTGCATCGCACGATTCCAATTGCAGTTTACCCAGAAATTCCGCCATTATTCCGCAATAACAACAGCTAAGCAATGGCAGCAAGGAGCAAAGTTTCCTTTTTTGTTTTTTTTTTTTTTGGATCCGAGTCAGAGTCAGTGAATTGAGAGGCAGGCGCGTGTGCTGCACGATATGCCCATTGCAAAAGGACACCATGACATTCTCTATGCCAACTGGCATCGTTTACCGTCCCGAAAAATCAAAATCAAGCAACGTATTTACATGAGCTGCCATTTCTGCAGCTAAATTTTGGAGTGGGGCACGGAACTTTGGCTCAATGGCCGAAACGAGCGAAGAGACAAAAGCGTTGCAACTAGCAGAATTGTTGCACATTCCGAAAACGGCAAAAGTTTGCCCGTTTTTTGGCCATAGTTCAAGTTGCCCCGTTGGTCCGATTCCCAGTGTTAGGAACTGCATTTGGGCCAAGTTGTATATGCTTCGCACGAGGCATTTTGCTGGCAATGATCTTATAATTTGCCCTCCAACTTTCCCACTTACGAGGCGAGGCGAGTATGATTTTTGCTGGCCATCTGGAAACTTGGATACGTGCCGTTGTCATTTAAGCGATTTTAAGGACTTTATTCCAATAATTGAGTGCATTTTAAACAAGCCTTCTTGTATTATTACTTTTTCATACAATACCCATTTTGTTCTTAATTTTACTGATTTTAATGACGCCCAATTTAATTGATTTAAAGGGCCGTCCTGGCATGACAGGACCAAAGGGTGAAATGGGTCCCAAAGGACCAAAAGGCGATTCCGGCGGACGCGAGGGGGTAAGTGGCAAAAGTCGATGTCAAGTATACGCCCCGTGGGGCCAACAGAATGTTGATGGATCACCAGGGGTGCTGCATATACTCACCTACTGAAACTCACTTGCAGACAAAGGGTGATAAGGGAGACCGAGGTCAGGATGGTCGCGATGGCTTGCCAGGACCTCCAGGATTACCCTCCACTGGTGGAGGTGATGGCGACAGCGGCGGCGTGCAGTACATCCCAATGCCAGGACCTCCAGGACCTCCGGGACCTCCGGGTCTGCCGGGACTTTCCATATCAGGACCCAAAGGAGAACCCGGAATGGATTCGCGAAGCTCCTTCTTCGGCGATGCATCCTACTACGGGCGACCAGGTGAGATAGGCTATGCAAAACTGTGCTATACTAACATAAATTGTATATATGTCACTTGTGAGCTTAGTTAGTGGTCAATATCTGTACATAGTTAGCATTATCCTTGCCCAAGAGCAACAAAAAACAAAAAAAAAAACCTAACTTATCCAACCGCTATCAATCCATGTCATTTGCATCGTCCTCGTCATCAAGGAGCGCGCTCATCCTTGGACGAACTCAAAGCACTGCGAGAACTGCAAGATCTTCGCGATCGGCCCGATGGCACAGCCGGTAATCGAACTAACTAACTACAATCTACAATCTACAATCGAAACTCCCATTCACCACATTAGAGTAGTTCTAGTCCTTTTGTATGTTGCATGACTTACCTTTTGATTCAGCTGATTACGTTCTGTTCCTAAATTACCTATTCAATCACCAACATTTATGTACATGAGCTAGCTCCATTAATGGAACTCACTAGTAGTGAGCTGCTCATATTTGCACATCATCATTAACTCATTTGCCATTGATGGAGTACAACGTGTAAACATTTTCTTTATGCGCGATTTTTCACATCGTCATGACTTTTTCTCCTTCTCCTCTGCCAAAAATGGTAAAACCAACGACTCATGGTCCCACACACACAGAGATATTACATATTTTAGTTACCAGTAATATTTTGGTCAGAAGTCAAAATGGAAAACGGTTGAATGTGCAGATGTAACATTTAAGCACAATTTTATTCATATTGAATTTCGGGCACACATGTAGAGCAACAGGATATAACAAGGCTTTTTATAATTATAATTACATTGTTGAGTGCACGAATATTGATTTATTGATTTACTCATTCGAATATCAAATATTGTAGAGGCATAGAATTTGTGAAAACTTTTATAAAACAAATAGAAGTTAGAAATAAGTATGTTGGCACTGTTATGGTTTAGCACTTATTGAGTTCAAAATAAGTGAAAGCGTGATATCAAATATTGTGTCATAATGCATGAACTATGTATTTTCAGAGCCACCACGCCAGCCAGGACATTCCCACAAGCATGAGGAGACCCTGGGGCTCGTCGATGGCGAGGAGCCATACTTCTCCGCATCCTCATCGAATATGAACATGAAGATTGTGCCGGGCGCAGTCACCTTCCAGAACATCGATGAAATGACAAAAGTGGGTGTCGATTAGTTAAATTTGGCAACTGCCATGTATTTTTAAAAAAAAACCCTTTCGCTGATATGTGTGTACATACATATGTGTATTCCGCAGAAATCGGCCCTGAATCCACCGGGCACATTGGCCTACATCACCGAGGAGGAGGCGCTACTGGTTCGCGTGAACAAGGGATGGCAGTACATTGCGGTGAGTTTCGGGACAAATCCTTTTTTGGTTTTTTGGTTTTGGGTTTGCAATATGATTTCTGGCTCCTAAGCAAACAGAGGGACTTTTAAAAATGCCAAATATGACAGCCGCTGAGCCCGCCGACGGGTGGTTATTATTTTATAGATCCCGCTCCCTTCCATCCACGCTTCTTGTGCCATTATGGCTATAAGCTGCTCTTTGGCAACAAAAAAAAAAAAAAAAGGAAAAAAGGAAAACAATGGAGAAGATTCAAATGCATGCAAAAGTAGATGAGACAGGCCTTGCAGAGGCTTCGCCTTATTTATTTATTTATTTTCCTTTGCCTGCCATAAAGTAAGGTTTGTTTGGCATTGCCCTTGTATCGACTCGTTTTTTATTTGCACATTAAATGTTGCAGACTGATTGCCACCCGAAACATGGGTGCTACTATACATACTATATATACATATGTGTATCTGCGTTATTCAATTATATTGACTTGCGCTTGGCTTTTCACTTGAGCCGGTTAAGGGATACAAATAAAAAGGAAGGACACGGGGGGCTGCGAGTGTCCTGAGACATGTGGCATGTGGCAGGCAATTTGAGTCAGCCAAGTCAGTCAGTCCGTCAGAGGCTCAAAACATTTATTGATGGAACATAAAACATGCATCGCTTCATATGGCTTGGTGGATAAGTAGAAGGGAGAAAGACCATAAATTCTTTTTGCCAGATTAAAAGTAATATTAAACGGAAATCGAAGGTTTTTATTGTCGTCCTCTGGACAATTCCCCTAAAATGTCGAAATTTGCCAATTAATCTGGACCTGCGTTCAAGGTGAACTTGCGCCTTATGGGAGCCTTTTATTACCCTACTTTCTCCCTCGCAAATTTGCTTGGGTCAGCAGAAATTACACACACAAAATTGCTCGATTTCTCAATAGCTTGTTAAACATTAAAGTGGCCACAATTTGGACTGCTTGTTGCGTTATTGAAATCATCAAAAAATGAAAAACGAAAGGCCAGCCACGGGAAACTAGTGCCTCGATTGTGGCAAAAGTGTACAAAATTCTCCGAATTGGGGAGCTGTGGCTGCTGCTGCACAACAGCAACATTGGTAAAAAAGACGAAAAAAAAACAGCTCGAGATTCGATTTCCGCTTCCGTTGTTGCAGGGCACAAAAGTCAGCACAGCAGGGTTGTGCCTCGTGGCTCCAGGATCCTGGTTACTGGTTACTGAGCACCGAGTCCCGAGTCCCGAGTCCTGGCAACTGGCATGTGCATAAGACAGCCCGGAATGAAAACGAAATCTCTTGCCTTTGACGGCAGCATTTAAATACTTTTGACAACAAAAAACCCAACACAGCACCATGAACTGTCAGTGTGTGCCGAGTAATATGGCGAAATCGGGTGGAGAGCAAAGGACCCTTTGTTGACGGAATATCAGCAAGCCAGGAATTTGGCTGCACGGCAACAAATAGTTATGTACTTATGCTCCAATAATACACAAATACTCGAAATGTTCATAAAATGAACTGTCATTGAAAACAATACTTTAATTTGTAATTTCTAATTTGATAAAATAGTTTTATTTACTGAATAATAGTTTGTGAAGTATTCCGAATCTTTGCCGGTGTAGTCGGGACTCCCATTTGCATTTCGCTTTCGTCTGGGCCAAGTACACAGCAGTCTGTCGAGATACGGAGATGGTAGCCGAAGCGCCAGCCTAATTAGATTTCAGTACACGAGTCGACTACTTAAAGTTCAAAATAGTAATTAAAACTTTTGTCAGACGACGTCGCGCATTATGGCAGTCGAAAATTTGACCCTAATACACTGGGCCCGCTAAAAAGCTGGGGCTGGCTGAAAGGATGGGCATAAGGACTCAGATCTGGGGATCTGTGGATCAGGGGGGAAGGGGGGAAGGGTGTGGGACAGTTGCTACATATATTTACCCAACACGTAATGCAAATATTTGAGCAAAAGTTTCAATACAACGCTGATTTCATCGCATAATGGCATGGAGCCGAACACCGGCTGTTTGCCTTCTGTTCCAGCGCTGAAATATTAACTACTTGAAAGGGTCTGACGAGCATATTTGCGCACAGAGCCTCTTGTTTTATTAATTACAAATTCGTCAAACGCTTGTTTGTCTCTGCGCCTTTTAATTACGATTCCACATTTAATTCTCCCCCCTTTTTCGTATATCCCCATTTCCTACTATCTTTTGCAGCTGGGAACTCTGGTGCCGATTGCCACGCCCGCTCCGCCCACAACGGTGGCACCCTCGATGCGATTCGATCTGCAGTCGAAGAACCTGCTCAACAGTCCACCACCCCTGCTCAATACGCCAACGGTGAGTGGAAAATGATGGAAAATTGTCATTATCTTGCTGCCACACATCTACTTGCTTGCCACATTCGAATCGCATCCACATCCACATCCATCGGTGGGATAATGACATTGATACCGGGCAAAAAAAATAGAAAAAGAATTTCGAGTTCTTCGACGGAAAATCAGAAGTCCTAGTTGCGATTCCCTTTTGCCTGCATTAATTGTACTCGACTTTGATGTGCTCAACATGAAATATTTATAAATCGCGATGCACGCTGACACTGATTTTCCGAATGTCATTTCCCGCCGAGAGTGTCTAACAAAAATGTATTCTACTCTACATAATTGAGTTGGCGATTTATTGATAGTTATTTTATGATGCAGCTTGATTTATGTCAAATTTTTAATGGAGTTCACTATCAATGTTTTGGCAACTCAACTTTCATGCAAGAAAGCTACAAAAATACACAACAAATGCACTACACACTACTTGTTCCAAATTTCACATTGAATACTCAGTGAGACGAGCTGAAAAGCTGAAGCAATTGCTATCGATATAACCTACTAAACTTATTTGTAATTAATTGTCATTAAATGCAGTTTACAACCGCGCCCGAATACGAAACGGTAATTAAATCCATAATATTCGCATATCGTAGTGTCGACTAAAAAATAATAAAAACCAAACGGGCATATTTTCAAATAGCCAAACGATTTTTGCACCACACACACTCGTTGAATAAATAATTTAATTTGTTTTGCTGGTCGATGGAAATATTTCTAATTAGCAAAAATTGCATTTAAAGTTCTGTTGTACACGGAACAATTGGTGTAGTTTGATTTTCTGCTTTTGTCTGTATCCATTGTTTTTAAATCTATATATTCACTAAGCCAATGGAAACCCTATACTTTTTATCTAGAAAAATAAGTTATATGTTTAATTCCATTTCCTTGTGTGTTTCTATGTGATTTGCTTTTATAACTAGACGCTTCTTGATTGAATTTTGTGTCCTTTGCTTTTGGGTAATCCATAAAGCTTAGTTCTCAACGAAACCAAAAATCCAGAATGTTGAGAGCTTCTTTTTTTGTGTCTCGGTGTTCGAATGCTCGGAATTTTCCATTTAGATATATTAAATTATGAACATTTTTGTCCCACATTTATGGCTGCGTCTACAAACAAATTTAATGGATTCGAAAATAATAAACAAATTAAAATCGTATTTCCAGTGGTATCCGCGAATGGTGAGTTCTCTTTTCTCCCCCTCAATTTAGCTAGATTCGACCTTTGAGCTCCTCTGCCCACGTTTTAACATTTTTATGAGTGCTGTTTTTTTTATGGATTTTTTTTCTTGTGTTTAGTGCCCGGAAGGAGGTTTCGGCATCTATTGTTTTTGTTTCCTTAGAGTCCCTACAATTATTTGAAATATTTTACTATCCATTACTCGTACCTATCAATTATTGTACAGAGTCCCCGGGGGGTTGCGACAGCCCTCCCTTTGTAAAGCAAACAATTTCTGGCTATTAAATTCTGTATTAATTAGATCTTAAAATGCTTGACATAAATTCCGCATTAATTTCATGCCATATTTTCTTGGATCCGCAATAGCTACGCGTGGCCGCACTGAATGAGCCCTCCACCGGCGATTTGCAGGGGATTCGGGGGGCGGACTTCGCCTGCTATCGGCAAGGACGACGGGCAGGACTCCTGGGCACCTTCAAGGCGTTCCTCTCATCCAGGTGAGTACTTGGTTTTGTCTTTGGCGGCGAGTGTGTCTTATCATTCTTTAGATTTTTCACGCGTATTTGGCCCGTTTTCGTGTTTAGTTTTTCTCGGTGCTGGATATTTGGATTTCTTCACAAATCCAGCTCGGGGATTTTGCCGCTTTAATGCTCGGCATTGCTCATACGCCACGTTGGCCCGACTGAGCCGACACTTTGGGAACTCATTAGTTGCCGCATAATCTTGATATTTGAAGCGAGGCGAAAGCGGCAAAAATGCGCGCGCCCAAAGTATGAAAACAAAAGCTTGTGAAAACAATTTCGTGCAATTTATTTACCCAGTGCTACCGGCACACCAGAGGGGGGGTGGACTTGTAGTAGGAGTTTTACGAGTTTTGGTGTTTGGGCTGTGCAAGGAAAAAAAAAAGCATAAATAAACAAACGAACAAAGAGCTAGAACCGAGCGAACACAGCACCTGCCCTTCAGACATCTTTTGATGGCAGTTTGTTTGTTCGCGTATAATTGCCGCTCGTATGCTGGCAATAACTTGTGCATAAACGGAATGCTTAACTCTCGTCTCTCGTCTGCAGGGTACAGAATCTGGACAGCATTGTGCGTACGGGTGACCGGGATCTGCCCGTGGTGAACACTCGTGGCGATGTGCTCTTCAACTCGTGGAAGGGCATCTTCAATGGCCAAGGTGGCTTCTTCTCGCAGGCGCCGAGAATCTACAGCTTCAGCGGCAAGAATGTGATGACGGACTCTTCATGGTATAAATCTATATTGCTGCTAAAGTTTTTCAAATAAATTCATATTGTGAATAACCTCTGTAGGCCCATGAAGATGGTGTGGCACGGCTCGCTGCCCAATGGCGAGCGCTCCATGGACACCTACTGCGATGCCTGGCACTCGGGTGACCATCTGAAGTCCGGCTATGCCAGCAATCTCGATGGCCACAAGCTGCTCGAACAGAAGCGCCAGTCCTGCGACAGCAAGCTGATCATCCTGTGCGTGGAGGCACTTTCGCAGGATCGCAAGCGCAAGAAGCGGGAAATCGGCGATGGCAGCAGGTGTGTACTTACACGGGTCCTATTGATTTGGCATTAACGTTTTTATTACTTGCCAACTTTGCTCATTACCTCCGTGGCCACAAGCACTTGTGCACAGGGAGAAATTACCACCTTAATTTGAGACCTATTTTTATTTGTACGAATAATGTGTTTAAAATCTTATTTTTTAATTAAACCCTAAACTGTTCAAGTTGATGAATGAAAATATTATAATTACCACTTGATTAGTTTTATGTTATTTAATTTTGTCACTGTTTCTGTTTCATTTCACAGTCACGGCGAAAGTGAAGGCAGGGAGTTCAAGACGGCCGATGAGTATGCAGCGCATTTAGAAAATTTACTGCTGTAAGCGGAACCGGAAGGAAGAAGCAGAGCGGCGTCACACCAAACCATTCTCATGCATAAAACAAAACAAATCACAGCACTCACACACACACATATATAAACACCCATACACACCTACACACCTACGTGCATACATTGAATGTAAACGTGAATCATGGCCATGCATATAATCAGCGAATTCCAAACAAAAACCAAAAAGAGAAATACTCAGACGGCAGATGGATGTTGCATATAAATACATACTTACATATATTACCCGTACGCATACACACTACTCGTAGGTAATATGTCTAATATATTGCTACACGTCGTATATGACAAACGCAAATAGATATATATATATCGTGGATATATATATATATATATTGAGTTGTACTTTATGTTTAGGACACGGCACGAGCAAGCAGCAATTTTTTGTACAAGCAGAAAACGTATTTGTAGTTTGTAAACTGTAATTTGTAACTTACCGATAGCCGTAACCGAACTAATGTCTAATTTTGTAATTACATAAGCTCACCCCCACAATGAAATAGAAAAATAAAATAAAAGAACAAAAAGAAAAAGAAAAGAAAAACAGCAGCGGAACACCCAGTCGCCTCCGCCTACGCAATACTGGCCAAATTAGTATCCTACTTAGAACGTATGGCAATGCACTCGAGAATCGAGAATTCAAAGGCTCTCCAAACTCTTCACAGGACCCTGTATATGCGTGTATAAATGTGTATTTTTGTCAAAAGACTTCTAGGTGTGTGTACATTATAAGTAAGCCCCGCGTGGTTACAATACGAAACAACCGTTTTTAACTATCGCATGCAGCCCTTTCTGCCCACTCTATATACGGTAATATATATCTGAAGGTTATATAGGATATACATATGTTTTACGAACGATTTCTACAGTACTCCTATCGTAGGCCAGAGATTTTCTACAGCGTAGCTCGCGATTACCCACAATACTCGTTACCGGCGAATATTCCACATTCGGATCGCAGTTTTTATATGCATCAGATGAGTAACGATAATGAAATTATAGCATAATCAACACACATACATAAGTACATACACATACATACGTGGATGGTAAATTCGTAATTTATTGTCATTCGATAACGAAACACTTAACTAAATTCTAATTATAGTTACCGATAGTTAGTTACATAATAATTTCTTTTTGCATTTAACCAATGCATTTCCAACTACAACATTTGTAATGTAATTAAACGTAATTGTAACGACAGTTAAGGTATTAATTTAAAACAATAAACCACAAATGCAGAACACAAAGCGATTGGCGCGGTAGCCAAACGCATGGTGACATTATATAGTACGATTAAAGTAATATAAATTTAGTGAAATCAAAACTGAAGTGCAGAACCCTCTAGTCCTAAGCCTAAAATATGATGCGATGAAAAGAGCAGAGCGAGTGCATAACAGAGATACATAATAGCATAATATAATTGAATAATATGAAACAATAAAAAGTAAACTATCAAATGCAGCACAAGTCTTGTCATTCGGAACTTTTCTACTTTCTGGTTTTTAGTGCAATTTATTTAAAGGCTATGGAAAATAGCTAAAAAGTTTGCTGCACATGGGGCAATCGTGGTAAATTGCTTTCGGGTGTTTTGGCCTTAAAATATTAATATCCATAAACACGCATCGAAATTTCAGAGTGAGCCCAAACACACTTGGCATATCGACAAATCCCCCATGGATCCGGGCGCAATTGTTGTCTATCTGAATTCGAAATATTTTATATGGCTCATACATTTTTCAGGATATAAAAAAAAATATTACAAATTCATCTACCTGGCCATCTACCAAATGCCGCCTAGAAATTACTTTGCTCAATATTTTTCATTTAAGTTGGAATCAATTTTCATTTCCATCCCAGTCGGCCCAGCATGGCAACAAAAGGTATTTTTATATGGATGTGGCTGGGGGAAAACAAAGAGCATTGCTCCATTTCCATATCCACGTTTACCTGTATTTGAATCTGTATTTGTATTTGTAGCTGTATCTGAATCTATATCTGTATCTGCATCCGTAGCCCCATTGAAGCTTGTCTGAGCCGCACGTTTGATAACCAATTTAAATAATTTTTCACTTGAATTAAAGCAAATGATTTCAAACAAAAAGAGCCACGCCACTGCCACTGCCAAGCTCGGCGGAGCCATTGATGCTTTATGAATTTCAATGGCAGGCCAACATAGTTTCCGGATGCGGATTTCATCCTGAGCTGCCGATACCCCGGCAGAGATACAGATTCATTTTGCCGATTCCGATTCAGATTCAGTTTCAGATACTTAGGCAGCGGCTGTATGGCTGCTGTCAGGCAAATAAACAAACAGGCCAAGAAGCTGCCGAGTGCCAACAGTTGCGATTCGACTTGGGACTGCCAGCTTCCATTGTGATTGAAGCCGCAATATAATCGGGAAAATTTAACGTCCAGCTGGATCTTGGTGGCTGAAGTTCTGGTGGAAAGGCCGGCACTTAGGCACAAAGCAATCAAATCAGATGAGCGGGATGAAATTTTAATTTAATGAATGAATGCGAATCTCTTGTAGTATTAGTTGATTAGCCACAAAGCCAATTCAAATCTGTGCCTCTTGGAAATCTTGCAAAACCTCCAACAACAAAAAGGGGGCCAAGTATACGGAGTTTTCAATTATAAGCCTTGCTTGAGTTGGTCCCAGGGCCAAAAAGTTTAAATTCCGTGTGCGGCTGACAATGTCATTCATCATAACACATTTAGCCGTGAGCTTATTAGATTCCACTTTTGTGCCCAGCCGCATTTACAAGTTTTCCAAGCATGTTTTCCAGCTCTCTTGCTTTTCTTTTCCGTACCATTCCATTCCATTTTCTTCTGTTTTCTTTTTTATTGAAACACAAAACAACTTTCCCAGCCGCACATACGAGGCCAGCATCCGTAACAAGTTGGCTAACACACACACACTCGCATTCAGAAGGGCGTACATACATATGTCACGAGTAAAAACAATTTATCATTTAGCTTATCAAGACGCGCGGCCTAACGTCCATTATTTTGCGGACGCTACGCAGAGAATTGTTTTTTGATGATAGCCCCCAGTTGTAGTTATTTCTCCTTCTTTTTTTTTTGTGTGTGTGGTAGGGATTCTTAGGTAAGCAACACGAAAATACATGGCAAATGTCTGAGAAATGATTATTGTTCTGCCCGCATGTGATTTACAATCTATCATAGCCAATGGGAATTTCGAATTACACAGAGTTATGAATGGGTTCTAATCAAAGCAGATGGTCCATTGAATGAGTTCTAGATCTTATCATTAAAACAGGCCCAAAATAGACATGCCAAAGGCGAACTGATTTTTGCAGATTATATTTCTTAATCTCCTTTTTTTCCCATGCCATAACAGACAGTTATTTATACCGAATATATTTCCGAATATATTTATACATTTTAAAAGCTTTTATCTCACAACACATGAAATTTATCCTTTCTAATGAGATTTCCATCTTTTCCAAGATAGACAATTAAGGCGAACAAATTATTTGAATGAATATGCCTTAGAAAGGGGCTGTTTTTACAAGAGTTGGGGGGCGTGGCCGCACGGCCGACTCACGTGTAACTAAAAACCAACAATTATGCATGCCAGACCGCAGAAACCGCTGCCACGCCCACAGCCAACAGCCCACATCCCAGAGCCCTTGCGACGTCAACGTAGCGGCGACAGCGACAACGGAATCGGAATTTGCATAACTTTGTATGAGATTCTTGCAGCGCAGCCATGTCGAGCCACAATATCATTTATACATGCATGCAGTCCACAATCAAGTGCACTGGAAAAAAAATGCATATTTTTACGATCTATACTGCATACTTGGACTAACTTGAAATAGTCATGAAATAAACAACATAAAAAACAGTTAAAACAGAGTTAAACGTTTGAATACGAAGCTCTGTTAACAATAATTACACAAAACTTGGTTCTTACAGAAGCCCATTAATAAATAACCCTTCTTAAATTTTTGAGGCATTTACTCCACAAGACAATATTCAGTGAAAATTTAATTGATTAGAATATTTGAGTGCACTATTATTTTCAGTGCATCCATGGAACAGGGCACGTATACACTGGCAGACAATGTCAGTGAGCCGTCAACATTTCAACTTGTCATGCGAGCGGGAAAAGCGTGGAAAAGAGCGGCACGCGGTGGGGGGCACAGGTGAAAGTGGGCGGGGCACAGGCAGCGGCAGAAGCAGAAGCAGAGAACCGTGCTGCAAAGTCGAAGACGTTGCCCCGGGCTGTAACATGGCCTACCTTCAATTTGTCCATGTGCCCCGTCGCCATCCGATAACCCTGCCACCTGGATATGGGATTGGGATAGAAACTTGGCGGCGACGGCGGGCAAAATGCAAGTGCAACCGCACAGCGCCGCCTTTTGTTGCATACTTTGCTGCGTTGCCGGCAACGTATTATTTCAGTTACGTTTTGCGGAAATGCAACTGAAAACTTGCAATTTGTTTGACGTTTCGGTATTTTTTCGTATGAATTTATAATGCCCTCGACTTCAACACCTGTCGTTTGCTGTTCGTTCATTCGTTCGTTTGGTTGTTGTTTTTATTGTTGTTTTTGTTGTTATTTTTGTTGTTATTTTTGTTCTTGTTTTTGTTGTTGTTTGTTTTCTGTTTGTTTGGCTGTTTGGTTTGCCAGGAGTTTGCTTTCTGGTTGCTGCTGATTTACAATGCATGCGATCCTCCTCGGTTCTGCCCCTGTGGTTTATTGATATATCAGCTGCATCGTGATTAGGCGAAAAGTCAGGAAATATACAAGTCCACCTAAGTTGCTGTGAGTGTGTGTGTGTGTACACACATGCGTATTTATGTTATGCCGCCGCAGTAACACACAAAAGGTAGCAACTTTTAATTGAAAAACTTGGGCACTTACAACTTGCAAGGAAGCGGCGGTGAATCCCCCTTGGTTCACCTCACATCCCGCCCCCTTTGCCGCGCTATTAACAGTTGGAGGCGTAGGTGGCGTGGGCGTGGCACTGTGGCAAGTGGCAATACTGGCATTGTCGCCGGCATTACTCAAGTTGTTAGCAATGTTTACAAACACAATAAGCAAATACTCCAGCGTTGGTGGCGCCACCAACAAGTGCACAGAGATAAAATTCTACCAAAAAAATAACCCTTTTAGTTTAAATTATCATTTTAATGTAATTAAATGACAAAAGACAAGAATACTTGCAGTTCAGCCTTGGGGAATATAACCCGAAAAAGCGAATGTTATACCTTTTTTTAAATGTTCTTACAGTCACAAGTTTTATAAAGCTTTTTAAAAATTAATATTTTAATAAAATTTTAATGATCAAAATGAAAATGATTATTATACCCGTTACTCGTAGAGTAAAAGGGTATACTAGATTCGTTGAAAAGTATGTAACAGGCAGAAGGAAGGGTTTCCGACCATATAAAGTATATATATTCTTGATCAGGACCAATAGCCGAGTCGATATGACCATGTCCGTCTGTCCGTCTGTCCGTCTGTCCGTCTGTCCGTCTGTCCGTCTGTCCGTCTGTCCGTCTGTCTGTCCGTCCGTATGAACGCTGTGATCTCAGGAACTACAAAAGCTACAAAGTTGAGATTAAGCATACAGACTCCAGAGACATAGACGCAGCGCAAGTTTGTCGATTCATGTTGCCACGCCCACTCTAACGCCCATAAACCGCCCAAAACTGCCACGCCCACACTTTTGAAAAATGTTTTGATATTTTTTCATTTTTATATTGGTCTTGTAAATTTCTATCGATTTGCCAAAAAACTTTTTGCCACGCCCACTCTAACGCCCACAAACCGCCCAAAGCTGCTACGCCCACACTTTTGAAAAATGTTTTGAAATTTTTTCATTTTTGTATTGGTCTTGTAAATTTCTATCGATTTGCCAAAAAACTTTTTGCCACGCCCACTCTAACGCCCACAAACCGCGAAAAACTGTGTTTAAGACTCTCCTTCTCCCTTCCACTAACTGAGTAACGGGTATCAGATAGTCGGGGAACTCGACTATAGCGTTCTCTCTTGTTTTTTATATTAGTTTAGAAATTAAAATTAAATAAATATAAATAAATTTCTAAGCTTATGCCAATTGCATTTTCATGTACAATTACCTTACACTTGCCTTTTGTTTTTGTCAGTGCATTTATTTCCTGTTAGTGAACAGGTTTAGTTGACTTAAAGACGGCATCGTCAACACGAGTCCTGCTTACATAGAAAGTTTTCCCGCTCCTGGTTTTATTTTCCCTCGGCCGACTGATAGTTAAACAGCACTAAGCAAAGTCTGGCTGGGAAACGTGCGATAACTTTTCCATTTTGCTGCTGTGTAAATATTTGCCACCTCGCCAATCGGCATTTACCACCTGGAAAAGATGCAGGCGCAGGTGTTGGTTAGCTGCAGGTGCAGGTGTTGGGTGCAATGGCAATGACAGCATTTAGCCATCTTGCTCTAATTAAACTAGCCAGGATCATCGAAATAAAACAATGAAATCAAAATGCCAAAATGCTTAACTTTTAATTAGCATTCGAGCTGTGGAACAGCGGCGCCCCAATACATAATTAAAATTATGATTTGGCTTTTTGGGAACTAATCTATTTTGGGCGAATCGTAATTGGCAGACGGCAAATTTCATATGCAAATTGTATTAGGTATCAGGGGAGATTCCCTCTCCCCCCCCCACGCTTTCCACACAATGACCCATTCTGGTGGGGGGGGGGGGGGATGGCCAGCTAACCACGTGATTATCGTGGGGCTTATGGGGGGCATCTGCAGTTCCAGCTGGCAGAAACAATTCACTTGCATAAGCCAGCGACTGCCAACGCGCACAGAAAGCCACATGGAGTAGGTTTTCGCATCGGGATATAGCGTGGGTATATCATGCAAGCCATAAGCCTATTAATAGCCCCTGTCTGCGATCAGACAAGCAATTAAAATTGACTGCACTTCTGAGCGACTGCCCTCCAGCCACATGGACCGCCTTCGTCCTGCCACCGCCTCTCCCCTTTAGCCATTTCCCGCTCCAACCTTTTTTTCCCGGAAAATTGTTCAATTGGGCGTAAATGTGTCGGCGTCATCGCCACGTGCACGTGCTCCTGTTACTTTTCCAGGATGGCGCAACTGGCCATTATTTAGGACCAGGCCGGCGCGTCTGCAAAGCATAAATTTTTCCCAGCCAGAGAGTGTCTTGTAATGTGGGCCAATGTGTGCCAGATTGTTGTTGTCAACGTGGCAGGACATGCAGTGATTTGTTGTTCTAGAATATGAGAGCGGAAATGTCGTCACATCACGTATACGCAAGGTGTACACACTTTGCAGTGGTGTGAAATATGCGTTTGTCTGACCCATTTAATTATAAACCAATTATGTGGCGGTTATCTGCTTGGCAAAGTCATTCATAACGTTCAGTTTTGTGGGTAAAGAGGCAATTTCAAAAATAATATTAAAGCTTTTGAAGTTTTCATCTGGGTTTCAAAACTTCCTGAACATAAAAGCTTTTCCTATGCTGAAACCAAGTCTAGCCAACTTCCAAGTCCTACTAAACTTAAATAACATGAAAGCAATTTAGTTGCATTTAGCAAAAATAATACATTTAAGAATAACTTCAGTCTGTAGGCATGCAAATTCGTATTAGATGGATTTTTGGGCTTTAATATTCTCGATAATAAATGTAAATTAATTAAAATATAATATATAATAAAGCTCGGAGTTACTGGTTCATCGTGAACTATTTATCGCAACACTGTTGAACTTTTATCCTTTTATTCAGCAGAGCTTTACCAAAGTTTACTTTTGAAAACGAGCTTTCGAGCTTAAAGGATGTTTTCGTTACCATGTTGTAAAAGCTTTTAACCAAACTTCCAAACCAAAACTGTAGTCTATGTTTTAAATTTTATTAAATCGTAATTCAATCGTTTACAATATATATAACATGTAAATAAATAATGCAAATCCAAAGCATTTAAAAGTTAGCTTTCATGGTTAAACGTAAATCAATATAACTTTGGAGAACAATTGCCCGAATTTCGGGTATTATCCTTAGTTTAATTTATATTTATATTTGTGCACTTTGGCCCAACGCGAATTTTGTAAATATTTGCACTTCGTTTTTTTTTTGGTTTTCACATTAACGATAATTGCCTAAAATATGTATGCTTGAATTCTTTAATAACTTTTTAGGTAATACTCGTACCTTTTTATATTAGCGTTTATTTCATTGGTATAGCTAGAATAATCATTTGGTCTTGGTTTCATTTGGCGATGAAACGCATATGTGGTTTACTTCCATTATAGATAATACTTTATAAATGTTAAACTCGCGAAAATTGTTGCTGTTGCTTAGGTTAGATTGAAACTCGAATTTTCTAAACTTACGGAGCTGTTCTCGATTTGATATCCGCCCTAAGGGACCAAAAATCGAGCCGAGAACAGATCTGATAAATTCGGTTTAACGCTAGAAATGTGTTTGCTTTTTAGTTCTTTTTTTTATTTTGCAATATAGTTAACCATAGTTGGGCTTAGACTCGCGTAGATCGGTGTACAAGTGTTACAGTAGAGTTAGTTGGTATCAAGTTTTGGTCAAGACTCCCTTCAATAGTATTTGATTCGGTGTGATTCTGTTCCAGTTTTGGCTGATATGCAATCTTTTGAAAGTTGATAGTTAAGTTGCGTTGAGTTGAGTATGTGTAGAAATGGAACGACCTACGAACGGTCAAATGTATAAATTGGTATCTTCAACAATAAACGATGACATTAAATTAGTTCTATATAAATTCATGTAAATTCAATTGGCTAAAACTATAAATTAAATTTGAATAACAATTACGATTCCCGCAATTCCGAATACGTTTTAACATTATTGTCCTCTGCGTTTTGGTTTTATTTTTGCGTGTGTGCGTCAAGTAAATGTGCAATTACAACGATCAGAAATTACAAATGCAATTAAAATGCGAAATTGAATGCAAAAATGAAGAGGCAAAACTGAGCATCAAGTGCGTAGAATTAATCAGTTTGGACAATTGGTCAAGCAGAGGTGAGGGGCAGTCAATGCAAGTATCCCTTCAGATTTTAATTATGCAATAAAATACAATTTGCGCGGCTTTTGCCTTTTGTCCTGTCGATGGCGAGAAGGTGCTAAATGCATAATTAATTAATAGTTTCAACTTGCCACTACCAGACTAATCGAGTATTTACACTATAATATCGAAATCACCCAAACGCTGCGTTTATAATTAGTTTCTGCTCCATTAATCCATCAATTTCGCCAGATATCCCCGATGGATCCGCTCATCACTACTATCACACTGCCCTGGTTTTCTACATCAGGGCGCAGCGGTTCCAACGCGAAGGACTCCTCACACCCTCGCCCTCGTTCAGCGCCATCGTCTTGGATCTCATCAGATTGAGATCGGTGCGGATGCTGGGTCTCCTCGCATTCGGGGTCACCACGCCGCAGGCATCGCTGAATCTTCGCTTAATGGACAGGGCATTCTTTTTGGTACCGCCCACCGCCGATCCATGTGGTGGGAGTGGCGATGGCGCCCCAAAGACGGACACCAAGCGACGATGGTGATTGGGGGTCATCTCCAGGGGGAGATTGGAGACGGTGAACAGCGAGTGGAACAGGTCATCGATGCGGTAGTTCTGACGAGCCGAGCACTCCACAAAGGTGCAGCAGTTGTCCTGGCCAGCGATGTAGCCCATCACCTCGTCCACCTGCACAGTTCTGGGCAAAGAGTATTAATTGGAATCCAAAGTGTTTTCATAAACACAACTCACTTAAAGTCTCGATCACATTTATTTCCCGCCAATATCATGGGTATCTTTGGAAGACTCTTCTTCTTGAACCCGGAGCCGGGATTCAGTGCTGCCCACTTGGTCTCCAGGATGTTCTCTCGCAGGCGCACCACCTCCTCGAAGGACTCGCGGGAATCCATGCTGAAGACGAGGATGAAGAGATCCCCTGCAACAATAAAATGGCGAACATTAATCGTCGTTTGATTTAGCAAATGCAAATTTATAGCTTATTTATGGCCCCACACATCTATGACCTACGCACTCGCAATTTTCCAGACACTATATAAAACGATACTGACATCTGAAGCTCATCTCCCCTATGTTAATGTGTTTCAGATTGTGTGTGAGTTCTGGGTTGTTTAGGGTAATTCGGATACCCGAAAATTGAGTGTGGGAAAATCAATAGACGCATACCAGTGAGACATGAATACCCTACTTACTGAGTGCCATTCACAGATATTTTTATGAGTATGAAGTACTTTTTGGGTGGGCGTCACTTGACAAAAAAAGGAATTGTTTTTATTATGTTCATGATGTTCATAGAAATAATAGGGTTCTGACTGGTCGCAAGGCATGTAGTTAGCTTGAAATTATTAACAATTTAGAGTATTAGTGTCCCATTAAACTATTACAATAAATTATGCACAACTAACAAGTTTTAATTTATGTAAAGCTAGTTATAAGGTCCTTGAACATAATCGCAGACCCATTTATCATGGTTTAAATAAATGTGAGAGCCTTAATATCCGCAGGAAGTTACAAAAACTGTGCCCATGCCATTGATGGCGGTCGAAAGGGTATGGAACCCAACTTTGTTTACCAGCAGCTGAGCCTGATTTTTATGATAATTTATAGGACATTAAATGGCACCCAATGAAGGCAGTCGACAACTTAAGTGATAGAACGTGCCGAATATCCTTGGAAATGCCGCACACACATGCAACTATTTGATGGCCAAGACGTCACACTCACCAGTTAGAAATGATAAACGGCGCATTGCGGGAAACGGATGATAGCCAGAAGTATCCAAAATATCCAACTGAAAGACCTCATTCCGTATGCGATACAATTTGCGATGGAACTCCTCAATGGTCGGCGTGTAGGCCTCCTCGAAACGATTGCCCAGGAAACGTGCCACAATCGATGACTTGCCGGCTCGTGATGAGCTGCATGGGAAGGAAAATTGCAAATCGAGATTGGATTTTGAAATTGAAGCCATCCTGTCCACTCAACGAATGCAAAGAAACGCCAATGAAAGCTCAAAATTAACACGAACGGGCGTCATGCATTCGATGATTAATACAGTAAGAGAAATGTAAATAAGAAAAGGATCAAGGAATAAATGGTAACATAAAATATATTGGTGGAGTGTGTAAAATGAAAGCACTCAAATTGCAAAGAATATGAAACAAAGATTATACTATTATATAGCTTTTGCTAAATAGTATTTAGTTGCAAACAAACATTATTGTTTTCAGTGCACGTACCCGAGCATGACCAGGCGATAGCAGTTTTTGGCCGACGGCAGGCTGTCGTCGCACAGCGAGAGTCCTGCGCCAGGACCGTAGATGAAGTCGTCCGCCTGCTCGATGGCGTCCAGATTCGAGTGGTGCTCCAGCATGTGGGCCTGATGCAGTTCGGCGGTGGTGACCAGGCGGCTGCTGGTCACGGCACCGTTGCTCCCGCCGGCAGTGGACTCGTCCAGGAAGGTAACCACGTGCGCCTGTGGTGGAGACGCCTCATCGGTCGTGTGGGTGGTGCTCGGGTGGTGTGGGTGTTGGTGTGGGTGTGGAGGAATGTGGGCGGCTTGGGTGGTGACGGCTCTTTGTGCCGCTGTTTGCTGATTACTTTTGCTGCTGTTGCTTCGCACGTTATTGTTGTTGCTGGCGCTAAAGTTGCGGCTATTCGGTGTGGTTATTCCTGTTGCTGCTGTTGTTGTTGTTGTTGTTGCTGTGGGATGAATGGGTGGCGCCTCGCTTAGTGCCACATCGACGTAGTTGTTGTTGTTGCTGCGCGCACAAAACCAATTTTTGCAGCGATACATTTTGACTCTGTCATTTCCGCCACTTTAACTGGTTGTCGTCGGCACCACCGGTGGTTTAATTTGTGGTGTTGATGCACCGCGATTGCACTTCTTCTTTTTGTTGCCGCTATTATTGCTGTTGTTGTTGTCTTTTAGCCTAGCAGTTGCGGTTGCAATTTGCATTTTCAATCATTCAACTTTGTCGTTAACAAGCTGACATTTGCATATGTACCTCTTGCCGCCGTAATGGTATAAACTTTATCCCGAACGAAATGCATTAGACGCGTTGCCTCCGCTTCCTGCAAACTGCAAAAAGAGAGATGTAAAAAAGATTAAAAAAAAGTTACACCATTTACTCAAAGAAACCGGCAAGAAAAAGCGGTGGTGGTGGCAAGCATTTCGGAGGCCATTAAGCACGGTAATTGCCCCGTGGCCCAAACAGACGAATAAACCACACGAAAACCAAAAACCCATGTTGAAGAAAGAGGAAAATGAAAGAGGAAAATGCAAGAGGAGAATGCAAGAGGAAAATGTAAGTGGGAAATGAATCCTCGACTACCACATACCCGTCACCCGAACTCAGATTATCTGCAGTTGGGCAAAGTTGCCTAAATCCGATTGTTAGCAAAAATAACTTTACATTTCTACCACTTTGTGGCTGCAATGAAATGTTACGGGGGAAATAAAGTGAACTTTGAAATTTTGACTACCTTAAGCCAGATAACTTCCAACTACATGAGCCGCCTTTAAAATGGTGAGTTTCGGAAAAGGTTTGCCAACTAAAACCGTTGGTAAACTAAACTTCAGTTTTCATTTTTCACAGTGAAGTGAAGCGAATTGTTTGCCGAAATGTACTGCATTCCACTATTTTAATCCTAACTGGAAATGCTAATCGGCTTGGGAATCACAGATTTAAATTAAGTTCAGCTTTACTATAAATGTTACCAGTGCAAATTGTTGCTGCTAATAAATAATGTATGTCTTCGGCCAAAACTATAAACAATGCTTGAATATTATAAATTATTACAGAAACATGTTCATCTAAAGTAAAAAATAAGATTATAGAAAATACAGACTTGATTATGAGCTCTCTAAAATGAGTAGTGCAAAGAGCATTAAAAATCGTGTTTGGCACAGATTGATGTGGAAATTGGCAAAACCCCAAGTTCATCAAAACCAATGAAAAGGAAATTGTGAAAAACCAGCTGCACTCCATACATTAAAAGGGCTATTGCCTGACCCCCCGCCGCATTTAAGCCATAATGGGCATCTTGCCGCAAATCTAATTAACTTTGTTTTAGCATGCTACGTGCCCCGTGTACATCAGCCGGAATGGCCACATTGGCACAGCTCATGCATATCGCATGCAACAGCAGTAGCAGCAGCAACGGCGGCAGCAGCAAAAGGACGTGGTGGTCAAACTGGGCGGAAGGAGGAAGTGGGTGGCAAAATCAGACCGGAAAGAGCCGTTACCGTTACCCTTACCGTTACCCTTACCGCCCCAACGGCAGCTTGACGCCCACCATAATCGAGTGCACCAAGTGCTCTCCGAGTGCTCGTACTCGCGTTCAGATTTCAGCTCATTTTCATTTTCCTTTCCCGTTTTCGTGCATTTTTCGCTGACGATGGAAAATCGGAGCAAGAACACAAAACGAACTGGAGTGGAAAATTTGCAAAGAAACGAATTCACCGCATATTATATCACATACATACATGGCGGCACCCGCCAAAACCCATTCGTGCCCCCAAAACCAAAACCAATCCCAAGCCCAAACCATATAAAGGCCATTTAGCCCAACTACTGGTAATTTTTCCATAATTGATTTTGGCTTGCGGTCTGGCTCGTCCTTTCATCTGGCCACGTGTTGGTGAGGGGGGGCAGGACACCCCCACGCACCCCCAAAACATACAAATGACTTTTTGCCTTGGCCGTATGAGAGAAAAACATACCGAAATGGGAAACGGAAACGCCTTGAGACAATGGTGACATTGGCGGGGCAATGTGGAAATGGCTGCTGTACGGAAAAACTGAAAGAATAATCAACTAAGTGACGGAGCAGTTCTTTTATTTGCCGAGCACCTGTGCACAATGTGCTCAGAGGCGTCCCCAAAGAGGGGACTCTAGTTTTGGCTAATTTTCAAGCATATTTGTGCATAACTAAACTATTTATTAACAAACAGACGAATAATACTATATTTCATAGAATAAGAACTTAAATAAATTAAACTCAAATCCAAATAAACAACCTTAAAGCAATCTTGTGGTTTAGGAAATTATCGCCTTTAAAATCTAGAAAAATAATTTTATTTTTGTTTTTTTTTTGACATTTTCGCAATACATAAAATTCTTTTCTATTTTAACTTTCTAAGTCCAAGAACGCAACGCGTGATTTGAAGGTGTCAATAACTTTGTGCTCAACTCATCTCAATAAAAAACTTTTCGAAAGACAGAGAAATCGTTGCTGCCACTCGAAAGTAAACCAAACTTGATCGTAAATATTTTAGAAAAATAATATAAATAAATGGGGAGTAAACAGAGATTTACAGTGTTTTAGGATGCATTGCACGGGTACACACACACTTTGCTGTTGACAGACTTCGATGGTCGTGAAGTAAGTTTGCGTATGAAGAAGTGGCACTTCAGGAGGCACTTCGAGCACGTCCTGTTCACACCCCTTTACAAAGGATGCCTCTCCTTCCATTGGAGCCTGGTGGTGCCACAAGCGGCTGCTGTTGTTTGCTGCCCCCACTTGCGTTCCAATTTCGCCGCAAGAGTCTCAACAATTTCTCATATTTGTTTACAATTCGCGCATACAAATGCGCAAGGTTAACAGCAAACCACCCACCTCCCATTTGGCAAATATCGCCACCCAGTTTCCCCCGTTTCCCCCCTTTCAGTGGACGCCTGCCATAAGTTGTCATGTCGCAAATGGAAGCGGAGTGTCATCGACACCCAATCTATGTATACACCGAAAGAAATCAAAGAAATATATAATTAAAGCAATAGTAAATGCTCTTTAAAGATTAAATAAAATTATTATAAATAAACAAAACTTTAAATTAAATGCAGATACCAAATTTTTGATCATTTTCCGCTGTGCTAATATTTTTATACAACCACATAATGAAAACAGTTTCAGCAAAAACTTCAATTAAATTAGTTTCAGTGTTATTTGAAAAATGATTGCAGCCAAATACAAGAGTTTATAAAATAAACAATATACTAGTTTAAATGCGTGCCATTCGTGCGAATAAAACCACATGCAATTTAAACTTGTTGAGGTGTACGACTACTGATGTTCGCGGATTTGAGGAAAATCTCCATGGTGAGCGCCACTTGAATGCGAGAGAAAAACCCATCGAAATGCCCGCGGAATGGAAAACAAAAGCTGGAACAGATTAGCTGGTCGGTAGAAAAAAAAACGAAGAGAATGTAGAAACCGCAAACAGCGGGCATCAATTACGCCGACAACATTGAGCGATAATCGACGGGAGGTTATCTCGAGCAGCACCTGTAACTTGGCACTATACATATTTATATATATATATGAATGCCACTGAGTGTTCCTGCTACTCACTTGGGTTAGTCCGTTGGCGATAGCAGAGGGAGAAGCTAGCTCGTCATGGAGCCCACCTGCAGCAGCAGTGTGGCGGAGCTGGCCAACTACAGCGAGGATGTGGAAACGGATGAGGCCAAGTTGGCGGAGCATCAGGAATACGCCGAAGCGCTGTCAATGTCCGGGGAAAGGCGGAAACGGAAACGCTGGACTCGAAGGTCCTGCTGCACTCGGCAAGTGCTGAGTGTGGGCGCCATTTTCATCGCATTGCTGCTCATCATCGGCGCCATTTACTTGCACTTAAGACAGAAGCATCATCTGGGCCGACTGCACATCAATCTCAAGGATCGAGACCGAGTGGAGGTCCTGGCGGAGGACTTTCCCGTGGTCACCGCTGCGGCAGTGGGTGAGTGCGCCGCAAGGACCCTTGTTCAATCGCTAAAAAGCTCTTAGTGCTTGGTTAATTTTATAAGCGGTTTTCATTGTTGGGATGGTGGTATTCTCTGTCTTTCTCTTTTTTTTTCTTTCCCAGCTGACTGATTAGAATTGCCATAAGATGAGCCAGCAGATGTCAGCGTTTCGAAATTATAGCGATTATAAATGAAAGCTTGTATTCATTGCACAACAACTATACAACGCGTGAGTTGTTTTTGTTATGGTCATACATATTTTATTTAACTTTTAATCAGTCATTTCAAATAGTGCCAGTCATTGAGGCAGTATGCCAAGCACTTAAATGTTTGAAACGAAGCTGTTAATAATAAATACACATCTGCTGCAGATTGTTAACTTGAAGTATAGATTTATAGTTCATCCCCTTGCCTTGCGTTCGAATTGGAAACTTTAGTTTGAAACAATTATTTTGCCGACGGAAGACTTACATATATTTCTTAAATAACAGGACGTTTATGAACACCAAATGTGAACGCAATTTAAGTTTCGTTTAGCAACGCACTCTGCACTTTCAAGGCCAGAATATAGTCAGAACTAGTATTACATCAATTTAAAGTTCATAAAAGTGCAATTTAAAGTTCTCTCGGCAATTCTGCTAATAAAACATACTCCAAAAACTTGGCAACTTACAAGGAGTGTGCGGTTAAAACGTGAGGTCTAGGAGCTATTTACATCCCAGGGAACTATGGGTAACTATGGCTAACTCTTGGCCAACTATGCTGCATGTTAGCTGTTGGCCATATTGTGTGTGGTAAATAGTTTCGATTAAACGGCTAATTGGGCCCTCTTTGGAATGCGTTCTGCAGCTGCCCAGACCCCGACGATAACAACATTCCAGCCGTCTGCCACATCCTCCCCAGAGCCAAGTGCCAAGTGCCTGGCCTGCATGGCCACCACTGCTACGGATAATATTCCGGCAATCTGCAGGAACCGAGGACGAGCGGAGGAGCCGTGTGGTATTTATCGCATCTCCCACGTCTACTGGCAGGACGCACTGCGGATAATTGACCCGGACGACTCACTCGCACAGGGTAATGAATACACTGAGCATAAATGTCCTGCAACAACATCACAACTATTCGAAACAAGCCATTCTAAAGTGCTTTGCACCATTAATGTCTCACTTATATCATACTGTAACTTGATCTTAATGGCTTACTTGTGAATTTTCAAGATTTTGTTGCATAATTTGTTCAAGTGTAGCCTGTTGTTGTCAGGCTGCCACAAGCGTGTAATGTCCACCGACTAACCCATTTTCTACCTCTCATCCTTCCACCAAACAGACTACGGAAGATGCGTGGTGGATGACCAGTGCGCCGAGCGCATTGTGCGGAGCTATGTGCAGCGATATGGAGGCAAGGATTGCAATGGAGACGGACGGATCGAGTGTCGGGATCATGTGGGGCTGCACATGCGAGGACCGGGCGGCTGCCACAGGCAGGAGCCACTGGGGAGCCTGGTGGAGAGGCGATTGGAAAGCTGCTTGAAATACAGTGGGATTACTTAGTACCGATTGCTCGTTTATTGTTTCAACTGCAGGCGCTGCATGATGGGCCGCCAGTAGAGGGTTAGCACAAAGAGACCTATGAACTCGTGGAACAGCAGCAGGGCGGCGAACTTGTCATCGAACAACTTGGTCGAGGCCCTTCTTCCGCCCATGATGCACTGCACATGATACATCAGGAACTGCAAGTGATTTGTGGTTATGCTGCCGACAGTTGCAGACTGCGGAAAATGCTGAAAATGCTTACCATCATCACCACACAACCGATGCAGAATGCAAAGAGATAAAATCCCCAGATCACGTCGAGCACCGCATGCAATACCAAGGAGTATATGCTCAGTATGTAAGTGCCAGTAGCTAGGGCATATAGGTACAGTCCGGTGCCAGTGAGGTCATACTACAGCAGGATATTTGTTTATTTTCGAATATCCTAAGTTTACACCAGCTTACCGCCATTAAAGCAGCAATGAGTGTGCATAGCACAAATGCTAGGGCAACTATCAGCAATCCGGCAAGCATGTAAAGTACTCCCGAGGATACGATCAGCACACCGAGTGAAATCACCACACATTCCACCTTAATATGATATGGGGTTACATGGTTAGGTATTTCGAGTGTTGGGATACCCACGATAATAAGCGTAATCAGCCAGTTGACACAGGACATTTTCCGCAGCGGCTTACTAATGGCAAACAGAAAAAGCAGGAAAATGCCAAATACAAAAGCTAGGAGCAACGCAGATGAGTGCTCTTTTACCAAGTCCAGAAACCATTCCCTAGTATTATTAACATTAATGTAAAGTACAATGCATAGTACCCAAAAATCTTACTGCAGCAAGGTTAGCATGAGGATCCAGTGCACAAATCCTATAACGACAAAAAGGCAGAAATCCAGGAAAACCCTGATGATATATCTTCGTCTCTCAACCACCGATTCCGTGTGGAAAAACGGCCAGATGGTGATATCTGCCTCGAACATGGCATCTGGAAATATAGTTTGATTTCGGGCACCAGGCCGTCTAAGGCGAAGTTACTCCAAGTTTCGTATGAAAAATTCACGCCATTCCGGGCACGAGCGTTAATTGCACATCGAAATGAGACGTCCAGAGCACAAAAGTTGATGGGAGCGAATTAGAACAAACAATGACGACGATTCGGCGTACATAATTGAACTCGACAAAAGTTTATAATCTGGCAGCATCGCGAACAAATTGAACAACAACTCGCAAGTGTGTAATAATTAAAAGTTTTGCGCAAAATGTAGCGGACAAACAAGCGGAGGAGTGAAGACAAAACTTTTGGCGCAAGTTTTAAATCATTTAGCAGGGCCGGACTAATTGCTGCCATGTCGCATTAATTTGTTGCGACTGATAGCGGGCAAACAGTGCGTATGCGCAATGCATAAATTCATGGTTTCCCTCATGGCCTACTTAAGGTTACAGGAAGTGCCTAATTCCTAATCGCAGGATAAATGGACTTAAGGAATAGTTTTCTAATTTCATGTAGTTAATTCTTATGTAAATTTAAGCACTTTTTGTTTGCTGCGAAAGATGATTCCACACTGATTAAATTATTAAATATTACTATTTATACCCGTTACTCGTAGAGTAAAAGGGTATACTAGATTCGTTGAAAAGTATGTAACAGGCAGAAGGAAGCGTTTCCGACCATATAAAGTATATATATTCTTGATCAGGATCAATAGCCGAGTCGATTTGGCCATGTCCGTCTGTCCGTCCGTCTGTCCGTCTGTCCGTCTGTCCGTCTGTCCGTCTGTCCGTCCGTATGAACGTCGAGATCTCAGGAACTACAAAAGCTAGAAAGTTGAGATTAAGCATACAGACTCCAGGGACATAGACGCAGCGCAAGTTTGTCGAATCATGCTGCCACGCCCACTCTAACGCCCACAAACCGCCCAAAACTGCCACGCCCACACTTTTGAAAAATGTTTTGATATTTTTTCATTTTTGTATTGGTGTTGTAAATTTCTATCGATTTGTCAAAAAAAATTTTGCCACGCCCACTCTAACGCCCACAAACCGCCCAAAGCTGCCACGCCCACACTTTTGAAAAATGTTTTGATATTTTTTCATTTTTGTATTAGTCTTCTAAATTTCTATCGATTTGCCAAAAAACTTTCTGCCACGCCCACTATAACGCCCACAAACCGCCCAAAGCTGCTACGCCCACACTTTTGAAAAATGTTTTGATATTTTTTCATTTTTGTATTAGTCTTGTAAATTTCTACCGATTTGCCAAAAAACTTTCTGCCACGCCCACTATAACGCCTACAAACCGCCAAAAACTGTGTTTAAGACTCTCCTTCTCCCTTCCACTAGCTGAGTAACGGGTATCAGATAGTCGGGGAACTCGACTATAGCGTTCTCTCTTGTTTTTCTTTCTACATTTTATTTAGGTTTTCAGGAAAGTTTCATTATCTTTGCCTTATCGAGAGCAATGCCCAAGTAAGTCGGCATTGTTTTGCCCTAGTAAAACGATGATTTCTACCTCGCCTGAGTCCTAATCTCTCGATTGCATGACAAGTGTACATAACTTTATTCAATCAAATGTGCAAATAGCGCATATTGCAAACAAAAATAGTCCAAATGAGCAGACAATATGCGGCATAGACAATCCGATAAGAAGCGACTCAGACTCGCGATTCGTGTTCATTAGTTGTTGTCGATACTGAGCGCTGTTGATAAACATGGCTTGATTGTTTGATTGATTGGGAATCGACTGAATTGAACTGCTAAACTGCTGAATTGCGATCAACTGGCCCATGGCCAAGGACAAAAGAGTTCCATTTAAAAACAATTACCAATTCGGTTGAATAACTCGCTGCACGCCGATATTTTTCTTTTTCACTGCTCCGTGTGTCAAAGGTGTCGTTCATCCGCGATGGAAAAAGTGTGTGGGGTGTAGGAAAGTGGGAGAAGGGTCGGGAAAAGCCGAGGGGCGTTCTCAAAATTGATTGCTTTATTGCAGCACGGTGAGGAGATAGAATGGAAGAGATGGTGGTGAACTGAAAGTGGTGCAAAATTGATGGAATGCACTGCAAGTTGTGATAAAGATTTTTTGGCGCTCAACTTGGAAACTTTGCTGGGAACTTTTTCAGCTGGCAGAGAGATTAGGAGAGCTCCTCCTCAATCATCCATTTCACTCTTTCACTCTTTCTCTCTGTTGGTTAGTCCTTTTCAAACCTCTATCATTCATGATTTTCCAGCTTTCGCTTGTTTGCATTGCCAAGTCGAATGAAAATTTCAAAAAGTATAGCATACTCTCCGACTGCCAAGCTAACAGCATTTGCCAAATGAAATTTACATGACATGGCCAAAAAGTGTGTGGGTGTTGGATGGTCGACTAAACCTGAAAGGGTTGCCGTTTTCCAGTCTGGACACCCTGCTCACGTCCCCGGCAGCAATCAAAAGTGTGCCACATAATTAAGTGTACATCAGAGATTAGCCCCCGCCATCAACAAAAGCAAGAAGGACGCTGTCCCGCGGGTATATTGTCCTGGTTTCTTCGTCCTGGCTTTCGACTCCTGGCTGTTCCCATCCTCGTCGTCCTCGTAATTCCTGCCAAACGGCGCTCTTTGAGCGCATACTTAAACAGACATTGGCAATGACATGACCTACAACTGTTCTGGCGAACCGCTTTAATGTCTCTCTCATGGCTGCCGGCTAAAAGCCGAGGCGCTTCATTAATTTTATTGCCGCCCCCCTTCCCCTTTCCGCTTTCCTCATTTCCCCACAATTCTCCACATTTTGGAGGACCTACACTTACAATTCCATTGCCTTTTCGCCTAGGCTGCCTGTTGTCTTTGCTTTGAAGTTTCCTCGGCTGCGGCAAAAGTTTTGATTGTCTAGCCACACACTCACATGCCACAAACATGCAGCACGCAGAATAAATCCTATATCAAATGTTGTACCACTTAAAAATTAGTTAATAAATTTATTTGTAAAATGTTAATATTTTCTGAATTTTCCCTCATTGGGTTTTTTATAATTATAATTCTTTATTTAAAGTTGAATAATACGATTACCTCTAATTCAATTTAAATGAGAAATCAATATGAAGCGAAGTCTATACATGGATTTAATACTATATCGTTTCTTGTTTTTTTTTTTATAAGAAAATATTTGATTAATCTCGAACTTTTTCCTCAGTGCACATGTGTGTAACATGCCGGTACGGTTGTGTTTGGGCCAAGTCAAGTGGTTAAACGTAAAACTTTTTTAATTAGAGTTGTTTGCGGGCAGCGCGCATTGTGCACACAATTTCTTTCCGATCGTCTTGGCCGAATAGTTTTGCTCCAGAGTCCAAAAATTTGAGGCCGCGTGGGCCCAAAACCCATAATATTGACGGCATTTTGCTCGCGAGCGAAATAAAATTCATGAGCCCTTGTAATAAAAATGTCACAGCAATGCAGGCAACAAAAGGGCGACCATCAAGTGGGGCGGGGTACTTTTTTGGGTTTTGTGGAAAACGATGGTTTTCCGAGGGAGCAGCTGTCAACGCCGTGGAACGACAATCACAATGGCTTCCCTTCGAAAAATTAAAGGACCGGCGTCGGCGGGCAACGCATAAATTTCGCAGACATCTTTTGTGCACCCGAGCAGCCGAAAATTCAAATTCAAATTTTCACAGCAGTTTGCATTTATTTAATTTTACTATTATCAGAATAAAAAGGCTTTGCGCCTGATTAGAGCTTGCCCGCGCCCCAAAATGTGTTTTGCCAAATTAAATGAAAATTAAATGACGCCCGGACGGCGTTTGTGAGCAAACCTTCATTGACACAACGTGCAAATCTAATTTGGATTTTGGATCCCCAACCCAACGGCCTCTCATCATTTTTATAATAATGAGAATGCTTCAGACCCTTGATGGGTGTCCAAATACGGCAACACACACACACACAAAGCAGCACTTCCTGCAATGTGAAGCCACCCTAGGCCGTCAAATATCCGCAGGATGTGTCGTTGCTCCCGATTCAGCACGGAAAGAAAAACCTATCATATGTCAGCTTACCAAAAATAATAAAACTTTTAAAGTGCCTTACTTATAAATTTGTACAACTGTGCACAGCTGCGCCCTTTCCATCATAGCTTACATATAAAAACAAAAAAGAAAAGCTTTAAATTTATCCAAATTTATTTCATCATAGCCAATTTAAAATGATGTACTCCCTGCGGTCAAAAGATTTCACAATATAAATTCTTTTATTGGTTTTTCCATTTTGTTCACTGTCATATGCGAATTTTTTTAATAAAATGGTTGATTATTATTTTTCGCTGTGTGTTCGAGCATCAATGCGATTTCATCAACGCAATCAGCCGGAGAAACATCAGCGAAACAGCATCGCCACGCCGGCGAAAAACATTTTCCTGTTGTTTCTGCCAATTTTGCGGCTGATGCTCTTTTTTCCGTCCGCATTTTCCCCCTTCCCACCCCCTTTTTCATCCTTCACAATTTTGCAGAAATGTCTGGCTTAAACATTCCGCACTCAATATACAGTTTGCATTATACAACATAGATGCCCATTTCGCTGCTTTGCGTATCAATGAAAAAAACCCGTCTTTATTGCACATTTTCCAGTGCGTACAACGTGGCGTATACGCATTATACAGCATACAACGTTCAGCAGATGGCAGTGGAATAGCTCCATGGAGACTTTTGTTATGGGACATGTGTAATCAGCTACATCAATTTAAAATTTGATTTTTGGTAAAAATTATTATTATTTTTATAGCTCCACTGCTATTATTTGAGATTGAAAATGGTAAACAAGACGGTGATTCTGAACCACTGTGCGCCATTGGAGACAAACGTTTCTTTTAAGGCTATGTCGTTTCGTGAGCTTCGACCGCTTTTTGTATTTCGGTCAGGTCACATTTATGTTGTATACATTAATTATGGCTATTTACTTTGCCCGCTTCGGCTCATGCCACTGCCAATTATGTGCACGAAATTGCTTATTATTGGATGCATAAACAGTCACTCATACACAATCCTATACATATCCTTATATATATATTTATATTTACATATATATATTTTTTTGTGTTGTCATAAAGGCGAGTGTATGAAGGCGCCGAAACGGCAGGTTAAATGGTGGTCAAAGGGCCCATTCATTTCTGGCCTAAAAGGCCCATCAGCCACCTTTTCTAACAAGAAAAACGAGGAAAACGTTTTGAGTAAACAAAAATATGTCATGTTTACTCAGTGAGCAGTCCAAGTAAACCATGGTTTTGGCTTTCTCTTTTTTTTGTTTTTCTGCGTCTTTGGCGTTTTGTTTATGTTTTAACTACTGTGCTACTTTTTGGCAGTTGTTGTCATTTGTGTGTGGTCCAGAGTGATGGATGTTATTATAATGTCGACGAGTGGGCTTAGCAGGCGCCTGATGTCCTGAGTGGTCTGACCCAAAAAATCATTTTTGGTGACAGCTGAGGAGACCAATGGCCACAGAGCCCTGTAAGCTACTTAAAAGTTAAAATAATTTAATAAAAACTAATGCCCACTGCACAGCAATGAGCATAGAAAATGTGCTGAGCAGAACTGCGCTTTTCATCAAGTATTTACCAACTAAAAAGTTCTGTTTTCATTTTTCTTCCCCTGGTAATTATACTAATTGGTATCATGGCACGGCGGGCGAAAAAGCTGAGTTGCAAGCATAATGCGATAATTTATATTCCCAGCCGGGGGAATCCTTTAAGCCACATGCCAGATGGCCACTACTCGCTTGCTCCTTTGCTTTCGGTTATGCCAACGAGAGATAAGACCCGACTCAATTTGATTAAAACAAGATAGGGATTATCGTGGCAATAATAAGTGAATAATAAGCGTGGTGCCGCTGTTCACTCGACTAAATGTTTGAATTCATTCTGCAGGTTAAATGTTGTACTTAGCATAACAGTCCTTTTTATTAAACTAACTACTTAAATTAAAATTAAACGGAGTAAAGGGGTTATTACATGATAAGTTCCTTAAAGATATGTAATAAAATGGTGTATAATAAAACATCATACATAAACAATAGTTTAATTTCCTTGCAGTCAAAGCTTTATTACATCTTCAAAATGTTGGGCCTTATTTAAAAATCCGATTTTGAACTCATAGGGCAGACTTTGCATTGCAGTAGTTTCAGATTCAGGAGAATCCTTATCATCAACTTCATCAGCTTGTGACCAGTCCAAAAAGCAGAAAAGCATCAGTATAATGCAGAAGTGGCAGAAAAGGATGATCACGGCAAAGAGTCCATCGGTGGTATATAGTTCTGCATATCGCCAACCTCGAATTAGTTGGGCGTGGTACATGGTAAACTGCATAGCTAATAATTAAGGGAAATACCAAATTCAACAAATTATACCTTACCATACACACAATACCCAAAACTAATACAGCGAAGGAGATGAAAAATCCATCGCCTGAATCAAACATCATGAAGATCACAAGTAGATATATGCTGTACAGAAATATCGGAACGCTAACTATGAACAACATAGCCACATTAGCAGTTAAGTCGCAAGGAATAAAGGATCCAATTAGCACAAAGACGATCATCAGAATTGCAGTTATGGTGAAATAAATCAAGAAGCTGAGTGCATGACAGTAGGCAGCCAAGGTACAAACACCAATTACCATTAGCTCTATCTGTAATCTGAAATATGGGCTACTTTCTGGGCAAAATGCTGCTGCAATATACCTACGATGAAGCACATGAGCACCCAGCCAAGAATTGGTAAATATCGAATTTGTCGTATAAGCAGGAATATGGCCAAAAGTGGAGCTGAGATCAGCATGCAGGCTACACTAATCCAGTACTTGGCCAAAAAGAGATCTGTCAGTGGTTTGCTAAAGGTTCACTACAGTTTATTATGGAAATTAGAAAGATAGATATAAAAGACTTACTAGTATGATACAAGTTCCCATTGAACCAAGGCAAGCAGTAGTATAACCACGACTAGGAGATACACCAAAACTATATAACTGCATCTGGAGGATCTCTGACTTTCCTGGGATTCAGACTGCAGCATACTGGGGCGTGGCAAAGCGACAGGACGAGGTGGAACTGGAGGTGGTTTATTGTTAGCACCAGAACTAGACGACGCCATCTTGGGACCACTTGTGAAATGTGAATTAAAACCCCGACAGGATATTTAGAGCGAAGAAAATGAGTTAAAACACAAAAATCACAAAAGAAACCTGACACGCAAAGCATTTGTTGCTGCAGCTTACAGCCCACCTAGCTGCCACATGCGGTTTAAACATCTGGCATTTCAAGGGGTAGTATCTGAAGGATTTTCTTCTTTTTCTTCTCATAACAATACCCCAAACTTCAGCGAGTAACACACTCTTAGGGAATTTGCAAGCGTATCCAAATCAAATGATTACAGCGGCAACACATGACAGCCAAAAGGGAGTTCTTTGTGTTATTTTTTTGCGGGATGGGAATCCTGGTTGTACTCTGCTTGAATAGATTACCCGAATGATAGATGGCTCGATTTTCAATGGTTAAGTCTTAAGGATTATGGCGCAGGTTGATTTATCTACTCATCTTCGAAGCCGATTTAAGTATATTTTTATCGCTGCTTTGTGAGTGCTCAACAATTTGCTATAGTACACCCGTAAATGAAGCTCATTTTCAAGTATCTTAAGTTACAGAGTATTTTCCAATGAAATGTTCTTTTTAAATGCCGCAATTTTTTATAGGTTTCGTTTTACCTTTTGGGTGAATAAAGCTGACGTTTTTCATGACCAGAAAAATACTTCTCGGAATTCTCATGCTCTGCATTTTATTTGTGCTTCCTGATGTTTTCGTATAAATCCATTCAATCCACAATCAACAAGAATATAATGAGTATACGGCCTCGAAGGGTTTAAGCCAAGAAAGACGAAAAAACGAGGACAGATGTGAGATCCCATAAATTCGTTCCAGTAAACATTTTGAATTGTTGAAAAGATTTGTTCAAAAACAAGATGGGCAAACACAAACACCCACACACATCGAGAGTTCCTACGCATATATATCTCTACATATATATCAAATATATTTATTTATATACCCAGAACCAAAGCGGCTGCAAAGTTTGGCCAAAGTGCTAAAAGATGTGTGAAAGGCTGCGAAAGGCTGCGACGGAAGTGAAAGGCGGATGGGGGTGAAAGGTTAGGGAAAGCGCCTCAAATTACTTTCTTTGTGGGCGGGGTGGGCGTGTGGGCGCAGCTGTTGATGGCTCCTGGATCTTGAGCATTTCTTTTAATTTGCACTTGCGTGATGCTGATTCCTGAACTGAGATATCAGCCCTCGTCCTTTACAGGACTTTTACATCAAGGCATCCTCGCATTTACCACTCAATTAGCACGCTGAGAAGATCCCAGCTTACTAATTTATTAATGGGCAATGTCAAAATTCTGCTGCCTTGGAATGACATTGAAAAATTGCTGAAAGGCTGAGAGTGTGTATGTTTTCTTCGGTTTAATGGCCCTATGTTTTTTTCCCACTCAAGGCACGAACCAAACAATTTAGATAAGCAATATGCAAAGCATGTGAATTTACTGGGGCACAATTTTATATGCTTTCTGCTGGGCTGGTTGAATTGCCAACTGTCGGTGTGTAGCAGCTTAATCAGCAAAGATTTACATTAAAATTCTGCCTCACTTAGCTTTTAAACGGGGAGACACATGACAGGCGCTTAAAATTCAAGTAGTAACTATAAAAGTCAAAAGACAAAAGCCAAGACACTGATGTACTTAAGTGGCAGACCATAAAATTTTTGGACCTCCTCGAGTGGGTAACGTGGTTGTGCTGGTAACCCAAGTCCCCGAATGCCTTTTATGGGGCAGTTGGGCGTCTTGCCATTAAGTATACGCCCTGTATACTGTGTATTGTATATATTGTGCCCGCAGGTGTCCGGCAACAAATCAAATAGGCAGCAACAATAAAATCACATAAAAGCGAAATAGCAAATCGAATAAAATAGTCCACAAATTGCATTAGAAGAAATCACACAATATAATGGCGCCGCGATAACAATGTCCTGTCGACAAATTTTTGGCTCACCTGAATGGACATCAACTAAATTGGTTGTCCTTTGCAATTATTTTGTGTGTGTGGGCTTCTCTCTATCACCTTGGTCGAGTATTTCCGGTCGGCACAAAAATACACACAAGAGCACTTGCACTCACACACGAGAGATGTCGTTGTCCTCCAGGATGCGAGATTGTTGTGGCTTTCGCGTAAAAGGACACGGCTTTATGAATGAACAAACAGGCAACGAACACCCGCCGTAATATAAATACATATATATATTTTCTGTTCCGTGGCCAAAACACGTCCGACTCGCAGGCCGACGAGTGATTATCTGAAGCGTATGGCAGTCGTCGTGGCCAGGAAATTACTGTGAAATTCAATTGCCAACTCCGGCGACCTGCGCACTCGCTTAACAGCAGAAGAGAGCGTATCCTAACAGAGTCGTGGGAGCGGCGAAGAGAGAGAGCTCCAGATTATGTAGGTTGACAAGAAGTTAAACAAACAAAACAAAAGTCAAGCTGTATCATAAATATAATGAAAAGTTTTTGCCAGCAACAAGCGGGTGTACGGCTCATCTCCTCCCCCAATAGATAACTTATTCGCCATCCAACTTGTGTGTCAACACCACAGCACACACAAAATAATTTTCTCCATCTTAAACGTTTAAATAAAATATGCTAAAGCTATTTTAAAGAGAAATTTTAAGTCGTTCCTTAAGGAACCTTAACGTAAGTAAAAATCTCGAAGACAACTTTTAACGTGTGCTACAAAATTGTTTGATCCAAAGTAAGATGTCACTTGTAATTGCATTACTTTGGCCACCTTCCACTCAAGAGGATGTATCCCGAAGATCTAAATTTCTTTCTGTGCAGTCGTGGGTACACATAATTAAGAAATCGTGCTTACGCCACGCACTTTGATTCAGTTGAGTGGCGAGTTTAGGATTTGAATGTCTCTGGCATGGCAAATAAGCTGTTGACTTTGTAATCATTTCAGCATGTTTATCAAGTCGCTTATTGAGTGGGCCACAAATGCGGAGGTTGGTACATCCTCATTCCTGATTAGCGACAATTGCGCTCTGGCTGTTGTAGCCGTTTTTGCCGCTAAGAACGCGACTAAGCCGCGGCAATTATGAAAATAAGCCAGTTCCCCATGCGCCTGAATCGCTAATGGTAAATGGCAAATGCCAGCGACCCACTAACACCGCCTCATTACCTCTAAAGTGGGCTCAACTGATGTTTTTGTTCCTGTTTGTATTTTTTATTTTTTTTTTTATTTATGCGGTCTGCCGCGTATCCTTTGCGGCTTGCGGCGCTGATTCACGATTCCGCAGGACTCACGCCGGCGTGGGGGAATCCCCTGCTGTGGGGCAAGTGCCTGTGCTCAGGTGAGGAAATTAAAAGTTAACTGCCACAGGAGGACATTGGATGAGCTGAGCGGTGTGTCCATCATGTGTTTACTTTAGGCTTCAGGCTTTAATTTGTTTGGAAAAATATATACTTGAAATTCCTTCCATATTTCGTTAGCCATTTGATGGTTATTTTCAGGTTTATTTTTTCTATTTCTCCGTAGATCCCACACTTATAACTAAACACCAATATAAATACTACTCGACGCAATTTAAGTCCCAAATCAATAATGGCAAAACGGAATATAAATATGCCAAAATGAAAATAAATAACCATTTGCATAGCAATGCGATGGAAGCAATATTTGCTCTTTTGAGTTTAAACGTTTAGTGTGATTTTATAAATGGATTTATATGAATTATTTGCATTTTTACTACAAACCAAACAGATATTTGCAGACCAGTTTTATTTACTATCCCATTTATTATCCTATTATCACTTCAAGACTTTATTTAGTATGTCAGTGATTAAGCGCATTCAGTGTATCAGGTATTTGCGAGTGTGAGAGACAGGAAAATGTATGTGGCAGATAAAAAGTATCTCCTGCCAAGTGGCACGCTTCACTGCCTCCGCGGGGAACAATCTTATCGCTGCTTTTGCCGCATCCTTGGCGAATCAGTTTCGCTTTCAATAAGTAAGCAATAATCAGCAGAGTGGTTGGTGAGGTAATATCCACCTAAAGCAGCCACTCGTTTGCCCCGCAATGTGTGAATGCAAGTCAATGAATGTGATTGTTTGCCGGAAAGTGCAAAGTGTTGAAAGGACTCACGCAGAATGGCAGTCAGACAGCCAGGAGCCAGAAGGCAGGATCCAGTAGCCCAGGAGGAGTGCATTGCCGCAGAGTGGCATTCAATTGCCGGGCGGCAGACAAGTGAATCAGCAGCCGAGCGGACAAACAAACAAGCAAATTCAGTGTAACGACCACAAGCCCGGCTTGATAGCATCACTTGACAAGTCAATGAGACGGCTCCTGAATGCAAGTCAAGCGGCACCAGAATGCAGCAGAGCACTCACACTCACACTCGTACCTGGTCGCAGATATTCACTAGCCACAGACCACTGAATACCGATTCAGTACAATAGCATTGCGATCACATTTGTTCAATGTGGTCGACGTTGCGAGGACATCGGCAGTGTTTTCAGTAGCATTTACAACCTACGGTTTGTCATTTTACAGTTAAATATTAAAAGACGCTAAAGAGTAGGGATGGTATTGTTATCTATGTACCATTTGGCCAAGTTATGGCGAAAACGCCGAATGAAAATATCCAATTTTTTACAACAATTTTTTTTTTTGATTTTTTGATAAAAATTAATCAGTTTTTTTTCGATAGCAGTAAAAATAGTTGTCCAAATGTGGAATGCCATACCTCGATGAATTCGTAACAAAATTCCCTATCGATCCATGTACATACTTTGAAATGCTAATTTTTTGTCCTTTTTCGAAAATTTTAATGATGGTACCCCTTATCGAAAATGCAAAAATTTCTCAAATTTTTTTTTTTCAAATATCGAAAAAGTGGTGATAGAAATAGTTAACTATGTTTATTAGCAGCACAAAACAGTCTTCATTTAAGCTGTGTGACCATTTTTGGCCAAGTTATGGCGAAAACGACGATTGAAAATATCCAATTTTTTACAAAATTTTTTTTTTTGATTTTTTGATAACAAATAATCAGTTTTTTTTCGATAGCAGTAAAAATAGTTGTCCAAATGTGGAATGCCATACCTCGTTGAATTCGTAACAAAATTCCCTATCGATCCATGTACATACATTGAAATGCTAATTTTTTGCAATTTTTCGCAAATTTTGATGATGGTACCCCTTATCAAAAATGCAAAAATTAGTAAATTTTTTTTTTTTAATATCGAAAAAGTGGGGATAGACATAGTTAGCTTTGTTTGTTAGCAGCACAAAACAGTCTTTATTTTAGCTGTGTGGCCATTTTTGGTCAAGTTTTGGCAAAACGCCTATTAAAAATATCAGATTTTTTATAACATTTTTTTTTTCTAATTTTTGATAAAAAATAATCAGTTTTTTTTTCGATAGCAGTAAAAATAGTTGTCCAAATGTGGAATGCCATACCGCGTTGAATTCGTAACAAAATTCCCTATCGATCCATGTACATACATTGAAATGCTAATTTTTTGCCATTTTTCGCAAATTTTGATGATGGTACCCCTTATCAAAAATGCAAAAATTAGTAAAATTTGTTTTTTCAAATATCGAAAAAGTGGGGATAGACATAGTTAGCTTTGTTTGTTAGCAGCACAAAACAGTCTTTATTTTAGCTGTGTGGCCATTTTTGGTCAAGTTATGGCAAAAACGCCTATTAAAAATATCAGATTTTTTATAACAATTTTTTTTTTCTAATTTTTGATAAAAAATAATCCGTTTTTTTTCGATAGCAGTAAAAATAGTTGTCCAAATGTGGAATGCCATACCTCGTTGAATTCGTAACAAAATTCCCTATCGATCCATGTACATACATTGAAATGCTAATTTTTTGCCATTTTTCGCAAATTTTGATGATGGTACCCCTTATCAAAAATGCAAAAATTAGTAAAATTTGTTTTTTCAAATATCGAAAAAGTGGGGATAGACATAGTTAGCTTTGTTTGTTAGCAGCACAAAACAGTCTTTATTTTAGCTGTGTGGCCATTTTTGGTCAAGTTATGGCAAAAACGCCTATTAAAAATATCAGATTTTTTATAACATTTTTTTTTTTCTAATTTTTGATAAAAAATAATCAGTTTTTTTTTCGATAGCAGTAAAAATAGTTGTCCAAATGTGGAATGCCATACCGCGTTGAATTCGTAACAAAATTCCCTATCGATCCATGTACATACATTGAAATGCTAATTTTTTGCCATTTTTCGCAAATTTTGATGATGGTACCCCTTATCAAAAATGCAAAAATTAGTAAAATTTGTTTTTTCAAATATCGAAAAAGTGGGGATAGACATAGTTAGCTATGTTTATTAGCAGCACAAAACAGCTGTGCGGCCATTTCTGGCCAAGTTATTGAGAAATAATCAGGTTTTTGACAATATTTTTGGTTTTTTTTTCCACAAAAATAAAAAACGTTGGCTTAAAATTAATACGCTTAAAACCACTAGAAGATAAGATGCAAAACACACACCTTCCGTTTAAGCGAGAAAATCTCGTAAGTCCCACGCCCAAGTCCGTAAAACGTTTTGTAATCTAATTAATGGCCCTGCAGCAGATAATGGGCAAGTGTATTCATAATCCCAGGCAATTTAGCATTCATTAAAAGCCAATAAAAGTGAAAATTATAATGTACATCTACCCAGGATCAACTCCACACCGCTCTCCTGCTTTCTTGCCAGGTGAATGGGGCACTCACTTCATTAACAGTGGACGCGTGGGTGGATTGCTCGGCGGGTAATGGAAGCTAATGAAATAACAATTAATTGAAAAAAGAATGGAAGTGTATGTATATATATATATACTCGTACACCGGCAGATGACCGGCCATCAGCAGCCGGCACTGTTTCATGGCCATGGGCAAATACAATTTGTTTTAATTAATTGGAAGCCACAACCGCAGAGCCGGCCAGCCCGAACCTGATTTAGATGAATTGCCGGCAGTTCGGCCGGGCATTTTGGCTTAATGTCTGACTTGGCAGCCCAAATCCCACGGACAACATCGGATGGCACTGGATTCCGGAATCCGGATTCCTGTGCCTCCGGCCGTGGACGGCAATCAAGCGTGAAATGATTGGCAGACAGGAGTTGAAATGCAGCCCCATCAGATATGTATATTCCAACATATGTCGCACTATCCAGAGCTATTAGCGTGCCCATCGATTAAAGTCGCCGCAATCCCAGGGTGCGAAAGTGCCAAAGTGCCGCAGCCAACGGGCTAAAGCTAAGAGTGTCGTCAACCAGACGATTTGAGGACGGAGATTGTACTATAAGCATTATATCTGCCAGCTACTTTCGAACTCCGGACTTTGAGCATTTAAATATGCCAACCAGTAATGGTAGGGTATGCACTGGGCACTTTAGTTAGCTGCGTTGTACGTTTCAATAAAGCCAAAGAAGCTTAGAACTTGTGCACTTTATGTGAAGGTGACTAAAAATATGCTTATAGAACATGCTGAACACACTGCGTATGAGTGATATTTATAGGCACTCCTTGGCTGGTCATTAAATACTACTCCACATACTTTTCCTCACCTGTCACAAGCAGTTAGGGTATCAATTAGTCAGGCTTAGTGCACACCCATTCTGAGCGTGCCAGCGGCAACGGAAAGTTGAACAAAAAACTTTGGCAAGCTAAGTTGCGCTTATGCTTATGTTTGGGCGAGTATGTAAATGCTGCCGGGGGGCATTCGTATCGGTGTCTGTGGTTTCTTTGTGTGTGTGTGTGTGTATATATGTGTGTATGTGTGTGTGTCTCTTCCGTCATCTGTGTGGGTGCGGTAAATGCGGGTGAGTTGGTGTGTGAACCACAACATGTGTCGTCGGGCGTGAACAAAAGTGCTAAGAAAATTACATTTTGGCCACATGGAAGGGAGCAGTTCTCTGCCCGTGGCAAAGACCTGGCCTAATGCCTTAATACACTTAAATTCGCTGTAAATCGGGGGGGCTTCTGACTAATTTTCAGGTGGCGAGCAACCACTTGGCCTCAGGAATCACAAGTTACTTGATCCCCACCAACAATGGCAGCGGCAAGTAAGTCAGTGGGTTTATATGGAAATTTTAAAATAAACGAGCTGCCAGCTACACAAGAATGTATGTTACATATGCAGTTAGAAAAACACGTTGCGAAATGAAACAAGCTGAAATAACTCAAGGGAAAAGGTAAAATATATGGGTAAAAATAAAAGGCTTACCAAATATATATAAGCATATATTTAGAGTTTACAAATTTTGTCAATTAACGGGGATTATTGTCATTTCTCTGAGTGCTTATGTCCGGAATTAATGCGACCCCTTCCGCTTTTTGTCCTCCTGGGTGCTGCTCCTCATGTCCTTATGCAAAATTCACATCCATAGCAATCGCCCCAAACTTTTTCTTTCCCGCATATACATTACGCTTTTGTTCCACTTACGACGGCGAAAAAAATGGGGGGAAAAAATGAAAACCATGAAAAACGCGCCAATATATCGCAGCGCGAAAATAATGCAATTTGTGTGTGAACTTTTTAACGCACTCGTAGTTTTTTATACGCACTCACACCCTCAAACTTTGAAGTCGGAACTGCAAACTCGGAACGCGAGTTTCGCAAACATAAATATTTACGTACGAGAGCGCGGGCTGTGCCTTTCGATAGTTGGTAAAAATGCGGGGAGCTGAGAAAGTCCTGCTCCACTCACGAACAGCAGGCAACTGAGGACTCGACTTCGATGTTGGCCAGCTAAAAGGACCTCTCGGCTGTTAATACAACAGTCGCTCTTAGTCTGGCAAAGAACGTGGCTGTTACTTTATGTCTAATATTGAATTATTGAAATCAAATTTAGTGCTGCCAGCCATATGTGTGTCACTAAGAAGGTATTATTTAATTTCCATGCATTGAAATTCTCGTGTAATTATGTACATTGCAGCTGAACAACAAAAAACATGGCATACTTTTCAGCTGGCGCTTAAAATTAATTTGTACACATGTGGTAGCAATCAAAATGTCACATCTAAAGTGAAGAACATATTTCTGGCTTATCGCCAGTTCGCTTCACTCATTCATAAAATGCGGTCCAATTAATTGGAACTTTAAACAAATGACCGCGAATAAGCAAGCAATCAATGGGGTTGCTGTGCACTGAACAAAATGGTTAACTAATTAAAAAAAGAGCTATTAATCAAATTGATTGAAATATTAGATGAAAATTAAATGATAAAAGATACTGAGATATTAGATATAAGATGCAAGTAACATAAGCGGTATTCGTTAATGTTTTGAGTACTCCTTTATATCCACACTAATGCTTATTTCTTATTCTTATTTCCAAATATACGGCGCTGACATTCAACGCACTTAAATATGCTAAACTACCACCTTTCCTTCGCACTTTTCTCTGTGCATTCACTGTGCTTCATCGCATGTCAAATGCATATTTTACCATTCAGCGCCACCGCTGTTGTCCTTGTCGTCCTGGCTGGCATGGTTGCTGTTGTTGCTGTTGTTGCTGCTGTTGCAGCCATCCTTGTGCGCTACTTTGGGGCGCAGTTGTTAACGAAAACGGATTCCGGAAGGCGGACGACCGATACGGATATAAGTGCACCATGTACGGCAAAGGGCAGTCGAGTAGCGAGGAGAGTGGAGAATGGAGGGCATCGAATGACGGCTGAGTGTCCGGCAAAACTGACGATTCGAGGTGGCATCTTCACGTACACATCGCTGATGGGGCCACCATACACACACACACATACACACCCACTTGGACACACAATTTTGTCGCCTCTAAAGAATTTGACGTTTTTTTTTTACGATTTCCACGTTAGTTGGTTCCCCATTTCTCCTGCTACTTGACTATTGATTTTTACTTGGGAATAAATTGGTTTCGTTTGTCTGTTTAGCTATGGCCGCTGTCATTCGTATTGGTATTTCAACAGAATGAGCGAAAATTCAGCACTTCACTCACCCGAAAGTTTTCCTTTGCAATTATTGTGGGAAATTATTTTTCATTTTGCTAGCAAAAGTCAAAAGTCTAGGCGTTCATTCCCCTCCGCCATCAACTGACCATCTCAAATGGCCGGAACTATTGTTATTAATACTGCCAGTGAATGTTTTTCGTTGCGTTGCCCATACCCACATACTTTTTTTCGGTTCTGAGAAAAATTGCACAGCAAATGAAAAGTGAAAAGTAGAAAGTGGAAAGTAAGTAAGGCATTAAAGTTGGATATTCCCATCGCCAGCTGAAGAATGTTAAAGGGAAATTAATTTCCTGCGAATCCCTATAAATATGAATACAACAAAAGGGCTGAATGGCTCCCACTCCGGTCATCATTTTGCTCGCTTCTTCAGTTTTTGCTTAATTGAAATGCTCGCCCGTTCCGGGTTATGCTTTCCCGCGGAGGATAAAAGGAGTCCTGCCAGGTCCTTGCTCTCATATTTTGGCAGCTACGTGACACATGCCGTGACCATGTTCTCACCGAGCTGCAAACAAAGTAATTTTTTTATTTCGCCAGCCGTTGTTTGGCTGCTTAAATATAGACATGGCATGGCCCCCCAATTCCGCCCGTGGCCACTCGCAATCCCGACAAATAGAAAAGGTATCCCTGTGTCTCCCGCAAACGTATTTGCATTGAAACGGTCACAAAAGGGTAGTTCTGTTTGTCTATTCTTGATGTTCGGGCAAAAAAAAAGTGGAGAAGTGGGCCAGACACTGGGCCAAATGCGCTACAGTTGGTTGGGTTATGGCCAAATAAAAGACGCACAGAGAAGCTAATTTTGTGCATAGTTTATACCGACCATAAATCTAAATTGCACGGCAACTGAGCTTGGGGTTATTGGCCCATTTGTTTAATGCCTGAATATACGGACTAAAATTTCCGGGAAAGTGCACCGGGTTATCTGCACCCGCATTACTCAAAGGCTTAACGAATCGAGCCCAACTGATTTTAGATTACAATACGGAAGTTCAAGAGTAAACATAAATACTTGAGTTACTTAGATTTCCACAACAAAAATGTGTAACCTCATCGCTTTAAGATGTATGGAAATATAGGCACGTTTCAATTATTCAAACTTCACAAACCGTTTATGCATATTTTGCTCTTTACGATTCCACTGATGTCTCGCAATTATTTAAAAATTTATTGCTTTTCAGGACAAACATCAGTTCGGAGCCCAACAGGCTTCCGTTTACGACTTGGCACATAAACGACAATCGCCGGGAATAAACAGCAGGATACTCGGGATACGACAGTCACAAACCATTCAGTGTCCTGTATGAATGAGACCCAGACCCCAAAATTAGGTGAACCGGAAAAAAGGAGACACATTTCCACCACGCATTTATAATTAGATTTTCAGCAAAATCAGAAATAAAAGTTTTTGATTACACAGCAGCTTTGTGCTGTTGTCCCCGCAGAAGTTGAAACCCAGCACCAGGAACACCTGAAGCACCTGTGTCACCACCTCAAGTGGTGACCGCAGATCCACAGATATAATGGGTTGACATTAGCATGAGCGTTGTTACGACCCAAAATTGAAGAGCGAATCATAAGCTTTTACAGCATCGTCCTTTGTCCTCTTTGGGTTGCTAAGTTTTATGGCAGTTCACACATCGCATATTAACTCTTCCCGCGTCCCGATCTTTTTAATTAACTACTCATATCCGCCGCTGAGCGTGCCTAATTGATATGAGAGTCCCGCTCCAGAGTTTGCCAGACTTTCCCCAATTTTCCTTCGATTTTCCCACCATTTTCCGCCGCCAAAAAACCATCACGCTTCAATGGCGCTGTGTGCGTGTTAGCCAAGTGTCTTATGAGTCTGTGTGAGTCTACTGCTGCTCCTGCTCCTCTCAATGTAAGTGTCTTAATGAATTTCCATTTCCAGCAGACACTCATTCAATTCCCGGCCATAAAATCGCAGCCAAAAGCAGAAATTAACGTGGCTCATGTCAAATGTTAATGAGCAGCAAACGCACAGTGTTTTCGTTGGCCAATTTGATTTTTATTATTTTATTCATTCTATGTCTTCAGTATCTTTAATTTTGGACCAAACATGCATATTTTATGTCTCTATCTCATTTTAAAGCGTTTTACCACCATTTCTCACTTTCAGCACGTGTGTTAAAATAAAGTCAACAAAGTAAGTCCACAGACTTGTTTTGGCCACAAACAAGTTTAGCCCAATATCTTTACACTTTCCATGTTATTTGAAACAAAGTCTCCCTTGAAGATATTGTTTTCGCTTTCGCCCACGTTGACCTTGGCCTTCAGCTGTGTAGATTGCCACAGAAAGTATCTTTGGTTGCCCAGATTTCGTTTTGTGATCCCAAACAATCAGGAACTTTCGAAAATCCGCTGCTGTCACAGAAACGAAACTATAGATTTTGGGCAACTTTGGAATCACTGTTCACCAAAGGCAATGGCGTTAAATATTCAGTATGAAGTGCGGAGCTTTGCCGCCGCTTCAGCTGAAATAAAATCTATTGTATTGCCCCACTAATTGGTTCTTTCCCAAGCAAATTAGATAGTCCGCAAATAAGTGGAATTAACACCAACCAAAAGCTGGATGTGGTTTAATCGAATGGCTGGGATGATGAACACATCGTGTGTAGACTACTTTGGCAAGCTTAAGATTACTATTCTCAATCCAGATCTAGATCTGCCTGGCGCGAACTTCGCGATCGGCCAGTTCCTCGGGAGTGGGGTGCTCCTGGATGTAACGGATGGACTGCAGGATCTCCTCTGGGATTGGTGGGGGAGTGGGCAGCAAGTTGGACTGTGGGTGGAAGCCGAACTCGTCGGCGGTGTACACCACCTGGACGGGAACGCCCTCGGGGGAGGTGTAGGCGAAGGATCCCTGAGCACTGTGGCCGGCAAGACCCTGCTCCTTGATCTGGATACCGCTAGCCTGCTCGATGTCGTAGGCGTAGGTGCCGTCCGTATCCTGGTTGGCCAGGAACTTGGTGATGACATCATCGTTCAGTGGCGCGGCCAGGGCGCATCCGACAAGGGCGACGACGAGGACCTAATGGTATAGAATAGTCCAGTTAAATCACTAGATCCATGCGGAAGGAATCTGTTATCCACTTATCCACTTACGAGCTTGTACATGTTGCTGCTGCTGGTTTGTTGACCGAGGGGCTAATGCTGTCACTCTGGTCCCCCGATTGACTATTTATAGTGCTCCGATCCGATAGTCAAAGACAAAGCCAGCATGCAGACACAGACTCCGAATATGCAAACAAGTCGGGCATGCAGAGCGACCCATATTTCGCCCAATAAACTGCTTTTGGCCACACGTTTTCAGTCATTAATGCAAGATATGGAGTTCCCATCATGGGATAAAAGCGACTATTGCATACTCTGTAAAGAAGGTGAAGGTTTGATTATTATCCATATTAATTTTCTTCTTTTTTTCACAGAAATATATATGAGTAGATAAAAAATAATTTATACGAGAAACAACGCGATTGTAGAGTTATCCGACTATCCTATACTCATTAATTTCTGCAATATCAAGATAATTTGGAGAAGAAAAAAAAACATTTGTAATTTTTATACCCGTTACTCGTAGAGTAAAAGGGTATACTAGATTCGTTGAAAAGTATGTAACAGGCAGAAGGAAGCGTTTCCGACCATATAAAGTATATATATTCTTGATCAGGATCAGTAGCCGAGTCGATCTGGACATGTCCGTCTGTCCGTCCGTCTGTCTGTCCGTCTGTCCGTCTGTCCGTCTGTCCGTATGAACGTCGAGATCTCAGGAACTACAAAAGCTAGAAAGTTGAGATTGAGTATACAGACTCCAGGGACATAGACGCAGCGCAAGTTTGTCGATTTAGGTTGCCACGCCCACTCTAACGCCCACAAACCGCCCAAAACTGCCACGCCCACATTTTTGAAAAAAGTTTTAATATTTTTTCATTTTTGTATTGGTCTTGTAAATTTCTATCGATTTGCCAAAAAACTTTTGGCCACGCCCACTCTAACGCCCACAAACCGCCAAAAACTGTCCTTCGCTCTTACACTAGCTGAGTAACGGGTATCAGATAGTCGGGGAACTCGACTATAGCGTTCTCTCTTGTTTTTTTTATATATATAAAGTTTTTTTTATAAGTTTAAACCGGGCGTGGCAACATAAGGAAACAAGCTTGCGCTACGTTTATGTCTCTCAAATAATCCAAGTATAATCTTAACTTTCAGCTTATACAGTCCTGAGATCTCGTCGTTCATACGGACGGACAGACGAACGGATGGACAGACTAACTGTCAGACAGATGGACGGACAGACAGACCGACAGACAGACGAACGGACGGACGGACAAACAGACCGACCGACTTACGGACAGACGGACGGACAGACCGACGGACGGACAGACCGACGGACGGACAGACAGACCTGGTTAGGAATATATATATCGGACACGCTTCCTGCTATCTTTTACATAATTTTCTGCACTACGAGATATGTATGTGCAAGAACATAATAAATCAAAACTAAGATAAATTATTGGGTGTTATATTTTTTACTGTACCGAAGAATCTCTTACTATTTATATGCTACTCTGCTGAAAACACCTATAAATACCCTTTAAAACCATGAACTTGGGTGGAGCACTGACACAACCTCAATGCATCAAAATCAAAGTCAAATTTTGCTCTTCGGCACACACCAAAGGTAAAAACCAGCGAGATTATCAACAACAAATACAACTTGTTAATTTATTCAATGATTCAGATTACAACATTTTTTCAGCTCGTGACGCGAATCAACTTGGAATCGAAGGGCCAATGACAATTTGCATAATACAACCTTCCGAGCAGCAAGAAAACCAGAGCGTATTTATTCATTTCTGATTGAACTTGCACCAGTCAGAATTTATATAATATGTATGTACATATATAGATAATGCTAGAACAAGATCGTCAAAATTTTGCTCGCTTCAGTTTTTCCATTGTTTTCGCTATACGGGTCCGTTTTGAGTTATGCTCTCCTGCGGATAAAAAAAGAAGTCCTGGCAGGTCCTTGTCATTTCCCAGGACTCGCTCACATATTTAGGCAGCTACGTGACACATGCCGTGACCATGTTCTCACCGAGCTGCAAACAAAGTAATTTTTTTATTTCGCCAGCCGTTGTTTGGCTGCTTAAATATGGACATGGCGTGGCCCCCCAATTCCGCCCGTGGCCACTCGCAATCCCGACAAATAGAAAAGGTATCCCTGTGTCTCCCGCAAACGTATTTGCATTGAAACGGTCACAAAAGGGTAGTTCTGTTTGTCTATTCCGGTTGTTGGAGCAAAAAAAGTGAAGAAGGCCAAATGCGCTACAGTTGGTTGGGTTATGGCCAAATAAAAGACGCACAGAGAAGCTAATTTTGTGCATAGTTTATACCGACCATAAATCTAAATTGCACGGCAACTGAGCTTAGGGTTATTGGCCCATTTGTTTAATGCCTGAATATACGGGCTAAAATTTCCGGGAAAGTGCACCGGGTTATCTGCACCCGCATTACTCAAAGGCTTAACGAATCGAGCCCAACTGATTTTAGATTACAATACGGAAGTTCAAGAGTAAACATAAATACGTACTTGAGCTACTTAGATTTCCACAACAAAAATGTGTAACCTCATCGCTTTAAGATATATTTAAATATAGACACGTTTCAATTATTCAAACTTCACAAACCGTTTATGCATATTTTGCTCTTTACGATTCCACTGATGTCTCGCAATTATTTAAAAATTTATTGCTTTTCAGGACAAACATCAGTTCGGAGCCCAACAGGCTTCCGTTTACGACTTGGCACATAAACGACAATCGCCGGGAATAAACAGCAGGATACTCGGGATACGACAGTCACAAACCATTCAGTGTCCTGTATGAATGAGACCCAGACCCCAAAATTAGGTGAACCGGAAAAAAGGAGACACATTTCCACCACGCATTTATAATTAGATTTTCAGCAAAATCAGAAATAAAAGTTTTTGATTACACAGCAGCTTTGTGCTGTTGTCCCCGCAGAAGTTGAAACCCAGCACCAGGAACACCTGAAGCACCTGTGTCACCACCTCAAGTGGTGACCGCAGATCCACAGATATAATGGGTTGACATTAGCATGAGCGTTGTTACGACCCAAAATTGAAGAGCGAATCATAAGCTTTTACAGCATCGTCCTTTGTCCTCTTTGGGTTGCTAAGTTTTATGGCAGTTCACACATCGCATATTAACTCTTCCCGCGTCCCGATCTTTTTAATTAACTACTCATATCCGCCGCTGAGCGTGCCTAATTGATATGAGAGTCCCGCTCCAGAGTTTGCCAGACTTTCCCCAATTTTCCTTCGATTTTCCCACCATTTTCCGCCGCCAAAAAACCATCACGCTTCAATGGCGCTGTGTGCGTGTTAGCCAAGTGTCTTATGAGTCTGTGTGAGTCTACTGCTGCTCCTGCTCCTCTCAATGTAAGTGTCTTAATGAATTTCCATTTCCAGCAGACACTCATTCAATTCCCGGCCATAAAATCGCAGCCAAAAGCAGAAATTAACGTGGCTCATGTCAAATGTTAATGAGCAGCAAACGCACAGTGTTTTCGTTGGCCAATTTGATTTTTATTATTTTATTCATTCTATGTCTTCAGTATCTTTAATTTTGGACCAAACATGCATATTTTATGTCTCTATCTCATTTTAAAGCGTTTTACCACCATTTCTCACTTTCAGCACGTGTGTTAAAATAAAGTCAACAAAGTAAGTCCACAGACTTGTTTTCCCCACAAACAAGTTTAGCCCAATATCTTTACACTTTCCATGTTATTTGAAACAAAGTCTCCCTTGAAGATATTGTTTTCGCTTTCGCCCACGTTGACCTTGGCCTTCAGCTGTGTAGATTGCCACAGAAAGTTTCTTTGGTTGCCCAGATTTCGTTTTGTGATCCCAAACAATCAGGAACTTTCGAAAATCCGCTGTAGATTTTGGGCAACTTTGGAATCACTGTTCACCAAAGGCAATGGCGTTAAATATTCAGTATGAAGTGCGGAGCTTTGCCGCCGCTTCAGCTGAAATAAAATCTATTGTATTGCCCCACTAATTGGTTCTTTCCCAAGCAAATTAGATAGTCCGCAAATAAGTGGAATTAACACCAACCAAAAGCTGGATGTGGTTTAATCGAATGGCTGGGATGATGAACACATCGTGTGTAGACTACTTTGGCAAGCTTAAGATTACTATTTTCAATCCAGATCTAGATCTGCCTGGCGCGAACTTCGCGATCGGCCAGTTCCTCGGGAGTGGGGTGCTCCTGGATGTAACGGATGGACTGCAGGATCTCCTCTGGGATTGGTGGGGGAGTGGGCAGCAAGTTGGACTGTGGGTGGAAGCCGAACTCGTCGGCGGTGTACACCACCTGGACGGGAACGCCCTCGGGGGAGGTGTAGGCGAAGGATCCCTGAGCACTGTGGCCGGCAAGACCCTGCTCCTTGATCTGGATACCGCTAGCCTGCTCGATGTCGTAGGCGTAGGTGCCGTCCGTATCCTGGTTGGCCAGGAACTTGGTGATGACATCATCGTTCAGTGGCGCGGCCAGGGCGCATCCGACAAGGGCGACGACGAGGAGCTAATGGTATAGAATAGTCCAGTTAAATCACTAGATCCATGCGGAAGGAATCTGTTATCCACTTATCCACTTACGAGCTTGTACATGTTGCTGCTGCTGGTTTGTTGACCGAGGGGCTAATGCTGTCACTCTGGTCCCCCGATTGACTATTTATAGTGCTCCGATCCGATAGTCAAAGACAAAGCCAGCATGCAGACACAGACTCCGAATATGCAAACAAGTCGGGCATGCAGAGCGACCCATATTTCGCCCAATAAACTGCTTTTGGCCACTCGTTTTCAGTCATTAATGCAAGATGTGGAGTTCCCATCATGGGATACTAGCGACTATTGTATGCTCTGTAATGAAACTGAGGACTGATATTATGATTTCCCTGAATATCATATACCTGCCTAGCATATTACTTAGCTATTGGAAGTGCGCCTTCTTTTACCAGTTAGTTACTTCTCAACGAATTTGGTATACGATTTTGCTACTATTTATATGAATCATTGCAGAAAACACCTGTAAATCCACTCCCAAGCTGAGCTATACCCTTTAAAATCATGAACTTGGGTGGAGCGCTGACACAACCTCATCAAATTCAAAGCCGAATGCTTGCCGAAGAAACACGAACAATGGTAATCGAGATTATCAACAGAAAATACAACTTGTTAATTTAATCAACCCAGCAATGATGATTGAAGTTAATTCATTGAAGGGAATTTGTATAATACAACCTTTCGAGCAGCAGCAAATAGCAGCGTGCATTTATTAATTTCTGATTGAACTTTCCCCAGTCTGAATTCATATATAGATAATTCTGAACGAGATTTCTGCACACTTGTGGGAAAATCTCAAGGGGTTAGCCACTGCGATGATGCATGTGGGCGATGCGATGGCATTGACACAGAGAAAAATATTAGTGTTTAAGCGAAAATTATATATTATTACTTACTACTAATAATAGTGCTTAAAGGTGTGAAGGTATACACATTGCCTACTGACCAGTTGTGATGAGGTGTAAAACTGGTTTCTCACACTTGTAAGCAAATCCATCATTTTTGGCTATCAAAGGGGAATACCCTTCTAATTTTAGCTAAAATAGATATTAATTTTCATATTGCTCACATTGAAGAGGGGACTTCCCCTTAGCCGTTTTTCCTTTTAAATGTTTCTGAAACAGTTTGCCACAGATTTGATTTATTTAGTTGGCATATTTTTTCTCACAGTGCAATGGCTTCGGGCACGGCCATATGCTCTCGTCTTGGCCCAGGCACTCATAGTATAAACAAGCATATTAAATTGTATTTTTCTTTTATTACATTATTATTATCTCTGGCAATAAATGTCAACGTCAGTCGAGCCGCCAACGGACACGGAATGGAGGAGCCCGGCTCACAGGACGAAGGACCTTTGAGCAGCCCGGGAGCATGTTGATGGAAATATATATATACAGTGTGTGTGTGTGTATGTGTGTGGGTGTGCGAGTGGGTGTGCCACCGCGTCCAGATGTAGTTGCTCCGATGTTCTTTCTGCTGTTTGATGGGCACCACCATATGTATATGCTGGATGCCATATATGCTATGATGTTCTGGATGTACTGACTATGCAAACAGACAGGCGAAAACAACATGGGCAGCTGGACGAGATGAAAGCGGATGCAGTAGATGGTGCCGCCTTATACCTTCCTGTCGTAGGGCAGGACCTGACCCACGGACACCACTGGCGACGAGGCAGGTGCGAGCAGTGCTCCGGCTGGCTGCAGATACTGCGCACCCTGCTCCTGACCATGATGGTGGTCATGATGGTGGTCATGATGGTGCTCATACTCGCCATCCTCCTCCGGGTGGTTGCGATTGTACTCCAGCGACTTGAGGATGGCCTCGGGAATGGGATGCGGTGTGGGCAGGTGTTCGCCCTGCGGCTGGAATCCGTTCTCATCGGCCGTGTAGGTCAACTGGATGAGCTGGCCCTCGGGTGTGTAGTACTGCGATGAGCCGCTGGCATAGTAGCCACCCACTCCCTGCTCCTGCTGGGCAATGCCGTTGGACGTCTCGAACTGGTAGTTGTAGCTGCCATCCCCCTGCTTCAGCTCGTTGACAAAGCTCCGGATCTCGGCATGGGCATCCGGGGAATCGGAGGGACGAGCCTGGACTGCGAGCAGGAGCACGGACATGGCCACAAATACAACGACGTTCTGCAATCACATGAATTGTTATTATATCCCATTGGGGAGCTCCTTCTTGTTTTTGACTTACGATCTTCGACATTTTCGCCTGGCTTAGGTTGAGATTTGGTTTATGGTTTATTTGCTGGTTTGACCCTAAGAGCTAAACTGTGTTTGATGGCTCAGTAACCTCGACCCGGCGCTTTTATACCCCAGAAAATCCGAATTGATCTGCCAACGAAAGTGAGGAAAGTGTTGTGTGCAGCCATTAGACCTGATGGTGATGATAATTGTGGTGGTGCAGAAGGGGGGGGAACTGGAACTCATCACATCACATGTGGCAGGTTATTTTGGATTTCACAGCCGAGAGCCAGCAACGGTTGCAAGCGGCAATTAACTCGATTTTTGGTGGCTTCCACAGCTAGTTCCATTAACAAAGTTTCGAGTGAAACAGAAACCGAAACCGAAACCGAAACGGAAACTGAAACAGAAACATAAACCAACCTGGTACTGGCCACCTGGTCGATTGACCCTTCTTCTGCAGCTCCACTTCCCGCGGGTCAAGAGACCGCAGCTCTTCGCTGCCGGCGCTTGAGTAATTAAGTGTTTGTGTTAATTCATTAATTAACCACGACCAGGTTGCGCACCACCAATCGTGGCATATTCGTATGTAAGATGACCACTTTTACGAAATCCGTAATGGATTCACTGTGCCCCAAAGATTTATCAGTGCCTTGTATCCAGTTAAGTGGATGAAATGGCTCGTGCTTCGGGTTTGGTGGTTGTGCTGGACGTGAAATGGTCAATGGATTCTCTCCATCCCACTCACAAATTATTGCTAATTTTTCCCTAGTTTTGGGCAGATGCTAATCAATCAGAATTTGAAAGCGGCCTGGCCATAATTCACATGCAAAATGCACCTGGCTTCGGTTTTCGGGCAACTGGTTCCGCTCATAAATTTCAGTTAACAATTAGGTCATGGGAAATATGGTTTTATGCCGCTACTGCGCTGCTACTGGCCAAAAGCATTAATTTAATCATTTATTCTTAATTTATCGGTTTTATTTCCCTTACCAGTGAGTGTGCAATCACACTTAATAATTGAAATATGAAGTATTTATTAACAGTGACCTTCAGTATTTTATGGTGTAACCTTTTTAAAGCCTTAACTTTAAGGTTCTTAATTTATCAGTTTTATTTAGTTCACCAGTGAGTGTGCTGTTACTTTCAATAATATAATTATGAAGTATTTATTAACAGTGACCATCAGTATTTTATTTTGATAACTTTTTAAAGCCTTAACTTTAAGGATCATCGTGCTTTCCTCTGTTCTATGCAGTTACATGTGTGCTATAATTTAATCTTCACTTTCACAGTCGCCTGTGAAAGTGCATTAAATATACATTTGATGCACTGCCGGCATAAAAAGCCAATATATTTTTGCTTTCATTTTTACTGCGACATTTACATGCATGCACATAAAAATTCTCTCAGTTTTGATAGGTTTACATAAACCAGACTTCTTCTGGGTGCCACGCCTCTCATAATTGAATTCAATTGGGGGGAAACGATGGCAAAGATGCAAATATCAAAGATTATTGCTCAAATTTGTGCAGAGCCATAATAGCTTACGAACTAAATCAATTAGTCGTGCGATGTTATGGCATATTCACGCATTTAAATGAATTGTCAAAAGATGTGAGCCATTCAGACATTCAAACAGCGAAGGGAAACGGACTTGAAACATGCAAATTGAATCAACTTTTTGATTAAAAATCCATCAGCCTTAAATATTCGCCACACCAGAAATGCATGAACAAATGTAGTCCGTTTGGTTGCCAAAAAAAAAATTAATTCAAATGGATGAAAATCCAATTAATTGGGTTATTCAATGAAGCCGTGTGCTGATTTAAATTGAAGCTACAAGTGCCAACTTGCCAAAACAAAAAAAAAAAAAAGAAAAAAAATCCCACCACGAGCCGAATTTCCAAAGCGAATCGAAATGAAAGTTGCAACTACAAGCAATTAGCAGAGCCATTTCGTCTCTATGGACTGAAGGTCGTTGCGCCAAGATTTTCGAAAGTCGTTGACTTTGTTTGCCGGCAATCCATCGATCGATCTGTATTTGTATCACCATATATAAAAAACAAAAAAAATCAAAAATCCCCCAAGGGCCGACCTTCCACGCCCAACGCCAACGCTATTTGCCCCAATACTTTTGGGCGTTAGATGTGGGTTACATCTGCTGGAGAATCGGCTAAAACCTGTACCATCGAATGACTAACCATCGAATGAAACTGCATAAACCTGAACGCTCCATAAAAGTGGCCAGACAGTCTGCAGGCGTCGCGTCGATTTCGTTGACGGTGTTTTAGTTAATTAAAATCACTAAATGTATCAGATGAGTGAATGTGGAGCAGCGGATTGGCCATAAAATTCAAATGTCCATCGACGAGGTGCAGAGAAAGAAAATGGGCGCACTTCTTATATAACATGATGTTAAATACGTTTAAATGACCATTAATTTATTTGAAATATATATAGTACACAAATAACAATATTATTAGGTAAATAATAGTAACTAAGGAAGAGAAGCCCTTATATTTTCTATGCTCTTTGTCTAACTTAGCTTCAACGCTTCTTGAACGCGTGATATTATTAAGATATTATTTATTTAGAATAAAATTCTCTCACAGTGCAGATGCGGCACTGCTCGTTAAGTAAACATTCAAAGACATGCCCAAACTAGGGCTAAAACACTGCGCCCAAGCGACCTTGGATGGGACCAGTCTGAAATGGACTGGAGAAGTGGCCGCCACCGAATGTGGGTCAATTGAGTTGGAGCAGGTGAGCGTGAGGAACTGGCCAAGGAGTCGCTGCACTAAAGCAAGTCCCCTTTTTTTCACATTTTTGTATATTTTCCGCTGGTGCTCCTTGTCTCAGCTTAATGCGCGCGAAGATGGATTGATGCCCTAATGGATGGATGGGGATTTGGGGGAGGAGGAGGAGCAACAGCAGGAGGAGTAGGAGGAGCAGAAGGAGTAGGAGGAGCAGAAGGAGTAGAAGGAGGTGGAGCAACAGCAATGACAAAACATTAAGGGGCAGGATGGTTAAGTACAGCGGAAGCGGCTTAAGGCAACCGGCAATGGCACAGAGGAAACTCCAACGAATCGTAACAACTTTTGCTTTTCATTTAAAGCCGCCCAAGCGTCGAGCACCGGACAATTGTGTTGGCCAAAAAAAAATACGCACATATATATATGTGTGTATAAAGGAACGTACAGCAAAAAAAATAAATGCCCAATTGCCGGACAGCCGGTTTGGGGCATAAAAGCCGAAAGTAACACCAAAAAGGCCAGCAAAACAGAGGGCAGATAATGCTGCTCCTTCTGTTGCTGCTGATGCTACTGCCTCCATGCGACATCGCCCCGCATCACATTCACTTTTCTCCCCAACTCGGAGTCAGATTCATTTCGAGCAGCAGACGCAGGTCTGGTCTGGTGTGGTGTAGTCCGGACTGGCCAGCCAAGCCGTTCAATCCATGTACTTATAAAAGGCCAACACAAATCTTGCAGGGGAAACAGCGTGTGCCCTTCTTGTTGCCGCCAGTCAATGCCTTTTGGCCACTTTAGCGATGGCAGACTGACACCTTTAATATGGCCCAAAAATCAGGCGGCAAGTTTGTTAGTGGAAATATATATTTTTTAAAAATAGAATTGGCAAGCTAGAGATCTAGCTGATTTGAAATTAAAGGTTTTGTATTTTAGAATTTTAATATAATTAATAATTAATATATAATATATAATATATAATATATATAATATATAATATATAATTAATATATAATATAATAATATAATTAATATAATATAATAATATTAATTAATATAATTTTAGAAATATCTAGACTATATTCAAATATAAAATATTTACGAAATTCCTGAACTTGCATAATAAGCAATAAAATAAAAAATAAATAAAAAAAACAGCTTTCAAATTTAAAGTTTAATATTAGTTTATTTACTTATGTAGCACCAATGTATGTTGTTTAATAGCCTTTTTTCCTTTCCCATACCTAGTCTAATTTGCTGTATAAAAGCTTAAAGTGATCAGACTTTCCGCTTGAAATGAAGCTAGAGCTCCAATTTTCCCCCACTGAAGCTTCGTACTTTCCGTGAGTCACGTCACCGTCATCGCCATCGCCGCTCATCGCAAGTTTTCTTATCAAAACTTAATACAAACTTGCCCGCTCCGCTGTCGATAAGCTTTCGTACTTTCGGACAGTCTGCCAATATTGGTGGCAAGGTCGTTCGTCTGCCTTGCTGCAAAGCTGAGGTTGCTTGCCACTTCCTTTTGGGTTTTTCGGCTTTTCCATTTTTGGACGCGCTTGGTGATTTTGTAATAAATGAATGCGTTGACCCAGCATGTGAGGTTCTTAATCGATTTCGCTGTTACTGCGAACGATTTATTATAAAGTCTCGCATATGATTTGGGACTAGGCGCAACATTTATAAATGATCCTGCCGCAAAAAGCCAGGCGCTTTAAAATAATTTGCGAATTCGTGGGTAAGGCAGTTTATAAAGAAATAAGGCGATGGGGCAACTATAAATTGCGCTAACCAAACAACTTGCGGAGGTGTTAATGAAAAATTAACCCCTCGCCGCAGACCTAAGAATTGATTAACCGGCTGCCAACAAGTTGAACAAAAAGGAGCATAAAGTTTATGGCCAACAAAAAACTATCTCACACGAATACCACTAAGATAGTAAAGCACTAAAATCACCGAAAAGTCTCCAGCGGAGTCTTTAAGTGCCAGTGTGTGTGTACTTTTCGTATCTGTGAGAGGGGCAGTTGGCAGTTCAGGTTCAATGCTGCAAATTATACGCGTTTTTCGGCGACTGCGACTGCGAGTGCCCGGCCCAAAATGATTGGCGTGCCAAAATGCTATAAATGCGAAGCGGGGCCAATTCGGTCATATTCATTCTCGTTGCGAGTTCACAGTGACAACAAGTCCAACCCAATCCACATCAAAATGAACAAATTCGTGAGTTCAGGATTTTCGATTTAGGAGGCAAACTCTTTCAACTAGCATTATCCTTATCCCACAGTTCGTCCTTGCCGTTGCCGCCCTGGCCGTGTCCTGTGTCCAGGCCGACTCCTTCGATGCCCGTGCCGAGACTCGCGAGTACAAGAGCGACCTGAAGGAGGATGGCAGCTATGCGTATCAGTACCAGACGTCCAATGGCATCGCTGGCCAGGAATCGGGTGTGGGCGGTTACTATGCCAGTGGCTCGAACGCCTACTATGCGCCCGATGGTCAGCTCATCCAGTTGACCTACACCGCCGACGGCAATGGCTACCACCCAGCTGGCGCCCATCTGCCCACGCCGCCTCCAATCCCAGCGGCCATCCTGAAGTCACTGGAGTACATCCGCACCCATCCCCAGCAGGAGAGTCGCCAGGGTCAAGGACGATTCTAGACCAAGTGGGCGTGCCGGCACCACCACATCACATGTTGAGCGTTGTTCCAGCTAGTTTTAAGTCATTTGAAAATAAACCTTGTTTGAGCCATCAAACATTTCCATAAACAAGTCGAGACTCTTGTCGAATTTGGGTGGAGATAGCGTTTGTAAGTAGTGCACAGATTTGCTAATGGGATTTTTCACAATCGTGATTTAACATTCGCAAGCCGTTGTAAACACAAACAAATTATATTAAAGTCTTGCATAAAGGCTTGCATACTCGAAAGTCTTGCACTTATCATTACCCTTACTATTACTATTTCCTCATAATCATGAAGCAAATTAATTTGAATTAATCAGGAGGGAAATATAATAAGTTGAAGTTACTTACATAAGAGATTGCAGTTAGTATTTCATAAAAAAACACTTTAAAGACGTTTTTTGAAGCATGAGCTAATATAAAAAGCATTTTAAATTCAAATTTTTTGGCGCCAATCATTCGTTGGGTTAAATACAGGGCTCATAAGTCGCTCATCACTTTGCAGTCAATACTCATTGCCATTCACAGTGAAACGCTTAGGATTAAAAGATATCGATAGCTATCTAAATACACAACGCTTGGCGCACCTTTTAAAATATGATGGATCAAAGTAAACCGAAACATACTGACATTACTCTTAATAAACTTAACTATTATCTAACAAGTATTTAGTACTGATGGTAGCATCGTAAAGTCTAAAACTTCTGTCTTTTAGTACTAACGAAAGAAATTAAAATTATTAACAATTTGTATAAATATTTGTTTAGTTTAATTTAATGTATGTATTAATTTAATATTTGTAAACAAAATAAGCAATCGAAACATACCATATATTTACATATATAATAAGAAATAACATAATACTTACAGCAAAGCATATAAAATGTATTCAGCTAATTTAAGCTACTATGTGCTCTTTATATTAATAATAGTAAAAAACAAAACATATATGTAGTTTAAATAATAATATATTAAAGTTCCTATTAAAAGCACTAACGGATATTTTAAAATACAAAAATGCTCACCAGTTGCTCTCTGTTATTTGGAACTGGCTCGCGAACCGGTTAGCAGCGCATGTTATTTGCGTTACAGCTGTTAACCGTTAACTGTCAATGTTAACAGTAAAATTCGTATTTTCACATAAAAATCTTTGTAATTGCGCTCAGACAGGCTTTGTTTGTTTGGTGTGTTTAAAATCTTCAGTTCATATTGAACAATTTTTTATGCTCTTGAAAAAGAATGCTTAATGCTGATGATGAAAATCGGTTTACTAATTTTTTTTATTATTGCTCACATCATTTTGAAAACCATGGTTTTGAGAAAATGCCGTTTAAAGTTTGCTGTAAGCATTTCTTCCACAATTTCGGGAATTAGCTTTAGAAACTTGGACACAATATACCTATCGATAAAACAAACAAAAACAATCGATTTTAAATGAGCGCGCGCAATCGGCGATCGGTAGAAGATGAAGCCGCGCAAGCTCGCCGTCACTTCAGTCACTCGCGATCACTCGAACGAATCGGTTATCCGGTATTTGGCATCCGGCAGCAGGTGTGAGATGTTAGGTGTTCCTTCGTGGTGTTTAGTGTTGTTCGGTGTTGTTTCGCGTTGTTTTCAGTTGCTTTGAGCCGAGAACTCCGCTCAGCGGCGAATTGCAAATGCAAATGCAAAGTGCATGTGCAGCCATCACCTAATATTTTGTTTTGGTTTTCGATTTTTGTATTTGAATTTGAGTTTGAGTTTGAGAATTGAATTTGAATTTGAGTTTGGCTTTAGTGCGAGTTCTGTGCTGCGTTTTCAATAAACGCGTTTGCTTGTTGGCGCTTTCGGCTGCGTGGGCGCCAATTTCATGTGGCTGTGTGTCGCGCGTGTGCATTAGCTAATGTGTTTGTATTGCTAATTAAAACGGCAGCAGCAACAACAACAGCAATCGCCAAGTGGCAAGAACCAGCAACAACAACAACAACAACAACAGCAACAAGAACCCCTCAATAAAAGCGAAACAAAGTGCATTCGATAAGTACGATAAACGCAATTCCCCAACCGAACTTGATTTGGATCGACAGTCGGCAGGTGTTTTTCCCCCGCCGCATTGCCGCATTTTCCGTGGTGAGTTTTCCGATCACTGGCCTATTAAGTCGCCCTCTCTTGTGTTTACCCGCTAGTCGCGGTCAGCTGTGATAATATTTACTACCAATCGCCCCCAACAACATTTTCCCCCAATGCCGCGTAGAATGCAGCGATCGCCACAAAACTAGATCAATTACGCGGAACCATAACGCTGATAAGACTGGCGCCTTAAACAAATGATTGTAATAATGAGTTCCCCCGTTACGTCTTCTAGATATTTTTAAATGCATTACAAAAATATATAAAAAAAAAAACAACGAACAAGCACAATTATTGCATTATAATGGTTAGTTAAGGATATTTATTTATTTAAGGATATTTAAAGATAATGCTTTATTCAAACTATGGGAAGACTTTCCTCAACTGAGTTACTTATAAAATAAATATACAAAATTTTTAGCCGTCGTCCAATGAATTCTCTTGCTAACTCCAATTTAACTTATTTCTTTAACTGGCTATCTACCTATAGCGCGTTACCTTTAGCGAGTTTCGTCTGTAATTACAATCACCCCACTTGCATGACGAAAATCGGTGGTAATCGCCAGACAAATAAACAATTAATTAACGCGAGCATAATGCGGCAATAACGATTGCGTTGCTCTTTGAAAATCCGAATATCTTTAGCCACCAAAAAGGCAGGTTTTTTGGTGCCATTTCGATGCCCCGCGGAATTAGAAGCCGTGTTCAGATCTTTGCCGATACGAATCGGATTCGCATATTTTTATGAAGGAGCCCAGGGCGGCAAAAAAAAACTAAAGAACAAGAACAAGAATATGAGCAAGTGGGGCGGCTACCTGCCTTTTGGATTCCGAGAAGTGTTTTCGGTCATGATATGGCCAATATGGTTAATATATCCAAGTCGAGGCAGGTTCCACCCCTCGAGGCCAAAGAAATCTCTTCAAAGCGCGGCGGCTTAATTCAAATTGATTTCATTTTTCGATTTTGCGATTCGTTCTCTCCCCACCCCGCGTTTCGTTTTTTTTGGCAAACAATTTGAAGTGTCAATTTGTGTTTATAAAACTAAAATTATTTATCAAGCCCAGGCCATCGCATGTGGGCAGCGCAAACAGTTAAAAGAAGAAAAAAGCCAAGCACGCATTTAAGTTAGCAAAGTGCAGAGAGAGAAAAATCCGTTTTTCAGTAAAATATACATTTTAAATTGTTATTTTATGGACAAACCAATTACAATGCTCATTGTGGATGGTTCAAAAAGTTTCTAAGATTTTTAATCCAATTTCTATGAAGACCTGTGCCCATTTTCCTGTGCAGATATTAGTCTTTTAGTAAAATATACATTTCTAATTGATATTTTAGGGCCAAAGCAATTACAATATTTATTGTATTTGGTTCGAAATGTTTCTAAGATTTTTAATCAAATTTCTATGAAGACCTGTTCCCATTTTCCTGTGCATATATAGCAGATATACAATATCGCGAGTAGCACTGCTGCCTGGCTGCAAAGTCAATTGCCAAATATGGCGGACTTGTTTGTGTGTGGTTTAATGTCACACTCACACAGTTACAAACTCACACACTCAGGCACTCACACCATCGCAGAGATAAGTATAACTCTCTGGCTGTCAATAGCTAAGCTTTGAAAAAGGAAATTCAACTACTTGTTTCACCAAAAAACTCACTGAAATAGTCACCCAGCACTCAGTACTAGCGCTTCGCTAGCTGACTTTCCTTTGTCTCTCGTCTTTCGACTGTCGTCAATAAACATTGAAATTAGCATGCGTCCAACTGAATTTATTCCATAATTGTTATCTAAGCTGCGAGGGCCTAAAAAGGCAGCCAGATCGACGGATGAGTGTGCCAAATCAGCCAAAAACAGATTACAAAGGCCTCAGCTGGGCTCAAAGCCTGGCTTTAACTGGAAATTCTCTGTGACTAATTGGCTTGGGGAGCTTGACTAATTGCATCGCGATCGCTGGAAAGGCAGTTGGCCAATAATTAACTCGATGCCAAGCGAATTCCGCAATAGATTTTATTTGCGCAGGGCTTCTGTTTTTATGGTTAACTGATTTATAATCTGCTTCCGATTTAATCTGAAGCGAAGTGATCTTAACAGATTAACAGCAATTAGATAGGGTTTTTTAAACTGTCTGCTATATTATATATTTGATGTATTCATAACCTAAATATTCAGCTTTTTATTGCTACTAATCTTGATAAATTTGATCGCTTCATCGAACTTTTATCTCTTTTCACCTTCGAAATTTCGTTGCTTGCATATTTAGCTAATCAAAAAGGGACACCTATTTTTTAATATTCATTTAAACAATTCCTTGACACTCTTTCGTGGGTATAAAGTGTGGAAAGTGTGTATGTTCATCCCTATTTCCTATATTTATGTAAAAAACAATACATTACTGTGCAATTGGATGTACTTGAGCTGTGCTGAAGCATATTTATTAGATACTTCCCATCTAATTAACACATTTTATTCAATTCTGTGGGCTTCCAGTGCGAAGGGCATTGGGTATACTTAACCACTTCCACCTTATGCAACATCGCTTCGTTTCTTTGCGTCAGCGAGCCAAATGGAGAATACTAATAAATTAATAAAAATCGCGGCTCCCTCGCGTAACGCGGCTGGCCAACCTACGATCAGCAGCCAGCAACGTTCTTTGCATTGACGACAGCTGCTGCTGCCGCTTAGAAACCAAACAAAAACAGCAACAAAAAATAGTTAAATACAAATGATAGAAAACAAAATAAGGTATAAACAACAACGGCGATTGCAGCCAACACCGCGGCAGTTGTCGCAGTGGCAGCCGCTTATTTAATATGCAAATGAGCGCATAAAGGCAATTCATTGCAGCAGGGAGAGCGAAGCCAAGATATTTGCTAAACAATAAGTAAAGTAAGTAGAATATGTAAAATGGCAGCGAAATGCGAGAATAATAATTGTTATGCAGCAGCTGACGGGAGGATGCGCAGTTGTCACTTGGCAACTGCCATTTTATTCTTTGCACTTTTTGCCGCCTTTCATTCATCATATTCATTATAAGTTTAAGCCAAAAGCCAACTGCCCACGCAAGCCAGTGATTTGATGTGGCAATAAGCGATAATTATGCGAGCACAACGCGGCGTATGAGTAATTTGCGTTTGCAATTAGAAACAGGCGCCGACGTCGACGTGCTGAAATGTTCAAACTGCAAGTATTAATCTGAAAAGAACACAGAACACAGAATACAGCATGCAGCATTGAGCATTCAAAAACGCTGCTGCAAAACCACAAAAAGTAATAACAAATGCGGCCAGGCAGCCAAGAACGAAGAACAGGAAAAATCAAAAAAAAAAAAAAAAAGAACACACAACTGAAAAACCGATGAAGAAAAGAATCCAAGCGACTTGACAAATGCTGTGGGTGTTTCGTGTTGTTGTGAGCCCACGTTTAAAATTAATAATAAAGTACACACTCAGTACACACACAGTACTACGAAAGAGTTGAATATTGAATGAAAAAAAGCCATACGAATTTGAGTGAAGCTGCTGGTTATTTTATTTCGTGTGCCTGGCATACAAAAGCAGCAACAAACAATAAACTTAAATATGTAATAACTTTTAAACGCTGTTGCGTACATCGCATGAAAGTCGAGGGCGGGGGTGTTGCTCCTCCGGTTAATGTGCTCATCAAATAGCCATAAATCAGCCCATTTAAAGCTCCCTGAAAGTCATTTTCGAATCTTGTAAATGATAGTTTTTCTTTTTTTTTTTGTAGGATTCTTAATGCAGGAAGTCGAGAGTTGAGACGACAGTCAGACACTCCACTTAAGTTTCAACCTTTGGGTTGGCCCAAAATTTGAATAAAAAAGAAATCGCAACAAAGCCAAATTCGCCATGCTTCAGTTGCGTTCCCTATTTGGAAGTTCTCGCCTGTCCGTCCGTCCATTCAGCGCTATAAGAAATCAAAGCCAACATGGCGTATGCGTAATGCGAAAGCCCAAAGACCAAAGACCCAAAGACCACTGAATAGTGTGACTACTACTGCCTGCTGACTGACCCATCCGAAAGGCAACCCACACACAATCCAGTGAAATATACGAGCCACAAAGGCGGATAGGAAATAACTAACCAGGTCCAAGTTGGCCGACAAAAACAATACTGATTACAAGTTGCAAGCCGCTAATGCTGTTTTTGTTGTTGTTGCTGCTGCTGCTGTTGTTGCTCATTGTTGTCCATTTAAGCCTTGCCAATTTTGGCAACTTGTCGACCACTTGGCGCTGGAAGATCGCTTCAGCGATGAGAGCTCCCAGCTTTCAGTTTTCAGCTTTCAGCTTTGAGTTTTCAAGCTTGCAGCTATCGACGCGACCGCCCATACAATTTATTTCCCATATTAATTTATCATTTATAAACGATTATTGTTATATAAATTAAATTGCGCGCCCAAAACAAATTAAACTAATAATAGGAAGCGTTTTTCACGCTTTGAAACGCTTAATGCCATTGCTGGAATCGCCCATCACACCGCTCGCTGTGTAATTATTGACTTAGTCTTTGACTTTGTGGGAAGCCGACGAACATCGTTGGCTAATTCGTAGAATCTATATGGAAATATATGTCGCAGTTCTCAGAATTATACAATTTCTGGAACCCATTGACGTTTTTTAGCGGTTGAATAGCTGCACTGCAATTCCTAGAAGGTAACAAAGTAGCAAGAAGGGAATGAGAATTGTGCGAGAAACTTTGATTTCAACTCTAGCCCTATTAATAAGCTATTATTAAACATACTCTGTAAATAATAATAATTATCCTATACATATATAAATGTATATATTGGAAGATAGACGATGGCTTGGCACTTCCGCCCCCCGATTAGCTGACCCAGTTTGCTTTTTGGGCCACTTCACTCCACTCCACTTTCTAGATAGCCAATATCCATTAGCCAAGTTTTTGCCATTTATCTGAAAACAATTTGCAGGGCGGCTTTGGCCAAATTTGGCGGCTGATTTGGCAAAGCCGATTACCTTGGCCCGACTTGTCAGCAGGTGAAATTTGTATACGCCCGCCTAATTTGTTTGCTTGCCATTTTTTCATTTTACTTTTATTATTATGCATAACTTAATCACAACCAGCGATCTTGGAAATTTGCATTCTTCACAAGAATCGAAGACAGCAGCAACATACATATATACGTAAAAATGCGCAGACAAATAATGCATCAATAAAATGTCAAGCGAACAACGACGAAGGTTGAGCAAACAATTGAGGAATGGCGTTAAAAATCATTATTTAATGTTATTACCCTCCCGCACAAGTAAACAAATAAAACATTAGTGCAAAGAACATTGTGAATCACGCGGGGTCTCGAAAATATTTGATGTCACGGTCGAAATTTGGATGCCTTATGGATGGCTAATATCAATCAAACCGATGGAAACGTACTACTTGTTTGTTCAACAAACGATCAGGCCTTATTTGAGCGCCAATTATCGGCTAATAAAGCCTCGTTTAGAGCTCCACCAGTTGCATAATACTACACTTCTCAGTGGCATCAATGGGCATAAAGGGTGTATCCCCGCATTGCTAATTCAGCTCATTTATTTGTGCCTACTTCTGAAGTTTTATTACCCTCGCGACCGCGACCGCGAGCATAAATATTTATTTGATGGCGAACGACATGTGGCAGATTGGCTTTTGTGTGAGATTTTTATTTTGCCCAAGGTCGCTGCTTATTCTGGGAACATCTGCAGTTGCGGACTCTTATTAAATTTTCGCTAATTTACGAGCATCAGTCGATCGAAAGCGGAAATTCTCGGCTAATCGGCAAGATACATATATGTATATACATATGTACAATATGCATAAGTTAGAGTGACTGGCTTACAAAATAAACAGCTCTCGAACGTTTTCTAATCCCTCTGTCTCGGGACAAGTGCCGCCCTGTGCTTTTTATTTTATTTTCTAATTTTTCTACTTTTTATTGGGTATTTTTGTAAAGTGTTTGCGACGGCGCCTTTGGGTTTGTTTTGTCTGAGCTGCGGTTGCCGTTTTGCGGAGTTGCGGTTTTTTAACAGCCAACTGCCGCCTCGAAAAAATTCTATTAAGGCCCCAAAATCTGCTATTGATTTGCATCTATATACGAGCGAGTGGATTGCGGATTGCCGATGGCCTGGCTCTTGAGTTTGAGTTTGTGTTTGGCATTTGCGGCAACTGGAACTTGTTTCACCTACATTGTTTTACGTTTCCGCAGCTGCGTGTGCGGCTAAAAGTATCTTTGTATCTTTGTATCTCTATCTCAGCCAGTCTGTTCTTTCTGCGCTCTGCACAGAGAATAATATCTTTATACACTCAGCGAATTTGCGCGCGACACCAAAGTGGCTTGTATGTAACAGACCATCGGTCCAAGGTTCAGCGCCAGAAACCCATTTGAACTTTGCTACCAAAATGCGAAAATCCAGAGATTTCACACCTATTATTTTGTGGGCCCATCAAAAACACTGCCGCAGCCAATTACAAACCGATCAATCACATCGATCGTCCCCAAATGGGGCGGACCTTAGACCCCAAACCGATTGTCTGAGTATAACTGTAACTGCAAAATTACAATAATTTATGCATTACAATAACTCAAATAATAACAACACATGGTCATTGGTGCTAATAAAGTGCTCTGCGCTTGAAAAAGTGCGTAATCCAAGTTTTGTTTTTTTTTTTTTTGCCATAAAACGGCGAGTGGCAGACAAAGCCAATGCCAAAGCTGCGCTCACTGGGATAAGTCTTTGTGGGTAAAGCAGCAAAAACTCAGACGGCAGCGACTCATAAATTCATTTGTTTTCATTAAGCAACTGCCTTTTTTTTTGGTGGGCAGAAGGGGTATGCCGTGCCGTATACCTATAGGCCTCAGACAGGAAGGAAACAAGCCATCGAAACGTGAATGCTCTTCAAATCGTGGGTGCGTATAATTTTTGCACCACTTTAAATGCTGTCCATTCGTCTGTCGATTTGTTTACTTTGGGCAATTGCGTGGCTGTGAACATGTGAATAACACCGAATTAAGACTTCATTTTTGTGCATAAACAATGGGGGCAGGAAATAATTGTGATAAGTGCCTGCTTTACTTTAATCCACTGATTATTAAATTCTTCCTGAAATCGTATAATAAAAAACACAGCTAAATAACTGGCATATAGATTTTTCATATCTATTTTTTTTATTTTATTTATTTATATTTTATCTATTTATTTTTCATTTTATATGTGATGTACATGTTTCCCATGTAAGTCTTCAGTTTATTTCTATTAAAGTGTCCAGCGAAAAGTGTTAGCTAGGAATTTATAGGTCAGCTACTTAAAAGGAGTTGGTGTGGACATACCCATCTTATGCCAGTACTTATCCAGAAACAGAATTTGCCAATGCCAAACACGTACGCGGATGTCCGTGCTCAATACCCATCCCAAATCCATATCCAATCCCGGTTCCCATACGGCGGCGATAATCGTCGATAGCCGAACTCCCCCAAAAAGTAATTAAGCACGCTGAATGGGCGTGCAATGGACTTTAGTTTTTTTGATTTTGGTTTTTGGGTGGGGAGATGTGTTGTAAATCTGGGGAGATAGGGAAATATGCCCTAGCCTGGGGGCCTGAGAGCGAGTTTTATGGCGCCTATCAGCGCAGCCATCGATCGTATGTGCTTTGTCAAATTGAAATTATGCACAGCTCAGATGGCTGAGACAGCTGATCTTCAGCCAGACAGATGGAGGATCACGGGCTTATGTAATTGGAAATGCGCCTGCCTGGGGATCTTTGAGTGGTTTAAGATTCAATTGGGATGCAATCGGATTGGTTTTGAGATGGAAATTGGGAGCGAAGCCGTCAAACGAACGCTGACAATTGCAGACAGCTAATAACTTGGACGGGCAATGAGCGATGAGAAATGAGAAATGGCAAATTGCACTGATCAACGATCACCGATCCCCAGATCGCCGATCTCCTGCTTTTCGCTCCATTAGAGATCCATCCACCACTTCCTCGAGAGCCGGGGATGCCCGCTAGTCATGTAACAGCTTAAAAATAATTTGCACAAATAAATCAAAGTCATAAAGAGCACAGAGCTCAGAGGAGCGAAGATCAGCCAGCGATCGCCAGCAGTCTACAACTGCAAACTGCCAACAATCCAAACTCCACAATCCATACTCCATACTCCATACTCCATGGCAATCGAATCCAATGGCAAACATGTTGCAATGCTTAATGTGGCTGATTTTTGCTTTGGCATCGCATAAAAGAATTTAATGAAATTTAATGAAAAGCTACACGATCGCAGACACGACCGCTACATTTGCACTTTGTTGCAATCGCCGTCTGCCGTCTGCTGTGAATATGAATTTGTCTCTAGGACATTTTCACAATTAATTGAATTATCGTCGTGAATGGCAAAGGCATCCAAAGATCGATTGGGGTGCAATCAAATGCGATTCGATTCGATCCGATCCAATACGATACGATACGATCCGTGTGATCGACAGACATGTGTGCGGGGCATGTGTATATCTGTACTTTTTTATGGCATTTTCGGTTGCAACTGCAACGTTGCAAACAGAATGTGGCATTAGCATGGCAGGGCGATCGTTTGGGGTGTGGCCGTTGCAATTGCGAATCACTTGCCACAGACAACCACAAGTTTGGTTAGAGCCAACCCGACAAGCTATTAAAATCAGCCACGCTCCATTAGAGCCACAAAATGCCGACGGTGCTGGGGCAGCGCTGTCAGCGTCATTTACGCCTAATTAAACAAATTATTGCATGTTTTGATGCTCTGAGCATCTGAGCTGCTGCAAGTGGCTGTGCAAATTGCGTTTGATTCGAATCGCGCATACGCCGTGTGGCCCATGCCACGAAATCTCACAATGAAATCTTAATTGCGAGACAATGGCAATGGTCGTAAGCTAAAGCGTTTACCATTTTATAAATAGCCCAAAGCGAGCGCAAAACCATGCCAACAAGAAGACAATGCAACAAAATAGTTAAGTTAATGCTGGCTAATATCAGGTTACAATTCAGTTACAAGTTCACGCGGCAACAATGAGGTGCAAATTGTGGGGAATTCAACACGAACTGTGAATGCACTTATGATTTTGATTATCATTATATTACACATTAAAATACAAATTTAAAGTATTGAAAAGAAGTGAACCTTTAATGCGAACATAATAAATAAATTTCACTGGCTTGTTTATATCTCTAAAATTTTCTGGTATAGGCCAGTGTCCTTCAAGGTTTTGTTTTTCACTATTTCTTAAATTTTAAATTTTTTAAAATATTTTAAACATTTTTCTTGGAGTATTGCTGCATTTGGCACAACTTTTCCGCCAGTGTCGAAAACAACAAAGCCAAACCAGCGGCGCTGTGGGCGATGCGGCTGCCTGGAGATCAGTGGATGTATCTCACTTGCACAGAGCTGCCCCCCTCATGAGCTGCCCAATCTGTCTCGGTTTGTGGCCCCAAAAAAAAAGGAGGGGAAAATGGAAAAAACACAGCAACGACCGCCAAACATTGACCAACAAATTCGCCAGTCACGTGGTGTGGCCTGTGCCGCCAAAGAAATGGGAGCAATGCGCATGGTTTTATATTTACGATTATGTATTTATTTTGATGTCCAATGCAATGTAGTTCAAGTTCGAGTTGGCGCTGTGATGAGGATCGCTGCGATTGTTGTGGATCGTGGATTGGGGATTGGAGATCGCGGATTGGGGATTGTGAACTGGGGATTGAGGATTATGGACTGGAGATCGGGGAATTGCGCAAGTGCACCGACTGCTGCCTTAAAGGTGAAAAGTAGCAAAGCACCTGGGCTGGCCTTTAATCTCCGCGTGGTTAGGTATACGACTCTATAAACGACTGTCTGTCAGAACAGCGCTTTTCACGCTTGTCACCTGATATCTTTCTAAGCCGCTCTTAATTTATGCAGTCCGTATGGGCTTTGTTTCACTTTGTTGTTCCAACGATAGTCAAGTGCAGCTGCTGCGGAGAGATCTGCAAAATGTCGAACTTACATAAATGGCAACTGGTTGCCCAACACTAAATTCAGATAGCACAGAGAACAAATTTCCCTAGAGTTGTTTAATAAAAAATTATGGATATTAAAACTCTATATGCTTCGAATTTAATGAGTAATGAACGTAAAAATTTAAATACACTCCCATTCGTTGTAAGTTGAAGTACAACCATTTAGCAACGATACATTTTTTCTAAAGTAATCTATCATAATTGATGACTGCAAATTTCTTCCTCTGTGACTCATTGCCGCCATTTGTGGGCGACCAATGACAAATTCACTCTGTGGCATGAAGGCGATAAACTCGCCTAATCTCGCGGGCTAAATATAGTAATCAAGATGTATCGATAAGCCATGTTTGATGTACGAGTATTCATGCGGAAGTTCGGGCTCAGATGCCGTAGACCACAAAAAACTGTGCGCGTGAGCTGCGGTGCACACAAATGTTTGTGAAGGACAAACGGCAGAGATGCCGATACCACGCAAAAATACAAAAAATATTAATAATAATAATAATAAAAACTGTGGCAAGAATCGCACCTAAATCGCTGCAAAACCAGCTGAGCGCTGCTCCCCAAAAAAGCCAAGAAGCTGACTAATCGTTTTAGCGCGTTTTCGAATCCATGAATGAAGTGAGGAAAACAATTCCAGCCCACACACAGCGACTATTTTGTTGGAAACTGAAAAGAAAAAAAAACAGAGAAAAAAGAGCTGAAAAGCTGAGCAGCTGAGCAGCTGAAAACTTGAAATGCGGCAGTGGCGGCAACTGAAACCACAAGTCAATGTCAAAGCGGTGGCAGCAGCATCCAAATCCATCCGAGCGGCAAACTCGAGAATCTGAATCTGTATCTGAATCTGTGCAGCCTGCTGCATATGGCCAACACTTTTCAAATGAATCAGCGATGCACTGGAAAAAAGATGCTTAACTTGAATAAATATTTCTGCAAAGAAGGAAGTAGTATATTTGAACTATAAACAATTCGCATATGATCTTATTACTGACTATATATAAGTTACTATATATAAACTATCAAAGCTCAACTATAAATTAATATAAACCCTACAAATGAAACACACATAGCTATACCAAGATTAATCTTACATCTTCTAATATTTATGGGTAGACCATAGCACATAATATGCCATTTGTTCCCAACTTAATTTGTTGTGTACCCTTTTCAGTTTCAGAGTTTAGGCCAAAGTATGTAGGTTTCCGTGGCTCACTTCTTTTGTGTGTGTCTTTCGCTTTGTGCTCGTTGTGCGGAGCTTTGTGTCTGTTTGAACTTTTGTATTTTGACAATTCAAAGTTAAGGTCAACAAGGGATTTGAAATGCTGCAGCGGTGCATTGAACCTTTTTGGCAAGCGATCTCAGCATAATTAGCGCTCATTGTCGATTGGCCCTGAGTCTTTTTAGCCGGCTTGGCCAGGTAACTTTATTTTTCAAATATATTTTTTTGATTTTTTTTTGGGGCACTCAAGTGGACATTGACCACTTTACACGTACATTTGCATGTCGCACAATTTGTTAAATATTTTTTGTTATTTTCTGGGCACCTGTAAATGCGGCCAAACTTGTTGCATGTTTGGGGTGCTGTCATAAGTGCATAAGCAGCAAGCCTTTTGAACATATTTATGCACTTTGGTGGCCCCAGAATTTCGGACACCTGCAACATGCGAACGCTGAAAATCCGTGAGACGCCAATAAATAAAACTTTCGCTTTTCCATTGTCTAAATAAGCGTGAAAACTGGCCATTAGCGCCTCATATTTTATAGGCTTAAAAACAGGCACAGACCCAATTTTCTGATACCAAACAATATGTGTGTTACGTTTTCACACTTTTTACTACGGCGCTGGCGCAAAAGTCCCCCGAATTCGAAAAACGAAAGCCCTAAAACAATAGAAAATTTTCCAATGAAGCGGCTTTTGACACATTTGATGGGTTTTTCACTGGCTGCCAAGTGCACAGCGCTCTGTCACTGCCAGTTGAGTCCATTTAACCCGAAAGTCCGTGTGACTGTGTGTCCATAAATTCTCATCAATGGCAAACAGAGTTGGGGGAGTTCCCCCCCCAAAAGTGTTTGTTCCCAAAAATTGTGACTCTGCCCGCTTTTTGCTGTCAGATGTCAACTAGCGCCACGCGGCGACCCAATGAAATCCAATCAAGAAAGTCACGGATAATCTCCCTTTTTAAGTGGAGATGGGGGTTTTGTACAGAACATATATTTATAGAAATGTAACAATTCACTTGGGCATTTGTAGATTACAATTTATACAATAATACCCCGCTTAAATAAATATCTACTCATTACTCATATTCTTCAAATAAATATAGATCTCAATTAGCATAAATCCAGAGTACAGACGTACTTTACATAAATCCACTTGTTACATCAGTGAATAATAATATTATTACAAGGCAGCTTTATTATGTTTTCTTTATCGTTTAAGCCAGTGAAGAAGATATTTCTGGTAGATTTCGAAATATACATAGTCATCACAATATACGGCTCTATTCCATTCAAAATATAATCATCTTTGCTTGAAACGAGCTATGTTTTTTGTGGGTTCTTTGCGGTTTGGTTTTGTGATCATCGAAATGCAAAACCTACGCACTATTTTACTAATTTTTCGACTGTTTTCTGCTGCCGTGGGCTGCATTTTATTTATTTTCGTAGTCCAATGTTCTTTGTTGACCATACTTATTTGCTTTGTTGTGGCTCTTGAATTTGGCTGTTGAAACGCCCACGAATCTGTATTCGAATCTGAATCTCAATTCAAGTCTGAGTCTCTGAGTCTGAAGTGGATGAGGTTGTCCAGTTTCCCAGTTGGCCAGCTGGTCTGTGTGATTACCTTAGCACCGGCTAATTGACGAATTAAGTCAAGTAAGTGCAAATGAGGCGTACTACGGCCACGCCCTAATTGCTCAATTTGCAACGCCTCCGAGTTGCTGCGCTTTGCGACCTTCGCATCTGCCACTTAAACTTGACATATAACCGAAATGTGCAAGGCAGTATCCTTTAAAAATGATTGTACGTACAGCTCACGAGTGCCTTCCACTTTTTGGCCTCATGAATGAGTGTCGCATCGAATTGAAAATGGCAATCGATGTATATATACTCGTTTATATATATATATTAAGGCTATAAAATGTATCCCAATTTCAAGTACGCCGCCGTTTCGCAGCTTAGGTTTCGTATTTTTAGCTCATATTGGAAACACATCGGCGGTGCCACATGGCGCTGTAAAGATGTTTTTACCGATTTTAGAAGTCATAAGGTCAATGCTGAGCGCCAAGATCGTGTTTTGATTGCAACTCGCAGCCGGAGACGTCGTCGTGTTGCTGCTGTTGTTGCTGTTGCGAGATGTTGCTGCTGCGTCTGCTGCTGCTGCGACTGCTGCTGATGCGTCGTCAAGTGTTATGACTCCAAGTCGGTCTGTTATTCTTCTTTTTTTTCCCATTTCAATTTAGCTGCACAACAAAGAATGCGCTCTGTTTTCAGTTCGGTTCCCAGAGACACATTCTCACAATTTGTGGCGTTTGTTGATAAGCAGCTTATACACAACTCAAATGAAGTTGCTCGAGCTGAGATTAAACTATTTGAATCAAGAGATCAAGATGTGCGCTTTAGCTGACAAGGGATAAATGATGCCATTAGGCTAATGATACTCTCTTACCAAGTTGCCATATATTCGAAGCACTTTTATCATCAACATTTACTATTGAGTGCCAAACACTTTACTCAATGGCTGTTTATTTTATTTTTTATGCTTTTATTTATTTGCTGTGCCTTTGTGTGCATACATCAGCATGCAAATTCAATGCGACGATGAACGCCGCCTGCCTGCAGCCATAAAAATTCAATAAAAATTTATGAAAACTGTGCTTTCAACAGTTGCTTTTTCGAGATTAGAGCTGCAGACACACCCGTGTTCAAGCTGCTGATAGAGTGAAAATATAAATGAGAAAAAAAACCCAGAGAAGACCACTTTGGCCGTCTGCTGCAGCTTCATTTGCTACAATTTGTTACAGGTGCCAGACTAACTCACTCACTCGTCTGTGGAACGACCTTGCGCCTATTGCAACAGTTGCACAGATGTTGTGGCCACGGTAGTTGCTCTTCAGCTGTTTGCTGTTTACCTTTGTATGTAGATCTCCTCAAGCACTTGTCTTGATTTCCCCCGCCAAGTTGGTCAAGTATCCTAGACACTGTTTTTTTTTTATTTATTTTTCTGCTGATGAGCAGGTGAATTCCGCAGCCCAACCCAAACCAAAGTGATTTGAATAGAGGCTAGAGGCTAGAGGCCTAGCCCAGCCCAGAAACCTGCAGTTTGCACAACATTTAATCACATTTAGCCATTCGCCATACGCCCCGTGGTCCCACCACATACATAATTTATACAACAATATTATAATGTCGCGAGACATTGAAAACGATCGCGAGTCGGGGAGACGGAAAACTTTTGAAATTCGTGAATTATTACTTGCACTTTAACATGGCTGTTGCTGCCAGCATCGCTGCGATGACGAGGTGAATATTGCCACAATGGCAGCACGAGCAATTTGTGGGCATGTGGTTGACATTTTATTGACGACGCCAGTGAGTCGCCACCTGTCCTCCGGTGGGGGCAAGTCATTTGCGCCTGTCAACGCCCCGCTTTTTAACCCAAAACGACGCTGTGGCAAGATAAATGGCCAACTCAAATTCTAATTAGACTCTGGCACATTTGTTATGGGGCGGGTTCATTAACATTTCGCTCGGCTGGCACTAAGCAATTCCACTGCGAATTCGATTCCTAGGCATTTGTACCCTTTCCCTGATTTTTCACAAAAACAAAAAAGAAACAAACAACTCAATTGGCTTTTAGGTGGCTGCTGTTTTGCAATAAATAGCAGTTATAATGCGATGTCCAGCACGTTGGCTACTCGGTTGGTTGGTTGGGCTAATGGAACCAGTTTACAGATAAGCATTATTAATTTATCGTCCTATCACTCGGGGATGTTAAAAGTGTGCGGGTGTTGTGCCAAGTTACCTAGATTCTCCACACTAGCTCACAAAACTCAAAATAAAGTCAGTGATAGCCACACTTGAAACTAGTTTACTATAGCAAATCAGAGTGAAAATATAATGCAAGGGAACTTAAAAATGATGCATAACACTCACTAGTTTCAAACTTAAATAACATCATAGGTATGCTAAATTATACAAGCTCTCCTTATGAAAACTAATCATATATATCTATCTTATTAATCTGTGCCATTTCACAATGGCATGTGAAAATTGCCGGTTTTTGTTATCGACTAGATCGCAATAAAATAAAAGCGCAGCCTTAAAAGAGCGAAATTTACATAGGTTAACTAGGAGATTACTATCATTTGCTAATTGGTAAAGCGCATAGCCCAGTTGTGTGACACAGTGTAGATCTACATTCAGCGAAATCCGAATGAGAAAGCCGGGCGGAGAACAAGATACAAAGTGGCAAAATGTATCTGTGTTTTTGATTTGATTCGAGAACTTGTTTGCTGTTTTGCTGTTTTCTGTTTTCCTCCAGAGAATCCAATTCGACCATCCAACCACTCCAGTCGAGTTGAGTCGAGCACTTTGCGGGAATTATCGGAAATATCATGTTAAGTGACGGACGGACGACAATAAGGCATATCGCAAGGATGTCACTTTGTGATGTCTGTCCATTAATTGCGAAGTCGTTGTATGTGATTTCATTAGCGCCTCCGTCGATCGCACAGCCTATGTGTATCTCGTCATCTCAATGGGACGGAATAAAAAACAATGGCAATAACATGAGCATTTAGCGCACACACAAATTATAATTTCAAATAACGCAAAGTGCCACTCGAGATCAGAGCTCTTAACAAAAATGTTAAGCATTTTATCGGCGCTCTTTGTATTTTTTAATGAAAAATCGTATTTTAATATGTGCGCGGGAACCCAAATGACAGACTTTGTCGGCAGTTGTGCTTAGACGGCGACTAATCGAAAGTAAACAAATTAACGAGATCGTTTTTGCTGGTAATTGAGATGCCGATATCGATGTAGAAGGCGGAACCCGTCACCCGTCGCCATTGCCAAAGGTTGCCTTTGATCGTGCCTCCGAAACGTAAACCCAAAAATCCGTAAACGAAAACCGATAGAAAACTCAAAATCTGTTACGCCCGTGGCGATTGCTTGGCCGAAATGAATTTATGACAATTGCAGCTCGGGGCACCGAGAACCGATCGTAAATTAATTAAATGGGAATCGAGTGAGGGTTGTTGGGTTGGGTAGTTATAGGTACACGAGTATAAATAAAAAGCCCACAAGATATGGAACAACGCGTGACAGGGCGAGAATTGAAGGGCCTAAATCAACGAAATGCAATCACAGCTTGAACCCCCCAACTTCCATCAACCACCAAAGTAACTAACTGAATTTTCCACTGTTTTTCCTCATGGGTTTTTTTTTCAGATTCAGAGCACGAGGAGCGTTCGGCATGACGTGAACTGCTTAGATATTCCATGCGAGCACCAAAACCTTTGCAACTAGCCGCCCCCAATCGATCGTCTCACATCGATTCGATCCGATTGCCCCCCCAAAAAACTAAAGCGTCCACTTTTTGGGGACGTGTTCCGTTCCACGTAGAAGAGGATCCACCGGAAAAGTAGAACCAAATGATACCACCCCAAGCCAGCACGATGGACTCACGCATCGGCCTGGACTACATTGTCGAGAATCGTGACTACATTGCCAAGCTGGGCGCTGCCCTGGACACCCAGAATGCCACCGTCAAGAAGCAGGTCTTCGAGCTTCTCTCCGCGCTGTGCGCCTACAGCCCCGATGGATATGCCCGTGCCATCGAGACCCTAGAGTTTTACAAGGTAAGTGGGGGATCTACGTGTTTTGGGGGGATAAAAAGAATTAGGAAAAACACTCAAACCCAATTGAATGTGGTATTACATGATAGGACTTAGATAGAATTTTTTGTAAAATAATCGGATATTTTCAATCGGCGTTTTCGCCATAACTTGGCCAAAAATGGTCACACAGCTTAAATGAAGACTGTTTTGTGCGGCTAATAAACATAGCTAACTATTTCTATCCCCACTTTTTCGATATTTGAAGAAAAAAAATTTGACAAATTTTTGCATTTTCGATAAGGGGTACCATCATTAAAATTTTCGAAAAATGACAAAAAAATTGCATATCAAAGTATGTACATGGATCGATAGGGAATTTTGTTACGAATTCAACGAGGTATGCCATTCCACATTTGGACAACTATTTTTACTGCTATCGAAAAAAAACTGATTATTTGTTATCAAAAAATCAAAAAAAAAATTTTTGTAAAAAATCGGATATTTTCAATCGGCGTTTTCGCCATAACTTGGCCAAAAATGGCCACACAGCTAAAATAAAGACTGTTTTGTGCTGCTTATAAACATAGTTAACTATTTCTATCCCCACTTTTTCGATATTTGAAGAAAAAAAATTTGACAAATTTTTGCATTTTCGATAAGGGGTACCATCATTAAAATTTTCGAAAAATGACAAAAAAATTGCATTTCAAAGTATGTACATGGATCGATAGAGAATTTTGTTACGAATTCAACGAGGTATGCCATTCCACATTTGGACAACTATTTTTACTGCTATCGAAAAAAAACTGATTATTTGTTATCAAAAAATCAAAAAAAAAATTTTTGTAAAAAATCGGATATTTTCAATCGGCGTTTTCGCCATAACTTGGCCAAAAATGGCCACACAGCTAAAATAAAGACTGTTTTGTGCTGCTTATAAACATAGTTAACTATTTCTATCCCCACTTTTTCGATATTTGAAGAAAAAAAATTTGACAAATTTTTGCATTTTCGATAAGGGGTACCATCATTAAAATTTTCGAAAAATGACAAAAAAATTGCATTTCAAAGTATGTACGTGGATCGATAGGGAATTTTGTTACGAATTCAACGAGGTATGCCATTCCACATTTGGACAACTATTTTTACTGCTATCGAAAAAAAACTGATTATTTGTTATCAAAAAATCAAAAAAAAAATTGTTGTAAAAAATCGGATATTTTCAATCGGCGTTTTCGCTATAACTTGGCCAAAAATGGCCACACAGCTAAAATAAAGACTGTTTTGTGCTGCTTATAAACATAGTTAACTATTTCTATCCCCACTTTTTCGATATTTGAAGAAAAAAAATTTGACAAATTTTTGCATTTTCGATAAGGGGTACCATCATTAAAATTTTCGAAAAATGACAAAAAAATTGCATTTCAAAGTATGTACATGGATCGATAGGGAATTTTGTTACGAATTCAACGAGGTATGCCATTCCACATTTGGACAACTATTTTTACTGCTATCGAAAAAAAACTGATTATTTGTTATCAAAAAATCAAAAAAAAAATTTTTGTAAAAAATCGGATATTTTCAATCGGCGTTTTCGCCATAACTTGGCCAAAAATGGCCACACAGCTAAAATAAAGACTGTTTTGTGCTGCTTATAAACATAGTTAACTATTTCTATCCCCACTTTTTCGATATTTGAAGAAAAAAAATTTGACAAATTTTTGCATTTTCGATAAGGGGTACCATCATTAAAATTTTCGAAAAATGACAAAAAAATTGCATTTCAAAGTATGTACATGGATCGATAGGGAATTTTGTTACGAATTCAACGAGGTATGGCATTTCACATTTGGACAACTATTTTTACTGCTATCGACAAAAAACGGATTATTTTTTATCAAAAAATCAAAAAAAAAATTTTATAAAAAATCGGATATTTTCAATCGGCGTTTTCGCCATAACTTGGTCAAAAATGGCCACACAGCTAAAATAAAGACTGTTTTGTGCTGCTAATAAACGTAGCTAACTTTAAAAGGGTTAGGTAAGAGTTTCAGTAACTTGGTTAAAACTTCAAGGAAAACTCCCAATGAAATACTTGTGATCTGCGTATAACTTTCTCTAGGCATTTTCTACTACTTAATCAGCAGACTTTCAAAAATATAGCTCAATGAATCTCACATATGGAATTCAACAGTAAGTGAAGCTAATTTTTCTTGAAATATAGTTAGCTCGGATTTGTGTTGATCCTGGTTATACCTAAAGTGTTAGCTAAGTTCTAATTCAACCCTTAACTCCTTGCAGAATCTCAAGAAGCAGCGGTACCGCTTCAAGATTGTCATCAACGAACTGGAGCTGTCGAGTGCCGCTGCCATTCCGCCCCTGGATTACCAGGCCGCCCTGCTGGCCTTCATCAACTGCGTCATCATTTCGGCGGCCACTCTACAGGAGCGGATTCGCATACGCAACGAATTTATAGGTAAGAGCGAAAGCGATTCCCATAATACTTAATAACAATAATATCAAAAAAAAATAATAAAGATAGAGTGATAATTTGCTACAATGGAGATAAGTCAACGGGTTGTTCCCCTGCGATTGTTTGATGCCATTGGTGCTGTCTTCGATTTCATTGATTTGATTGATGTGCCCGCTGCTGATCCAGTGCCATTACCCTTGACCGTATGTGCCCGGCTGGCTGTTTGGCCAACACACACGAGTGTATACTGTATACATAGCTGTTTGCATGTCGCAGAGACTCAAGTCGTATCCCCCCAATATTAATTCATATTTCAGGCAGCCACACCAGCGACCCTCGGGGGCTGCTCGTTGACTTGAGGTTAGATAATGATAGGTTCGAAGAGCCCCAAAATGCCAAAATCGCCTTTTGTCGAACCGCGTAACCTTAGCACGTGCCGGCGATTTAGAGGCGCGTCTTTGGGTCATTAAAGTGGGCACACTGCTGCGAGTCATTTGAACTGGAGCGCTGGTGGAAAATCGGTCAAACGAACATTGTTTATTTATTGCTGATTTATTAATTGTGGCAAAAGTTGTCGGCTCATTGGGGACGTTTTGATGGCAAACAAAGATTTTGACAATTAAATTGCTGATTTGTTGACTTACTGGCAGACTTTTTAATGCTCATTTACACCTTAATGACTCGTAAAATTGCCTTTAAAAGGTGCACTTAACTTCGCCTGTGATCTACTTATGCAAGTAGTTCGATTAATCCCATATCTCTACACAAAATGTGGGGCATAATATTTATTTGATTTTCTAGAAATTTCAGTAACACCCAAAAGATATTAAAACTTAAATGGTACTAGTTTTACAACAGCTTCAAAGTTGTAAGACAAAGAAACAAATCGAATAAACGTGACAAATTTTTAGATAGATAAGGTGTTGCTTATTTATGTCGATAGAGTTGAACCCCAAATCGTGTTTGTAGTTAGATTTGTAATATGTTTCGAACGTGCCTCAAATGTGCTGCCTGCCACATCGCGGAACCCCTTTAAATTTAAAACTGCCTCAACTGCAGATGAGTTGCAAGGGGGAGAATAAGCGCCCAATGAACAAAAATGTACTTTATATGTAACAAGACGTCTGTTGACAAACAAGGGACTCATTTACATCCTGTCAGTGGCAGATGCCACTCCCTGTTTTCCATCGGCGACTCTGGGTTGCAAGTTGTTCAAAGTTCATGAACTGCCTACGAACTCCCCACTCCACCAACCCCCCTCAGCCGACCTCCAACTTGGGTTGACCTCCACCTCCTATACAGTAAAACTTCTAAAGTATGAATATAGATGCTCCATAAGGTTAGAATTTATATTAAAATAATACATTAAATCATTAAATCAAAGACATACGGATAATATAAACATGTTAATTATTATAAATAGCTTTCAGTCGTTAAGATCTCTTGTAAATGCTGAGTAAATTCCAGCAGCATTCCATTATATAGAACACCAACTTTTTCAACTTCCGCCAGGGAGTTTGCATTAGCAAGTCTCCACTGTACCCGCCAGTCGTCAACCCGACTCCCTGACTTTGATTGAGCGCGGTTGTGCGTGCGTGGTGGCTGTTGCGCAGACGCAGCACCACCGAAATGTGGTGCACTTGCCAGCAAAATGCCTGAATAAGTGAACGAGTGGCGGGGGATCGACGGGGCGAGTTTACTGAGAAGCGGCGTTTTTATTGTTCTTAATTAAAATAAATTGAGCTGCGCTTTTTCAGCATTACAAGAGTGCGCGCGCAGTGACAAAAGCAAAGAAGTAGCAAGACAAATTCGAAATCTCAACGGCTGTGACAAACGACTGAAATGTAAGTCACGCCCCCACAAAAGCGCCCCAACTTCAATGCCCAAGTCGATTGCTCCTCCTGGGGCATTCCTGAACGACACATTTGACAGGCAAACGGCCGCATTTCGCTTGGCAATGAATCGAAGTATTCAGTTTCAAGGCTGTTGGCCCGACTTTGACTTTGTCTTTGCAGTACTTCAGCGGTTCTTTTCAGTTCTTTTACTTATTCTCGGCCCACTGTTTGAACTTCCAGGAACAACGGCCAGCAACGCCCCTTCAAATATTTGCATTTTTCAATTCAAAAACTCTGCGAGGCTCTCTGGCCGGCCGCTAATGCCACTTAAGTGCCCAATTATCGGCTCGGAATCATTCCCATTCTCCGTACTGATCCAACCCAACAACCCAGCAACCAACCATATATACCAAGCCATCATATCTGCTGTATGTCATCTGTCAGGCTGGGAGGCATTTTGGTGGGGCTCGAGATTTATGCCCCATGATTTTCCACTTTGGCACGCAACAGTTTTTCCCATAGTCCAAGCATAAATTTATTTGCCCAACTGTATCGCGGGCTAAATTCAATTTCAATTGATTTATAAATCATCAAGTGATTTACACTATTGAGTGAAATATTTAAATCGTTAGTGGAGAATTGATTTTCGAGCTGTTGAGTTTCGCCGGCCACAGACTGGCATGTTATTAAACAATTAATTGTGAACGTGGACTTGGTTGGGCGTGTCCCCGATCTCAACTATTGTATACCCAATCTTTTGGCTGCAGGGCATAGATGGTCGAGCGAATCAATCGACCTCTACTCAGAACAAATACCAAGTTCATATACTCGTATAAAATAAAGTATATAAGGTAGACATGACTGCAATGATCATTGATCTCTCCTTCTAGTTGGGATCTCTCAACTTCCGAATAACCAAAAAAACAAAGATCGGGACAAAGAAACTTTTACTACACACTCACACAGCGAAACGCACACGCATTTTAATTGTGCGCCTTTTATGGATTTCAATTTCAAACAAATGAAATGACAGCAGAGCGAAAAAGTCGTAAAACGAAATTATGAACGTCAAGGCGCCAAATAAGGCTGATCGAGGGGATCTGAGGGACATGCTATATATGCTATATTTGCTATATATGCTATATAGCACAGAAGCGACAACGACTTTCACGAGCTTTTTTCGCAATTAACTTTTTATTATTATTATTCGTATTATTATTATTTGTATTTACAACTCACGGATAGAAGTGTGCCGCTGTGTGCGAGCGCATAAATTGATTGCCGAGTGCGCCAATAAAAGCAAAAAAAGTCAAAAAGGCGAAAAAACGAGCTTGACCGGAAGTCGATCGGGATTCAGTGGACATTGGGCGGGTCTCAGTTGACTTACTCGCTGTCTATGGAAATGCCACTTGTCAAAAGGGGCAACGAATCATCACAAAAACTGGGTTCAAATCAAAGATTTTTTAAAATTCTACAGATTAATTAGAAACCATGCTAGCACTATATTTAAATAAAACAAACTTAAAGCTATTTTTGTAGTGCAAATCAAAGATCTCATCAATACCGCCCACAATTCATGAATTTCTCCTTTGTCTTGCAGGTCTCAAAGTTTTGCCGCTGCTCAATAACCTCAGGTGAGTGTTGAAGTGTATCGCTTAGGAGGACGCACATCAAAATGCCAAAGACGAGACATTTTTAAGCACCCAGATTTGCTGAGGGCGTCGCTCATACATATGTGAAGTCCAAATACATAAAAGAGTTAAGAGTTAACAGGTGAAAAACCCTGAAAGGCTCCCACAATCAAGCGAATGAGTATCACAAACAGTTTAACGATTGCCATTTGCCATTTTGCCGTTTGCTGCCTTTTATGTTTTATTCGAATCAGACGCACATTTAATTTGCATGGGACAATAAGACAAGATCAAGGTATTTGCTGATTTCGAAATGGATTTTAATTTTCTGGGGAGGATCTGGGGGCGGAACGCTAATGATCACTCAAGAAATGGCTGGCAGGGATGATTGTCAAACTGGAGAAGAGATCATCGAGTCTTATGCAAATAATTTGCGCCGCTTGCGAGCAAACCAATTAATTCAATATTTAATTAGTCAACAATAAATCAATTAGTCGCATCTGCGTCTCACCCTACAAAACGGGTTTTATTTATGGCCCTCTGCTTGACAAATTTGTGGCTCTCGCAAACGAGAGAAACTAGCAAATTCAATTAATTTTGAAAATAGTTCAAGCCCAAATGCGAACAATAACAAACAAGCTGGCTGATGGCTGATTCCTCAGCTTGTCAGCTTGGAGCTCACAGTTGACTAATTGATTGTCCCGGGCCATTTGTCTTGGGGCATTTTTCCAATTCCATCCGGCAGATGAGAGGATACCCCTTTGGTTCTATTGTTATTAAAATTTTAACGCGCACACATCTACACGAAATGCGTAGTTTGCGTGGCGCTATTTAATTTATTTGGAATTTGGTATTTGGAAGCGCCTTAAACGTTTTCATTCAGCCACATAGCGCTTTGATTTGAGACCGCCTCTTTTTTTTTAATTTGATTTGGAGGAGATGGAGAACCATTGAGATTCATTCGAGTCTCGATTCTGCGTAGCTTGGAAGCCGTCCAGATGCTTTAAGCGGATTTTAATTGTTCTTCCACATAATGTGTTCTAATCGAATCGAAATCCGAATCGAAGTTGTTTATCAACCCGAGAGTGATGGATGTGCGCTAGTATCGAATTACCGTCAAACTCATAAATGCCTGCTAAAAATAAACTCCAGAGTATCGCATTTCAGGGGGATTATTAGAACCGTGTCAAGAATAGACATTTTCGATTACTCAAGTATTTCGTTGGAGTGTTCAAAGAGTAGGAAATACAATTGGAAACCACAGTCTTGGGATCAAGAGGCACCTATTAATAAAAGCTGGGATGGAAATGTTTGTCTGGACTTAAGCTGCTTTGCAGAAGTCCATCTTATTTTATTAAAGGATTTTTAACTAAACTCAAAACCAAGATTACAGAGATTCAAAAAAGAACTTGTAAAGTAACTGAACTATCTACTTACTTACTAGATTTTCAACATTTCAACTTAAATTTCCACTTTAAACATACGCCACAACGACTTTTCCCTTTCGATTAGTTGAAGCTTCCGTTTAAAGTTTTGTAATTTGGCGTTTTGGTTACCCAACTTCCTTGGCCCCCGCCAGTGAGCCGCCCTTCTCCACTCCCAAAAGTCCGTAACAACTTCCGTGACGGACCAAAATAGAAGTTGCTGGCCAAAACAACAGCAAACAAAAAACGGAGAATCACGTGCTGGTGTCCGGGTGTCCAATGTGCACGATGGATGTGGACGAAGTTGCTCCGGAATGTGAAAGAGGCCGCCGTGGGCGCTTCGCAAATAATGAGGGAAACTCCTGCGCGCGCAGCACGTGGCCGCCAAAAACAACAAGGACTCGGATTTGGCGACGAGGCTCTCCGTGCCGCCAAATCGCCATGTCGTGGCCATAGCTCAAACATTCTATAGTGCCAGGCTGTCTCGTCCTCGTTATTGCCATTCTGGCCGTTCTCTCGTTCGAACCGCAAAAGCAAGCGATTGGGGCAATACAATTAAAAACGGGCCAAAAAAAAAACAAAAAAACAGAAAAAATTGCTAGTCAATGTATGGATATCAATTGTCAAAAGGCCAAAAGCGGAGCTGTGCCAGAGCAAGGACATTGCGCAAGGCTAACGATTTTGCAAGCCGCGTGTGTGCAATGAGCTGCCTGTAGACGCGATATATTTTTGATTGCCAAGGCTGCTCGAGGCAGGCAACGTGGAGTCGTCAGCATCGCCCTCGCCGCCGCCATCCCTTACATCGGAGTCCGTCGCCTCATCGGCGACGTCATCCGTTTCCGCTTCCGGTTCCGCGTCCGTTTCCGCATCCGCTTCCGTGACGCCATCGCCATCGGCGTTGCCGTTGCACCTGCAGCGCCGTGTCACATTTTGCGGCTCGCTGTCCCGTTACAGCTGCGCCGCCTTGCAACTGGTGCAGAATCTCAAGTGAGTGTGCAGCGGGTCGAAGGTCCTTTAGCTGCCACCGCCCCCTTTTATTTTTGTTGGCAGCCTCCTGAGGTTACTCAATGTCAGAGGCGAAGTTTGTTGTTCTCTATCGATTCTGGCAAGCGTCAACTACTTGTGGATAGACCCCCTGCTCCAGTTGGGCCATAAATATATATATTTATGCACATATACATATCTGTAAAACGTCTGAATAAAAAAGAAATAAATTAAAAGGCTGTGAGTTGTGTCAACACAAAACAAACTACAAATTGCCAGCAGCAATGCAATGCCAGCTTGAATAATTAGTGAATAAGACTGACAAAGATTTTCCACAGCTTAACCCTCGATTTGCAAGTGATCCAATTATCATTGCTATTATATTCTGCCTTACAGAAAAGTCGCACAAAGTGTGGGCGATATCATCGTACAATTGGACGTATTCGTGGAGCAGCAGGAATGCGACGAGGCCCAGAGCCTTCAGGCGCCCGATGGCATCAATCTCAACTCGCATCTTGATGTCTTCTACGCGATTTTGCGACAGGTGAGTTTGTGCAACAGGGCGTATGCTCTACTTCGCTATTGCTACTGGCATTTTGCAAGGAAATGCGTATACGCAAAGTGGACGCTTCAAAGTTAAGTAAGAAAGCTGAAATCAAATTGTATTTTACAGGTGGCTGATACGCCGCAGGAAGTGCCATTCCTCAACATACTGCAGCACCTGCTGCGCATCGATCCCAAGGAGCCGCTCAGCGACATCATCTGGGACACCACAGAGCGTCTGGTCCACCGCGCCACGCTCCTCGAGAGTCACGAGGATTCGGTGCGCCTGCTGCGCACGCCCAGTAGCCAGAAGTTCGCCTGCCAGAGTTGTCGCGGCAGCGATGCCAGCAGCCCCACCCGCAAGCCCTCCTCCCAGCCGGTGGGCGTGTCGGCCAAGACAACACCTCCGCCCCCGCCACCACCCATGGCGCCCATGGCAACCGCAGCACCACCGCCCCCGCCACCGCCGTTAAATGGCCCAGCACCGCCACCACCGCCACCGCCCATGATCAATGGTGGCGCCCTGCCTCCGCCGCCACCTCCGCCCGCGATGCAACTGGCCTCGCGGCCCAGGACACCAGATCCCATGGCCGCGGAGGCGGTGGCCACTGCCATACTGCTGCCGCAACAGGACACGCCCGCGCCCAAGGCCAAGATGAAGACCATCAACTGGGGCAAGATACCGCACAACAAGGTCCTGGGCAAGCAGAACATCTGGAGCATCGTGGCCAGCAATCACCAGGACAGCCCCATGCAGGACATCGACTGGAACGAGATGGAGGGACTCTTCTGCCTGCAAACGGCCAGTGCCCAGGGATCACCCAAGTTGGGACGTGATGGCAGTCAGGCCACCGCCGGATCGAATGGTTGCGATACGCTGGACCGAAAGTCCAAGAAGGAGAGCACAGAGATCACGCTGCTCGACGGCAAGAGGAGTCTGAATGTGAACATATTCCTGAAGCAGTTCCGCACCAGCAACGACGACATCATCCAGTTGATCCGGCAGGGCGCCCACGAGGAGATCGGAGCGGAGAGGCTGCGCGGTCTGTTGAAGATAATGCCCGAGGTGGATGAGCTGGACATGCTGAAGGGATTCAACGGAGATAAGGGACGACTGGGCAATGCCGAGAAGTTCCTGCTGCAGCTGCTGGAGGTGCCCAAGTACGTAGCTATCCTTAAATATAAATAACTATTACTTCATCCTTACCCATTTCATTTTAAAGCTACAAATTGCGAATTGAGAGCATGTTGCTCAAGGAGGAGTTTGCGGCGAATGTGGCCTATCTGGAGCCCTGCATCAATGCGATGCTCTATGCTGGCGACGATCTGCTCAATAACAAGACCCTGCAGGAGGTCCTTTACATGGTCGTGGTAGCTGGAAACTTCCTCAACTCCGGCGGATACGCTGGAAATGCGGCGGGCGTGAAGCTATCATCGCTGCAAAAACTCACTGACATCCGGGCGAATAAGCCGGGCATGAACCTCATTCACTTTGTGGCTCTGCAGGCGGAGAAACGCAATCCCGAGTTGCTTCAGTTCACAGGACAACTGGGCAACCTGGAAAGTGCCAGCAAGTATGTGAATGTGCAGAATCCTTAAAAATTGTTCTTTACTTAAAATTGTTCTATCTTTAGAACCACATCGGAGCAGATCAACAATGAAATCAACACACTGGACGGCAGGATTAGGAGAATAGCCAGGCAGATCGAGCAGCCAGCCACGGATGCGGACATCAAGGAGCAAATGGCCGACTTCCTGCAGGCCGCCGAATCCGAGCTATCCGTGCTCCAAGCTGGCATGAAACAGGTGGAGTCCATGCGTCTCAAAATGTCCGAGTTCTTCTGCGACGACGCGGCCACCTTCCGCCTGGAGGAGTGCTTCAAGATCTTCCACAATTTCTGTGATAAATTCAAGCAGGCGGTCAAGGAGAACGAGCGCCGCCAGCAGCAGGAGCAGCAGGCCACGCTCCGGAGGAAGCAGCGCGAGGAGCAGCTGGCCCGCAGAGCCAGGCAGAGTAAGTGCATCGCATGTGCTGGGCAAACATGTTTCTTACTTACTGCATGCATTCACAGTTGGTCAGGCTGGTACGCCAGTTTCCGATTCGGAGCACTCCTTCTTGGGCGATGCTCTCTTCGATCCCAGGGCTAGTCCTGCACTTAGTCGCCGGCACCTGGGCTCCGGAGAGCTAAGCAATGGTTTCATCCGCGTGGAACAGGATGGCGCCTCGCCGGACATCACGCCCAACGGAAGTCTGAGGCGCCGGCGTAGTCGCGTACTGGCCGAGGAGGATGACCTTATGGAGTTCCTGAGGAGCTCGACGGGTCCGCACGATGGACACAACAGCAGGGAGCGGAAGGCGGCCTACGGCAGTCTGGATCGCTCGTGGGCTCGTCGTGCCCGCTCCGGAAGCTCCAGTCGCAAGCGACCCGATTTGCTCAACATTGACTTTGGCCTGGATCGCGAACGTGCCAGCTCCCCAGCTCCACTTCTTCAGCAGCAGCAGCAGCAGCATCAGCAGCAAAATGCCCAGGAGCGACTGCAATCTCCGCTGGCCAGTGCAGCTGGCACGCCCACAACAGCAGCGAATACGCCCACGGGCAGTGGATCGGCGATTACTCAAACGCAGTCTACGAACGAGGATGCGAAACCAAGGTGAGGGATAAATATCCTTTCCCTTCTCCTTCAAATTATTAATGAAATGATGCATTTTATAGAATATCCCGTGAGTGGCGCCAGAAGATCGAGACGTGGCTGCAATCCAACGAGAGCGATGAGAAGCAGAACGAGGAGTACAGGCGCAAGCGTCGTCTGGTCAACGCCAATCGGCGATCGCTCGAAAACGAAACTGGTAAGATTCCCCTAGAGCTTCAGGTGAAAATGGATCTTTTAGACATTATCTATGTTTGCAGAAAACGAACGAAAACTGGACCCATTGCCGGAGGAGAAGATCCTGCCGTCGACGACGACAGCTACGCCAACGAACACGCCCACGACAACTAATCCCACTAACTCCACTACCAGGACGGATCAGGAGTTCGGCAAATACCAGCGCGTCTACGCCGACTGGAAGCCCTCGAGAACGCTGGAGCAGACGGACGTGGTGGCCAATCTGCAGGCCATTGCCGATGCCCAGCCGCATGATGCACTGCGTCAATATCGCCGACAGCGATCGCAGGAACAGTCGAGTCCCATTGCACTGCAATCGATAGCCGAAGAAGATCGTCGAAAGTCCCTAATCCAGAAGCAGGGTGAAAGGGACATGAGCAACGAGCGATTGCAAAGCTACATCAGGCGATCTTCCAGCCGGGAACTGCAGCCTGCGAAACCGGAGGAGCAGCCACTGCCACCCAAGTCACCAAAGCCACCAGTGTCGGACGACACCTTTGCCAGCCTGCTCAGCCATCACAAGACCCAAAACGAGATGCAGGGCTCGTCCAAGGACGTGGATGCGGATAATATAGAGACGCCACCAGTGAGCCGACGGGTCATAGCCACGCCCACCACCACAGTGGTCACGGTGAGCATGACGGACAAACCAAAGGCTGTGCCGGAGGAGAAGATCAACTCAGCGGAACAGGATGCGCCGGGTCACTTCGATCGCCATGCCCTGGCCCGCCGCACACGACGCTACAAGAGACCCACGGACTACAGCAGTGGCAATGAGGAGATCCTGACCACCAGCACAGCAGAGGCGAAGACTACTTCGCCATCGAAGCCAGAGCCACCCGCACCCGAGAAGTCCAAGCAGAAGGAGCGGACGATCAACAAGCTGGAGAAGGTGGGTCGCCACATCAGCTCCATCAATCAGGAGGATGTGAGGGAGGCCATTCGGAATCTGAAATCGCCCACGGGAACTCCAGAACGACCCTGGAGTCCGCCGCGGGAGATCACGCCCTCCAAGCTGAAACTCTCCGCCAGTGGACACCATCACGAACTCAATGACGAGGGCTTCGAGGAGACGCAGAGTCTTGTGTCGGACACTCCCTCGCATGGAAAGGGTGAGAGCACCAACTCCTCGTGCAACGAGGGCGTAAACGAGACTCCTGCCCGCCAGCGTCCGATGCAGAAGCAAAAGCCCACGACCACCAGCATCACCCAGATGGGCAGTCGGCTGGCCGATCGCCTGCAGCAGGCCAGGATGAAGAGTTCCGGATCTCCGGGCGCGACAGCCAGCAAGTCACAAAACCAAGTCCCTGCCACTCAAACTGCAACGGTCAAGAGGAGTCTCTCCGCCAGCCGACCGCTCCGCATGCCCAACGGTCAGCCATTGGCCAGTGCAGCGCCACTAAGATCCGCATCCGCCGTGAGACGCTCGCCGCAGGAGCAACAGGTCCTGTCCGGCGTGGAACGCAGCAGTTCGAGAAACAGTCTGCGCTCCTCGCGATCGTCCATCAACAGTGGAGCCTCCACGCAGACGGTGGTCAGACGACTGCCCGCCGTCCAGCGAGCGGGAGCCACAGTGTCCGTTGACTCCTCGCCCAGCAAGAGACCACTGGCCGCCCAGAATCTGCGACCTACCCAGGGACGTGGCGTCCCCGCCAGCAGAAGCAGCAGCAGTGGCTCGAGTGTGGGACCCAGTGTGATCCTGGTGCGCAGCAAGATGTCCAACACCGCACCGAAATCGAATATCAATGGCAGCACCAGTTTTAAGGAGAATCAATCCCAGTCCCAACCCCAGTCTCAGTCCCAGTCCCAGTCCCGGATGAGCGCCGCTCGCAGCGTGGTGCTGGTGAAGAATGCCCTCAACCAGCAGCAGCAGGCCAGGATGAGTGCGAATGCGAGTCCGCAGCAGAGGAGCACCAGCAGCAGTCGATCCGTGAGCAGCTTCATGCGACCCACGGCGAGCAGTGCCACCAAGCGACAGAAGTGATGGCATGCGGTCCAGTTCAGTCCAGTCATCGTCCAAGTTAACGTCCCAAGTTTACACATGTTACAAACGCGAATGCATCCAACTCCAAGCCGTCCAAGCGACAATTTCGAATTTCTAAGCAGGACCTGAAACACAAAAAACAGCACACACACACATAGTTGTTAAAGTTGCAATATTTTGAGAAGTTATACAAATCTGAAGAATTCCCTGCACATTCCAACTCAAGGTCCGCAAATCCTTAATACAAAAGACAAAAACTTTCCAACTCTTAAATATATTTGAGCACAAAAAAAAAGCATGACAAAAATACTAGCATGTACTACTCAACTAAAACTTAAGATAAGCAAAAAAACAAAAAAAAAATGTTAAAATCGTATTTTCAATATTTAACATATAGTTGTAGGCATTATTCGATTATACGATCACATTAGGAGACTTTTTATAGAAGTGCGTTGTTTACAAAGTGTGTAGTTGAAGAAACCAAAACGACAATTACAAATCTTTAAATAAAAGAACATAAGCTTTAATCTTAATAATAAATAAACTAGATAACTACGATCAACTAAAGCTAAGCAGCAATTCCATCCAAGGAGTCCAACAGCTCACGCTGCAACTCGTCCTGGGGCAGGGCAGTGGAGTTCACATAGTTATCCTTATCGAACCACTCCCTGTGATTCTCCAAGTAGCTGCAAAAGCAACAGATTAGCTTGGTTGTGGGCTACAAAGGTACCAGACTTACTTGATAAAGGCGTCGAGGAGGGGAAGTAGATCTTCAAGCTTCTTATTGCTGATTGGCGATGCGTTTAAGAACATAGGCATTTTTACTGCAAGTACCATGAATTAATGTGTGCTATAGGGTGCAAAATGGATGTTACATACTCATCAGTCTAACCAAGTGAGGAGCGCCAAAGACCATGGACTTTTCTGGCGGTGATTCGGCTGATAAGAGCCGCCACTTGAATGTTTCGTGAAGAATTCCGCGCATCTCCATAGGTAGTTTGTAGGCAGCCGTGTACGGGGACGTCCTCTCATAGGCCTGCGCAGTGTTTTTCCCACTGGTAGTCACGATGTAGAGCAGGCACTTTTGCAACTGCTTCTCGTACTCCGGACCGCCGAGTGTAATACCTCCGATCTGTCCATTGGTGTTGCCCGACCCTTCGCCCACTGGCGTGCCGTCCAGACCGATCAGTTCCGTGTCGCCGCTGGGATTGATGTACTCGTACGACTTGTTTAATATTAGGCTGCAGTTGCGCATATTGACGTCCGTGAGATAGTTGTGAACGTACTCCTTCTCCTCCTTATACAGCAAGTGGTCATCCACGTGAAACTCGAAGTAGATGCGCAATCCATCCACTACTTCCTTCAGCATGCAGACACTGTAAGGAAGAGAATTAGTGGGTTGCTAGGTATATTGTAAAGTGGCAACTAACCTGGACATAACGCGATCGTATTCCCGCTCCATTCGGGCATTGCGACTCTGCGTGTTCCTGGCTCTCGAGCTGTCCTGCTTGATGCTAATGGCTAGCTCCACGGCCTGCTGCTTGACGAAGTTCTCCATGATAGTCACGATGGGCACGCGCGCAGGCAGGGCGTGCTGTTTGCCTAGTACCTTGACCATATTCCGATCGTACTCTATAAGCTCACGCAATCGCTCGCTGACGCGCATCATAACGCGATCCTCCTGGGGCACATGGCCATCGACAGATACATCATTGATGTTATTGTGATAGTAGGTCTCCGTTTGTCGTCCCCGGTTTCCCTTTAATCGGGCATCGGCGGGCGCAGGTTTCTCCTTCCGTTTGCCGCCGCTGTTGTCACGCGTCCGGTTGCTTGCTGCTCGTGGAGTGGGCGCCATTTCGTGCTCCGCCTTGAGGTGTCCCGTGTCCAGTGGGTCCGCAAGGGTTTCTTCAACGTGTGCCGCTTTTCCGCCGCGTTTCTTCTTGGCCGCCGGCTTATCGGGTGTGCCCTTGTAGGAGTAGTCGCCACGACTGTGTGGAAAATAAGGGGAACTCATTAGAAAAGTATTCCATGTATATCTAATGGCTTGTCTTACATCTGCAGCTTGGCGGCTTCGGCCAACTCCCTCTGCAACTGGCGATTCTTCTCGGTGTCTTTCAGCAGGACGGGGGCGCGCACACAGCGATCGTAGGAGGGCCGCCAGCCCTGGAAGTGGATCTTGTATTCGTAGAACCTCAGGCCATGTTCGTTCCGGCGCTCAAAGACGTTCAGAACCTGCGGCAAGTACGGAAAATTGCAGGAAACGGAAAATCATTTGTGAAAACTTCGCCTATGACGTTTGCTTGACACTTCAATGTGCGCCGGTGTGCGTGAGCGCGTGTGTGTGTGTGTGTGTTTACCTTGCTGGTGTAAAGAACACGGGCCTTCGATTTATCCGGCTCGTAGCAAAGGACTATCTCGCCCTTGTGGAAAAGCGGCGTCTCGTCCCATAGCGCCGACATTATTAGCAGCGAATTGGGGGCTAGGTAAATCACTTAGTTATACAAAATATTAAATATTGAATTCAACGTCTGGCGTCTCGTAGATGGTATTTATATCGAATGTGTTTCGCGATAAGCTATCGAAGTGGCTATCGAGTAAGTGCTCTAGCTTGTCGATAATATCAACTATCGGTGCTTGCACATCCTTAGCTTGCCGGCTTATAGTGTGACCAGATCAATGCGAGGCAAAATGCACATGTGGCGGCTAATTTAAAATCATAAACGCAATTACCCTTAATTCGATCATTATTGTAATTTTTCCAATTGCTCCTACAGTAATATATGCCTGTATTATTTTAGGAATAATTCTGTGGCAATTGTGTGTTTTTAAGCTAAAAATCTAAAAACAAACCAAAAATATGCGGTCATCCTGGTTGCTAAGGACAAGAAAAACCAAAACAAAAGCATGTCCTGAATCACCTGTTCGTTTTCACACTGTGCTGCAAACTTTTCACCAAGATCCTGCCATGGCCGGTGCTCCCAACTGGCTTCACGTGGACACGGAGGACGAGAGTCCTTCCCAACATCTCACCACACTGTCCAGTTGCATGGCCCTAAGTGATGTGCAGTGTGACGGATATGTCCGGCTTCTTGCGGCGGACATTTCACTGGACAATGCCGCCGAGGAGCCCAGTGCCACGCTCAAGGTTTTCCGTGGTCTAAAACTCAAACAGGAGCAGCCACTGCCGGGGATTCCCGCGGCCATTGAAAGTCTCTACATCGATGAAACGGAGCCCAAAACGCCGGGTACATTTACTCATTGAAAAACTCCATTAACCTATCATTGATCGTTTTAAATTTTCCAGTAATTGCCGTGGCCATCGCCGAGTCAGTGCTCTTCTATCGCCATCTAAAGCCGTACTTCAAGTACACAATTCCCGCACAGGAGTCCGAGGATCTGGAGCTGGAGGTGTGGCGCAAGCTGCCGGTTGTGAAGCCAAATGCACATCCCGCCCTGCTCGACTCCCTGAAAACCATTGACCACTCCAAGCTGTCGCGGAAATCGCAGCGCCTTCTGCAAATGGACGAGCAGGAGCGGGAGAACTTCATCGCCACTCACAAGGACTCGCCAGTGGGTCGGATTGGCAGTATCGTGGCCATGTGCTGCATTAAGCGCATCTCCAGCGATGCCAATCCGCCATCCCACTTGGTACTGGCCACCGATACGGGGCACATCATGATCCTGGAGCCGCAGGGTTTCAATTTGGTTTACCAGGGCAAGGCATGCGATGATGAGACTGCCGTGCCGAGCCTGATCTCCGTGCAGGGAACCTTTGAGACGGATTTCTGCATCGTGGTGGCCACGCGGAATGGCGGTGTCTATCTCCTGCGGAAAAGTCAACCTGAGGGGCAGGAAATTTTCAAGCTCGGAATTCCACTAACGGGTCTCCTGCTGCTACCCATCGATCAGACGATAATCGCCTCCACCATGGACAATCGCTATCTGTGCTACTCAAAGCGCGGCAAGTTGTTGTACCAGGTGCCCATGGCCGATCTGCCCGTTTGCCTCCTTCCGCTGCCCCTCACCCATCTGGGACTCACCCTGGTGGCCATTGCGCTCAGAGGCGGAGTGGTCAAGTTCTATCTGCAGCGCTATCTGGTGGACGAGTTTGTTCTGGAGGAGACGGTGGACGCCATGCTCTACGGACGAATGGGCATGGAGGATCATGTGCTCACCCTCGTCACTCAATCTGGTGGAATCGTGGTGAAGATCCTGAGACGTGTGTCCCGCTTTGAGCCCAAACCTGGGGATCTGGCCAACAAGCGAGCATTGGGCGATCACACATCCATCGTGGATGCCTCGATTCTGGATAAGCCCAAGAAGAGCTCCATCTTTGTGGAGCAGGCGGCACGAGAGAAGCAGCAGGCCAAATGTAAGTTTTAAAGTAAAAACCAAGGGAGAAAGCTATAGTCGAGTTCCCCGACTATCTAAAAATTTTTTTTCGATTTTTTGATAAAAATTAATCCGTTTTTTTTCGATAGCAGAAAAAATAGTTGTCCAAAAGTGGAATGCCATACCTCGTTGAATTCGTAACAAAATTCTCTATCGATCCATGTACATCATAGCAATGCTAATTTTTTGCCAATTTTCGCCAATTTTGATGATGGTAGCCCTTATCAAAAATGCAAAAATTGGTAAAATTTTTTTTTTTCAAATTTCCAAAAAGTGGGGATAGAAATAGTTAGCTATGTTTTTTAGCAGCACAAAACCGTATTTATTTTAGCTGTGTGGCCATTTTTGGCCAAGTTACAGCGAAAGCGCCGATTGAAAATATCCGATTTTTTACAAACAAATTTTTTTTCGTTTTTTTGATAAAAAATAATCCGTTTTTTTTCGATAGCAGTAAAAATAGTTGTCCAAATTTGGAATGCCATACCTCGTTGAATTCGTAACAAAATTCCCTATCGATCCATGTACATACATAGCAATGCTAATTTTTTGCCAATTTTCGCAAATTTTGATGATGGTACCCCTTATCAAAGAATCGAAAATTTATAAAATATTTTTTTTTCGAAAACCGAAAAAGTAGGGATAGACATAGTTAGCTATGTTTATTAGCAGCACAAAACAGTCTTTATTTTAGCTGTGCGGCAAGAAATGTCGAAAACGCCGATTGAAAATATCCGATTTTTTACAAAAAAAAGTTTTTTCGATTTTTTGATATAAAATAATCAGTTTTTTTTCGATAGCAGTAAAAATAGTTGTCCAATTTTTCGCAAATTTTAAAAATCGAAAATGTAAAAATTTGTAATTTTTTTTTTTTTTGAAAACCGAAAAAGTAGTGATAGACATTGTAAGTGACTATCAGTACTATGCGCTATTTTCCATAAGTGTAAGGATTATGACTAAATATGATAGAGCCTCGAATACCCATTAAATTCGATTAGAAGGTGATTCCGGTTCCAGGAAACCCTCAGAGTACACTTTTTCCTATATATTGTTATAATCAAGTTTTTTTCTTCAATGTTAAAATTGGTTTAAAATTCTAATAGATCCATTGTTTATTGAGAAAGAAATCAACAAATTCTTATACCATTTAATTTCCTCATCCAGCAACCTACGGCAGTTTCCAAGTGGAGCTGTGGCGCCTTCGCCACACGGCAGCCCGGGCAACCATCGATGCCATCAACTCCTCGGAGAGCACCATATCCGGAGACCTGACCCACGCCCCCGTGAAGCTATCCGCCGAGGTCTGCGGCAGTGGACCCGCTTTCCGGCTCTACCTCACCGTTCAGAACCTGTCCACCTTCAAAATGGCCTCCAATCTGGTGGTTCTGCTCCACGCGGACCGCCGCCACTATACCATTCAGCAGACATTGGCCCGACTGCCCAGTGTCCTGCCAGGAGTTCCGCTGCGAGTGGACTTTGAGGTGCTGGCGGTACTGGATCCCATGGACAAGCTGCCACCGGCTAGCCTCACAGCGGACAACTCCCAAATCCGGGTAATGCTGATGAAGGCCGGCCAGGCCAAGCCACTCATCGCAGCCGCCGTTTCGATGCCCCAATCCGAGGCGGCCTTCTAATAGAAATATGCATGCATGTAAGCCGCTTGGATATTCATAATAAGATTTCGAGTTTATTTGTCAGATGGCGAATAGTCCTGAGGTCGGGCCTTAGGCGTACTTGGGGGCGTACTTCTCGTACACCTTCACGTAGGCCTCCTTGGCGGCCTCCTTGGAGAGACCCTTGTTGGAGCTCCAGGCCTCGTACATGGCCTTCTTCTTGAGATCCAGAATGCCGGGCTTGTCGATGTTCACATCGCCAACGGTGGCCTGCTTGAAGAGACCGTAGAACTCCAGGAACTCGGAGTCGGTGGGCTTCTTGGAGAAGTTCTTGGCGAGTTCGGCGGCTTCCTCAAAGTTGACCATTTTGCTGAGTTTGTGAGTGATACGATACTACGTTAGTTCTTCTCGCCAACGGCGTTCTTATATAGGCAATTTCAATAGATATTGGGAAATTTAATTAGTTTAAATGTGAACAGCTGCATTGCCCAACTTGGTATCCATAATGCCGCTCAAATAGTTTAATTAATATTTTTTGGGGAACCTTAGGAGTAGATACTACTATCTATCTACCATAGAAGGCCGAAGAACTATTCTTAGTAAAAGATCGTGCGACTTCACCATGATAACATAGAACAGCACCTGACTCACGTGAATTAGGTGTAAATCAGAGGCCATGACTAGTGAAAATATGGGCTAGCCATTAATTAAGGTATCGGGTTTTTGGCTATCCAGATTTCTGTAGTTGTTAAGGCTCGGCCCAATCAATCAATCATAGATAGTGGGTATATAGCTTTCTGCATATGGCTCACTCCACTTTTTTTGGCAAGTGCAAGAGCGCTGATAAGCTGCCGTCTGACTAATTATATATTTCACTGCCCCTAAGAGGAACTCTCACTTTTCATGATTACCCGAATATATAAGTACGTTTGTGATAAGCCCAATGGGAACTACAAATGCAGTGGGGGCATGATAAGATTAGCGAAAGGTGTGAGCCATGTTTGCCAATATATAAACGGTGTTCACACCCAAAATCCGCACAGATTGTTTTTGTTTAACGAAACCAACTAACAACTACCAGCAGCATGCCCACCGTAAGTTTTACTTGGCCAAACAATTATGCCATCGTTAGTGTAACCATAACTTTGTGAACGTTGCAGTTTGAGGAGATCGTCGAGAAGGCCAAGAACTTCAAGAACCTGCCCACCAAGGAGGAGTTCCTCGAGTTCTACGGCTACTACAAGCAGGCCACCGTCGGCGACTGCAACATCGAGGAGCCGGAGGATGAGGAGAAGAAGGCCCGCTACAACGCCTGGAAGAGCAAGGCTGGTCTGACCATCGACGATGCCAAGGCCTACTACATCGAGGTCTACAAGAAGTACGCTGCCCAGTACGAATAAGCACCATCCTAGTCTTAGAACCTCTTCTTTTCTTTCCTTTCCTTTCATTTCAAACGATGCATGTGAATGGTTGTTGTAACTCTGTATTTATTGTAATTTTATAATAAACCAAACAAACACGTATGCATTTAAACCGAACGATAACCGGCATTCTTTTATAACTTTCCACTCGAGTTGACGAATGCGTCTTATGACCCACTCCACATGCCTATCTTAATCTGATTAGGCTCTATCGGATGGGAAGTACTTTAATATATAGAGCGAAAATGTTTTCTTATATTATATAGTTTTGGTTTGGCAAGCATGTGATGATTAAAATAAGATTACCCACATCAGATTCACCTCCTAATCATGTAATCAGGTGCCCAACTGGTACCACATTGTTTATAGGCCATTGTAATATATTTGCCTTTCATATGGTTAATATAAATAATTCAACACAGCACAGTATACGGTATTTTAGAAAAGACACATAAATATGAAAAAATCATTAAGTTTTAATATTTTAAGTTTCAAGTTTTAATTTAGTTCTTTGTGGAAATTTTCCACCTCCGTTGTCATAATAATTTACTAATATATATTTTTGGGAAAAAGTTACTCATTCGGAAGACTACGTGTAAGAGTGTGAATGATTGATTTGATTGGATTTTTAATCAACTATAAGTTGACGGGTGCTTCCTGTTAAAAACTACAAAAAATATAAACGTAAAAAAGTTTGTTAGTCAGCTTACAAGTTTAATCAAATAACAAAGTTTATTAGTTATAATTATGATGGTGAGGTGCTAGTAATATTTTACTTCTAAAAAATATGTAGAAAAATTTAGCTCAAAATGATAGCAGACTTTTAGGAAGTGAGTTAAGTGAAGTGGTCACCTAAACACAAGTATGTATTTCTTAAGAGAAAAACGAATTTCGACAAATCTATAACTTGGACCCATATACGTACATATGTATATAAAAATGGCTAAAACACTCCGGAAATTGTATGAATACATCCCGAAAAGTGTATAAAGTGATTCTAGTTACATTGCATAAATATTTATAAATGATTTTATAATACCCAATAAAGTAAAAAGGGGCACAATCCTGCAGTAATCAGCTGATGCTGACCAAGAAGCCGCAGCAATAGATTATTAGCTAGAATTTGAGATAGTGAACTAGGGAGTTGAGTTCGTCATTGTTTACTGCCAATCGTAAAAGTTCAAAGTTAAAGTCCGGATACGATTTCACAGGAGAATCCAGCTGGAGGGCGCCCTTGGCACCCAGAAAATGCAATAAATGATAAGTGTATCCGGGGGCTATCTCCAATATCGCTACCTTTGACAAAGTCGCTCGCTTGTAGTTGGGCAGCGAAATTAGCGAAATAAAGATATCGATATCTGCTGATTACCAGCAAAATGGGAATATTTAACTTGCCGCAATAAACCCGTTGAAAAATGAAAGGGTCTCGAAGCTTTATAAGCGCGAATGTAAGGCCCACGAGTATTCAATCGTCTTTGCCTTTTCAGCGGTAAGCACATTTGCGCAGGATCCTTGTGGTTAAACTTTATTTAATTGGGACTATTACTCTCCAATTTTCAGCATTACCAACAAGAATCCTATACTAGCAAAATGGTGTCGGTAAGTATTCTGCACCTCGGATATATCTTCAAATAAGTGAGAGATTGCCTTAAAGGAATTACCCATATTCTTCACTTGTTTGGTGTTATATAAGATACCTTTGATTTCTTTAATAAACGCTGGCTTCGCTTTACTAATTAGTTTGAGGAAGCCACTGAACTCGCCAAGAAGTTCACCAAGAAGCCCACCGATGCCGAGTTCCTGGAGTTCTACGGTCTCTTCAAGCAGGCCACCGTTGGCGATGTGAACATCGAGAAGCCCGGCGCTCTGGCTCTGAAGGAGAAGGCCAAGTACGAGGCCTGGAGCTCCAACAAGGGTCTCTCCAAGGAGGCCGCCAAGGATGCCTACGTGAAGGTGTACGAGAAGTACGCCCCCAAGTACGCTTAAACCGGCATCCAAACCGATTCGATTCAAATCGATTTGATTCGATCGGATTCCGGACCCCCCATGCACCTGCCATCACTACTATTTAGTTGAACAATAAAGATTACCAGAGATATGAGCAATAATCAGGTGTTTGTGCCGCTGAGCAGCATTTTGTTGGAGCTTTCGTGCATTATGGGGATTTGGGATAGGTGGGATAGATGGGACCCCTCGAACTTTGATCCGAACGAGATTACGTGTCTTGGCAGCGTTTTTGGTTGGCCGAATTATCAGGTAATCGAAGTGAGAGCTGTTATCAGTAGGCCTGCATTATCACCAGCGCGATTGCCTAACCCACTTCACCGAAAGCTTCCCGATCCACTGAGAACTCGACGATATGGAGCTTCTCCTCTCTTAATTTGCTCACTGGGGCGAAGCTTTCTCGTTGAGGGCGATCGTGCGATATGGAATGACTTAAATTGAAAGTCACCGCCGGATTGGAATTCAGACACTGTTTAGTTCTGTGACAGCCAACACACCAGTAAGTGTATAGTTTAAATTCAATTACCCAGCTGCTGATAGGGGATGGGTGGTAATGTCAGTGCCCAGTAATTGTGCTTGTGACACATAAAGTGGACATATCGTGCGAGTTTAAGCACCTGCAGAACTCAATTATGGAAATTCGCCTAACAGCAGACACTTAGCAAAATATAGTGCAATCAAGTCTGTTTCAAAACGCATATTCTGGAACGTACTTTCGAAGTCTTGACACTTTGACTTTTTGCCATTTTCAACGCCCATAAACTAAGTGCCTTTCAATGATTACTTATTTTAGGATTGCAAGCTGTTGTAGTTATAACTTGGCGCGACCATATGTGTCAGGTATTTTGCTCAGTGCTGGACACGTACAAAGCCCACGTCCGTATCCAAATTGGTCGAAATTCGCCGGCCAAAAGCGGCCGCTAACGGTTGACCGCTCCCTTTCAAAAATCTCGGATTCGAGACAAACATTTGCGTCTGCTGTTTCCGCAGCATAATTTTCAAATTCTACTCGAATTATGTATTTTTTTTTCGCTGGGAGAAAGTCGCAGATGCGTGTGTGGTGCGACAAACAAACAGGCATTAGCAAACATTCAGTGGGTCTTTGAGATCGAGTTCGAGTTCGCTCCACGAGGCCAAAGGTCACTTCCAGCTGGCTGTGTTTGGCACACGCCAGCCAGCCTCTTCACTCGGAACTGGTTTTACTTATTATGCTAATAAACATTAAGCTGAGCACTTTATAAACACGAGTAATTCAACTCTTTTTACAATTCCACTACTTGCAGATAAAATCTAACCCAGAATGGTTTCCGAGGTAAGTACTTTTCCCAAGTGATAATGCACTGATAACAACAGTCTACCAAATTTAGGGCCTTAGCTGCGTGATAGCCTTACTGCTAATCACCTGTTCGATTGCTCTACACTGTTCAAAACCTATTAAAAAAAATAGCGATTAACTATTCATTCTTAAAACGAACTTAACTTGATGTGAGATAAGATTGTGTTTCCGCTAAATCAGCCGCAGCTCTTCAAATGAGTTTTTGTTTTAAAGGGAATCACAGTTTTCAGTTGAAATCGATAATTATAATTTAGTTAGTTAGTTATTATATTTGTTAGTAGGAGCAGGGATATCATCAAAATTGTATACAATTTGTAGCTTATATTTCATTAGTTTGTTAACTTGGAACTTGCACTTTTAAAGCAAGTTCCAATTGATAGATCTTCCACTAATATATCATTTCATCTATCCTCAGCAATTCAACGCCGCCGCCGAGAAGGTGAAGAGCCTGACCAAGCGGCCCAGTGATGATGAGTTCCTCCAGCTGTACGCCCTCTTCAAGCAGGCCAGCGTGGGTGACAACGACACCGCCAAGCCGGGTCTCCTCGACCTGAAGGGCAAGGCCAAGTGGGAGGCCTGGAACAAGCAGAAGGGCAAGAGCAGCGATGCCGCCCAGCAGGAGTACATCACCTTCGTGGAGGGTCTGGTGGCCAAGTACGCCTAAACTAAACAAAACCCCAATCCCAATCAGCAATTAGCGATCTTAAACCAGCTAGAGACTATTGTAATCTTACCTTTAATGCGGAATAAACTTTGTATGTTAATTTTGTACTAAAAGATGGTTGACCCCCGAGTGACTCACGTGGTGCATTCGCTTGGCCGGCGGCTATTTAACTGACAAATAGAGGAAGTGGCTGGCTGCACCGCTTCGCAGTACTTTGAACCGCCAGTGGCGCTTGTTAGCGGTGCATCGTTAATGGATCTTCGAGTGTGTATGTTTGTTCAAACCGCGCTTTCAACGGGGTCCAAAGTCGTGGGGAAGATTTCCTAAAACTTCGACCTTGAGTCCTCCATTTAGCCATCCATCCTGTTTGACGCAGTTAGTTGAAATTAACGAAAAGCTCCGGATAATTAGCCACGATTTTCGCTGATTGAAGTGGCGTTTGCTTGAATTCAATTGCAGCATGGCAACATCAAATGCCGGCTGCAACATGTTGCTAGTGGCCAGCTGCTTAACCGCGCAACAGGTGAATCAGCAACATCATGCGAAGAAGAAGCAGAAGAGATTCGTATTTATTACGAAGTTTGTACGAATTATTTTTGTAGATAATGAATTACCACCCCGGAATGGTGCTCCTTCAAGGATTTTAAAAAGTTTAATGTGCAAAGACGTTTTCCTAGCAACTTTTATATCATTAGAAGGCGGAGAACCAGAGGTTTGAAACCAGGGGTGTTGGAACAGGTGCCAGCATTGGCCAAGAAACTGGTTCCGAAATGAACTCAGTTCAGCGAGCGATCGTGCAAAACAAACAGGCAACAACAAGCACAGACACTCGCACACTGACAACTACAGCGACAACCACAGCCACAATAACCAGTCGGTGTCAGCCAGTCTGACTTTGCTTTTGCTTTTGCGTTTGCCTTTGTGTTTGCGTTGCCAGTTGCTCAGTTCGGTTCAGTTTAGTTCAGTTCAGTCTTTATTCGGGCCCAAACGCGTTCGCTTGGCCAGCGCGCTCGTCCATGTCGCTTTCCTCGCCTATCGGTGTGTGCGTGCGCCTGCCTACGTGTGTGCCTGTGCACGCGAGTGTGTGTGTGTGTGTGTGTTAACAAAATGTGATTAGCAAAAATACAAAGAAATCAGGCATAGTGGAACAAGGCATTGTGGCTGAAACAACACTCGGCGGTAGTAACAGTCGCTACTAAAAAAAAAAAGGAAACAACAATAAAATATATGTATATTAATAATAGTACACACAAAAAACATATCATTCGAGATATACACGAAATGCGAAAATTTGCATAAAAAGCAATGCGCTGGCGCGGCAACAAAGCGCGGCCGTAAAAAATAAGTAACGCCAACGACAATTCTGAATTCTGAATTTTGTGCTTTATCGGCAGCAGCAGCAACAATTAAATTAATATTGAACTACACCCAAAGTTAACAAAAGTAGCAGCCATAAAAAAATACAACACCACAGCCACAGCAACAACAACAAAAGCGGCAACAACAACAAAAGCGGCAACAGCAACAACCACAAACGTTGTCTACCTTTTTTACCTTTTCAAGTCGGTTTTTTTTTTTTTTTGGTTTTTTTGGTTCGGTTTGGTTTGGTTTGGTTTGGTTTTGTGTTGCTGCTGCAAGAGCGATTTATTGAGCGATCCGAATCCGAATCGGACTCCGAATCGCACTCCGAATACGACTCCGAATCGCACTGCGACCAGTTCCCGTGGCCCGAAGTGATACTGATATGACCAGCTGTCTGCCAGCAGCCGCAGATGCAATCCGGTGAGTTTCGCCCATTCACCGTTCAAACTCACCGCATTCAAATTCGTTGAGCGAAAGATACTTTTTGTAAAAATGGCATTTAGTGATCTTTAAACATAATCAACGCGATAAACGTAATATGAATATGAAATTGTGTTTATTAAAAGTGTAATATTATCTTATCGTGAATGACTACAGTTTGGTTTATCAAATTTATTAATTAATTATAGGTCTAGGTATAAGGTTGTGCTTTGGTATCTAAACATATGTTAATCATGCTGTCTTAGGCTTCATCGCAGACTTCTTTTAATAAATAAGTTCATAGCTTCATACACTTTAGAATAAAGTTTACAGCGTAAAGTAAGAATTTATAGCCCAAGATCAAGAGTTATTCACTAAACTTTTTTGTTTAAATAAAAAGTTGCCCAGGTAGCGGCTCCAGAAGTTCTCCGATCGCAGGCTCCAATCGCAAAGCCCATTAAAAGTGCCAAAATGTGTGCGCCAGTATCTGTGGGGATATTTGTATATACATACATACGTATATATTCTTGTTGTTGGGCTAATTCGCGGCAATTTCTTCGTTCGCGGCCTTTTCATTAATAAGTTTCACGCGCCGCTCATTTTTCAACATACTCGCACTCCTGTCCCCGAATCACCTCGTCTGTGGATCGGATTACCGTGTTGATGTTGTCTTTACTTTTCGCAGTGCCCGAATACCTTGCAGGTGGGAAGGGGACGGGGAAGGGGAAGCGGTACGAATAAATTATAATTTTTTGCTAATTCGTACATGTAGGTAGTTTGTGGCTTTCAGTGGGGTAGATAACATAATTTACCTGCTGATGCAATGCACTTAAATAATTGGCTAGAAACGGAGATGTTTGATTTTTAATGCATTCTGATTTGGAATAAACAATTTATGTTTATTTATATTTTTTACACACAATCGAACCCAATAATTATGGATGACATTTGCAACCCAGTTTTCAAATTGTCTAGATATAAATATACTTTCAATCAGAGGCATCCCAGTCACTCCACACTCCAACCAAACACCAGGTAGTCAGAAACCTTTTGGTCGCAGACGCAAAAACGGTTTGTGCGATGGAAGTTAGAGGAAAACGAGTTTTCCAGCGACAGCGACTAATACTAGTTATGTATGTTTTGCGACTATCCATCCGACTAGCCAAAAACTCCTTTTTCCCCCGAGGTGCCTTGCAGACTTTGAACCGACGTGTAATTGCAGTCGCAAGTTGCAAGTTGCTGGTTGCAGGTTGCAGGTTGCAAGTTGGCAGTGGCTACTGTCTACTGGCTGGTGGCTGGTGGCGGGCAGACGAGACATTTGACGCTCCTCGGGGCACATTAGATGGCATTGGCCAGGTATGACAATGGAATGCACAAACAAGAACCAAACACTTGCCAAGCACGCAATGCGACTCGGTGGCGGAAAAGCTCGGAATGCTCGCTGGATCAGAATACGTATACGTCCAGTGTGACGGTTATGTGAGTCGGCGACTGGCTGCCCGGTTCGCGGAAACTCCCAACAAGGAGATCCACGAAGGCCGTGCCACTTGGTCGACTGCTGGTCCAGCCCTGGCCAACAGGTAGGGTTACTCATAGCGAGGCATCTTCGCATCTGTGTCGCCATCGTCGTCTGGGAATTGAGTCATTCGCACGCTCTTCTAAAAGCACAGACAGACTCTTGTAAGTCGAACTGCGATCTTGTCACGTTCAAGATCTACAAATTGCGTGCATATCTTTTTCACCCACAATATTCACGAACTTTGCGTCATCGAGTATTACACATTTCATATCGCTGGATTTTAGAATATTGAGTCGAGCCTAAGCCTAGAAGTCTAATTGTGGTTTTAACAAATTCTACAAAAAAAACTACTGTTCCTATTTCATCAGCTAAAATGGTTTCAAAACCTATACATTTCGTGGTTTTTAAACGTTTGAAGTTTGAGTTAATTCACCCAAATGGTAAACGCCCTAATTGACCCAAATTGTTGTCCAAGTCCAAGAAGTTAGCCAACTAAGTAATTTAGTGGTTGGGTTTATTCCGTTTCTGAACTCTGCCATTTTGTGGAGCAATGCAAATAGAATCTAAACGAAGAGTTATGGGGCCCCGAATATTGGCACAGCCTTTGTTTCCACTCTGTCTCCGAAATCTGGAGACCCTCCTGCCCCTCCTCCGTCTCCCCAGTCTCCTCGGCCTCCTCAGCCACCTCTGCGATCTTGGGCCCGGGGCTTCGTGTGTATTAACCTGCCGCACCGGTTTCGGTTTATGTTTTAGCCAACGCCATCATCCATTACTTATACCCGAGCTCGTACCCCTTCTCATACATATGTGTGTTTCTATTTCTCTTTTAATTTTCTCTCGGGCGCTCAAAGTTGCTGCTGCTGCCGCTGTTGCTGTTGCTGTTTCTGCTGCTGCTGCGACTTGTTGCTGCTTCTTTATTTATTTTTTAACCAGTTTTTCTGTTTGTTGTTGGTGCTGCAACCTGAGCGCGAATGAGCCATAAATAACAACAACCACAGCAGCCCAGTCGCTGTCTTCTGTCTTCTGTCCCGATTTCCAGGAAGCAAATGTCTGTCCGTCCGCTTGCCTGTTTGTCCGTTTGGCTGTTTGTCCGCCCGTCGAGAGGCCCAAACCCAAACGCAAACCCAAAGCAACCCGTCCCGTCTGCAATTCGCGTGCAGAGCCGCTTTGCCCGCCTGACTGGCCGCTATGGATTATGCAACTCTTGGTTTTGGTTTTTGGTTTTCCGTTTTCGGTTTTCAGTTTTCAGTTTTTATTTGAAAATTTAATAACCGAGGCGTTGGCGTTAGCGTCTGCTTCCTTGATGGCGCGACAGCCGCGCGAAATGACTTTTCTGTCAGCTCTTTTTGTTTCTTTTTTTTTTTGTGTTTTTTTTTTTTCTGAAGCGCCCACGGATTTTGCCAGCCAGCAAATTCCCGGTTGATCCGCTAAGTCGCGGCTAATCCCTAGCCGGCATTTCGCTCATCTAATCAAAAGACCTGCATTCCACGAAGGTCCAAAGAAGTCGACGGCAAGTTGGACAAGAATTTACCGCTGCTATCTATCAGCGGAACAGCGGGCAAACACAATTAGCGTTTTGCGGGGAAACCCCATGGAAAACAGAGCCGAATCATTTTCGCAGAATTTCTGGCCGACCAGCACACGGCGCAGATTCTCTGGGTAAACAAACTGGCTTGGGCAATTAATGTGGGCCAATCATGCACTCATTGCGAATTAGTTGAAGGTTCCATAAAGATATTTGACCCAAATTCGATTGCCATAAAGATAGTTCGTTTAGTAAGTAATAATTCGCTTGGATTTCCGATATCACAAGTTCCATGGCTACATATAACATGAGAAATACATTCCATCAGGGGCGGAGCAAGGGCATCTTGGCTGAGAGTATCTTAGATAAACAACGAGGCAGTGCAACAAGTATCTATATTTATACCACTACTTCTATATGCACTTTCGGGACAATCGAGAATAGAACTGCTCTGGAGCAACAAGTATTTTGGCGAAACCTCTATATACAAATGCAAATGCCCGGCGATAAGATAAAAAGTGGCTGCCAGAGGCGCCTGAACTTTGGCAATGGGCCAATTCCAAACATGGCAGTGAAAAAATGCACTGACTGAAATAAGCAAATACGCCCGACTATCTCTCATTGGATATAGTCGTAGGATTTGCTCAATGCACTCCCATTAAGTGTGATTTCTAATATATTAAAAGATCTTTATACATGTCAGTTTATAACAATATATTTTGGTCTCATCAAGAATCAATTTAAATATTTTTTAGTTGCCGCAGATGAAGAGTTTTGAAGAATACTAATTGGGGAATTCTCCACGATGCACGAACTTTTCAACAAAGTGCTCGCCAAACGCGATCTCTCAAGAGCCGGAGATCTCTTTTCCGTGCCGGATGCGGATATAGTCGACGACATCACGGAGGTGGTAGGTTATCCACAGCACTAAATCATAAAACCAAAACTTATTTCATGAAATCCCTTTAAGCTTTCCGAGATCAGTCCAATCATTTCGCATGCGGACTATGTGAAGAACAACAATGACCAGAGTGTGGTGGAGATCTGTGTGACACGGGTGCTGTCCTGCATTCGGGAAACCAAAACTGCGGAGCGGTACTGTGCTGCTCTGGTGGATCTACTGAGGACCTGTCTGCTGTGGAACCTCCAGCCCTCGGGCACCACAAAAGAGGAGCCACCGCACGCCAAGATCGCTGCCGATATCATCTCTAGCATTTTCCTGGTAAGACAAGGTTCTTTCTTAATATAGATCCTATTTATTGACTATATTCTATTTTATTTTCTTTAGAACTATGACAAAAAAGAACTGATGAAAATAGCCCTTCCCGTCGCCGTGCAGTTCCTTCCAAAGGGAAACCGTGAGCTGTCGCGTAATTTGGCCAGTTACTTGTCACTGGCGGCCATCGATCACGCCTGCTTGCTGAGCCCTCACACGGAGTCCGTGATGGAGTCCATCCTGTCTGGGAACTACGGTCTGCTCCGAGTGCTTTCGCAGGTGTACGAGGTGGCTCCGGAGGCGGTGACGCCACATGCCCCACTGCTTATGCCCCTCCTGCCGCAGTGTGATCCGCAGGAGAGGATGGCGGTGTTCCAGCTGTATCTGCTGATCGTTCAGAAGTCACCAGAGGTCTTGGAATCGTGTGTTCCCCAGCTCTGTGGCTCCCTGCTCGATAGCGACACTTGCAGCATAACCATGCAGATACTGCTGAAGCTTTCCCAGCACTCGCCGAGTCTTCTCGTCGACCATTTCGAGCAATTGCGCCTGGCGGCCAAAACGAATCCTGGTACGATTCCGCTTTGTGCCCAGATTATGACTACCGCGGGAATCGGGAGCAAGGAGACGGCCCAGCAGGCTCTGGACTTTGTGCTAGAGCACCTGCCCACGCAGGCACTCCTCCAACAGGAGGCCACGCGTCTCTGCTCCGCCTATCCTGTGTTGTTCACCGACAAGGTACTGGCCTGTGTGCGGCAAAAGAACGCTGCACTCAGCTCGCAACAGGATGTGGGGAATGGCTTGGGCAACAAGACCTCCGGTGGCGTTACCATTGTCAGCTTGAACAGCTCCAGTCTCAGTCCGCCTCTTAAGCCAGGTGAGCTCAACACTAATAAACTCAAATATATTCAGTTCTTAACCAATCTCTTAAAGTTCCAACTGCCGCACCGTCTGTAAACACAACAATCGTCCAGCCGGCCAGCGTAGCCAGTGCCACGCCCACACCACCTCCCGCCTCCGTCTCGGCGCCCATTCCCAGCTCCACGCCCGTATCGGCTGCCACGCCCACGCCTCAGCATGCGGGCTACACGCGGCGGGTGAAGTTGGGGGATTCCCGGAGCACAGGTCGTCTGCATCCCGCCAGCAATACGCACCGGAGTGTGACCCGGTTGAATGTGGCCAGTGGCTCCGTGGGAGGACTTCACAAGAGCATGACACGGCTGAGCAACTCGCAGATTAACCAGCAGCCTGGAGGCAGCTCCAATGGCAATGTGGTGGTGCAATCGGGTGCCACTTCGAAGACGCCAACTGGCTTCAGTAATCCGCCCGTGACACCAGTGCCGCCGTTGAGCAACAACGTGGTCATAACTGGACACAACCGACACGGCATACCTGTGACCTCCGGTGGAGTGACTGTGACCACGTCGCCGTCGAAGGTGCGACCACACTCCCAAGGACCCTCAACGCTGCTCAACTCGAGCACGGTGCTGATGAAGTACAGCACGGATGCACTGAACCAATCGGTGGGCTCGATCTCCATACCACAATCGGCGGCGGTGGCCACTTTGCCATCGACGCAGACCCAGAATGCGGTATCCGTCCATCACGCCTCTCCGGCGCTGCCCCAATCCGCTAGCAATGGCCATGCCAAGTCAGTGATGAAACTGCCAGTCAACGGAAATGTGAGATATTTCAAAAAGATAATGAATCATATTAACTGATATTAAACCTATTTACAGAGCGAAGTGATCGTGTCGGGACCCACCACCAATGTGGCACCTCGGCGCAGCGATAATACCAGCAGGACCCTACTGAATGCCAACAGTGTGATGGACCAGCGGATGAGCACCTTTGAGCCATACCAGATTATGCGTGATCCTGTCCAGCAATTCTGCGAGAAGAACTTCAATTCGATCAAGTCGTACATGGACGAGGTATCGCAGCACCTGCCGCCGCCCACACGTTGCAGCATTGAGGGTAAGTCCTTGAATCCTTCCAATCCTTTCCTCAATCTCTAACTCCTTTCCCCGTACATCCCGCACATAAACACACATCCCCACACACACAAACACATCACACAGTTTCCAATGAATTTGCAGAGCGTCGTACCAAAAAGGTGGCCAAACTGCACTTCGCCTGCCAGATTCGCGGTCCCCACTGCCTCTACTCCAAAACTTGCTTCACGATGCGAACGCGGAACCCCAAGACCTGGATACATATGATGTTCCTGGACTTCCAAGTGCGGCATTTCGTGAGTGCTCTTAACTTTTAACCTAAATTACATTCTTTTAATTTTGTAATAATTTCCAATTTTTAGGTGAAGGAGAAGTGCGTGCTGAGCACGCGGGAGTCGGGCATTAGCAATCTCAAGAACATTTGGCAGATACTCAAGTGCGAGAACCGCAGCTTCACCGAGCTGGTCACCAGCCAGTTTCCTCAGGTCAAGGTGGGTCACTCCCTCTTCCAAATAGCATTGGCTATTGTATTGGCTGGTTAGACAAATCCCTAATAAAATGTCATTTTTTAGGACCGCGAGATCCTGGTGAACGAGCTGCGTCACTCGGGCTTTCTGGATGTGTTCGAGGTGTCCAAGACAGACAAGTCCAACCCGAACTGCAATGAGTTGGAGTACCAGTGGGGCTGCTTCCTCTGCAATCATCCGGACAAGGCGGTGGGCTTCCTCAATGGCAGCAATCAACCCATGATCGAGGGTCAGCTGAAGGAGAAGAAGGGCAAGTGGCGACTATTCAGGCGGTGGCGAACGCGCTACTTCACTTTGTCCGGAGCACATTTGTCCTGCAAAGGATCTGTGAGTATAACCAGAGTCATACTTAAACTTAAAGCTTACTATATCATAAACTATTGCAGAGCGGAGGTGAGAGCATCGATGTGAATCAGATACGATCGGTGAAGGTATCACGTGGAGCGCGTAACATACCCAAGGCCTTCGAGATCTTCACCGCCGACCAGACATTAATACTCAAGCCCAAGGACGGCAAGAATGCCGAGGAGTGGGTGCAGTGCCTCAGCATCGTGGTGGCCCACTCGCAGGCCCGAGATAATCCCACGGCCAAGACGAACAGCTTGCCCGCCCGCAGCATCGGCAGCAGCAAGCCCTCCTTCTAGGATTCTAGGATGCGATGCCATCCCAACACCCCCATGTGAGATTATTTGTAAATGTAAAGACAGAGCAACGGCAACACACAAAAGACAAAAACAGACAAAGGATCGGCGAGCAAAGGACTCTGCCGCCTATATACATATGCATATTGCAATATATCATTCTATATATATACAAATATGATATATACCTTGGGCCAATGTCCATAGACTTATCTAGCGTGTACTTACCATTTCAAGGGATTTCAAAAATTTTGCGAAATTGTTTTTATCATTTATAGTTGATTTTTATACATATGTATTTAGTTTATGCTTATTTATTGTACGTGTATTAAACAAACAGCTTGCTTTCGCAATCGAATGCTTCAGTTATTTTCAGTACACGGGGTTTGACTTCAACCAAACCCGTTTTCAATCTCAAACTAATGACTGAATGGCAAATTGTAGCTGCAATCATAATTTTGGCAATGCGGCAAGGAATTTATCGTTCTGAGGTGTGCCATATCTCAAAGGATACTTCAGGCGATTTCTCATAAGCAATTGTTCGCTTTCTAAATCAAGCTAAACTTATTTGTATTCTGTTGCGCTATATCATCTCAATTGGTGTGGCATGAAGGAGCGTTTTAGTTTGAGGTGCTACTCAACAAAATGTAACTTAACTCTAGGACAAATTTGGTTCTAAAAATTTGCATAATACTTGGAGCCGAATACTTGGTAACCCATGGGCTTGAGAAATAGATTTTCAGACGAAAAGTATGCAGCACTGCAAGTCTAAATGCTGCAGGGTATGCTATATTAGCTAAATGCAAAACCAACTCAAATGGAATTCTAGAGCACTTGTACAGTGGCTTGCAAAAGTCTAGTTGCAGTATGGAATGGAATGAGTTCGTTTACATAAATATTATTTGGACGTGGTTAAAACATTAAGAGCCGCAATCGATGCCTTTTGAACTTGGACGCAAACATTTGTAACTAACTACGTAAAAGTAAACAACGCTCAAGATCTAATAGTTAACTAGACAAATAACAACAGTTTTTGACACAATTCAAGGCGTGGCCACATCGCCGTTGGCATTGTGATCCGTTTCGTTTGATTCAAGCAGCTGCGTCCAGTTGGCATTCGTCCTGACCACCTCGATGTCCTGGCGCAGTTGCTGGAGCGGAGAATGCAGCTCCGTGGGCAACGCATCGTCCAGGACGCGCGAGACGTGCTCCAGTTGATTGGCATAGATCCTAAGGCGTTCCACATTGTTGTTATCCTGCTGAGGGGTTTGGACCTGAAAAATGTACTACTTTTAATTACAAGAAGTTAGGTATGGGTGATCGAGACTCACCTGACTACCATTGGCTATATCGAGGTATCCACGGACTCGTGGATCTTTCAGCAGCCCACCCGCCTGCCACATTTTGAGCAGATTTAGAATTCCGAGGACGTCGCCCTGGTCGGAATCCTGGTTGGGAGATAGCAGGCGCATGGGCGGGAACTCGGTGGTGGGCGATAGCTTCTTGTAGCTGCTGCAGAGTGTGCTCAGTGTGCAGATGTCCTCGTTGAGGCGCTGGTCAGGATGATTAGTCAGGATGGATGATATGCAGTTGTGGAGAAGCAGCAGCGTGGTGGTTACATGGCAATTAGTTTGGGTTCTCATTTTAAACGAAATAGTGCACTTTTAAACTTGATTTGGGACTGTCGTACCATCGAGTTGTCGTTTGTTTGATGATTGTTCGATGATTCAGGTGATGATGAAATAAGGCGAAAGAAATTATATCGGAAGTTCGTTCAATAGCTACGACTACGGCACAACTCAAAGATGTCAATAAGCCAAGTAATTTATTCAAAATTATAACTACAACTAAACTAAATCAATCAAATAAAATAAGATCGCGAACGAGATTGGTATACAAAATATGAGAGTATATATCTGACGGTAAACGATAACGGATATATAGAAATGTCTTCGAAGGATGCGCAACAGAAAAGTCCATAAAATGCTCAGCGGCAATCAAGTCTTAAAACCTTACGTCGATCTCATTGCGATGCCGCTGCATTTCGGCCTTGGCGCCACTCAGATCGCTGCCCTTGATCATCAGCTCTTGGGTGGCATCCATGAGTTCGTCCTGCAGCTTCAGGTTAACGTCCTCCAAGTCTTTTAGTTTCTCCAGCATGTCCTCCTTGTGCTGCTGCAGCTTGTTCCTGAACCACACAGAATTTATGGATGAGTTTCTATTCAAAAATAGATCGTTTAAGTTCAAAACTCACTTATCAACTATCAATTGCTGTATGCAGTTGTCGTTGTCCAGCTGAACCAGTCGCAGGACCTTGAGCAATTTGGTCACCAGGGTATCCACTTCGATCACCTGATCCACCACAGCCTGGGCGGTGCTGTACTCCATTAGCGAGGGCAACTCCGTCAGCTCCGCCAGTGAATCATGGCAACTCAGCTCCTCCGTGTTGCACTGATCGCGAGGACTAGAATGAGAGTTATATAAGCTACAAATCGGATAAAGTAACATCGAATGTAACCTACTTCATGGGCATGCCATTGATCTTGTGCATGTGCAGCTCCATTTGCTGGCGATTGGTGATGGCCTGGGATAATTGCTGCAGGGAGTCATCCCCACCGGCGCCCCCATTCATGTGGTTTGGATGGCTACATTGACTAATCAATTCCGTGGGCAGCTCTATTTGGGAGATCATTCCCGTGCAGGAGGAGACCATGTTGTGCGAATGCGAATCGTGGTGTACCACATCCTCCAACACGTTGTCCATCATCAGCAGGCAGGGTTCCGTCTCAGAGTCCAGCATTTCCGTTGAATCGGAATCATCTAAAGATTACACATAGAATATTAATATTTAATGCTTTTGGAAGGGTATTTTTTATAATACCTCCATTTCCCTGAGGCTCGTGACCCTGAGTTCCTGTGGTAACCGCTTGAGTTGATCCCAATCCGACTCCATTCTTTTTTCCCACCTGTCGCAGAGACAGGCGCTTTCCGGAATGGGTGGTGGCTTGGCGAATGGCACCGATGACAGCGGCGATGAAGGACTGATTGCGCTGCGGGGATAGGGAACCATCGCTGGCCAGGACAAGAGTGTGAATGGCATCGCCACTAGCTGCAGGACAAATGGGCAGATCCAGGCCATTGGGCCTCTGTCCGTTTTGAACGTGCTCCGACTCAGCTTGGAACCGAATGTCCTGTGAAGGTAAAGGGCATTAAATATTAATTATCTAGCTTACGGTGTTCAGAAAGTATAAGCTCACCTCCAAGTCCTGCTCGGAAATACTGTAGGAGTAGACGAGCTGTTCCACTAGACCATCCAAACGGGAGTGCAGTCCCGAGAGGGCAGTGGATGCTCCAGCCACAGAGGCATTCTGCTGGTGGATGAGTTCCCTGGACTTGTTCTCCAAGGCAGTGAACTTGGTCTGAAGCAGACGATTCTCCTGGCGCCTCTGCTCATTGAGTCGCACTAGGTGTCTGCACTCATCCCGCAGCACCTTCGCCTCCTCCTCGCGATTGGCCAACTGCGATTTCACGGCTTGATAATCCGCTTCCAGATCCCGCAGAGCATCGCACTGAGCTGCCTTCTCGTGCTGCAGGAAGTCCTGCAATTCACTGGATTCCTGTTCGATGGCGGCCTTCTCCTGCAGCAGCAACTGTTGCGTGGCTAGGGATCTGCGCATCTCCAGCTGGAGAGCTCGACACATGGCCCTCAGCTGGCCAATTTCCTGCTGTCGCTCGAAGAGCTCATGGCCACTGATTTGTATCTGGGACTCCAGCATGAGTAGACTGTCGTGACCACTGCCATCACCACTATCCTCCGACGTGGGTGTTCCCGCACTGGCGCTGACCACTCGCGCCAGCTCCAGCATGCCCATCACCCGCTCCGTGTTCAAGTGCAGCTCCTGCTGCATGGCCAGCTTCTCCTCCCGCTCCCGCTGCAGTTTGCCACTGAGTTGGCGCACCTCCTGACGCAGTTGCTCCAGCTCGAATTCCCTTTGGTCTGGCTCCGCTTGGGTGCTTTGATTCCGCTGCTCGACGGCGTCCAGGGCACGTGTTTGCAGTAGTCCGCCGCCCAGGACTTGCTCCAGGTCCTCGCTGGTCAGTGCCGTTTGCACTGCAGTCTCGTGATAGATTCGCGTCCTGGGCGTTGCCGGCTGTGGTCTTCTTAGGGAGTTGACCTTTGAGGTGGCGGGAGCCAAGCTTCTACGACTGGTAGGAACCACCATTACCGAGGAAGTCATGCGAGCATCCACGACTGCTGCACGGCTGATGGAGTTGCTCCTCGATAGTCGCCCCCCAGTGAGATCCTCCACGGACTGCTGTTTCCGGCGACGTGGTAGTGTTCCGCCGGGAGCAGGACTTCCGCGCATTCGATTCGCCGTCACTTCCGGAGTCACTGACATTCCGCGGCGAGCTGCTCCTCGATTCGCCGGCCAGCGACCATCGTCGGAGGGAGTGCCCGGTGTCCTGGCCCGACTCAGCGATGGCGTTCTCTGCACCTGGGTGAGCCGTTGGACGGACTGCGCCCGATTCAGGGCATTGGGCAGCGTATCCGGTTTCTGCGGACGTGCCAGGCGGGACGAAGTGGGCGTGGCCGTGGCCGTGGCACTGGGCACTCGAAACGAGGAGGTCGAAAGGCGCGACTTGTCCCTGTGGGTGGAGGGTGTGCCAGGTGTTCCTGGTGCTGCACTGTTTCTGGGCAGGCTCTCCGCTCGCTTCAGGTTGGCCACCCTGCCACGCAATTGATCCTTGGCCGGAGTGCCCGTTGTCTCCGGCTCAAACATCGCCACTTTCTTCTTCACCGAACCCGTTCTCCTCGGTGGCGATGTCTTTTCACTGCCCGTTTCACTGGGCGTCTGGGCCACCGTGCTCACCTTCAGTTCGCAGCTGTCGTAGATCTCCTCCAGACCATTGCTACTGGTGTAGCCGCCGCTGGTGCTGCTCAGGCCACGTTGCAAGGTGACTCTCGAATGGCAACAACTGGCCACATCCAAGCCACTGTCGCTGCCATCGCAATTGCCCGGGGTGACAACAGATTCGCTCAGCTCCAAGCTGGTCATTCCCACAACCAGCTGCTGCTCCTCCAGGCAAACGGTTGGCTGCTGTTCCTCCGTTCGCGAATCCATCTCAAAGAGAGTGGCGGACATGGCCGGCCACTAGTCGCCTGTGCACGAAATAAAGGAGAAATTGTTAGTCAGAGCACTGAGAAAAATTAAAAATTAACTTAATTTATATAAGCAAATATAATATTTGGATACAACGAGAAATTTTCGTCTGAGACCAGAAAGCTTTTCTGACATAGACTTTATGATTAAAGATCATTAGTTTTTCGCAGTGCAGTGATTCACTTAAGATGACCCACATTTGGGGACGCGTATTTTTGGGATGCTGGCATTTCGGACCGATCCCCATTTTCCCGCTCCCATTCTCTCGGCATGCGACACAAACAAGTTGCATGCCACCGACCTTTTTCCGAAATGCAAAAATAGGATTTGCGAGTACAATTCATTTTTTTCGGTCAAGTTGCCCGGCACGCAACCCAAAACAGATGGACGTCGGACGATGGACGCTGGATGACGGGTGGATGTGGTTGCATCGTGACCAGGACGAAACGTTTGGCCCCCAGGCTATGATTGACTTGAACTAGTTTCCGAGGAGAGTGACATGGCACGAAATGTGCACCTGCCGACATTACAACGAAGTGGGCCATCACCTGGGTCTGCTCGTAAATAAATTATGAGGAGCAGCATTGTCTCGTGGGGTCGTCATCGTCGAAATATCTGAGGTTGCCACCACCACACACTTAGACATTTGTGTGTGTGGCGGCTGTGTGTGGCACGTTGACCCAACTGACAGACGGCTGTGGGCCATCATTGCGGAACTTTCCAAACTCGCATCCAATTTGGCATGCCACATTGTTGTGCCAGAAATCCGCTTCGCAATTCGCACTTTATCACACATCCATCATCATTCTAGTTGAGTCACATTAAGATTCATACGAGACCAGGTCAGAGGTGTTGGTGTTTATTGAAAAGTGCTTTTTTATTTGAAAGGTGTAAATGGTGCTAAGTAAGTGTGTATATTCAAGGTATATTCTTGACTTTGGTAAACCTATTTTTTACACACTGCTCATCACTATATCATCAACTTTTGTAAGGGTATTTCTGGTTCACCACCTAGTCAATGAAGTTGCTATATATTTCCCGCTTGTTTGGCTTTGCATTACAGTCCCAGTTAGACACACGTCATTAGCGTCATGTTTGTTATGCGATCTCCCAGAGATTTTGGGCAAATTTGTAGATGATTTCATCACGCAGGTGAGGTGACTGCGTGACTGCGAAGGGAGATCTGATAATGAAGTTGCTCCAGTTTTCAGCAAATTGGAAATTTATTTGAAGCGAGTTACAGTAAATTGCTGGCCAGACCCAGACTTGGCCAATTGCCAACCGGTTTGGCAGGAATGCCCTTCATGCTCTTTTCCCCCACCAGCATTTTTTTTTTCAATTTTCAATTTTCTCCAACCAGAATGGTAGATCCTGCAAACGACCTTGTTTACGATATGTTAAAGGCTGTCTCAAGTCGTGCCCGCCACTCGGTCGATGCTCGAGTTGACTTTAAAGAGACGTTGCAGCCGGCTTGGCTCGTTTTCCCATCATCCCATCTTCCCATCTAGACATTCAGACATTCAGACATACAGACATCCAGGCAAGACAGCCACCTAATGAAGACCACTCGAAGGCGCTGATGGGGGAAGAAGCCAAGCGCCTCCTCACTGGACCCCCAGTTGGGTGCTAAAAAAACCAACGCAAGCCGAAGCCATAAACAGCCACACATGCCCACACAAAGATACACACATGCACACACACAAAGTATCTACTGGATACACACTGTGGTGGAGAAATAGAAGGGAAAGGATGGCAAGTCGGGATTGGGATTGCATATGGGAACGGGAATGAAGTTGTCGCCGCTAATCCACGAATCGATCGAAATGCCATGGCCCTGGCAGTGAAAGATGCAAGTCTGCCGAGAGGCCGGAAAAAACTAGTTTCGCATCCGAGACTGAGCTCTTATCGAAGTCGAAGTCGCGACTCTGTCACTCTTTCGTTGAATAAACCGGAACAGACGCTGCATGAATGCACTGCGAGAAAACTGTTAGCATAAAAAACTATTACCATATACCCAAATTACAGCAAATCAGTATTTTTTATAAATCTGTAACGACTGAGAATGACATGAGGGAGTAGTCAAACTCAGTTACATTACCAATAACCTTCATTGTTTAGTTATATCATTTCATTATAAACTTTATCTTATACCTAACAAATATATAACTTAAATACATAAATCGTATTTTTTGTGTAAATGAAAGATCACACAGTGTGCAACAGAGAAATACCCCTATTTTTCTCTAAATAAAGATGCAAAATGCAGAATGCAACAATGTTTTAGCGAACAATAGTTCAAGGCGAAAGCAATATAGATACATAGGAGCCCACGCTCGTAGAGCGCGGTGAATAGAAACCCTTGAGGGCGATTTCGTCACGGCACATTAACTCCAATCAATGGGCAGAGTGGGTATTCCCCTTTCCAAGTGGATGGTGGGGAGGATGGTGGAGGTCCACTAATTCGATTAAGGCGCTTGGCAGAGCAAGAATATGTAGCCCGGGCAGCGACTCGACGACGTCGCAATGTCGCCGGCTTTGCCAAGTTAATTGCACTTAGCCGTGTTGTGTGGCAGGGAAATGGAAAACGTGGAAAATGGGGAAAAGTTGCAAGAGATGCAAGTGCCACAAGTGCTGCGCTTAACGCTTCGCTCGGCATTAATTGCTACGTTTGATGTCGCTGATGTCTCTGATGCGTCTGGTGGTGACTGTCAGCGGTCACACACCAATCTCGCCATATCGCAGACATCTTCCATTCATCTCGCATTAGCATCCATTCATTGAACACAAGGAGGAGGCCTCGTCCCAACGATTTCGCGGGATTAACAACCCACTAACGGCTGAGAGTTTAGGATCGTTAAGATAAGCTGGCTTATGAAAAGTTACAGCAGGTACTTTCGCTTTTTACTATCGCAATTCCCAGTTGCACTGTAGTGAAACCAGAAGTTATACTTTTATTTCCATTTAAATGTGATCCGATCTGCTGATCGGCAGAATTCAAGGGGTTATCACATCTGCGAGCGTGGTCAAGCTATTTCCTGGGAACCACTCGGCAATTTGTTCCTCAATTATGCATTGCCATACAAGCAGATATTTATGAAAGTATGTGTACTCCAAATCGCATGACAATTCAGACCAGAATCTGCATAGACAGTGCGCGCTATGTCTATAAGGTAAGCTTGATACAACACTTTAATTTAAGGCATTGGAAAATGTATTTGCCAAACAGCAAGCGCACATAGAAACTTAAGAATATTCTACTAGTTTTGCCATACATTCATGGAACGCACTGCCTGCATATGCATATGATTATTTATGCGATCGCAGTTCCTTGGCCACTGATTCTGCGCCACATGTTCGGGCAAAAAGGGGAAACACAAACGTTCACTTGCATAAATTTCTCCACCCATTTCATTTCGTCTGTTGTGGCAGTTGCATTGAAAACAATTTACTTCCCCATACATGCAGCGGGTATCTACAGCAATTTATTTATCTTTTATGTCGCAGATTGAAACTGGGGGGATTAGCGGAACCCCTGCCATGGCCCAATGCCCACTTTCTGGAACTGGTATCCCAGTTACTCGATGCTCGAGGCACTCACTGGATGGCTGTGAGTTAGTACTGGCGATTGGTTAATTGATATGGAAACGGGTGCTATGGCTTAACCGTGTTCTAACTTCCAAAACAGGTGGTCGTGCGTGGGTGACTGCCACGCCCCATTGGAGAAGTCCACTCCCCGAAAAGCGTTTTTGTTGTTTGTCAAAACACTTCCTGTGCTGCCAGCGATCCACGAAACTCAAATGAAGTGAAACATTTGTGCCGCGAATTACAATCGAGTCGCCCCCGGTCGGTGCCCCTGCCCCCATCCACACCTCCCCCCCTTTTGGAGTTGCCGCCCGCATCTGCCGAACAGCCCAGACCCATTCCCCATTCCCCCTGCCCCACCCCAAAAGCAAACACCATCCTCTCCGCCCCCCCGGTGCAGTTATAATGAGTTGCAGTTGCAAGTTGTGCGCACAGTTTTCGTCTGGGGGACGAACGTCAATTCGAAACTGCGCACCCAAAAAAAAGTCTCATATAAATAATAGCTTCAAATCATAAAAAAAAATAAAATTCATAAAACACAACACAATTTAAAATTTATTACAACTCAACTCTTTAAATCTGGTAAACAAATATGGAAGTTAGGGTAGCATAAATAGTTTGTACACAGAATTTCCCTCAGTGCAGCGAGTAGTTTTTATTGGCAGAAGGGGCAGGGGCAGGATTCATGCCAGTGGGCAGTTGGGGAAGTCGAAGAACTTTCCGACTCTTCCGGGTTCTTGCCGCCCATCCGACTATCTGGCTTCGCCTATTTTGTTTTTTTTTTTGTTTTTTGTTATTTTGGTGTTTTCGTTCTGTATTGCACCTGCCGACTTATCGCGCATTATGCACACAGAGCGGACCAGAAAATTGTAAGCATGATTTTCTAATTCTTAGCCGATTCCCCTGTCTCGTCTCTGCGGCTTTTCTTCATTTTTCTTTTCTTTTTTAGTATTATTATTTTTTTTCCTCCAAAACAGTTTCAATTTGTTTTGGGGCTAACTCCCGCCATCTATATGTATGTATGCTATGTGTTTGGGGTATCAAAGAAAGAACTGAAACCGAAAAGGGGCGGGGGCGGGAACTGGGGGCGTGGCTGGGCCTTGTAGCGCTGCCAGCTGGCTGTCACGAACACGGGTTTTGGGGCTCTGGGGGCTCTTGGGGATCGGGAATATATTGGGTAACGGGGATCAGGGGATCGGGGATCGGGAATTCGGCACTAGCCATCAGATATTGGGCAACAATAATACGAGTAGTCGACGTAGCAGGAAGAATCGGCCGACTGAATCGCTCAGCGCTTTTGAAGTTTTCAAGTTGTTGCCTCTGGTGTGATGTTGTTGTTGTTGTTGTTGTTGTTGATTCAGACGCAGCAATGTTGCTGTTGCTGTTTTGCTGTTTGATGCCGTAAACTATAAACAATTTTTGGCGGCTTCTCAGTCAACAGCAACGGCACGCAAATGTTTCGCTTTGCATTTGCTGGAAAGTTTTATCGAAAAGCAGATTGAGCAAGACTGAAAGGTAGGCAGCTCCAAGAGCTTGAAACTACGTCAAATTCTGAGGATTACACTGACTTCAAAAAGGAGTAAGTATTTACAGAGATGCATTCAATGTGCCTTTAAACTTCATGTCGTAAAACCATATTACATTGTTGTAAACTACTTGAAGATCATTACACTTAAGAACACACTATCATTATGAATTATTAATAAGAATAAAAAAATTTCCATGGAACGTGCAAGTTGCAACTTCTATTTGCCATGCAAAGGAGTCATGCGATTTATTAGAAGAGTTTCCATATCTACAAACTCCTTTCGCAACCGAGAGAACGCATTAATCATGTGCTGAAACACATGAATTGTCTAAGAATAGATTTTATTAGCCTGGCAGCGATTGAAATGTACTCCGCCAAGGGAATGGAGTCTTTCTTGTGACAAATGTGCCGCACTTGATTTGTTTCAGATGTGCGGAACGCAAACGTCGAGGGCGTAATATCGTTTGTTGGCCTGGTCCAATTGCGAACCGGAATGGACCGACGGAGACCGGAATGAAATGGTGACTAGTGACTAGTGAGTAGTGAGTAGTGAGTAGTGAGTAGAGCGTTTTTTTGTGAAACTCGCCGGCTTAATTAACAACCCATTGCGTTGGCAATTACGCCAACTACTGAAATTATTTGTCATATGGCGGAGAAAGTCGAGATTGCGGTCTGATCTCCAACGCGCTGTTTGGATACAATATGGCCTATGGCCACTTGGCCACTTGGTTGGTCTTTTAACAGTTTGGGTATCAAAGAAAATGGCTCTTTACGACATGCCATAATACACATAGTTTTCATACCAATGCGAGTAGAAACAATGAGTGCTGTACTTCACGCTCCGCAAAGTTTTTCAGCGGCATGCGCCACACGACACTCCGCTGCCAAAAGGGGGGTAAAAGGAGGGTGGACTAGGGGGGCGGGGCGGTCTTGACCATTGACCAGCAACGCTTGGAGTTGGGCTTGACTGGAGGCGATCCATAAAACCGAGCCAAAGCCATGAGACCACACCGCAAAAATTGTACAAAATGTGGCTCAAAATGAAGGTTTTATCAAAGTAATTCTCAGTAATGCACTGGCTAAGTAATCACTTTAAAGTTATTTTTAGACTTTTGGTAGGGAGTTTATCTATAATCGAAATATTTCTGTGATATGATAACAACATATTTGTGTACCCAACAGTGTCAACTGTAGATAAGTGGCCATATTTTCGATATAAAAGAAAGAATTGTTAATATATTGCTGTGTCATATTTTCCAGTCACAGTTCCAAAAGGTGTATGAAAAAACCATGTAAAATCCATTAGAATCTCTTTTGATTTTTTCTCGCAGTGCATACAACGCCGCAAGCGGCACCGACAAAGCGAATGGAAAGCATCTGGAGACGCCTGAAAGTCTCGCCTGAGAGCCTCGCTCATTGTCAACGTCTCAGTATCTCAGTGTCTCAGTATCTCAGTGTCTCGAGTGTTTTGGCAAGGTTCCAGTCCAGGCAGGGTTTCCAGAAGGCACAGTTCTCCAAGGCACAGCCCGCTGAAACGGAATAGCCAAATGGCCATTGTCTGGGGAAAGACGAGATGATGAGGCGGCTGCAGCTGGAATTCTCTGTTTGCTCTGTTTGCCCGCGTTTATCGTGTTTATCGTGTTTCCAAGGGTTGCCAAATCAAAACGAGGCGAATCTGGCCATTCAACTGACCTTGAAAACCACCCAGACATGTGTTCGCTTTTCAGTCCGTTACTGATTATAAACAATGCTAAAATTTGGACAAGTTTAAAGGCGGGCGGAGTGTGGGGAGTGTCGCCAAAAACAGGCTCAAATCAAATCAGTGAGCTGCTAAATTTCGCACACTTCAAAAACTTGTTTATCATAAATTATGACCATTGTTATTGAGAGACCCGCTAATCGGGCATTTGTATAGTATATGCCAGTTATCGGGGGAAACACATTGAAAATGCAATGGGTTATTATCTGATGGGAGAGGGGGGCCGTCAAAGTGGTGGGAAGTGCTAAAAGTGGCAAGCGCTGATAACTCCTATCGCCAATTGGTGTGTGGGAAAGCGAAATGTGTCACACGATTTGCTGGAAAGAGTGGAAAGTACAAGAACGGAGGCTTGTTTCTTGCACTTGTTTCGTGCACCGGAAACTGCACTAATTGATGCTTAATTAGCGATTTCCTCAGCTCATTCCACTCTCCATTACGACATCCCCCACTCCCCCATTCCGAGCTGCAAATTGTCGCATTATGGAGTAACGGCTGCCATGTCCGCTGCTCCATCAATCGGGGCTTATGAATATGGTAAACGCTACTTAAGCAGGCCGGAATACAGCAGGAAAAATGGGAGCATCTACCAATTATTGATACAAGGAAATGGGATTGATTGAGCCATCATTGCAACTAATTACCTAAGCAAGGGTTTTACATTTCCCATGCTAATTTAAAAGTAATTGCGTTTTGGATCCATATTATTCATGCAAACTCCAATGAAAAAGTGCACCTAATCGCTTTTTGCCACATTTTTCTTTGTATCTCTAATGCAAAAACCCCATGCTGACCTCCATCTTGCAGCATAACTTTTTGCAGTGTGTCAAGTTGTGACTGTTTCCCTGACTGACTGACTGACTGACTGACTGAGTGACGGACTGGCATTAAATTGCACTCTTCCTGATTGCTTCGTCGCTTCAAAATCGATTATCGCCGAAGTCATGCAACTGAAATTATATTCACCGCTTGCCACATGCATATACATATGTGCATATGTATATACGCTTTTACATACAAAGTTAACGCTGCATAATGAAACGGGCGACGTGGCTAGGATACAAAATCCGGAAGCCCCCCAGTCCGGCGGTCCTGACCTTTTTAATTTCAGCTAAAAACCAAAGCCACACGACGCCAAGACGTGGGGCAAAAAACCTCTGACCCACCACAACCACCCCCTCGCCCACACACAACGAAGTGGCTTCAACTTAAGACGCAGCTCATATTCGATAACCACTTTCTACCCGCCAATGGGCTACAGTGGAGATTGAGCAAGCTGAACCCGTGTCCTGATGCAGTTAAAGTTAGAGTTTTGCATAACCAAAACTTTCATTTTTTTAAATATTATTAAATTTAAATTTATTTAAATTTTATTATATTTAAATGCAGTGTGAACATGCATAACATTTTTCAAGTGAAAGCTAATTGACTTTCCTCAATTTCTCCAATTTTAAAAGAATATAAAAAGGACATTAAGACATAATAATTAGGTGTTACTAATTGATTTTACGCTAAAACTGGTATTAACTAACAGTTGGTATTTGGAAATCTTCGCAAGTTTTAGTGAAAGGAACTCCAAAGCAGTTGTGCTCAAAGCAATATACTCCCAGAATGTTCTACTTAGTGGTGTTCCACTGTGGCTACTCACCCACGGAGCTGGAGTTGAAGGAGGAAAACTGTGCCAGCGGTTGAGGCTGCCGGAGTTTTGTTCGTTGATTCGCTCGTTTGCTGTTTTGTTTGTCGGATTGTTGCTGTGTTTGCTGTGTTCGCTGCTCAGTTGCTGTTCCTTTGGTGGGCGACGATGGAAATGTCAGAGGGTCGCGGTATTACGACCTCCCAGGGCATTCTCTTTTCGATTGTATTTTGTTTTTTTTTTTTATTTTTGTTATTTTTTCGTTTTGCCTGATAATTCTATTATTGCTCTCGCTCTCTTGGGGGGAGTGCAAAATAATGGATGGCAATTCGCGGACGGAAATTTTGCGAATTTAGCGAGTCGCTTCAATTTTGTGCAAATTGAATGCACAAACACTGCGAAATGGGGAGAAATTATGAACTCCGTTCTTCTTCCTCCTCTCTCCCACACACACACACACGCACACACGTGCACGCGCGAATTTTCGTGACAGCTGCAGCTGGAGAAGAAGAAGAGCGCGAATGATCGCTCAAGGACTCAAAATCGTCCTACTGTTTCCTCTCTCGCTCTCTCTTGTTCAGTGCCTTTTGTTGTTTCGTTTACCTAACACAACGCTTTATTTGTATTGCCAGGACTCACTCACACTCACGCGCGCACGTACACCAACACTAGCGCACTGCAGCTGAGCTCAACGGAAAAATCGATGATGAATCTGCGAATTAAAAGTTAATAGCCGCACATCGATTCATTTCCCGCAATAGCCAGTCGCTTTAATTTAGTTTTTCAGCCTTGTTTTTGCTGCTGTAGAGGAAAACGACAGCAAGGCTTCGTTGAAAAACCCGTTCGGCGCGCAGGAAAGTCGGAAAAACAAAAATCGAAGAGCGGCTTGGTAACAAAACGCGCCCACTCGCCGAAAACAACAAGTTTAAATATTAATTTAATCGATTTTTATTTACGAAACCATAATATACATATGTATATCGCAATTACTCCATGCGGGCGAACAGAAACACACTATCGCGTCGAATTTATTTTCGGTTGAGTTATAAAAATTGTTTAAATGCCGCAGGCATTAAAGAAATATCGATGTTTCTTTAATAATATTTTTAATTGCTAACCGAAAAAACAGCGCGCGCTGCTGCGCTCTCTCGAAAAATTACAGAGCAAATGCGCTGCGGGTTGCTTATATAGATTTTGAAAGTATTAGAGAAACCGAATGGAGGTAATGCAGAAATACCAAAGCCGGGAATTCCCGCTCTCCCAAGCTGTTAACCGCATGGCATATCTCACTGTTAACTTCACCTGTTAAATGTATCTATCGGATGCACACAATGTATCTCATTCATAATAACGGTATCTTTAGATAAGAAAAACTAATATTACATTTTTATTATTTTTACATACTTTTAACTTATTTAGAAATTCCTTTAAATACAAATTAAAAGATGGGCTATTGATTGAGTAAGACTGCAAATGTCGGCGGGCACATTTCAAATGCAATCTTGAAAATACCATTATAAAAATACTAACCTCAATCGGTAAAGTCTTATACGTAGTCTTATACTTTCTGTTATCTTTTAAGTTTGAAAATATAATAATTTCCCATTAAATTAAATAAATTAAAATTTAAGGTAAAAGATTTAGGAATAGTTGTCTGGGTGTTATTATATACAATAAATGTAATAAAATGTAAATTTTAAAAAACTAGTGGAAAGAAAAAAAATGACCATAAATTGTTTAATTTTCCATTTTTAAATATTTTTGAGATTTTTCAAAAAAATTTTATTTAAAGTAACACTCTCGTGCGAAATTATGAATGAAAATTATATTTTATTTCACAACATATTTTATTTAAGATCAACAATTTCGCATTAAGGTGAAATATTTATAAAACACGTGATCAATAGAATTATTTTTCCAAGCCCATGAATTCGATTAGGCTAAAAATAGCTTAGATGACGTCACTTTTATCGTGCGCTTGCATTCGTATGTGACTGATAAAGAAAGGCAAATGTTTACAGTCCGAAAGTCGAGATAAGCTTGGCGCCAAACTTGCCTATAAAAGCTCAACAACCGAATGCCGCAGAAGCCAGTCAAATTCAAGTGTTCAAGTGAAGCAGCCGCAACATAAGTCGCAGATTCCGCAGCAGTTACAGCAGTTGTATCCAGTGGTGTTAAGTGAATTCCTTATCGGGTCAGGTGTAAACTAGTGCGAAAATGTCGCAATCCGATAACGTGGCACGTGAGCAAACTGCGGCAAGCGCAGTGCCGGAGGCATGTCAAGGCTGCCGCGGCCAGTTGCCACGTGCCACGCCCGTGGAAGTGGAGGACATGGCCACCCCGTCGCTGGAGAGACTCATTCGAAAGGCCAACATGGCCCAGAAAATGCTGAACGATGTGATGAAGCAGATCCAACAGGAATCTCAGCTCTCCACCAAGGAGAGCAGTTCCAAGCACCACAGCTCCGATGGAGGTAAACGACGACACAGGGGACGCAAACATGGTCATCACACTAGCTCCTCTTCCAGTTCCAGTTCCGGCCACAGTGACTGCGAGCTGATCCTGGCGGAGCAGGAGGAGCACATGCCCAGGAGCAGGAGACACATTCGTGATGATCGCAAGCGGGATCGCTCCAGGTCTCGCGGTCGTTCCCGTGGTCACTCGCGTGGCCGTTCTCATGGGCGTTCTCGTTCCAGGTCCTACACCGATTCCCGACGATCCCGAGCATTGCCCCTGGCTCTGCCCGTTCGGATTTCCGTGTGAGTATCTGGCTGCATTCAGTATTATCCACTATTCATTACCCATTTTAAAAGTTAAGTGTGCACAAAAAAAAAACAAAAAAAAAAGGAAATTTAAATAAATAAAATATATAATATGCTTAAAGAAAAAATTAAAATGTATTTTAATTGAATTTAAATTGAAGGGGGTTTTTATATATTTTAGGTCCAGCAGTTTGTCTTTCTGGTCAACGTATTCAAGAAAATTAGTTACGTTCGCTGATGAAATGCTGAGATAGTCATTTGTTATTTTTACTTACCGAAATTGTGAAATATTTGAACCACAGATAAACCAAATTTTGTTATTTTTAAATATTTCTTATATTTTTTAAATGCCGTTTGTTTTTACATTAATAGTTTTTATTTTGTAGTTGTTGTGCTAATTATATGTTAAACATAAAAAATGGTTTCTCCCTCTCTTCTATAATTACTCGGTTTTGTTCTCGTTTTGATTGTGATCTATTAAGTTAATTTCTTCTTTTGATTTGTAGACTTTGCTGTGAGGTTGCTCCTTGCAGTCGCAACTTGCTGTTTGTTCTTAATAAATTCGTAAAATTCGATGTTAAATGTAATAAACCATTTCATTGCTTCGTACAAATAAATGCATATAAAAACCGACTAAAATCGCGTTAATCGCTATACAAACAAAGAGTGCTGTTGGCTCGTAAATTTTCATTTTTCTTTCTTTTTTTTCTTGGTTGCTTGATTGTTAAATGAGACACAAAAGAATTATGCTGCTGTCTGGCTCGGGCCGAATAAATTTTACCCAAGTGAACACCTTAATCTGCGACTTTATTTTGTGAGTTCTGTGGCTCTAATTGGTATGTTCATATTTCGTGGCTGCTATTTACTCGCTTTTCATGGCTTGCATTATTTATTGTATATCCGTAATTTAAGAGAGCTTTGTCTAAAAACAAATTTTGGCACATGGTTTCCGAAATGGGTTCAATTCGTCCCTCTGATCCTTCAACTCCTACTCTTCCTCCTAACACTTTTGGTTTTCCTCGATTTTATTTGACTGTTTAATGGGTTTTCCTTATGCTTTTGTAGGCTAGTTAAAATACAGCTATGTACTCGTATTACTTTTGGATTATTCGATACGAACTAAGAGTTATATTAATTTGTAGTTTGTTTGTCTGCTCCTAACTTGGCTTCCTTCCATTCCATTCTGCTGCTTGCTTGATTGAGTGTTTATGATAATTCGAAATTTAATTACGACTTGTATTTGATTCTCCTACAGGCTCATTCAATTTACTTTCATTTAATTCGTTTTTAAAAACATTTATCTACAACTCGACGAATGACAGTTTATTGTAATGGAAACACTAATGTGTGATTACTGCGATATCATGTCATATTATCTATGAATACTGCTGCTTTCTCGAATTCAAATTCAGCTGGCGACATACGAGTATTCGAGTGTGTGTGTACATCGGCTATATCGAATACATTTAGTTAACATTTTCATTGTGGCTTTACTTTTACTTTTACTTTGACTTTTACTTTAACTTTCACTTTTTTGTTTTCTGTGTGAGTCATGCAACATTTTCAGTCCTTTGAGGGTTTTTTCTTTTGATTATTTACAGCATTTGCTCAATACTCTACATGTACGTGGATTCGCTAACAACTAAATGAGTATTCTTCGATTGTATATCTTGGTATATATCCTATATACATAGATGAGCACACGACTGCCTCATAACGTAGACACGTACACACGGACACACATAAATATACATTCATATAAATTTGTACACAGCATATATCTGAGTTTTCGCTTTAGTTGAAATTAATTCAAGATTAAATTCCTCGTTTCATCGCCTCATCGCCCTGGGTGCACCTGGTACACAAAACCGAAACTTATAGACTTTATCGACTACTTTAGGAGTAGCTTTGTATAGGCCAAACACTCATTGCTTCTAACTTGGCGAGACTTGCACACACTTAGAAGAAGGTCGTCCTTTCTACATACGATGAAAAACAGTTCGATTCGAATCGATTCGATACGATAGTTGGCGATAGTTGGTAGTTTTGCAGTTAGTAGTTTGAGTTACAGTTTCGAGTGATATACGCTTTAGTCGTGTTTACGGATACTTAATAGACTACGTTAGTATATATACATACAACATTTCTGGAAGTTCGACAACTGACCTGGGTTCTTTCTGGACACATGCCATATGCATTCATGGGTATATAGCATGCACAATCGACAATACTTAGATATAGTAGATGACCTCTATAAATAGGGCAGGAGTTCATAATGGGAAGTGTTTCGATTCGATTCGGTATGTTTGGTTTTTGTTTTGGGTTGGATGGTTGGTGCAGAATTTTGATACTGATTGTCCGAAAGTTTACTGAGTGTTGTTCTGGTTGTTTCTTTTTTTTTTGGGGGGGGGGACAGGAGGGTATTACTGGGTTTTTGTGGGGCTCTTCCGAAAGTTTGGAGTAGAGGGGGGTTTATCATTTGAAAAGTGGTGTGGGGGTTAGGTAACAAATGCATTACAAAAATGTACAAAAACGGCCCGGCTGCTGCTGTTAAGTTTCTGGCTATCGGGGGGCCCAATCTCATCCAATATGCTGATCTTGCGATCAGATCTTACCAATGTCTCAGACGGATATCGAATAATCCGATTTCTCGCTAAGCAATTTTTGGCCAGGAGCGGGTGAATGTTGTTGGCGTTGTTGTTGCAGTGGCTGTTGTTGTTGTGGCTGCGGTGACTTTGAATGCGCTCGTTTGTGTGGTTGCTGTGGTGCCTGCTGCTGCTGCTGCTGTTGGTGGTGCTGCTGCTGGTGGTGCTTCTGCTGCTGTTGCTGTTGCTGCTGCTGTTGGTGCTCCTGCTGCAGCTGGGAGGTGGTGGAGGAGGGTCGGGACCAGAGCGATGACCTCTGACCCAGCTTGAGCTTCTTAATCGTATCCACATCGACCTCAACCTCGGCCAGCTCGATCCGTTCGCCCAGGCCGCCGTCCTCCGTGCGATGGAAGGCGCCGGCGTTGCACTCGGCCTGCAGCTGGAGCGGATGCAGCGTGCGCAGGATGCCGGCCCTGGATGCGTGTTTTCATTTGGGGGTGTGGGAGGTTGGTGGGTGGCAATCGTTGGGGGGTGTTAAGGGGGTGCAAGTACAAGAAAGGGTCCAGAGTTGGTTTTTTTGATTGCAACCACAGCATTCAAGCATTCATTCGTTTAAAGACCTAGTGGTGTTGTTCTAGTCTGGTGGTTGTGTGGTTGGGTGTGCGTGGGTGGGCACAGATTTCACTACCTGATTTATCAGCTTGCACCTTAATGGCTTTAAATTTTAACAGAAAATTCTCAAAGGATTCTAAACCTGAAGTATCTTTTTTAGAGCATACTTTTAGGCAGATGTTAACAGAAAATGTTAACATAACATGTTATCCAGGCACTTAGCTGGGCAACCAGGTCGTGAAATGGGTCCTTAACGGGCCCCCTCGGGGGGACCACACACCTCACCGTAGGCCAGGTCTCATGTCTGATCGATTGGGTCCATGTAGGTGCAGGAGATCTCGCCGCTGTCATAGCCGAAACCGTCCATGGCCTCCATGGCACCACCAACGTATTCACTCCCCCCATTGGCCGTATCCTATTTGGGCAGCGTGGGCGCTGTGAAGAACTTGGAGGAGAGCATGGCCGTCGAGGGATTGAGCAGTGTGCCCGGATGCTGCTGCTGAAGCTGCTGCTGCTGCTGCTGGTGAGGATGCGATTGCTGGTTGTGGTTGTGGTGGTGCGGTGGCTCATGCGCGGGCATTATGGACTTGTGTGGTATGGGGCGGAACTGTGAGGAGGGCGGCATGCAGGCTACCAACGGGCTATTACCAATGCCGTCCAGCCCCAACAGCTCCTGGCCATTGGCCTCCAGCTGATGGAGCTTGGGCGTGATCAGGAGGGGCTGCTGTTGCTTCAAACTACTACTGTTCGGATTGGAGCTACTATGCTGGGAATTGTTACTACTATTCTGCAACTGCTGCTTGTGGAACTGTTTCTGCTGCTGTGTACTGATCGATGGCGACTTGACCAATGTGGGTATGTGGCACTGTATGGAGTCTTGCGATTTGAAGGTGCTCGATATGGATTTTAGATTTCCGCCGCGCGGCGATAGAATTTTGTTCGAATTGCTCGATGTCGATGGTGTGGCTGTCGTATTGGTGGCTGTGGTGTTCGTGTTGCTGGTGGTGTTGTTGTTCATTTTGTTGCTGTTGTGGTGGCGCGGTGTGGTATTGGTGGAAAACTGATATTGCTGATGATGATACCTGGAGCGACCGCGGCGGGGCAATGATTTCTGTTCGGACATTGGTGACAGATCGGAGGAGGTGCTTGATTGTGCTCCATGGTAGATGATGCCTACGGCGGAATGGATCAACGGATCAACACGATGGTGGTGGTGGATCAATCGCAGCGCAGATCAATCGCAGGAGATGTTAGTGGGGAAGAAAAGAACAGAAAAACAAATAGCGGGCTGATAGAGAGTTTCTTTTTTGGCAGGGATACAATACATAGATAACATACATATATAACAAAATGTTAACAAAACTTAACACTAACTTAGCACTAGCAATTACAAAATTGGGTGTCTTAGTCTTATTGCTTGGCCTGATCTGAGTAATTCGTGTGGAGTTTTGTTTGGTGCAGTTTGGCCTACTACAGATATGTTATCGAGATATTGTGGTTTGGAAAGTGTTGTATTAGTCTAGAGTCTGCAAAAACAAAGCAACACAAAAAGAGAGTTCAGCTGGCAGAATACTTCAGGATAAAAGCCTAGGAGCTTACAACAGAGGACTTCTGCAGTGAAAGCCATCTCGATATAAGGTTTTTTTTAACAGACTTGAAATCAAATGAAAGAGCTCTTCATCAAATCAATAGAGAATATAAACTATAAAAAATAATAATTTCAGTTTTGAGCGGACATTCACTGCAGATAAACCAAAAAACTTGGGACTTTCTAATGATCCGTTTCAGAAAACTTCCCCATCCTTGACTTACTGTGCTTGATCTTGCCCTCGTGCTGGTTGGAGGACTCGGTGCGACTGGAGGTGAGCTGGTCCTGGTCCGATTCCGACTCCTCGCTCTCCGGCTCCGTCTTCCTGGAGTGGCGCCTCCGGTTCTTGGACTGCACATGGAATATGGAACAGCGGGAAATTAGTCTGGATTGACATCTCTGTGCGGGGTATTTCGCAGCTAGCGACTACAAAGCGCCTGGGACAAAAGAACGCTTCTCGAACAAAAGAATGGGTAACTCAAGATTGGCAGGTGACATGGATCCAGGGCATTTCAGCCCCTTGGCATGATTTACGGCATTGCAATTAATGTGAACTGAAGAGCAAACAAATACACGAGCATGGAATATAACATAAAAAGCACGTAGTACACTTAGAAAAACACTAATTGTGGCATGGCCACATTCGATCAATCGAAGTACTTAGTAGTAGAAGGAGAGATACAGAGAGAGGAGAGAGAGAGCTAAATCAAAGAAATGAATAAACAAACGCACGATATTATGGAACGGTGAGGTCTGATAATAATTATGAATTGTCTTTAGTGGACGTTGGTGGTGGTGGTGGTGATGGGTGGTGGTTGTTGTTGGTGGGTGGTTCAGTACCGCGGCTGGTGGTGGCGACGAGCAGCCCTCGGCCAGGGCCCGCTCGTGGTACATGAACGAGTGGAGCAGCGTGTTGGCCGGTCCGCCGTGGTGCGGCTGCGACATGTTGCCCCCAGCCTCCGACAGCTGGAAGGTGGCGTACGGCGAGATGTCCTCGGAGGTTTCTGTGGAAAGACGTCCTCGGGCGGTTAGGGGATCTGATCGAGTGGCAGGGCTCAACAGGGGTCACAGAAATCTCAAGTGCTTTTTTAGTTAAATCAGTTGAATCAAGAGTTTATACTTGGAATTACTAATTGAGATATAATTCAACTTCCATTGAAAACGATTATTTTCCTCTTTTGTACTCAGATGGATTTTTGAAAGGATTCTTTTAGTTGAGATTTCTGAGAACCAATCACTCACCTGGAATCTTATCGTTGTTCTGCATAGACACCTTGTGAATGGTGGCATAATACCGCTCCCGCTGTGCAGCCTCTGAATTTGCTCGATTCTCGAGTGATTCCTTTTGAATTTGACTTTGCTCTGCGAGCGGTGGTGCATTTTTAAGCACTGGGTCAATTAGTGGAGCTCTGGTTGTCATGGAGATTATATACTTACTGTGTCTGTAGCAAACGATGATCATGATGATGGTGCAGAACATGCCCGATACCGCCGCAATGGTTGGAATGAGCAGGTTTATATTGGCGAATATCACATTGGTTTGACCACCATGGCCACGGTGCATGATTTCTGGCGGCGGTGGATCACCATCCTTGGTCAGGGTCACAAAGTTGAATTCCGCCTGCGAGATGCCAGCCACATTGTGCGCCTCCATGCGAAGTTGATAGAGCGTCGATGGTTGCAGATTGTTGACCACTATGCGACGCTGTGGCTTCAAGGCATTGGAAACTGCGAAGAAAAAAACCCTTTAATTGTATGATACAGTTGTTGGTCATAATAGAAACAGTCTAAGAAGATGTAAACCAGGTAATTAAGGGCCTGATCACTACTTCTTATAAATGTTCAGCAAGTTTCGTAATAAAGGTTGATGAGCTCACCTAGCACCCATTCCGCATCCGGATCCTCGGTAACCGCCCGGTACTGCAGGACGAAGTAGAGCAAAGGACACCCGTTGTCCGGCCAGGAGTGCAAGCGGACCAGCAGCGAGGTCGAGTTGGGGGCCAGAAGGGCGGTGGAGGCCGGATGACCAGGCGACTGACCCTGAGTGCGCACGTGCAGAATGGTGCTGGTGGGCGAGGTGCCCACCTTGTTCTGGGCACTCAGGTGGATCTGGTACGTGCTGCCACACATCAGGCCCTTGAGCTCATGACTGGAGGCATGACGCGACAATTGCATCTCGTCCGTGTTGCCATTGGCACGCCGATAGAACAAGGTGTAGCCGGTGATGGGTGCATTGCCCGTGAAGCCGCACTTCCAGTGCATCAGGATGCTGCTCGAGGTGGCACTCGTGACATAGAGAACGGGAGCTGTAGGTGGCACTTGGACCATAAGGGTGTGCGTTAGTCGATCCGTTCCAATGCCGTTGTCCACCTGACAGCTGTAGTTGCCACCATCCGCCAGTTGCAGGCTGGAGATGATCAGATCGCCACTGTCCAGCAGCTGGGAGTTATGCAGTCCACCTTGCCGCAGTGCCACATCCGATTTGAACCACTCCCGCTTGGGTTTTCCGACCGCCGTGCAGGGCAATGTAACGGTGGATCTCCAAGGACGCACCACTGGGCCACCAAAGGATATGATCCTAGCCGGTATGCGATTCGTGGTTATTTGCGAGGACACTCGCGAACTCTTGCCCTCGCCCACTCGCGTGCTGGCCGTCACCCAGAACTGGTACTCCATGTGCGGATGCAGTCCCTTGGCTTCGTAGTAGGCCTGCTGTGAGGGCAGACTACGCTTCTCATTGTTCAGCTCCTCGCGACCGTTCACCACGCGTGTGTATAGACTGTACTTGGTGATCACGCCGTTCGGCTCATTTGGTGGCAGCCAAGAGATGTACAGGGATTGCGATGAACTGGACACCACTTTGATGTCAGCCGGTGCCTCGGGAACATCCTCTTCGCTGTGGCAAAACAATGGCTTCGATACCACGCCATCGCCCATACGCGTGTGTGCCAGCACCTGAATGCTGTAGTTGGTGTACTTTCGCAGTCCTGTCAGCACCATGGTGAGTGCTGTCGTTTTCCTGGACTCCACTTCGTCCTTGCTGGGCTGAATGTCGTCGATGATGGGCTCAAATATCAGCTTGTAGCCCTGCAGCAGTCCATTGGTGTGGTAAATTGGCGGTGGTTGCCAGGACACCTGCAGCGATTGGGAGGACAAGGCGGCACAGCGCACGTCCTCTGGCGGCCGACTAGGAACTGATTAAAAACAAATTGAATAAAATCATTAAGATATTGATGTATATTATAGCATTATAAACTTACCATCTTCCATAGTTTGAGCAGCGGTGGGTTCCGAAAGAGGTCCTGGCCCAACCTGATTGAAGGCCTGCACCACCACGGTGTATCGGGCGAACTTTGCCAGTCCGCTGAGTAGTAGCTCTCCATTGCCGCCATCGCCATCGCCGGAAACGGAAGTGAAGTTGTATGCCGTATTGCCCGAACTGGAGAGCTTGTAGCCCACATTGTAGCCCTGAATGTCACCATGTCGCAGCTCCGGCAATGGAGCCACCCAACTGATGAGCAGCTCGGTGGAGGACAAAGGTCTGGCGGAGAGGCTAAGCGGAGGTCCTGCCGGGCGCTGTGGTTCCGTGCGCACTATCAGCTCCTGACTGGGTGCACTGCGTCCGGCCGAGCCCTCGGCAATCACACGGAAAGCGTAACGTGTCGCCGGCTTCAGGTTCTCGATCATGGCATTGAAGTGTGGCGGATCCTTGACCTCGATCTGCTGCCACTGGTCCACGAACAAAGCTGGTGGGAGAGAATCTAATTACGTTGGAAACTTTAACATCTCTTCAAATTCGTTAACTCCATTCCATGCATATACGTACGATCTGCCTCGCGGAACTCCACAATGTACTTGGTCACATCGCCGGTGCCCAGAGTTTTGGGCTGCCACTTGATGTTCACCGAACGACTGCTGATCATGGCCGCCTCCAGGACACTGGGTGGCAGTGGTGGTTCCTGGACCTGCAGCTGCACCAGCTGCTGATCGTTGCCATACAGATTGCTGGCCCGACAGAAGTACGGACCACTGTCGGTGGCGTCCACGGTGCGGATTTGCAGCTCGGCGGACACGCCATCTGGTGTGGCCTCCTGCTTCACCGAGATCCTGAAAGCGAATGCAAAGTGCAGCGGTATTACTTTCGTTCGCTTTCCGCAGCATCGGCTGAGTGCACTCACTTGTAATTGGTTGACGGATTCAGCGTGTTCTTGCCCGAGCGCATCCAAACAATGTTAATCGGCTTGTCCCCACTGACGGCACATTGGAGCAGTGCCGTGTCGCCCTTCTTCACCATCACGGAGCGCGATGTGGACGAGAAGTACGGCGAGGCTGAAAACGGCGGGAATTTTGCCCATTTTAATTACGATGTTGCATTCCTCCGGGGGCCACAGCATTGCAATTAACCAAATTGCCGGGGGGGGGGGGGGGGGGGGGGGGGCAGCCACCAACCATCATCGTTGCTACTTAATACTCACAGTTCACTTTCAGCTGGATGACCTTTCCGATGCCGGTGCCGATGCCATTGTTGGCCTGGCACAGATAGAAGCCCTCGCGATCCTCCTTCACGTGCTGCAGCAGCAGGGAGCCATTGCCCAGGAGCTTGGTGAAGGGACGCTCGCGGACTTCCTCGTACTCTCCCGACTTGCTGCCTGTGGGAAGACATTGAAAGCCGCAGAGGATGTTGGTAAATACTACATGTTTTTATAAAAATATATTCTCTGCTAACAAATTATATGCATTAATTTATATGCAAGACATAGTTAAGCATTATAAAACACACAGTATTATGTGATGATTGTTTCCCGCAGACTTAAGACTAATAATCCATTTTAATTCCGGACTTCGTAAGTTATATAATCTTATAATTTATATATGCTTCAGTGTCTAACCTGTAGCCTTCTTCCACACGATGCTGGGTGTGGGCACACCCTGCGCCTGGCAGTGCAACATAATGTGGCGATTGCGCTCCACATTCGCGTCCACGGGCTCGACGATCCAGCGAGGTGGCACTACGGGGCGTATGCGTGATATGGGGAGAAATAGTTAGCTAACTCGGAAAATGGCTGAGAGAGTTTAGAACGAATGATTGAAATCAAAACTGCTAAGACATACAGTAAGAGTAATGGTTCTTTAGAAAGAGATATAGAGAGAGAGACAGAGACAGAGAGGAAAAGTGAAGATTTCTGGCAAAGTAAAAAACGGCATAAAAGAATTTTGCTGTTTACGATCTTAAGATTTTCATTGTGCCTAGCACAAATGTAAAAACTGGTTGAATAGTGGTAGCAATATTGTAGGAACTTTTCAACTAATATACAAAAGGATATCTGTTTTATTTTTTTTTTTTTTTTGTGGGTTGGATTGCTTCAAAATCAAATACAAAAAATTATTTCATATGCAACTCAGTCAAAAATGGAACAAAAATAATGTAGATTCTTTGATGTCATCATGTTTAAGGAAAATCATTTAGGAATGTCCGTGGGGAAAATGAATTCATTTCGTTCTTTTGTTGGTGTGCAAGGACTTTATTTTGATTTCTTTTTGTTTCGTATCTTTTCATATCGTTTCTTTTCGTTTATTCAAATTGATCGCTTTCTCTTTTGTGTGTTTTCTTTGATTCGCCCACGCTCTGTGCCTCGCTGTTTGAAAAAATCGCAAAAAAGGCTTAATATGTTCTGGTATATTCGGCGCATAAATTAAATGACAAAGGCATGCCAGAAGCGAAAATTGAAAATATATTTGCATAGAAATTATAGAATGCGCAACATAAATGTGAACGTGGTGTGAGTTTTATAGTTGGACACGCAGCTAACAAAACACGAAAAAAGCGAAACAATAAAATGGGATTTCAATACAGAAAACAAAACCAAAAAAATCACCCACCATAGCGACGTTTTCAATAAATTATAAACTGTTTACGTGGCAGCTGCATTTAATTGCCAGCCTTTGTTTGTGCAGCAATAACAAAATGAAAAATGTTAATTAAAAATTAAGCCCGAACAAGGAGCAAATTATAGAGCTCCAAATGAAATTATCAGCTGGCCCAGGGCTCCAGTATTAATTAAAATGATTTCTGGTTATTATGGCATAATTTTTTTTTTATTTTATTCTTTGGGGTGTTTTTGCATAGTTTGGGGTTGGTTTTTTTTTTTGGGTGGCAGCGTGTCTAATTCGAATACGGAAAAAATCTTTGCACACAACAACAGCAGCGTCAGCCTGGGATATGGAGCATTGGCAAAACAAATAGAAATATAAACATAAATAAATTAAATTTCGGATAACTGTGTGCGTCGAGCTCAGCTCGAATATAAATATAATTGCCCACACCCCCAAGCTGGCTGGCGAAATTGGGTGGAAAAAGCTGAACAGAGCAATCTGTGTGTGAAAGGAGGGAAATTCAAAAAACGAATTAAAACGAGAGCTTAAGAACTGAGCACTAGGAGTGGGAGGAAACGAAATGAAACGAAACCAAACGGAGAGCAAGCAAATCATAAATAAATTGAAATTAAAATTCATTTGTCACAGCACTACGCGCATGCAGATGGCACCGAGCAAACTTAAAATTGCATTTCTAATCTGTACAAAAAGGCATGCAGAAATGAAAAATGCAGCATGTTGCAGCCGCTTCTCTAGCTAAACAAAAAAAAAAAAAAAACAACCATTCTCAACTACATTAGCAAATACTGCGAAGCTTTAAGTTTCTTATCCATTTAGTTTCCCGGTCGGATCTCCGGCATTTATTTTCTTTATTTTTGCGGTTTAGTTCACATTGCTCTGCAATAAGATTATGTTTAAGCGTTTTGTCACTCACACGCACGCACGCACACGCAATCAGGCACTCACACAAGCGAAAGGGGTGGCTACACCGAAAAAAAATAGTCGGGGATTACAATGATATATTTCGAGACAAGTCAAGTAGTTGGTTTCTAGTGCTGCAAATCAGCACATTTGGAATATGCAAAATTATTTATATTTAAATAATGTTTATCTGTAAGGATACATTGATCCATAAATTAACATAATTTTGGAGCCTATGTTATTTTTCCAACTAATATTGTAAAATTAAATGAATCCCCTCTCAAGTTTTTTCGGTGTGGAAATATAGTAAGCGATTAGAGAGGCCAAAATCAAATTTGAAGCGTAAGCGCGAGTTTCATAGCATCTTCGAAGGATTTTTTGGGAGGATTCGTTGCTCTCTTTTTTTTTTTTGTGCGAACTCATTCATTTTCAGCGTTTGCCTTGTTTATTCGTTCGTTAATTAAGCACAGCACATTGAGCATAGTGGAGTATGAAGTGGAGTTTTCGAAAGCTGCAAGTCAAAAATGAAGAGAGAGGAGCCAAGGGGTTAACAAAGGATATTCTGCATGTATCCTGCAGACCGGAGCATCCAGCATCGCACTGGCCGGCAACCAAAAAAATGTGGGGCATTGCGAATAAGGCAAACGAATCTTAAAGCAGCTTGTTATCCATGTTTATGCAAGGAGTATTTGTATAAATTATAAATTACAGCTAATCACAAAGCCGTGCACGCCCTCCGAGCTCGTCAAATTTGAACGACCACCAATTGAATTTTGCGCTGGGAGAGCGCACACTTAATTTATGCAGCTAAAGCCCGACTTGTCGTATAAGAAGCGTTTCAAATAATATGCAGCAAATGAAAAGAGATAAGATATTCATAAGCTTTATGGGTAATTTGTTTAGATTTTTGGTTACGAAGCGCATAAAAAGCAGTGCAGTTAAAACGTTTTACCTGGTGAGACGGTTGTCAAAAAAACCCACAGCGTGCCAAAGCGACTTAAAGGTGACGGGGAACTCTTAATTGTAGATTAGTAGGGGGTTTTCGGGGATTTTTTTTTAAGCTGTACGTTTTTTATTTTGAGTTATGGGTGGTTTTCTTAGTGAAAGTCAAAAAATCAAAGCGCCTTCGGGCTGTGCAACATTCAGTTGCACCGGGGCTTCAGTTCAATAGAACTCCAAAAAAACTGGGTCAGCCCATTGTTCATTGTTGTTAAAAATCAACCAAAAATATCATCAACAACTGAAAATACCATTAAGAAGCTGTTCTTGAATACATCAGCGGGAAAGCAAAAAGTTATTGAGGGGCAAGTGAAGTTGTTCGCTTAGTTTGTATGTGTAGTGTGATTTTGTTGATTGTGTTTTAAGAGAAGTAATATCGCCATAGCTGTTTGTTGTATCGAATAGTATTTAATGATTTAATTATTCATTTTTGGATATTTCATATAGGAAATGTGGGTTTCCTGGAGTTTCTAAAGATATTTATTCCACGCCTATAAGTAGGCAATATATTTTGCTTAAGCAGTAATTAGGTTGTTCTTTAAATAAATGCTTTTGAAGAAGTTACTGCAGTTAAAAGACTTGAGTTTAATTTTAATTTTGATAGCGTATGGCTTTTCTCTTCTTGTCTGTGGTGTTTATCTGTGGTGATGGGTACGCTAGTACGCTACCTTTGACCTGCAAGAGGGCCGTATACTTGATCTCGGCCGCCGGATTCTTGGCCACGCACGTGTACTCGCCGGAATGCGTGGCCGACAGCGACGGAATGCTCAGCAGGGAGCTGTACTGGTCTAGCATGGTGACATTGGCCCCCAAAAGGTCGGGCAGCGGATCACCGTCCTTCAGCCAGATGAGCTTCAGCGGCGGATCGCCCCTGGACACCCCGCAGACGGTCCTCGTCCGCATGCCCTCGGCCAAACCCTCCTGGAAGGCGAACGGTTCTATGCTCGGCGGCACTGCAAGAGGAAAGATCAGGCGAAACGGGTTAGGATTGGCACAGCTGGTCAAGTGGACACCTGCGCCTGAGGACGACCTGGAGGACGCGATATTCCCACGTTGCTTTACGATTGATGATGATTGCTGATTGTTGTCAATTTGTACGCTCTGTAAACCTTCGCAGTTTTGTTAACACATTCGAATCGAAAAACGCTACTTAATCTTGTACAAACATTCCGAAAGTGGAAACATCATTTACAAAGGATAGCAAGGATCGTATGTATATATATATATAAGGTAAGATGTATGTATATGCAATTCAATGGTTCTGTGTTACATGGTACATGAATCAAAGTGCATACAAAAGGAAACTCAACTACTTGCAACTAAACGGGATTACAAATACTGGATAACTCGATTACTGGACTCGTAGGACTCGAGTTCCTCATTCTTTTTACCATTGACCAGCAGGGCCTGCGAGTTCTCCACCTCGGCGGCGGAATTGCGCACCACACAGGAGTAGTTGCCAGTGTGATCGCTGCCCAGATTCTCGATCACCAGGATGCTGTTGTACTGGTCCACCTGCTTCACGGACATGTGCTGTGTGGGATCGATGGGTCGGCCATCCTTGCGCCAGTTGATGGTCAGCGGGAGATCGCCCTTCACCACCGAGCAGGTGAGCGAGGCCCGATCGCCCATGTTCAGCTGCAGGATGTTGGTTTGGAAGGGACTGAGCTTCGGCGGCACTGCAAGGGATCAGCCAAGGATTGATGAGCCAAAAGCGAAGCGAAAGGACAGCACAGCGTGACCGGTGCAAAAAGGTTCCGATTTATGAAAATTTAATCAGCACAGCGCCTCATTAGGGCGCAGATTCATTAACATTAGCACTAATGAAAAAAAAACGGGGTGCCGTTCATCCTTGCTCTCCTTCAGCTTCCTTTTTTTCATACTTTTTGGTTTTTTTGTTTTCAATTTACCAACTTTTAAGCTTAGATTATTGCGCATATTTAATTAGAGCAGAAGCAAAAAGTACATGTACCCGACTGAAAGCCGAAACAAAACAAAATTAAGCAGAATCCAAAAAAAAAAAAATTAAAAAGGGGAAAAACAAATGCAAAAAGGTTGGCGAAAAGGAGCAACTTGAAGCGCCATAGGAAACTACTTAGTTTGCTGTTAATAATTAAAATGCAATTTTCACTTCGTTTCGTAGCCCGCTGCTTGATGTCATCGTTCGGGGAAAAAGAGCTGTGAAAGAAACCAACCTCGACCTCCTCTTGTTTATCTATTTCACTGTGTTTTCATGCTTTTTTTCTCCCTGGGTTTTCCCTGGGTTTTCTTTGGGTTTTTTAGTTTACTTTTTTTCTTTTTACTTTTCTTTGCACATACTAACCTATGACCGTCACCTCGCCACTCCGCCGGGCACTGTGACCCTGCTTGTTCCTCGCCCAGCACGTATAGACGCCGGAATCGGAGTTCTTCTGCACGGGACTGATGGTCAGCGAGCCGTCCGGCTGGACACGTTGACGTATGTCATCCGGCAGTTCGCGTCCACCACGCTCCCAGTGGATCTCCTCGATGGGATAGCCGGCCACCGGGCACTTCAGATTCAATGTCTCGCCGGAGACGGCAGTTACCTTCGGTATCAGTCGAATGTAGGGAAGACCTGTGATGGAATTGGGAAAAAAGCGCCAGTTGGTGAGTTAGATGTAGATGGGAATATGGAGCTTTTTTGGGGGAATGTAAATGCTTAACAGATTTGCGCGTACGTTGCTTTTTTAATAATGCAGTAAACAACGGCACATACAGTGGCAAAAAAAAGTGGCACCACAAAGAGCAGTTACACTGAGCAGAAATGTGAACAAAATTGAAACAGCTTCAAGTATCTTAAGAACTCATTATTGCTTGAAGTAAATTTAAGTTACTACATTTAAATATATTTGTTTGTAACGAATTAGGCTTAAGAACAACAGCTTTTGAGTGCCTACAAATGGTAACTCTTTTTTTCTGTGCAGACAACAGGAAGCGGAGCACAATGTAATATGCATATCCTGGCTGGTTTCGTCCTGTCTCCAGTGCCCCCCGCCAAAACACTTTTCGGGAACGTGGAAGGAAATAATGCAGCAACTGTCGCTCGGTGGAGGCCGCAGGAGCAGGAACAGCAGCCGCTGAAGGAGCAGCTCCACCAGCTGCCTGGTGGGCTGAGTTTTTCCTCCACTTTTTTTCTGCGGAATATGCATAATTCCCGAGCACGTCATACGTGGTCTCACAAAAACACACACACGGTGTGTGTGTGTGTGTGTGTTTTTCCGAAGCTGAGTGGATGGGGATTTTTGTAATCACCGCCATTACCAAGTCGCGCAATCAGCGACATCGCCGAGCTTTAAACTAAATGATGATGGTGGGTGTGGGATTCATTTGCTCCTTTTTTGCAGCTCCGCTGGCAAACAATGTTTGCAGGGTATGCGGAAATTGTCAAAGGAGTCGAAAGGACGAGAGGTATGAGCAGGTACTTCTGACATACTTTTTTGCATTCATTTGATTATCATAGCAAATCACTTGAGTCTTCAACTTTCGTCCAAGGCTAAGCCAACCCTAAGTTTATTTGATTTCGAGTGATAAATGTCGAACGTAGATAGCTGAATGCTTAGGGCTTTTCCCCTTGCTTTTCCCCATTTTCCCTTTTTTTTTTAGTTGAGACCAGCAGAGCATCGTTTAGTCGAGAAGGGATTTTTCGTGAATTTACTTGACTTTATTTTTCAACTTTTTCACTGCAAAACTTTGTAAACATGGCGCAGTTTTTGCCGCCGCTGTCGTTTTGTGTTTGCACTCCTGCTCCTCGTTCTTTCTCGCTGGCAACGCCATTTTGTTTGCCTGGCGACACAAAAATATTTGATTTCTTGCAAAAACAAGGCAGATGGTGCGCGTGCTGCTGGGAAATGCCACTGCCACTGGAAAATGGGTGGATTTTTGGGTGGATTTCCCTCGTCCTTCCCTCGGCAGGACTTTGTGTTGGGTTGGATGGTGGAAGGAAAGCACTGCAGTCAGCCGAGAGCCATGTTCAACAGAAGTGTGCGCCTCGAACAACACTTCACTGCTGCAAAGGCACAAAAGTAAACTTGCTGGAGGATGGGACATGGACCCAAAGGATCTGGCCGACAAACTAGGGGGATGTGTGGCAACAGTAAGAACATGGCAAACGTGTTGTAAAACAAAATCAAGCAAAAGTAGGCAAATGCCAAAAAGGAAGAGCACCCAGAGCCTCGAGCGCGGAGAACGTTTAAGTGCATATGTAAGTAGCCGGCCATATTTGTATCTGCACGGAGGGAAATGCTTCAGTTACTTATCTCGAATGGCCTTCTGAAAATATATAACTTTCACCAAGGGATGCTCAACTAGCTGCAGGAACTCATCAACTAGCAGTACCCCTAATTTAATAGTTACTCATATTGTATATTGTTATATTTGATCATGATATACCAGATATTGGGTGGCATGGTTTCAATTTCGCGGATCCTCTCATGCATTCTAAGCCACTTACTTAGCCATTAACTTTTTCCCATGTGCATCTGTGTGTTTGAGTGTTTGGGTGTGAGTAAGTGTGAATACCACGTACCATAAATATTCAAGCGCGCCGCATGCTGCACTCGTCCTGCGCGATTCTCCGCGTTGCAGGCGTACTCGCCACCATCCTCGACCATGACGTGGCTTATGTTAACATGACTAATTACATCGCCATGCACGGTGATGTATTGTCCGATCATAAATCTGAAATGGCAAAAAAGGGATGGTTTTGGATGAGAGCACAAAAAACACATTAATATTTGCTTGGTTGCGATTTTAGCGATGGTTGCACGCGGCGTATGCGCAATGTTCGGTTGTTTGGTTGTTTGCTGCTCTACAATTGTTTTCTTGTTTTCGAGCTGCCGCTGCATATTTAAGCGTGCACACACCACACACAACCAAACACACACATACACGAACGCACACTCATCAGCTAGGCACACTTCAAAAATGCAGCCTGACCCAAATCCCTTTTGACTGTAGGCTTCATTTTGTTTTTGTCGTATTTTTGCGTTTAGTTTTTTTCCTCTATTTTTTTTTAAACGTTAGTTTTTTTCCTATGCCACATTTAGTCGTAATGAAGGCTGTCAGTCGAGCTGTCGGGGCTTAGCATAGTTTCCATATTGCTGTCAATGTCATGTGCCACGCCCACGAATGCGAATACGACATCCACTTAATGCCAAGCCGTTACGCCAGGACTCAAATAATGAGGGGGAAAAAAAGGATTTTACGAGGCGCTCAAGTTGGCATTAAGTTCTGCGTTCTGCGTTTGGTCCTTTGGCTCTTGTCCTTTGTTTGCCACGCTTTCTTATTGGCACAGACGCATTAATTACAGGCAACATTGTTACGCATACGCCATGTGGCACTCACACAATCGGCTCTTACGGCATCTTGCAGCGCTGTGAATGTATGTGTATGTATGGCTGTAACTATAAGTGTATGTGTGTGTTTGAGGATATGCGAGGGGATTGCGTTCTAAGCCAGCACACCCGCCGGCTCATTAGTTTGTGGCCCGGCTCGGTGGCAACTTTTCAATTGGCATTACGGCCGCAGTTGGAAGTTGGAGCCAACGAGAGTTGTAGTTGTAGAAGTCGGAGAACAATAATGGCGGAGGCAAAGTAATTACAATTTTAATTAACTTTTGCAGCAGCCGCATCCTGTGGCTACTGGGGATTCAACTTCGTGGCTTGGGGGGCTTATGAATGCATAAGCCAGCCCGCGAGAAGCGCTGATTTCCCCCAAAGAAGGCGTGGCCAAGTCAAGCCGAAAAATCTTTATGGAGTGTGCCGAGGCCTGGAAAAACTGTGGCAACTGTAGTTAAATGAAAATGAAGCTGGCTGGCAAAAAAAAATATAACCAGTCGCATTCGGAAGGGAGACGACACTCAGTCGTTGGCTGCAGCACTTGTGAGCGGTGGCAACAATGGCGAGGACCAAATTGCAACAAAGTCGCACACATCCGCATTCGCATCCGTATCCCCATGTCCGCATCCACATCCGCACAACGCCGGCTTAAGCGGCATTGCAGAAGTTTAACGGTGTGTGTGTGTGTGTGTGTGTGCTCGCCAGTGTGTGTGGAGCGTAAAACGCTTTGGCTGCAACAATATAAACCTAATAGCCTGGCGCGGCTTTTGTGTGCTGTTTTAGCTGATTGCAGAGTGAGTGCCCGGCTCAGTGGGTGGCTTAATTCCGGGCAGCCAGCCGAAAAGGGGAAGCAGTGGTAAGAATTTCACTGGGTGCCACTTGCAGCTTGGCCCCTTCCACTCTTTCTCACTCTCTCACTCAAGTGGCAGAAGCGAAAAGTTTCGTGGCTTAAGCTTATGAAATATTATGAATTTCAATTTAGCCAAATCTAGTTTGCACTTGTATCGCAAGCAGGTTAGTTTGCAGGCACAATTGGATCTTATATAAATTTAGCTTTCAAAATATGAAGTTGGGAAAATTTTATAAGCAAGTAAGAATTTTTCAATTACAACTTGTGTGCTTTAAGTGTATATATGAGGGTTCACTGTAGTTCACATGGCTTTGTGGCGCTTGAAAAGGCGTTCCTCGTGCAACTTAAGCGTTTCCCCATTTAGGCCAAAATTACACATATTTCCATAACGCCTGCAGTTGTAGACAAACGCATCACGCACACACGCCTCCGTCGCCGTCTTAGCAGCTCCGCCGGAAAAGTAGGAAATCTGTAGGAAAACACCAAGGAAAAGCGCGGAGGAAAAGCTGGGGGGAAAGATGCCGGCTCAACAGCCTTAGCCCGAGTTGCTGGTACCGCCGCAGACAAACTTTTGAAAATGGCGTAAAATGAGCGTTTGAGTGTTGCGTTACCTCGTGCGCGCAATCATTTAATTTCCGCCTCGAGGCGTCTGCCCTCCATCCACTTTCCCCCCCCCCCCTCGCTTTTCCGACCATTTCCCAACACTTCCACCGACATGCCTGTTTGCCTGTCTGTCTGCCACTCCAACTTGTGTGTGTTTGTGTTTGTGTGTGTGTGTGAGTGTGGTGTGTGTGTTTGTGCGTCTGTGTATTAAATAAATACACTTACCAAGTTGATATACCTTTAAACCGAATAATGTAAACCACTTAAAACTCGGCAATAACAACGCAAACAGCAAGAGAATTTGCGCAGCATTTCAAAGGATCCTGCTGCTGCTGCTTCCTGCAAATTAGGTTGCCAGCGACGCCAGGATAACGCCTGCGGCTATTATGTGTCAAAATTGTGTTGCTCAGATAACTTTTAAATTAAGGCCATCGGCGTCTGCATGTCCGCACAAGTTTCCGAAAGCAAATTTTCACACCGACCACATAACACACAAATTTTTGTAATCAATTTTGCCTTGTGGTCAAGCCATCCTCCTCCTGCTCCTTCTTCCCCAAGCAAAGTGGGGAAGGACCAAGAGGAGCCAAGGACCAAGTGGATGACCACTTGAGCAAAGCAAATGCATGGCAATGTCCTCGACAGCTGCAAGTTGCAGCTTCAAGTGCTTTACATGCATAAAATATAGTCATATTTTCACGAACTTTTAAATGGTTTAAGTCTAATGGAGCCATATGTCTAAACGTTCATGTAAATGTATTTTATTAAGCTGCATTTTTCAGAACCTTTTACCCGAAAATACTATCCATAATTAGAACTCCTAAATAACAAAACTAAAAGGTATCCTAAAATCGAATCATTTTCTTGCAAAACCGAGCAGCCCATCAAGTTGATGGGATTCCGTCGCCTGCGTTCGACATATTGCTTAAGTTTTAATTAAAATATTGCACAGCTGGGCGACGCAGGACAACAATCAGGACACGGTTGCAAGAGTTTCCCCCTTTTTTTTTTTACATTTTACAGCTTTCCAGCAAGAGTAAAATTCGAAAAAGCGAGTGCAAATAAAACGCTGCTGATTTTCATGATGGTGCTGGTATTTTTTAATCAACAACAGAAGTCAACAGAAGTTTGACTTGCAAATCATTACAGACGTAACTCAAACAATTAGTGCCAGCTGCCAACGAACTGCAAATGAAGCAGGACTGCCACACAAAAAATAAAAATACAAAATAAAAGGAAGTGGGTTTTTTTTTGCCAGCAGGTAAGGGACTGAGATAAAAGCCAAATGAATGGCAACTGGCAATGTCGCCGACCGAATTGCCAATCAATCGATTCGCTGCTGCATTTTATTTGCTGGCAAACGGCGGTGGCAACCAACTATTTGTCAAGTCTGGGACTCGACTCGATTTGAAGCGATCGCTTCGATTTTATTCGGCCAATGCAAATGTCAATGTCATTAAAGAGATTCAATTCCGTTGGCAGCGGGCCAGCTTAAAAATGCAATTAAATGCGTAAGGTTTTGGTCGGCGACCGGGCTTAATTAACAAATAGAAAGGCAAAGTCGGCGGAACCTTGGACCAGACACAGCAAACACAGATACAGATACATGTACATAGACCTACACAGATTCAGATGCAGTACCAGATTCAGATACAGATACAGATACAGATACACTTACAGTCGCCGGAACAGGAGTGAATGAACGCTGGAGCAGACGAGGCCGACCCAAACCACCCACCTTTGTAGGCGCGGCAGTCGGCAGCCACTTTCTACGTGTATATCCGTATATGTGTATATGTTTTTCTATATATTCCGTGGGGCAATGTTTTTGAAAGGAAAGCGCAGGCAGCAAAAAAATAAAAAAAAAGAAAAGAGAAATGAAAAGAGAAAAAAGTTATGGAGGGAAAAGCAAAAGGCAAACACACACAACGAGTGCAATAAATGCAACCGCAGCCACAGTCGGCAGCCGCAGTTGAGATAAATTTTTGCTGGGCGCCCGCAGCGCCGCCTCTGCCATTGCCAAGCCCATCTCGAAACCCCCGTCCCCAACTTTCAGCCCCCTTAAAGCCCCATTCTATGGCTCCCTCTCACCCTCCCCTCTGCCCCCTTTCAACAAGTTCAATTACCTTCCGTTTGATGGCAGCGGAAATCCGTCCAGTGTCCATGAAATTTGCGGCGTAGGATTGCCGGCAGCGGAGCACTTGAGGCTCACAGCTGGTCCTGGCTGCAGGGTCTGCTCGATAAAGCTGTAGAGGAGCACGGGCGGCGCATCTGGGGAAGCGGAGGAAGGTGGTGGCAAGAGGTCACATTAATAATTTAACCATAAGCTGGCCGCATCCAAGTGGGATTAGGCGGTTCTAATACAGCAAGGATACCAAAGTGGGTAGGGAATCAGGGCTTACAATAAAAATAGTAATATTAATAGCATTTAAGATTTAACAACAAATCCTCACATCAATGTAAAATTAAGTTGTGGTTGAATTCTTCAAGTTTCTTTAGGTTTTAGATGGACACTTACCTCCAAGCTGCAGCTCGGCGGTGGCCTGGAACGTATCGCCCTCGGGACGTCGCACCACGCACTGGTACATGCCGCGGTTCTCGCGACTCACGCGTGGCACCACCAGCGTGTCCTCCACGCGGCCCGAGGAGGGCAGCTGGCGGCCGTCCTTGTACCACAGGATATTCTGCATGCCCACGGGGCTGCCGTTGCTGGTGACCAGGCACCGGAACTCCGCGGTGCCGCCCATATGAACGCTGAGTACGTTCGGTGAGATTTCCACTTGAATGGGCGTGGCCACCGTGAGCCGGAGCTCGGCACTAGCCTCGCCGCCCACATTGCCGGCCGTGCACTTGTAGACGCCGGAATCCTCGCCAGTCACGGCCTCAATGGCCAGAATGGGGCCGAGCAGTCGGACACGAGGACCACTTAGTACGGGCAGGGGTCCGGCTCCATTGTGGGTGAACCAGCTGCGTTGGGGGAAAGATTTATGTGGATCAGACTATTGTAAATCGACTCCATTAATCGCGATTTTCAATTGGTACATTTTAAAAAACCAAGCGAACGAACAGAACAGAAGCTGTGGTCATGGCAATCTATTCGGGGCAGTCGTTATAAATTGCATCTAAAAATTGCAAATAATATACAGAATACATTCGGCGAGAGACATTTGTTCCTAAAACTTTTTAAACCATTTAATGAAATTAAAGAAAAAGCTGCGCTTAAATTATTTCAATGCTAGAACTGAAAGATTCCAATTTCAGGTCACAAACATTTCTGCATAGTGCACTCTAGATTTATAATTGAAAATTTCGCTCTGTAATTTGAGCATAGAATGCTATTTCAGACAGACTGAAATTAATGGTCTTGAGCTTTTGGACAACTGCAGTCCATTTATCACAGACCATCTGGCTCCTCCGAATCTCCAAATCCAGCAATCTGATAGCTGCCAAAGTTTGTGAGAATATTGAAAGGGTATTTCAACTGAAACTATCTGACAGCGAAACAAAGTTCAAGGCCTGATGGACGGACTACCTTTGGCATTCTGTATCCTTTATCATTTCTCGCCCCATTCCCAGCTGTCTGTGTTGGTGGATAGCCTTTGTTTAATGTTGCATTAATCCTTTGCCTCGCTCATTATCCCTCTTCTCGAAGGACCTCGTCCCGCTCTGCCGCATTAATTATGAAATGGCTACAATATTTTCCCCTTGGCACAGCAATCTATCTATCTATATGCATATGTATGTAGGCAGCCCACCATGCCGACGCTTATAGATTCTTTTGTTTTCTGTCAACAGCCTGACATTGTGCCTGGTTTTACCACCTCCCCTAAACGTCATTGGATCCTACATTACTTGTCTGCTTATCAAAGCGTAATTATGCCCACATATACATGCATTCTCATCTCGATGTGGCTGCAGACATTTTTCCATCCCAACTACATTCACATCATTACCTAGGCCATTGTTGCCGAACAGGAGTGTATGTTACGTTACGCTGCATAGCGCATACGACCCATCGGCCGTCGAGAAAGTTAACTAACGCTTTTAGCTCACATCTCACATTTTCACATTTCAATTAGGGCCACACACATTAGCAACTCTTTAGTCACATTTTACAAAATAATATGCACGTCAGCTCACAGTCTCCGCATCTCTCGTATTCTGACCCCTGAAGCGGTTGTTTATTTATTTGGCTGGCAAACTAAATGCCCTGGCCGCACACTTTGGATGTATGTATGCGTTCCAATTAACTCGCACCACCATGGCATAACTGCTTTTGCACAGGGGAAAATGTAGCCTGATCATAGAAATATCAAAATCTGAAAGTTTGTAGTATACTAACTATGCTAAATTAGCTTTAAATTTGATTTAAATATCAGAGTAGTATAAGTATAACATTCATATACACTAATTATGCAAAGCTAGCTCCCATTTTGAGCCTGACATTTGATTTAAGTATCTGAGTGGTATAAGTATAACATTCATATATACTTTATCTAGAAACTCCCATTTAAACTTTATATTTGAAATGAAATATATAACAATTTAGATTTAACATAGCTTCCATCTACAGGAATGCAAAACTTTGGCTACTTCAAGGACACTCAGCTAAGATCCTTAGAGTTTTCCCCAGTGCTCTAGTAAGTGAGAGCCCAGCGTTATGGTGTTATAGTGTTTGTGCGGCCAGGACCTGTCAACGTCAAAAGTTTCGCCAGAAATGTGTGCTAAAGCTCTCAGCAAGCGAATGAGTGAGTGAGTGCGAGTGTGAGTGTGTGTTGAGGGAGGGAAGTAATTTGGGGAGTGGGAGCGAATGGCATCGATTGCGGCACCTATACACACCTGTATTCGGGCGAAGGACAGCCCTGAGCGACGCACAGGAGCACCGCGCCCTCGTCCTGCGACACCTGCACATGAGCCGTGTGCTCCACCACGCTGGGCGAAATGATGCCGCGATGCGCTGCGGCGAGAGATGATAGAGATGATGGAGATGATGATATATGTGGCACTGGTGTGGTTCTGGCATCGGGCTTTTTGTGCTTTGGCCCTCGGACCTCCGCCCTCAGCCTGTGCCTGTGCCTGGGCATGGATATACTCACAATTAATACGCAGTCGGGTGGGTGAACTGACGACCACCTGGCGGGTGAGACGGTGCATGCTGCGGCAGCGGAAGGACTGCGACTCATCGCTCTCCTGCAGATTGTGGATGAGCAGCTCGCCGGTGGGCAGCAAGTGGAATTTGCCATCTGGGACAAAAAGGAAATACAAGAAAAAGCTATGAGTACACTTCCCTGCGAAGAACTGCTGCCAGAACTCTGCTCAAAACCCCAGCAAGTATGCACTTGAAAGAAAAGGGGTAAAATTCCACTAAAAGTTAGAGCAAGTATTAAACAAAAAATATTTTCTCGAAGTCAAAACTTTGATATAAAAAAACTCTGCATTGGCATTCCTGCTGACAGGATTAATCAAGATGGATGCCTCCATTCTGTCGCATGGCTCTGATTCGAATCTTCTGCCAGACACTCTTGACCTTTCCGGATAGTTTACCTGCCACAAAAGCCGGAGGATTTTTGTAATAGAGTGGGACACGTTCTTTGTATTATAGACAACCGGGAATGCCAACTCTGTGTGGAGTGGGTTTTGGGGCAAGCCAAAGGCTCGTCTCAAATTGCTAAAGGACAATGTTAATTATGCACCAAAGGACCAAAAAGGAGACTGAAAACTGAGGGGGGCAGGTGCGGACGCAAATGGCAGTTAAGCAGGCAAACATGTGAGGCAAATACTGCAAGCAAACAATGCACTTTGTTGGCTTGTCGCCGGGACAAGGATGCAGATGCAGACTGAGCTGCCCTAAGTTGAGCTCAACTCTTTGCTACGTTTCCTTTCGGTTTCTGGCTGAAGGACGAGAGAGAAAGCCGCCGGTTAACTTACCGCCTTGCAACGAGGGATAGATGTAGATAGCGGGTTCATGAACCCACGAGACCACTCGTACCAATTCCTTGACGAACGTGGGCACCACGCAGCGCAGAATGGCGGTGCATCCCCGCGCGGCAGACAGCACCTCCACGTCCACCTTGTAGGCCTGGGCCACAACTGCAGAGGAGTGAATATATATAATAATATATATATATATATATATTATTAAATGCTGCCACGCCCAATACTCACCCGCCCTCACTTGCACGTCCCGCGAGACGATGCGACCCACCGAATTGCTGGCAATGCAGCGATAGATCGTGTTGTGCACATCCTGGTGGTAGGCGGCGGCGGCAAACGGCATCAGGACGAGCGTCCCATTCCGCAGGACACGACGCACCCCATGGATCTCGGTCACCGCCGAACCATCCGCGTGCACCCAGTCGACCGTCGGCTGCGGACTTCCGGAGGCCGAGCAGTCCAGCCAGCCGCCGGAGGAGTTCGAGAACTCCACCCGACCAGGTGGCTCCATCACGAATCCGGGACCGCGCAAGTGGGCTTCGAACGGTTCACTGCAGGTGGCATCTGGAAAGTAAAGAGCATAATTAGTAAATGTTAAATGGCAAATATTAGAAGCGCATTAAAAGCTTTAATCTAAATTTGTACTTTAAACTATAAAGAAAAGTGCATATCTTGATAGGAAGGACATTCTCTTAACCAGTTTTTTCGAAAATCCTTAGCTACAAAAAAAAATTATTTAGTAAAGAAGCTAAAAAATCTTTTAGCAAAATATAAATAAAGTTAAAGCGCTTGTAAAGAAAGCGAATTCCTAAAAATCCTTTAAGGATACATGAATTTAGCAATGGCTGCTCTAGATTTTCCTCCGAATAAATGCATTTATGTTCGTAAATATTTTACAACCCCATACATCATTTACAAGCCGCATAAAAATGCAGAAAAATGTTCCCCAATCAGGCATTAAAATTGTGAGCTGGCATAAACAAAAGCAATAATCCCAGAGAGAGATATCAAAAATTCATAAAGGGCCGCTGGCCTTCTTGGGTGCGCAAATCCCTTGAGACCTTTTTGCACTTTAATAAGCATTTTACATTTCACGTTTTTATATAATGCCCAGCCATTGTCGCATTCGAAGACCGTTCTCCTTACACCAGGAAGCTCCTTTCGCGAGCAAACAGATTTGGTCTTATCCCAAATTAGAATAACACTTTGGTCTTTAGCTCGGGCTGCTCTTCTGGAAGCCCCAATCCCAATGCTCCCAATGCCCCCCAGACCCAAATACATACATATACATATATGTATGCCGAGTGGCGGTGGGGGGGGGGGGTTCATATATATGTCTATATATCTGCATGTATATATTTCTCCAAATTGACATTTCGCTTCATATTCCACATGAATGCGCCTCGGCTGTCTGTCTGCCACCGAAGCGGGCATCTTTCCCTGCGGCGCTGTGCAAATCCTTGCAACTCGTTCAATCTATCCAGCATTCGTCCTGCCCAGGACTTCAGGACTCCAGGACTCCATCCCGATCCTCCCTCGCACCGCCCCGCACCTTCCCTAGAAGTCATTGTGTCTGCAATTAGAGTTGTTTTTGTTGGTTTTGTTTTTCCCCCATTTATTCCCCCTTCTATTTCTTTCTTTCATTTTTTTTTTTTTTTTTGCCTTTCTGTGTTTTGTTCTTTTTGGCTTTGTACGCTTTTTGTTGTGCCTGGCCAGGCGCTTTTTGTTTTACGCTCGACAGCATGGATTTTTATGTAACTGCTTTCTGGTTTCGCCTCCTCCGTCTGTCGCATCGCCTCCGTCGCCGAGATGGTTCCATTTCGCTTTCCCCGCTGATTTCATGGCTTTCCATTGCTTCTCCAGCGGCACGGATCACACGCAAAAAAAATAACTACTCTAGCTTTATCAAAATATCTGGCAAAGTATCATTACCAAATTATATATAGCATATCAGATATATGCAATAATCAATCATGTTTGCAAATCACTGATTTTATGCCTTAAGTTACTGTTTCATTCGATTGAAATATTTATTTCAAATTATGTCAAAAATCCTGTCTGCAATGATTGATTGAAATCAGAAAATCAATTTATTTTTCTCTGTGCAATCATTGCTCCTGGACCAGGATGCGGATAAGGACGAGGCCTCTGCCAGGCCATAAAATTATTGCAAGTATGTCTTGAGGATGCTTGGCACTCGTTTCTCATTTTTTCAGCTTTTCGCTTGGAAAGGGTATGTTTTACGAGTTTTGTGCCTTTGAGCAGGATCCCATGTGTGTAAGGATGTGTGCCCATGTGTGTATATGTATGTGTGGCTTGGTGCATGTGCGTCGAGTTGTGTGTACATCCACTTGTAGGGGTTTTATTCTTTCCTGCGAAAACAAAAAGTTCACCCTCTCCGTGTTCCTGTGCGTGTGCTCTTTCCTGAACGTCCTGCACAGAGAACTGCAAGAGTGGCATTTTTTGCCACCCTGATCACACTCAACAATTTTGAGTGCGGGTGCCACTCACACCGGTTTTCGTGGGTACATACAAACACCCGCTCAAAATATTCGGGTGTCTGCAAACACCCTGGTGCCTGCGCACCCGAATCAATGCGGCACCCTACGTCGCGGGTACCGATCACACTTGCCACTCATAACGAAGGGTAGAGAAGGCAAACATGCAGAAAAAGGCAAGTGCCTTTTTCTCGGAAACACCCGGGTGTCTGGCAAAACACCCGGGTGTTTTGGTAAACACCCGGGTGTTTTGGTGAACACCCGGGTGTCTGGTATACATTCGAGTGCCTGTGGTAGGTAACATATGAAAAAGAAAAGTACAGTAAGTACTGAAAAACGAAATATATTACGCCCAAAATCTGTAGATTTATGCATTCTTTTTACAGAAATTTCACCAACACGAAATAGACATTTCTTTTTTATATCTTATATTACTTGCTTTGTTAAAATTTTTAATATTTAATTCCCATATTTAATTTTGTATGTATAATTTTTCTTTTTAAAGTGATAAAAAAAAGCAATAGAAATAGAATTGTCTTAATTAAGTACTAATATTATTTAATAATATATATAATATATTATAATATATATATTATATTATTTAATAATAACATAAGTTTGTTTTCTGTTAAGACATTAGATACATCAAAACGCAAAAACATGTGCACGACCTTTTCCTTGGGTATTTCCATTCACCCTAAATTTTTTGGACCGTGTCTCGCTTCCACCCATACAATTTTTATGCATACAGAAAAGTACCTGCGGCCGATCCTTGCTTGCGCGTCACCCACCCTAAACTTCTTTGCACAGCAGACACCCGGGTGTTTTTGTGCAAGTACAAAAAACACCCTGGTGGCAAAACACCCGGGTGTTTGTCATTGCTAAATTTAGGGTGTCTCCAAACACCCGGGTGCGGAGACTCCCGGTGTTTAGCGGGTACACTTAGGGTGCCGGTGGCTTGCTGCAGTTCTCTGGTCCTGCATGTTATGTGCATATGTGTGGGTGAGCTTCATTCCGACTCGAACTCTTGTTTTTCTTGCCTGCCGGCCTATTCCAATGCTCCAATGGCAATATCAAAAAACAACACAAAAAATTACTCCATTTTATGCATTGCGCCAAGGTATTACGTTCAGGCTTAAGAAACTTAAGACTTTGACCAAATTGTCAAAGAAAAGCTTTTAAAAATTCAACGATCAACATCGCTTACTAAAAATGTTAATATTTAAACTTAAAATTATTTCAAATATTTATTATAGTCAAGACTACACTTCTCATTTATTTTATATGTGCCAGGTTACTAGCAAATTTTTGGTTATCCACACAAAATGCAAATATGGTAATTTGCCAATGCTATTATCTTCACATTTACATAGACGAGAACAATTCCATCACCTTTGTGTTTTCACAATCGAGTGTTTCCCAATCAAATTCGGACAGGATTTTTTGGTCAATGAAAAAGCGCATTTGAGCTGTCTACATATTCCACAAATTTCTTTCCCAAATTGTTTTCCCAGCTTGGTTTTCTGCAACACCTGCAGCAGTCCTGGCGCACATTCAGTCTCTACATACAACTGCATGTGCAACTGGCCCCCGGGCCCCGCCCACTTTTCCCAGTACCGCCTACGCCCACCTCCGCCCCCACCCTGCTCCTCATTCCCCCGAAAAAAACCCTTTTTTCCTTTGGCTCGCATTTCCGCTCGTTTTGTGTCGTACATTTCACTCCGTTCACTCCGAATGTGTTTCCCATCCACTTGTGCGAGTCTTGAGGGGTTACTTTGCCAAGCTTCTCAGACATTATTTTCCCTGTGTGTCTGTGTGTGTTTTTTTACGTTTTACTCATTTTTTTGCCTGCTCCTCGAAACACATATATATATATACATTTTTTTCTGTTTGGATTATGCCCTTTTGGCACTTTTCGAAATTATTTCGTTGCCTCCAGGCGGGCGGCATGTGATGCATGTTCTGTGGCTGCAATGTGTCTGCACTCGGCTGGCAATGCAGTGGTAATATTTCTAATGGGCCTCGATTCTACGGACTGCCCAAGTCACCCATTAAAGCCACAAAAAAAAAAAAATAGAGTATATATATATAGCAGACTTTAAGACCACAGAAATTCTTGTGGCTCCGAGGGAAATGGGCGACGAACCTTGTAAGCAATCAGCTCGAAAAGCACAGGAAATTCAATTTTTATGCGCAAGAAACAAGCGGCAGGAAGGCGTGACCCAAAACACCCAAAGATATCGGACTCAATATTGCTTGGCCAAAAAGGAAAAATAGAAAAAAGAAGGTAAAAGGAAAACTTGAAAGAAGTTAAAACGTTTACAGACCAACGCGCCGCCCAACAACAACACGGCCACGAACCGAATAATAATTGTAAATAACTTGATTTTCCTGCTGCCTTGGCCGGAGTCCTAGTCCCAGTTACGATGTGCTCCACTTGGCCCAAAGTGCACGGAGGATTCGGGTGGCATGGGGGCCAGGACGATTCTAATAAGACGCTCAACGTCTTTTGTTGGCCGAATTGTTTTGCAAGCGAGTGCAAAAAATAAAATGGAATACATTGGGAAGTTGAGATTGAATTTTGGAAAATCTAGCGGTTCACTCGGAACATTGTTACTGAAAGCATAAAGTGTTTGTTCTTCAAATGAAGTTTGCGATATAGCGTAAGAATAAAAAGCTGAATATAATTTAATATATCCGAACATGTTTAAAAATCAACAAATCAGTATCTTGCACAGTTTTATAAAAACTTAGATTTAACGAAGGCTTTGGGATTTCTATAAAAAACTGTTTTAATTTTTAGCAAAAATCAATAGAAACTCATTTAAACAATTAATCACCCTAAGCAATTTTGTGTAGAACACCTTTGATGTAAATTCTTGCAAGCTTGCTATAATCATATTTTAACTCAAGACTAAATGTTCATTTATAAAAGCTCCAAAGTGAAAACTTCCATAGAAGTACCCAAGTTCAGCAAACTTCTAATGTTGTACCTTAAATCATTAATATTGCCAGCAACAGAAACTAAGGTTTTTAAATCCAGCCGCATTTTCGAAGTTAGTCTGCCATCTGGTGAACATTTAATTTAAACTTTATCCCTTGCACTTCATTAATCCTACAACAAATTAAAGCGTTTGTCATAAACGGTTTAAAACATAATCAATCATAGTGTGCTGCTGGAAAACTTTGGCTTTGGCCATAATTTTTCATAATTTTCCCATCACAAACTCGAACCTTTTTTCCCCCAGCTCAAATCTAATCGGATTTTCGGCATTGTTGTTGTCGTTGCTGGTGATTTTATATAACGTATTATATTTTATGATTATCTGCATCGAAATGGAGTAACAACACCGAAAAATGTGAGCCATTTCTCACAACGCCAGAGCAAAAAAAAAAAGTGTGTGTACGCTTAGACGTTGAGCAACAATTTCATTTGCATATTTATACCCGTTACTCGTAGAGTAAAAGGGTATACTAGATTCGTTGAAAAGTATGTAACAGGCAGAAGGAAGCGTTTCCGACCATATAAAGTATATATATTCTTGATCAGGATCAATAGTCGAGTCGATCTGGCCATGTCCGTCTGTCCGTCCGTCTGTCTGTCCGTCTGTCCGTCTGTCCGTCTGTCTGTCTGTCCGTCCGTATGAACGCTGAGATCTCAGGAACTACAAAAGCTAGAAAGTTTAGATTGGGCATACAGACTCCAGAGACATAGACGCAGCGCAAGTTTGTCGATTCATGTTGCCACGCCCACTCTAACGCCCACAAACCGCCCAATACTGCCACGCCCACACTTTTGAAAAATGTTTTGATATTTTTTCATTTTTGTATTGGTCTTGTAAATTTCTATCAATTTGCCAAAAACCGTTTTGCCACGCCCACTCTAACGCCCACAAACCGCCCAAAGCTGCCACGCCCACACTTTTGAAAAATGTTTAGATATTTTTTCATTTTTGTATTAGTCGTCTAAATTTCTATCGATTTGCCAAAAAACTTTTTGCCACGCCCACTCTAACGCCCACAAACCTGCACTTCTACTAGCTGAGTAACGGGTATCAGATAGTCGGGGAACTCGACTATAGCGTTCTCTCTTGTTTTCATTTGCTCTCGGCTCCATCGAGGGTGCGAATATATACGTTTGTGGATGAGCATGAAACATGAAATATCCGTGCGGCATTTCGATATTTTTTATACCCGTTACTCGTAGAGTAAAAGGGTATACTAGATTCGTTGAAAAGTATGTAACAGGCAGAAGTAAGCGTTTCCGATCATATAAAGTATATATATTTTTGATCAGGATCAATAGCCGAGTCGATCTGGCCATGTCCGTCTGTCCGTCCGTCTGTCCGTCCGTCTGTCCGTCTGTCCGTCTGTCCGTCCGTATGAACGTCCAGATCTCAGGAACTACAAAAGCTAGAAAGTTGATATTAAGCATACAGACTCCAGAGACATAGAAGCAGCGCAAGTTTGTCGATTCATGTTGCCACGCCCACTCTAACGCCCACAAACCGCCCAAAACTGCCACGCCCACACTTTTGAAAAATGTTTTGATATTTTTTCATTTTTATATTGGTCTTGTAATTTTCTATCGATTTGCCAAAAAACTTTCTGCCACGCCCACTCTAACGCCCTCAAACCGGCCAAAGCTGCTACGCCCACACTTTTGAAAAATGTTTTGATATTTTTTCATTTTTGTATTGGTCTTGTAAATTTCTATCGATTTGCCAAAAAACTTTCTGCCACGCCCACTATAACGCCTACAAACCGCCCAAAACTGCCACGCCCACACTTTTGAAAAATGTTTTGATATTTTTTCATTTTTGTATTGGTCTTGTAAATTTCTATCGATTTGCCAAAAAACTTTCTGCCACGCCCACTATAACGCCTACAAACCGCCAAAAATTGTGTTTAAGACTCTCCTTCTCCCTTCCACTAGCTGAGTAACGGGTATCAGATAGTCGGGGAACTCGACTATAGCGTTCTCTCTTGTTTTTTAATATTTTTTCTGTTTTGGTTGGCGAATAGACATGTAAGCCAGTCACCATTGAATGCCGGAGCTGGGCAATGAAAACTGGAAAATATCAAATTTCCAAAAGAGGTTTTCGCCTCGCACACATTGCTCCTCGGATATGAAAAGGTCGGTGGGTCGATCGAGTGTTCTGCTTCTGACACATTTCATTAGCCTGTCTCGCACACACATTCATATACACTAAGAGAAAATACCCGAAAGATTATAAGCTAGGGGAAAAACTGTTTAAAAAGCCATTATTTTAGGTAACTTTTGATTGTTCGTCTTATGTTGTAGTATAGTATTTTGTTTCGTTGTTCATCTTATATTGTAGTATAGTATTTTGTTTAATTGTTCATCTTTTATTGTAGTATAGTATTGTGTTGCCTAGTTTCCACCAGTAATTTCATTTGGAAAAGCTTTCTTTTTCTTTAGCATTTATTCTCTCTGTGTATGCACACATATAATGAGTAGATGGGATAGTCGTTTGTGTGGCATAAATTGACGCCTGGTTTTTATCATAAGGCAATTTCATATTATGTTGGGGCATTTCGGCTTTAGTTTTTCTGCCAATTTTATGGTCTCCGTTTCTGGTCCCGTTTCTGGTCCTGTTTCTGGTGCTAGCTGCTCCATAAAGAGACTTAGTTCTCTCGTATATAAGACATAAATTATGGCACCTCCTCACTCGCATGAATCACCATAAATTCAGGTCTCTCTGCGACACAGAAGATTTGCCTTTGAACGATAATAAGCTGAGTAATTGCCTTGACTGAAGATAATTCTTTGCCGACTTTTTTTTTCGCCTTGCTCCTTAAGCCGCCAAGAATATCCCGCAAAAGCCCCCAAAATCCTTTTGTTTTACTCGCAAGACTTAATAATAAGTTCCGTTTCGGAGGCGTAAACCGGGATGCAAAAAAAAAAGCGGAAAAGCGGAAAAATAACACGCCGACAGCTGTTGGGGCTTATGGTTGGAAAATCGCACGCACAGTGCCGGTGGAAAAACAGAAAAGCACTAAGCATAGCAATACTTTGCGGCGCGTGCCGAGCGACTTAGGGAAAACCCAAGGAGAGGCGCCCAAAATGCCGGCAGGCCGGCTTAAGAGTTTTCCCGGAGAAAAGTTGATGGTGGCACCTACCCAGATTGAGCAGCAGGAGAATCACATAGAAGCGGCTACTAATCCACATGTTTACCGGCTTCTGTTTTGATTCTGATTTGAATTTAGATTAAGATTTTTGTTATTTTTTCTTTGTTGTATTTTTGATTTGCTGGGTTTTTTTTAGCTGAGCTTTTTTGTTATCAGGAATTTCCGTGTGGGCAGTGACCTGTACAATTTTGATTTGGCTTGCGCTTTTGAGCGGTTTTACATTTCAGACACTTGACTCCTCCTCTCACATACTTTTGGCACTTTTGTATCTTTTTCGGATTCTTTCTTTTCACTTTGGTGATTTGGTGTTTGGATGTTAAGATGTTTGGATGATTTTGGTGTTATGTTATGTTTTGGGGGGACTGCATGGCCCGGTGCCGGCACACTTATGCTACTCGATTAACTAGGCACTCGCCCGCCAGGACAACCGACTGCCAGCAAGGACTCGACTTGACTGCGCGCCGCCGGAACCGAACTGTTGGCCAAGTTAGGAGCTCTTACACCAAAAAGTAGGGGCACTTTCACACACTCGACGGCTCTCTTCCGGACTTTCTCTCTCTCTCTCTCTCTCTTCGGCGAGAATTCACCACACGCACTCACTTTCGGCACTCAGTCCCGATGCATTTTCAATCCAACTTCCGTCGTCCACCAGAGCCGTGCGTATCCTTCGAGCCTCGAACAGCAACTGCCGGATGCGGCGACCATCACGGCTCTTTGGTGGCTCTGTCTCGTGCCTCCCAGTGGTGCAGTTGGCAGCACCGCCGATGGCTGCTCTCCGCGCATGCGCACCACCATTTGTTGTCTGTGGTTAGGCACGACCTTTTTGGAGCGCCTTCGAAACAGCTGTGTTTACACTGGACCATTTGGGTGGTGTGGCTACACGGGGAAATGGGCAGATGAATGGGTGGTTGGTTGGTTGGGTGGTTGGGTGGTTGGACATTTGGGCAGTTGGATGGTGGTGCGGCCACATGCGTGAGTGCGCCTAGCTGAATGTTTCAATTATTTCAGCCAGCTCCATCTTCCCGTGGCATAGATTAGGCATCATGAACTCTGCGCTCGGCTGATGACTCTCTCGAAATCGAATGGGAATGGGTTAACAAACTCATTTACTTTCAATTAATAGAGCAGCCCATAAATTGGCTGTCAATTAATAACGCAATTCGTTAGGTTCAACATCGACTTGGCTGGCTAGCATAATTTACTTGGCATTATGCATAGCAATTTTACACTTCAGTCCCTTCCTGCCACCGCATAAATGTTGTCTATTTTTTGGCCATTTCTGCTAATGAGCATCAGGGGAAATTATGGCCAACAGGACTGGGTCTTTACTCGTTCCAGGAAAAAAGTGCCAGCACAACAACGCATTCAGCCAGCTGCCAAGATTCATTATGTTAAGCAGCAAAATGTGCTATTTCAAGTTTTTAACACTCAGAGAAATACATAAGGGAAAGATATGGTTACAAGGGTATAAAGGATGTGTTATATTTCCTTTTCATTTTTTAAATCATGGTAAAATTTTGAGGTATGGCAGATACATTTTTTGTAAGTGAACAATATTTTCTATTATTTCTTTCACCTCAATCAGTTTTCAGTGCACTGTATTATTTGTGTACATTTGGCGCTGGCCAATTTCTTGTTTTTGGAACGCGTGAGCGCGTAAAAAGCGGCAAAGGGGCTTTTGAATCTGGTTTTGGCCCACATTAGGCGTGCCAAGGACAGTGGATGCCGCAGCCGTAGCCGCAACAAAGGCAGCAACAATAAAACATAAGCCCAAAAACGAAACGTGTTTGCTTGCCAAATTTATTTTGGAGCCGTTAGCATTTCCCACGGCAACACCGAATGCCAAACAACAAACAGTCAGGCAGCAAACAACAGACAACAAGCAACAGTAACCATATTCATGAGTCCTGTATGCCATCCAGCCTGTGACACTGTGTGTGTGTGTGTGTGTGTGTGAGTGTTTGTGCCAGCGAGTGTGACTTGCATTTGTGAGCGTGACGGTGTCCGTGGTGGTAATGGCCATGGTAATGTTGTTGGTGTTGGTGTTCGTGCTTGTGTTGGTGTTGGTGTTGGTGTTGGTGTTGGTATTGGTACTGGTGTCGCTGCTAATGACAACGGGACCGCGTTGCGCATCAACGAACGACACCAAAAAGTCATTGACTCATTGAGTTTGGTCCCGGTGAGCTTTTGTGCATGTATGTGTGCTATCGGAAGTTGCAAGGCAGACCCGTTGCATACCCTTTCTGTGGGTTTCACAACTCTTCAAGGGACTTTGGAATTAGGACTAAATATACACTGAGTGGATAATTATTAATTAGACAAATGATTCAGGATAACTAAACTATTTATAGGAAACTAAAAAATCTGTTAACTTTAAGAATGACATTTATATCCATAACCTTTTTTATTAATAAATAAATTGTTGTAAATTATGAAGGGTATATACATTTTCGTTCTTAAGGTAGCCACTTCTTTCAACCTTCCGTTTTCCGTCACACTCTTTGGCTCAAGCAGCGTTATCGTGTTTGTTTGTTGGTTGCCTGGTTGGCTGGCTGACAAACTGACAAACTGACAAACTGACAAACTAACAAACTGGCAAACTAACAAAATGCCAAACTGACTGACTGCCAATGCGTGTCTGCACACGTTGGCAGCTTTAACCGGAGTAAATGCAGTCACCGGGCAGCAAAAACAACAGCGCTCCGTTATGGCCACTGTTTCATTTTGGCCCAATCGCTCCACTCGCCCCACTCTGTCATCATTACAGTTGGGTCAGGTGGGGCGGCTTGTGTTGCTGGATTGGTGGGCTGGGTACATGGGTGGGTCAGTGGACTGATGGGTTGGTAGGCCCGCCAGGTGCCGTGCTCTTCTGCATTTGTGCCAACAGGGCTACAGGCAAAAAGGGACCACCCAGCGGGACTATAAATTTTGGGGGCAGAAAAGTAACTTTCGAGACTGCGCTCCTTTAAAATTCTAGTCTATTCAGTTCAGTTGGTCATTCGTTTCTTGGCTCACAATGCAATGGATGGATGCAATGCTTTGTTCGGATGCATTCAATGCTCTGGTTCATATCCGATGCTGGCCACTGGTCACTGTTGTCCTGTCAACCCACTTCTATAAATCTGCATAACAATTATGATGCTGGTAAGTTTTGGAATCGATAGGAAGTAGGGGAGTGCACGGATTATATACAAGAAAATAATGGAATATTAACACAAATTTAAGTCTCTAGAAATTTCTGTTAAAAATCTGAATATAAAATATATAAAATATATATTTGCAGTAGTTTTTGATCAAACTTTGGTTTTCTGGACCATTCCATCTTTCCTGCATTATTAAATCAGAAACTTCTGGAGAGTTCGTGAACACCTAAATAGAAAACATCAACAATTATCCTTATGAGTATTTTCTAGCCCATTTGACAATCTTCTAGAATGTTTCTAGGAATCATCTCTGGACAGTGCATGCATGCAAAACTATAGATTTGGCTCTGACTACGGCTACAACCACGGGCTATTAACTGTGCCGGCTGGCCATGTCCTCCGACAATTTCTAACAATGCGTGCTGGCAGCTGGGCAAAAAGGCGGACTTATCTGCAGAGAGCGCGGTGCTGGTGATGCCATTGCAGTTGTTGTTGCAGTTGTTTAACGTGGCATTTATGCGCCTGTTTGCTCAACGTTTTGTATGTAGGTCAACATTTGCACGCTCTATGACTGACGTCAACATGGACCGGGAATGTCCTGCCACCCGGTCACCCGCACCACCCACAACACCATGCCATCTCACCCATTATCCTGTGTGCCAGCCATCCTTGTCCGTTTCCGTTTCCCGTGTTTATGTTGCTGCCACACCTCCCAACGCCCCATTTTCGCTGCTCTCGTTGTTATGGCAAACACCCACGATGCCTATGTAAAAGCAGCAGCTGACCAGGCCCAAACCTGCCGCACCATCGTATGAATTGTGCGTTATATAGCACCGTTATATATTGCACTTATATGCAACACCACCACACACACACACACACACATGCGTATGCATATGTAGGCGCATGCACTATTGATTTTCATTTTTGCGCGTTTTACAACAAGCTTTGTTGCATTTTATTTGCCCTGTCATTGACAGCAGTCGCCAGCAGATTGTGAGTGTGAGTGCTGTGAGTGCTTTTCCTGCTGCCAACCCATTTTGTAGCATACTTTTTTGGGCGTTGTCCACTGCATTTTTAATTGGTATACAGCTGGCCGTGCGCGAACGAACTCATGTGAGTTGAAAATGCGACGACGGCTGCGGCTCTCGGCTGCACTTGAAAAACGCAATCGTCATCGCGCTTTATATGTTTTTCAATTTCATCTGCATTCCTTTTGCCGTTTTTTTCCATTTTTTTCAATTTTTTTTACTTTGCAGCATTTTCTTTGACAACATGGCAAACGTCATTCAACATAATTGCAGCCTTGAGGCCTGCGGCAGGCATATATAAATTTTCTTATTTATCCACTCCTCACCTCACCGCACCGTTGATTGTTTATTGATTTTTTCTTCGCCTGGCACTTGCATTTAGCATTTTTTAATGACTTTTTTTCGAGGAGCTCAACCATGTTGTTACTTCATTAAGCGAGATGCTTGCAAAATGTTGCAAAAATTTCTTCAAGTGCTTGGGCGTACTTGAAGACTGGTAGCTGGGAAGTTGTAGATGGGATAATGAGTGATTTCAATCAACTGATGATAGACGAGGATAGGGAGGCACTGGTACAAAAGAACTGGCGTATCACATACATCATTACAATATTTACCCACACTTAACCCCTCGCAGGATAAGAGACAAAACAAAGGCTGGCTGGGAAGTCAGGAAGCGCATTTGCATGTAACACGTGAGCTTACAAAAGCCAAGTGACATTGTTTGGGCCACGGAGGGTCGTGGCACATAAATTAAAGTGAGAGTGTAAGTGTGTGTGGCAAGAGAGGGTTGATGTTTGCCACACACACACACACACACATGTGCTCAGGTGGGTGGTGTCTATGTGGACTCCTCAATTGCACCCTCTCCGTGTTGACAGTAGTCAAATGGGTTGAGCCAGGAGATTGATATGACAAGCTCCAACGATGACGACGGGAATGGGTCTAGGAATGGGAATGGGAATGGAATTGCCATGGAATGGGCATGGGTACGGTTTTGGGTTCGGGTATGACAATGGGTATGGGTATGCGCTTCTGAATGACAATGATGAAGCCTGCGCACGCCTCAGCGCACAAACAAATTATGCAAAATGCATTTGCAGTCCAACTCGAAGATGGCATTGTGTGTGCCAAACGTAGCACGTTAAATAATTAAAAGATGTCGCAACAATCACTCAATATCTCAGCATGTTGCAAGTACAAAAGCAACAGTTGATCTTTTGAGAGGACATCGGACCATTTAATACCCAAAACACATTGTTCAACATCACATCAACATCAGCTGAGAAATTACCAGTCAAACGAAAATATGCAATAAGTAAACTAAACTACTTTTAAATCTTAACTGTTTGTTAATTTCAAAGTACGAAACAAAAATCAAAAATGTTTAGCCAACCCAACTCAATCATCAAACTACCCAATCAAAGAGTTAAACTAAACAGACTGAAACAAAATCTATTACCAGCTATAAAAAATAGATTGTTTTAAGATCGTTTTTGTCTCCTTCAAACGGAAATTGGAATGGCAAACAATTTGCCAAGTAGTTGTTGAGCATTTCGAGCATTGCGAGCTGATATTCTTGCCGAATGTGCCAAAGTTTTCTAAAGTTTTCCTCTGAATTCAGCATTTCCATTGGCGGAGCGGAAATTGCGATGAAGAAGACCAAAATAACATACACAAATGCACACTTAAAGATGAAATAACCGTTACTTAGTTTCCGTTTTAGGCAGAGACAATTGGGAAAACTATAACGGCTTAACAGAGAAGTCTATTAAAGAAAAGTTTATTCGAAGTGATTGGGTCATAAAATTGGACACTTTCAAACAGACAAAGTTTTGTGAAAGCAAGCAAAACGATTGCAAGTCTAACTTGGGAATGAAAACTTGATTAGGCATAGAAATTGAGTTGACATTTGGAAAATACCCGAAAGGAAAAGCGCAATATGTGAGTTAAAATATTCATGTTAAGTATATTAAAAGGTTAGATTGCTGTAGCTAACTTTATTTAACTAGTTAGTCCTTCATCGCAATGAAACTTAAAATTGGTTTGTAAGTATGTTTTCCAAAGCAAATACTTAGACACCATGATAAGTTACCAAACTGGTTTATCTCTTCTGTGCTAAAGCAATTTAAAATATGTTTTCAAAGGACTCTCTTCCCATTTCGATCAGCACAAAAGCAGCTTACTGTGCACTTTTGCGTTTAAAGTAAATACACAATAAGTATCCTGGCCATCCCTCTCGCTTTTTGTCCTATCACGTTGTAATGTGGCAAGGGAAAAAATGTAATAATCACGCACTAAGAGCCATTTTCAATTACCGTCTTCAAGGAATCAGGAGGAAAAATGGCGCCCGAAATGCGAAATGCCGCTCTTTTCGCCAGCAAAACCACATAAAAAACTAATCAACTTATTTATGAACATTTATTATGAACAATGGAAACGTGCTGAATTGCGCATTTCGCAGCGTACCAAAGTAAATAAGAGAATATACTTGGGCCGAAGTTTCTTCTTGCTGGTGGAAAAAGATGTGAAAACTGAAACTGGAAAATGTCCCTGCTGTTTATAATTTCTTTGCTGAAATTACATTCTGTGTACCCGCACCCCACAAAAACTCATATTTGGTATGTCCTGGTCTGGTACGCACATAAAATGGCAAGAAATTGCCTTGGGCAGAGATACGTGCATACTTGGATAGCAGCAGATTCTGCTCACATGTAACAAAGCATCGAACGAACAAAATATCCTGGGACCAGGATAATGCTCTATCGTGTTGCCCTTTTTTTTCATTTTTTGGTTCAAGGGTTCAAGGCGGCGAACAACCTCTTGACCATAATTTACGCCACTTAAATTACAGACCCATTGAAGTTGGACCCACTGCTACTTACTCCAGTTGGAAACATGTGCTGGCCATAAACATTCGAGGTCCTGGGACTTCGACATCGACATCGACTTCGACTTGACCATTCGCAATTCGCCATTCAACGACGACGTTTTTATGGCTGCCGCAAAAGGCTTTTATGCCGCCTGGAGGCGAATTTGATGATTTTATTAAAAGCAGAAGTTTTGCGATATTCGGTTCGTAGTATCGACTGGCCGAATGCCGTTGGCTTTTGGGCACGTTAATTAGCCATAATTACCAGCACAGCTTTCGGCTTTTGTCGGCTGGCTCTTGCGCCCAGTCACGCTCCTGATTTATGACCGTCATTTGCCTTTGAGCGGCTTAAAGCCACACAACTTTAACGCCTCCCCCACACACACACATATACACCTATCTACATACAAATAAACATGCACAAGGACGAAAGTACGCACACTAATGCAGACAGTGACAGCTCATGCGTGTGCTAAATGATTTGGAATTGATTAGAAACAGCAAGAAGCTGGAAAAATGAGCCAGAACGAGTGGAAGATAAAGCTGGCTGTGGCTGGGCAAATAAAAATAAATAAAATATCAAAGCAAGTTTCTATGAAATTTTTATGCTTTTTCCTCCGACAGCAACGTTATTGAAAAACAACGAAAGGGTCGCCGACGAAGGGTACACATCCTTCCAGCGACTGACTGCTCGGAGATAATAATCCTTCGCCGTCGATGAACAGAAGCCGCCACTCATGACTCCTCTCGAATATTGCCACATGCCAAATAAACTTCCAAACTGTTAGCGCCTCAACGCCTCCACTAAGCTTAGCTGTTCTGACAGGATACAGGATCCGAATGGAGGACATGACCAATGTTTTCGCCACTTGTTTGCAAGACATTTTTAGTGTGCCAAAAACAAGAATTACTGAAATGAATATTATAAGTTTTTGTTAGAATAATTATTTAAACTTTGAAATATAACAAAAATAGTCTTTCATAATACGATAAAGTTGGATAATAATTTGTATTTTTGTTGTTAATGTGCTGAAACCACAAGTAATATAAGTAAGTTTATGATAATTTGTACATATGATAAGTGATTTATTCAGTGTCATTTAATTTAATTTAAATGTGTAATAATATACATAAATAATATTAGTACTCAATTGCTCAATTGTTTACCACATTATTATTAAATGTGTAATAATATACATACATATTATTAGTACTCAATTGCTCAATTGTTTACCACACATCACATGTCGAAGCATTCGCTTGCCATATCCATAAACTTCCCACGCAAATTTCCCGATCCTAGAATCCTTCGACTGGCGACTTTATTTGTTAACATGATGTTGCCGTTGGCAATGTTATTATTGCGCCTGTTTTCGCTTCTATTGCTGATGGAAATTTATTCAATTTATTATATTCGATACATAGAGACACTTATTTTCTGTTGACATAATGATACGCATGAGGCGTCAAGCCAACCCAACTGTCATCTAAAAGATGTTTCGTTATTTTTCTAGCCAAGAGAGGAGATTGAACCCAGACATGTGTGTGTGTGTCTATTTGTGTGTGTAATGAATCTATTATTAAATTGTTGTTGCCTCAGACAACAAAAACAAGTGCTGGCGATGGGGCAAACAAACAACAACATGAGTAACGTAAACAACATCAACACCATCGCCTGGTCGCACATTTCGGTGCCACTCGCTCCTCCTTTGCCACCCATCAAGTATCAATCAAATGCAGACTTTGCTGCCAGAATACGACAGCATCTCATGGATGGTGGAGCACATGGGACATGGGGGCACTGCTCATTGGCTGCTCTCTGGAATTTATGAAGGTTCTTAATGCCAAAGGCCATGAATGCTGTCGCCCCTGTCGCAAAATATGAACAGCATCTCCTCATCGAGGAGCTGAGCAACTGAACGGCGTTGAGTGGCATAATGTGCAGATATTTTTGCTGCTTCTCCCTGTTGGTTTTTCGTATTAAGCAAGTTATGCAACTAACATGTTATTTTGCCCAGCTGCATTACACAGCAAACAACTTTTGGTATCCTTAAAAATATATATTTCGCCAAAATTGGAATGGAACAGTTGAGGGTTGGTATTAGCCATCATCTAGCCGCAGAGTGCCTGCATCGGTGTGCTGGCTCTGATAATCGCAGAAAGCTTTCTGAGCTCTCATTAGCAAAACGTTCAAAACTCTTTTGGGCCGGTTGCCGCCACAACTTTTGACTTCATTATGTCGCATTTGTCCCCTGGCACGCCCCCTCCATCTTGACGCCCATCGCCGCAAAATTGTGCAACGTTTCCGTTGCTGCTTTTGGCGCACATCCGGTGCCGCCAACCGTCTCGTCCTGCTCCAGCTCCTGCTTCTGCTCCTGCTCCTGCTGCTGCTCCTGGTCCTCATCCTGGTAGTGGTCCTCATCCTAAGTCATGGCATTCGAGGTGGCTGCCTCGCTGTGGTTGCTCGCCATTCCATTTTATTTTGCACATTTTATTATGACTGCCGCTTGCCAGGCAGCTCATACATTTTTTATTATTATGTCTGCTTATCAGCATGTGGCAAATATACCCCTGGAACCACCACATCCACCAGCACCAAACAGCACCACTAGCCCCACCGCCCCCTTTTAGCCATTTGGACCCCCCGTGCGTTTGGGGCCAACACAAGCCAAGCGTTGAACTGCGCGTTTAGAGCCGCTCGTTTGGCTGCTCCACAGCTCCACAGCTTCACAGTTGGCTGATTGTTTGAATGATGACGACGACGCTGGGGAGTCGCACTCCGGCATCCGGAATCCGGAGTCCATAAAGCCCAGCTTGGAAACTAAATGCCAGTGGCGTGTCATGCCCAGTTGAATATCAGCGCTCAATAAGTACGTCCGCCATTAATAATTTTTGCTGCTGCTGTAATGGCGGTTTTGAAGTTATGTATTTAAGTTATCGTTAAGTAATACACTTAAATATTTACATGACGCTAGAACGTATAAGTAATTCTTAAAAATTAAGTTAGTAAGCAGTGAAATTATAAATCTTTAATAACTCTTTAATATTATTTATTTGCACACTAAGGCTCACCCGAATTTAAACCCTTTTTGGAATTTCCATCTAGTGGCGATAAGCGTTCAATATTTTGCCAACTTCCGCTGCGTTTTAATATCCGGCCCGCAACCAAATGCGGCCAATGACCAGCAAACTGGCGAGTGGCATTGTCATTGTAATGGGGCAATGTCAGAGGCGTAGGCTGCAAATGCCGGTGTATGCAAACCTGGCTAAAACAAAACAAAACAAAAAAAACTCTGCCGCAGGGCCTATGCAAGGGCAAAAACAAAAACACAGCCGACCTGGCTGGCTGGATGGATGGATGGATGGATGGAACCGCAAAAACTCCGCCGTAAACAGTGGCCAAAAGTGATGAGTGAGTGGAGCCAAACAGCAAATAACAAAAAGCACACGGCAAAACACTCGGCCCGCAGAAGGAGCACAAGGATCACAAGGAGCGGGCAGCATTGGTAGCTTTTGGTAGCTGCTAGCTGCTGGTAGCTTGCAATGGAAAATGGAAAATGGAAAAGTGGCTATAGCGGCAGCAACCATCATCAGCCGGCAGGCAGCGAGCAAAGTAATTTTAATTAAAACTTATGGCAACGTCTGCGAGTGAGTAAAACACGGCGAAACGAGTTGATAAAAGCGCGAACACACACACACAGAAGTCGAAGAGCTGGCTAACACACACACACGTACACACACAACCTTAAACGAGGTAATTAAAAAACGTAAGCACCTTTATAGCAAACCAACTTCCAACTCACTCCATGTAATTTCCATTTTATTTTATGCCAGCGTTTTTTGTTTCTGCTGCACTCTCTTCTTTTCTGTATTTACCTTTGTTGTTTTGTTATTTTGTTTTGTTTCCGCGCTTTGTTGTTTTTTCAACCCTCCCATTTCTGGCCCTTTGCACTTTTTTTTACTTTTTTTGGTTGCCTTTAAGCCGTTGCCGTAATCTGATATTACGTATACGACGTGTGCGCCAGATATTTAATAGATATTCAACGTTTTTAAGCTCTTTGGCCAATAAAACGTGCAAAAAAAATTTATATTCATCCACCTTTTATTCTTTCCTACCTTTTTTTAACAGCTAGTTAAACTGTCAGTTATATGGCCAGTGGTAATTCTGGATAGTTGCTGAATTTACGGCTGCATCTGGTCCTATTTATTCCGTTTTTGCCTAAAGCAGCTTACTGCAGTCGTAAAAATATATATTTCCAGCTGGAATGCAGTTCGCTTCCGATAAATATTATGTTTTTGATTTAGAACCCGTCACTTGAATGCCAGGATACGTTAATCTCAGCTTAAAACGGAACTCAAACAAGCTTCCACGCCATAAAACACGTCAGAATGTGAAGTTTTCGTGAGAAGGAGTAAACTTACTGTACTGAGCCTAACCCAGCTCGTTGTTCATCAACTTCCTTTATTGACCCACCAAAGTGGTTCAAAGTCTCAGTTTCAGCCGCCTGTCAAGTGCATCCATCAATTACATATCAGTGCACAATGGCCCTTTAGCAGCCCTCGCTATATACATACATACATATACTTAAAAGTTTAGCCAGGCATTATACTAATTCCCATATAGTTGGCAGGTCCTTTCTGCGGCCTGTCCATGGCCATGTCAAGCATGGAACACCTTTGCCACTACCGGGCCACCATTTGCCTTTTTGCACTCGGCCTATTTAGCTCTTTGGCTTGGCGCTTTTGTTTATGTGCGTTTTCTGCACATAATATACCCGTTCCCAGCACTTTCTGCAGTTAAGCAGCCGGCACTTGGTACTCCTCACTACCAAAACCAGCCCACAAAATGGGCCAGGCCATGGAAACCCGTTCCCGTTCCCGTTCCCAATCCCAGTGCAACTTGCTGTAAAATGAAGCCAAAAGCTGTTCAAGCCGGCTGCTTGATTAACCATTCATTGCAGTTTTCTAGTGGCTCAATGGGAGCGTTGCACTCAGCGAAACAAAGTCAGCCAAGCTCAATTTTTGTATTAAATCATGTATATGTATGTATAAGTTTCTTATAAGCAATCATTTAAAGTGATCTCATGCCACATTCACCTGCTTTCTTCATAAATGAAGTCCATAAGTACATGATTGATTATCATAATATTATTATATTATCGAGTTGTTTAAACTTTGTAATTCTTTTGTATTCGGTTCAGTGCACGAACTAAGAACTGAAACTGGAACTCGCCTCGATTCCTTCCTTGGTCTCACGTTTATTTCATTTGCTGCCCTTTTGGACCGAGCCCTTGGGCTTTACTCGCCTGACTGCTCGCCTTTGTGTGTGTGTAAGTATGTGTATGAGTGTGTGTATTGGTGTGTGCCAGGATGTGGGTGTGGGCATGTGTTTGTGGCTCTGAAACTGACTCCGACTTCGGGTAGCTGGAGCTGTGCAATTTACGCTCAAGTAGCAGGCAGCAAACAGCGAGCAGTAAGTAGTAAGCAGTATGCAGTAAGCAGCCAGCGAAGACTTGCCAAGTGGCAATTGGTGCAGAAATTATGTTTAACTTTAGTTTCAAAGCGAGTAATGCTCAACAACTGTTCCAACCACTTTTTATACTCATTGCAAGCCGGCTGATAACGTTTTAATTAACATTTAATTTGGGGCTGAAAGTTGTGCCTAGCTAAATCCGCACAAGGAGTCAGCAAAAACAAAGCCACGCAGCCTGCATTCGAAATAAGTTTTTCCCCTTTGCAGTAGTGCCAATCACAACACAAGGATGCCACGCCAGCAAGGACTCCATATGCATAATAACATTACGGCTCCCAGGGGCAAGGAACTAGATGTTGCAACGGCAATCCTGGCGTTCCTGGCGTTCCTGCAACTAGCATCCTGAATCCAGAATCCTTGCACGTAGCGGAAGCAATGATCTGGCAAATTTTAGTTTTACTTGTAGTAGCTGCAAAAAGTTTCGCTTCTTCTCACACTAAACAGTGTTAGCTGATGAGGGCGTGCGATTTCCCTTTTCTCCTTCACTGGAGCCGTGTTGTTGACGTGCTTAGGTGTTGGCTTATGATTGCGCTTCCAGCTGCCCTGCCAGATGCTACTTTTCTGCTCATCCTTGCCAGCACGCCCCCGGGTTGCAAGTTGCAGGTTGCAGGTTGCTGGCTGCAGCGGAAGAAACTGCAAGTAAGTTTCTCAAATTGCTGCAAATTTGAAAGCTACACTGAGCGCTTTTTGCCCGCGGGCGAACACGAAGTTCAACCTTTCAGCCAAATTCCAGCTGTTGCATTTTGCCGCGGGACACAAAACTTGTTGGCAAGCGTCGAGTTCTCGATCGGATAATAAGTTTTCTTTTGCGACAGCAACACTTTCAGACTAGAGGTGAAAAGCGTTTTAAAGTCGCATTACATGTCTTAAAGAACTTGAGTTACAACTGAGTTCTTCCAAGTGATGGCAACTGTTCATCAAAGTTTCTATTAAAGTTGGTTTCTTTCAACTTAAGTATGTTTTCCTTTCTGAAAAGAAAGCCCCATTTCTTTTTCTCAGTGATTCCCTAACTAAGTCACACAATCCGAAATCACATTCGCACAGTCATAACCTTTGGCTCGCCCACTGCAACGTCACGACCGCAACTTTCAGTTACTTTCTACGTGTAGATTTGGCCCACGTGTGCCTGTGTCTGTGTCTGTGTGCCAGTGTAATTTCGCAAGATTTTATATTCATAGCATAATCCTTGGGTATAAAATAGAAAACTTTTCGTGTACCAACTTGAACGGGCGCCTTGGGATTGGGAAAGCGGCGGGAAGGATGCACGCAGGATGCAATTTTCAATTTGTTGGTAATTTTATTTTATAATCCGAAATCCAAGTCAAGTCGAGTTTACCGAAAAACGTTTTACCGTGCAAATGATTTTCACTTTGGCCCGTGATGGCCAGGAGTGCAGGACATTCTTAGCCAGGCCAACACGGAAAAAAATTACCATAACTTCCGACTTAATAATATCAAAGCCTTCAAACTAATCTTTAGAAATCTTTTTATTTATAAGTAGTAAGTGTTATTGCAAGAAATCTTTTAATTAGTATTAAGTATTATTGCAAGATATCCTTTAATTAGCATGCAATAATGTTAAACTAAATCATCTTAACACAAAGTAAATATTTTTTCGCTGATGCAAGTTGGAAAGTTCCTTGGAGAGGTTATACCTGTAAGCAATGGGCGAGTGAGTGACGGAGCAAGGACGCCAGTTGGCCAGAAGCTAAGGACGAAGTTTTGCGCCGCTTCCTTCGCCATCGCCATCCACTCGTCCTTTTCCGCAATCAGCAAGGTGTGGTGGCAGGAGCCGCTGGCAGGAAACTAAATTCATTCATAAAACGCACAATCAGACACACATCTCTAGACAGGTGCTCCTCCTCCTGCTCCTCCTCCTGCTCCTCCTCCTGCTCCTCCTCCTGCTCCTCCTCCTGCTCCTCCTCCTGCTCCTGCTCCTGGCCAGAATCCAAATGAGTTTTCACGCAAAGCGAGGAGCAAGCGAGCGAGAGTTTCGGGCGATGGCAAATAACAACGCAATTACTCCAGGACAACGACGCCTGTGCAGTGTTTTGTTAAATGGTAAAAATTCCTGCCATATAGCAAAAGCTGAGCGAGAGAGAGAGACAGATCGGACGGAAAGAGATGGCTATAGCAGCTTTCCGCAAACGTATGTCTGCTGGCATGCCAATTATACAAACACATTTAACACTAAAGCACTGACAAAAACTTACAGTACAATGTTATAATAAATATTAATTTATCTTACCAAGCAAGAAGAAATTTATATAAAAAAGTTAATTTCAAAGTATTTATCTTTATCAGCAATTATGACTAATGAATATTTGCAAGGACCATTTATATACTACTATTTTTTTGGATCCTTTTAAAATTCATATGGAGGCCATTTAACAGATTTAATTTCCAAATTAAATAACAAGTGTTTTTCTTGTGTACACACAAATTTGTCACATTTTAAGTTCTTGCTGCCTTCGCTGCCTTTTTGACTTGCCCCGCAGTATTTCAACACCACCAACAACAAGAACTCTGCTGCCATCTCTCTCTCTCTCTGTCTCTGTCTATCTCTTTCTCTTCCGGTCGTGGGTTATTTAATCAGTTGTAAGATTTCAGTTTCATGCGGAAATATTTAATTTGGATTTTAAATGCGTGCCGTGGTGTAATGTAAAACCAAGACCAGCGACGCGATGGAGATGCCAAGCACCGGAGACTCTTGACGGCGATGGGGTAAATGAGACAAATGTTGCAGCTCACACTCACCAACACACACACACACAAACACACGCCCACACACACACTCACGCAGCGGGAAACGTCGAGCGAAACTTTTTTATAGCTGTTGAATGGAGTTTGGATGTCCTTGCCATGGCAGGTGCAGGACTGGATAAACTTTGAGTGTCGCATCTGTAATTACTCAGATTTTTTGCGAGTTGTGGGAAGTCTGCTGGTTGAAGATTTGTGGTCTCCAGGTTGTTTATCTTTGCTTAGTTCGAAACTCAAATCAGTATTGTGATTTTAAGTTTCGAAGAGGTTTACTCTTTTAATTTGTTTAAATAAATGCAAAAATATTTGCTTGTGAAATGAAAAATAAACATTCACACTAATTATAATATTAATATTATTTTATAACAAACTAATTGCGAAATCACACCATTTTATTAAGCTCATTCACTTAATTATAAGCATTTTGAAGACATGTTTATATAATATATAATTTTCATTTAGCTTCAGCTTGTTTGCCAAGCTCTTATCCTAAATTTCAAGTATTCGCATTTTGGAGCATGCCATTCATGGCTCGCTTTCAAAACATGTTTTTCACTTTGTACCCGAGCTGCCAGGCTGCCAACTCCGGTCTGCGGACCAAGTAAACAAGAAACACTCTCCTGGAGCGGCAATCCTTTGAGAAGGATGTGTGTCAGCAGATGCATCGTATCATATGGAGCACGCTGGGGCACAAGTTAACCCACTTGGCTCCATATCGACATGCCAGCAAGCGGTTTAAGTAGCTCCGAGGTTCGAGCTTCAGCTTCCATTCCTGTTCGCTGCGCCTGTACATGCATTTAATTTGTTACATAATTACGTAATTAATAAAACACAGGACCTAGGGGCAAACGCACACACACGCACACACACAGACGATCACGTGCATGTAGATAAGGGCGTGTCCAGGCTCATAGGACAGCAGCGGTGTAGCTTAAATAAACACTCGTGCATCGTGGCGTTGTCGGTGGCGTATGCGCAATATTGACATCGGAGAAAGATTTACTGGGAACCACGCTGAACTTCGACACACATATCACACACAGAAACGTAGAAACGCAGACACGCACACGCCAAGTCAGAGCACAAGGATAATGGAAGAAACAACAACACGAAGGCGAACATGGACTAGCAAATGCTTTCAGGCAATGCTTATATTTGATTACAATGTCATTGAGTAATTAATGTGTCCTTGTCAATAAAAATGCCAACAGGCATACGCAATGCCGCCTGTCAATCCAACAGCAAGGATAACAGCAACAACAACAACAGAGCAACAGCAATAACAACAATGTGCGCTCGTAGCATATGTGTGCCAGAAGTATCTATATCTACATGAATCTGAAATCCTTTTGTTTGCCTTGCTTAATTAATCTCATCAGTCAGCATCAGAGCCAGAGTTTTCGCATCGCTTTCCTTCGGGCGGATGTAACTGAGACTTGGACCCAGACCGAGAAATCTGTTGTGTTGTTCAGGTGTCAGGAGTAGCCCCAGAGGGTCCTGCATCCGGTTCGACTCCTCGCACACACTCACACTCACATACACACACACACACGCCCACATACAGTCACATGGCCAGCGGACAAATTGTATTTCTAATTAATGGCCATAAAAAGCAATGCTGCGACGTAGAAGTGCCGTGCAAGTTTTGAACAAAAATTAACATGGCCAAAAACAGTGGCCCGTTGAAAGCAATCAAAATTATTGCCAGGTCCTGGAAAAAAGCCATTCGAATATAATTAAGAGGGCATGCCCCGCAGCAAAAGCAATTACAAATCCAAACAGCATTTTGCGATGGTCCAGCTCGATTATAGTTTCGGCGACAGGATATTAGCTGAAAGTCAAGGCAGACTAATTTGTTTGATTTTCTATCAGAGATCGGAGCTTCAGCTCGCCAGACAGAAAGGAAAACATATACATAATTGGAGGTATTTAGCATAAATTTCGCAAGCAATGTTGAAGTCTCGCTGGTCCTTGCAAAGTCATAACTATTGAGCGCAGATGCCTTTGTTCTGTTTGTTACAACTTGTTGCACTGCAACTTTTGCGCCGAGCTGCAGCTAAAAGTATTTTAAATAAATTAAAATGGTATCCAAAGCCCAAAACCCAGGCGCACAGTCCTTTGATGACGACCGCAAAGCGAAATGCTGTGGCTGAAAAGTTATGTCATGGCCGAGAGCTGAAGGATCGGAAGGATAGTGAATCGCTGGGGGTTGGGCATCTAATAAATTTCAAAACTTCTTCTCGGCGACCATCCTTTGTTGGCTCTTTGTTCTGGAGGGTCCTGGCGATTGCTTAAGAAACTTTCGAGTCGCTTTGCCGTTGGCTAAGCGAACGTAAAAACTTTTGCAGCATTGTAAACAATTCCCAATACACAATTCAATGCGCTTCAACACGCCCTAATGTATGCTACAAACTTCTGGAAAAGTCGGTGGGGAAAATGGTTGGCGAAAATGGGAGATAGTTAGGACACGGCTGGCGAAATATGGAAAAGTTGTGTTGCTTATGATTGTTTTACTTTTTCCTTGTTCCATTTGTATACTTTTTTATTTCGTACCTCCTCGAGTGTTGGTTGTTGGTAGCTTATGTTTCGGGTAATCCCGGTGGGTTTCCGTATGATACGCATTCCCAGATGCGAAATGTCCACTTTTGTTCTCCTTCTCTGTGCTTTTTGCACTTCCATCTGTCGGTTTGTTCGGTACCTCGAACCACCCACCCACATTCACAATTTGCCTTGGGCATTATTGTTTGCAAAATATATCACAAAGTTTTTCCATTCACTCATCGCCAACCACAACCGCCCTACTACTCCACCAGCCTCTGTCAACATCTTTTATGTGCATTTGGGATTGGTCATCATCATTGTGGCCTGATTATTATAATATGCTTATTGAATTGACCCAAGTTCATTGACCCGAGCCCCGACTATCATGTGGGCTGGGCAAATCGAAAATGTTACCTAAACAAAGTTGATTTTCCATAACAACAAATAAAAACGAAATCAATTTCCGTTCTTCGTTAAATGTACAAACAGCAATCCAGACAGGGGCTTAGATCTCGTTCCATTTTGTTTGCAGATTTGCGGACGTTTAATATCGGAGCACGCAGCGGAAATGGAAATCCAAAATACATAGAAATCGGGCTTAATTGTGTGTAATTGACAGCCGCTTTGTACTCGCAGTTAAAGCATCAGAATTGAAATCAAAACGAGCAAACCGCAAACGGATGTTGTTAGTTTGGCTTGACGTGGGAACAGAATGAAGTTGAATCCGGGTTGGGGATTAAAAAATTGAGAAGAAGATCTGCAAAATCGGACAGGTCGAGAACAACAAACCTCTTGCATAAAAAATCAATTTATCTGTTCATTTTCATCGGATTTTAGATTGAATTTGTTTGGCATTCAAACTTACCTAACCTAAGTACTCGACTTAACCATTTCAAAAATAAATATGCTGCATTTCATTAAAATGTATATTTTAAGTGCATAGTTGTAAACTGGCTGTACTAAAAGAATAGTTTAATTAATATTGCAGTCCATGCTCTTAAATATTCAAATAATTATTTAATCGGGTTTTGCATAGCCAACTCTATTCCAAATCATCTGTATCATTCAATTAAAATGAAACTAAGCAAACACAGCGTATGTATTTGCTAGAAAAAAATCAATTTCAAAATGGAGCAAAAAATTGCCGCAAATAAACCTCGAAAAAATATGCCAAAAACCTCGTAAAAAGTTGGCTTTCCGTTGCCTGGCAATTTTAAATGCAAATAACGCGATTGCAATTTATGCACGTGAGTCTGTGTGTGTGTATACATGTATGTATTCATATATATGCATGTGTGTGTGTGTGTGCAATTGCACTTCGCTTAATGCATTCGCGTACGTTCTGTGTGTATGTGTGTGAACGTTACATTTTAAATGAATTGTTCGCACATTTGTTTGCACAAAACGCAGCGGCAAACAGCAAATTAAATAAATAAATTTTATTTTTATTCCTACAAAAAAAACGAATGCAGATTTAAAGCGATATATATGGGAGGGAAGTACCATGTGTATGTACATATAAGCCGGGGACCATAGCGATTCAGCTGCCGCAAATGGCAATTTTAGTTGGCATTTTGTTAACTCTTTTTGTTAAACCCATGCCATGCCAAATGCGACCAGCATTTGTGTCAATAAAAACGTCAGCGACAGCAATAATTTTGTCGTTTTAAATTAAACATAAGCCCGATATGCGAAACCTGCTGGTTCTATGACGTTTTTTAAAATTCATCATTTCCGCAATATTCATAAAAAGTTTATAATGCCCCTGCCGCTTTACTGCGGCTTATCAAACCTCTTTCTGAATTAATTGATCCCCTTTATGGCACAAAAAAGTGAATAGGAGTAAAAACTAGAATTATATAAACTTTTTGGTCCCCACACTCAGAGGTCTAGCTTTTAATTATCCTGCTGGTCCTGATGATGCCGACAACCCGTTGCCACAAAACTCAATCCTCCAGCAGCAGCCGCCTCAAAAATTGTGGCTCATGAACTGTGCTCATTGTTTAAACTTTCAAGTTGGCGACAATAAACGTTGAAACTTTTAGTTTTATTGCGAAACTTTCGACGAGATTTTCGGTCGAAACAAAATACAAAAAGACCAACGCAGCCCCGAAAAAATAAAATAGAAGTTTACAAGGGAAATTCGTAAATGTATAATAATAACCGCACAATCATTTTGGACTACGATTGACGGCCAAAGGAAGGGAGCTCAGAAAATCACTTTTACTTTAATTCTATTTGAAAATCAGGACAAGGTAATCCACTTGCTGAACCAGAAATAAAGTTAAGCTTTAAAACAAGACAGAAAAGTATTGGAAGTACCTTTGAAATTAAAATTTACTTTTGCATCTTTGAAGTGAATGTTTTTATTACATAACCATAATGAACATGTAATTTTTATAGTAAATTAACAAAAAGGATTTAGTATGAGGATTTCGACTGAAAATCACTAGCATTCCGCTATCGAAAAAAGCGGATTATTTTTTATCAAAAAATCATAAAAAAAAATTGTTGTAAAAAATCGGATACTTTCAATCGGCGGGTTCGCCTTAACTTGGCCAAAAATAGATTCACAGCTAAAATAAAGACTGTTTTGTGCTGCTTATAAACATAGCTAACTATGTCTATCCCAACTTTTTTGATTTTTGAAAAAAAAATATTTTACAAATTTTTGCATTTTCGATAAGGGGTACCATCATCAAAATTTGCGAAAAATGGCAAAAAATTAGCATTTCAAAGTATGTACATAGATCGATAGGGAATTTTGTTACGAATTCAACGAGGTATGGCATTCCACATTTGGACAACTATTTTTACTGCTATCGAAAAAAAACTGATTATTTTTTATCAAAAAATCGAAAAAAATATTTTTTGTAAAAAATCGTATATTTTCAATCGGCGTTTTCGCCATAACTTGGCCAAAAATGGTCACACAGCTAAAATAAAGACTGTTTTGTGCTGCTAATAAACATAGCTAACTATGTCTATCCCCACTTTTTCGATATTTGAAAAAAAAAATTTGACAAATTTTTGCATTTGCGATAAGGGGTACCATCATCAAAATTTTCGAAAAATGACAAAAAAAATTGCATTTCAAAGTATGTACGTGGATCGATAGGGAATTTTGTTACGAATTCAACGAGGTATGGCATTCTACATTTGGACATTAATTTTTACTGCTACCGAAAAAAAACGGATTATTTTTAATAAAAAAAATGACACAATTTTTGGGTATCAGATAATCGAACTCGACTATTGCGTTATCTCTTGTGTTTACTTAAGTCAAGCAACATTTTTAGATAGTTGTACATACGGATTCAGCAGTGACTTGCTTGAATTTGTTCTTGAGCAGGCGTGAGCAGACACACCTATGAAAACAGGCAGGAAGGCAAGGTGTTTTCCCGGCATTTTCCCCACCCACTTGTAAGACTTGTAAGCCAGGTGGAATCCGAAGGAGAAGAAGCCCCAGCAATGAGACAGGCCACGTTAAACGGCGCCCGAGTCAAACTGTGCAAACCTGCACGTACCTGCACTTGATCTATGCGGATATTAAGATATTGAATTACCTTTTTGTTCGTGGAGCTCAGACTGAGACTGAGTCTGAGACGGATACGGATACGGGGATACACTCTCTCCTCTTTTGCCACCCGTTGTGGCTGCCACACTCCACGCAACGCGGGGTGAAATGGAAAAATGCCGAGAGTCTAAGCTCGACGATAAATCTTGGTGGCAATTGAACGTTAATAGTTAAATAATACAGTAGCCAGAAATATGCGGCAAATTATGCTTGAAATTCCGGGCATAACCCAACCGAGGAGGAGTCCAGACATCCGGGGCCTGTGTGCAATGGATTAGGCTGTCAAAATCCATTAAATATGCAACATGCGTACCAGGCCCCAAAAACCAGAGGAAGTGAATGGAGCACATGGCCAAGTGGGTGGTCCACATGGGTGGTGGGACTGCTGGAAGTCTTTAGCCAGTTATTCCCATGGAGGACTGCTTACGATTAGTCGGTGCCTGACTGGTTTTGTGATCAGTGCAGACGCATATATGAATTTTAAACTGGATCTAATCTGTTTTCAAACGAAAATCTCTAAGAACCTAAGCCAACAAATAACTGGGAGTATAGCCATAAAATAAAATTGCTACTTTCGAATAATCAAGCTTGAATTTTTGATAAATAATGGCTATGATAATATATAATATTTCAAAACCTTATGAATTTAGTTAGAATTAAATACGTCGCAATTGCATTTAATAAATGTAGAACAATATTTAACTTAAGCTTTTACCCCTTTCCACCTTGATTAAGTGAAAGCATTAAAAATGAAGACTCATTAACATTTTCCAGCAAAGTAAGGATGAAACAGGAAAACCTTTGAAGCCTGTTTAAGTCTTCAGGCTGTTTCATATTTTATGGCGTTTCATTAGACGACGGCGATGGAAATTATTGTCGCAAAACAGCGCGTACGCGTAATTTAATAAAAACTGAAACATGCCAAAAGGACTTGCTTAGCAATTTGGCCCACGAATGTTGCTTATGGCTGGGAATATTTCTAATTAGCCCAACTTGTTATGTGGCAGCTGTTGGGGGTCCAGCTCCACTTGGAGTTTTGCCATGGATGGCATGGGATTCCAACCCACAAAATCAGTTCGAATAGAGCTTTTAATGGCTGTTCTCAACTGAGCTTTATAACATTAAACGGCTGTTATCTTTATGGGTTTTGCGATTGCTATCTTGGTTAATTACTCCGATGCATTTAGACAGCGTGGGGATTTGGAATTTATTGACAAACATATCGATTACAGTTTGAAGTGATATAAATTAGCTCTTAACAAGGAACGCATTTTATAGAGTTTTTCTCATAGTTACCTTAAAATGCCAAAGTAGAAAGTCTCTTTCCTTCATCCTGATGCATTTAAATACAATATATATAGCTAGCTTGTAGACTACATTACATCAAATTTGCGACCTTATTTGGGGCTATCTTGCAACGAATTTGTTATTTCAATTAGCTTAAGCCACACGGCATTTGGAAGGATGCAGGCGAAGGAGGATCAGAGGGTAATAGAGGCCAGGGTGAATCTTATTATTTAAGCATTTACATAATTCACAACTCCCGAAACGAGAGCAGGAAAGCCGAAAATGCAAATGCCGCAACAGGGCCAGACTGCAACCACTTCCACTTCCACATCCACTTCCAGCCAACGACTCACGGCATGTTGCAACATTCGGCTGAGCACTTGTTGCTCCTTCTGCCGCAGGATATGTGGCCAGAGAAGGATGAAGATGGAGACTGGAGGATGTCCTCGTCGACTTAGCAGAGAAAGGCAGAGAACCGGCCGTCCCAGCTACCCTTCTCAAAACTTTTCGACATAAAATTCACTTAGAATGTCGTGGCTGTCGTGTGCGTTGGTTTGGTTTCTGCAGGCATCTGCATACATTTGTAGCTGACAGGACGAAGGATGTAGCGCCTTGCATGCAAATACAATTTGGCTGGCTTGTTAGCAACTTCCAGGGATCTGGGTTCTGCGAACTAGGATCTGTGCTGTGGGGCAACCACCATCCCTCCCGGGCAACCGCATCCTATCTTGGGCCTTGGGTTATCCCATGCCGCCATGCAAAACAATAAGACGTTCGCCGGATGGTGTCCTTTGCATTGCTTTTTCATAGCTGTCACATGGACAGCCATTGGAAATGAGCTTATGCGGTTGTGGTTGTGGCTGCGGATCCTGCGACTATCGCGCGGCAACTCTAATAAATGCCACAGCTTAGCTGACAGACACGACAGTCCGGAACTGCCACCCATTTGCTTATTTCCCCCCCATTTCCACGTTTTTCCATTTTCCCACCCGCATTTCCTCTCAAGGCAAAACATCTTTGCCCTATGTCATTTGCGTGTGGTTCGCTTTTACGAGGCGCTTGGGTGTCATAAGTGTGTAAAATTAATGCCCCTAATGCACAAAATTTGTAATATGTGAGTTTGCCAGCGTTCAGTGTTACATTTTTTAATTTAAGCTACACAGACATCTTGAAATACGCAAATAAATTGTACTTTCGAGATAGAACTTAACAAATCTTTGATTAAGTATCTGCTGTCCAAGCTCGCAACTTTACAGATAAATTTATGGCCTACATTCTTCAGCAGTATCGACGAGAATTGTAAGCAAATTAAATTGGAAAAGCTTTAAATGTCAGTTTTATTGCACAAGCAATATGTAAAACGAGCTTACCCAAAGTGGTATTTAAAAATGTATGAACTCCAATATTTGCTAATTTTCTAAAATCAATAATCACTTTATAATTACCAAAGTTAAATCTCAATTCTAAGGAGCAGTCTTTCAATTTAAATACATTTTAAAAGTATCCTTTATTCTCATGATTTGAAGGTCGGCAATTGATTAAATTAAGCAAAGACTGCAAAGCTTGAAATTTCCGCTACCCACTTCTGTCAATTGGCTGGCCAAGATAAATCAATCACAGATCGGGCCATAAACAAATTAATTGAAATGAGGAGGGCCGCCTGATAATGGCAATCCAATAACTTGCTAAGAACTGACCTCGTCAATGGGAAGTGGGTGGCATTCCGGGTGCCACTGAGCCGGAGGGTGGATTTTGACACACATTTGGTAAATTGCTCGGCCCGCTCGACATTGTTTGTTGTCCTATGTATTTGTATTTCTGTTTGTGTTTGTGTGTTTGCGTTTGTGTTTGTGTTTGCGTTTGTGTTTGGGCGCCGTGTGGGTTCTGTGCGCTGCTTGTGCGGTTGCTGAAGTGAGAAATGCCAAAGCAAAAGCCGTAACCACTTTGTAAGTGTCAAAAACATAGCAGCAACGAAAATTGGATTGCAGTAAGGGCAGCCGGGCGCACCTACGCCACCATTCCGCAGCCCACTTCCGCCCACCTAAAGCACCCTGCCTCCTTACCCCCCTCCCATTCCCCCTATGGCAATAGCCACGGATGCCAGGACCAACAGGCACCAGCCGGAAACGGAAGCGGCCTGACCTGACCCATGGCGGAGCCAGCGTTATGACCAATGCGAAATTGCTGCCAGCAGGATGCTGTTTTGCTGCACCGCAAGAAAATGAGTTTACCAGTTAGATGAAGTAAAAAACCGAATTTAATGATTGATACAAAGTGAGTGATACAAATCTGTAAAATATTAATTATGAATTTATTAAAGGATATATTAAAACTGAATAGATTATTGTAGGTGGTCCATCATCTTAGCCAATTTATAGTAGTCCTACACTTTTGTTACGTGCCTTAAATGCTTTCTGATGGCATGATTGTCTGGTATATAATTTAATTGCTTTAACATATTTTCTTTCAGTGCCCTCTTGCTATTGCCATTTGAGCTGTGTGCTGCTGCTGTTGCGGCCATTATGTTGGCTAATACAATACATACAAATAAGCACATGCACATGGACATGGTGTGGGGTGGTGGGGGTGGGGGTGGTGCTACTGTGGTGCCATGCAATGCAATGCAATGCAATGCGATGCGATGGTGGGCGGGTGGTTGATAGGTGAAAGGATGGGGTGGGGTGGTGTTGAGCGAAGTGGAGGCCGAGTCAGGAGCACTCATTCGCAATGTGGTCTCTGGTCATTCATACGCAGAACACAATTGCATACAATCAGAGAGAAGAGGCCGGCAGAATGTGGACCCATGATCGGGTTCGGAGGACGAAGTGGAGGCTTGGGCGTTGGCCGGCTGAATACTGACCTGGCTCATTGGAACATTGGAACATTGGTCAGAACACACATACACCGCACAACTCGATATATATTTGCTCTATTGCACCATCGATTTGTGATTTTTTTTTTTTGGGGGGGAGGAGGGGGCCAGCATGTAAATCTCTTTTCATTTGCCGGCCACAAATGATTGCATAATTGCTGCTGCATTTGTAAACAATTTGCACACAAAAGCGGGGCATTGAACAGTTGATTGAACTGTAAAATGTCGTGAAAAGGGTTGGAAAAGGGGTAAGAGGTAAGTGGATGATGCTGTGGCCATAAAACCAGGCGGTCCACAGTCCAGAATTCGAAATGCAGAAATTTTTCATGGGACATATTTTATGGCCAAGAGAGAGAGCGGTGCTGCTGCACGCACTTGGGGGAAATAACAATAAAACTTCCGCTTTGCCGTTGAAGTTGTAGTTGACGTTGGCAAATGCCACAACTGAGGGTTTTCCGACCCCAGTGGGCGTGGCAAAGCCCACGAAGTGCTAGCAGGCTGCCAAATAGAAGCCAAGCAAAACAACGAGAATGATGAGAGAGAAACGTTGGAAAATGTAAGAAAATTGCGACGGAAGGGAAAGCGAACCTCTTCAATTTCGCACCCTTCAACTTTCTTGAACGCGAAGAGGGTTTGTTAATTACTGCAAATGTGAGCGGACTCAAATTTTAAGCTAACCACTTGGGGGAAAACTGAATAGTCCGGCTAGGGTGCAATGTAATTCTTAAAATCTAACGCTTTTCTGTTTTTTCTGTGTTGCCACAAAGGCTTTTGACACTCATGCCCATGTATTCCCAGGCAAACACACACACACACATAGTGGCACACTTCAACGATCCTTGAGTGGCCAGTGAAAGGACTCTGAACGATGGGCTTTCCTTCGGGCGTCCCAAGGATGTCCACAATGGTTTCACTTGGCTGACTCAAGGAATTCGTCAAAACCCAAAGGAAGAAAAGGAAATGGGCTATGACATGCATATGCCTTATACACACACACACTGAGAACATCTTCTTTTCTTGAAGTGTATAAGTGTCCGAGTAATGTGATGACAAAATGCAACTACCGCATTACAAGCCACACACAAACTCAAAACGAAGTGCAACCAAATTGTCAATAAGGGGGAACTTTTCTGTTAGCAGTTTTGTGACGTGGGGGAAACTCTATTAGGAAATGAATCATTTTAAAAAGCTATCAAAAATATATATACAAACAAAATTCAACTGGTCCAATAATATAAAAAAAAAACCACAATAATATTATTTAATTTAAGCAAACATAATAAAGATATGCTGGGGCCTGCACGGCGTATACTTAACGAATATAATTGTCTGAAATGTCAAGAGAGCAGTGGAAGATAAATGATAGGCAATCAATCAAAAAAGCTCAAGGACTGGCCCAAGTGTAGATTAATTGAAGCTAATGTCGGTGCTTCATTACACTCAACGATGCCATTAATACAATAAATACCATTTTTATTTGTAATTGTAGAGGTCAAACCTTAAAGTTGCATTATTTTTATTTATTTTAGTATACACTAAACCAATCTCTCTTGGTTTTCTGGTCAGATATTTCGTATTATTTCCGCCACGACCAAAGCAGATATCCGCTTGCATCTGCTCTTTGAAACTTTCTAACTAAGAGGCTTCAAGCTATTTCAAATTTTTAATTATTTCCCTTTTTGCAAGTAACGGACAACAAAAAAAGTCATACAAAATGAACGTTCCAAACTTCGCGCAGCGGCCACTTGAAAAAGAACAACATTTTATGAGCATGAACCGCAAAAACTAATAACACTTTTGGCCCTTGCGCCCCAAAAACCATCTCCAGACTTGAGGTTGACCCCAGAGAAGATTGCCCAGCTGGGTAGCAGCATTTTTATTTTTCCTTCTTTTTTTTGTGACTAGCACACTATGATTTTCACTAAAAAAGTTTTACATCAAGAGGAACGAGAAGAAAAAAAAATGTGCCAAAGGAAAGACCAGCGAAACTCACATAATGAGTGCGACTTTTTGTGGCGCGCTTTCAAAGGAGGAACATACAAAATCCAAATTTTTTTTGAAGGCCGAGAAATTGTTGTATTAAAACTATTCTAGAATTATTTTACTATAATCTTTGAAATAATATGGCATCTATTCAATATATACTGTATTTAATTTGGTCTATGAAGGTATGAATTTTAACGGACGCTCTCTTGAACAGACAACCTCAACATAACGGAGTTTCAGAGAAGTCAGTTTAAGAAAGTTGTGATTTTACTGGGAAATATCCTGCATTTAAGGATGAATGTGACTATCCACTTTTGTTTTTAATTGACAATTATTTGTGATTTACACATATCAACCAAATGTTTGCGCCCTGCATAGGCTTCTAGGTTACACATGTGGGAATGTTTCTATTTGGATAATATTATCCGTTACTTCGTGTTGTTGCCTTTCCATTTCCTGTGCATACACATGCATAACTCTTATGCGTGCATGCACGTGAAAATGTGCGTGTGTGTGTGAGTGTGTGTTTGCGTATTTGATTGCTGCTGATTGTGACATTACACTTGACATTTACGGCACCGAACTGCAGCGGAAACTCAACTCTCTTGTTAACTTGGCTCGCCACCGCCACCGCCGCCCCCTCGCCCTCCGACCGTCAACTCCCCGGAATCTCGTCACATTTCTCTTCTTGTTGGTGTAGGCCGCCATTTTGGCAATTGAGGCCACTGCGCATGCTCACCATGACACAAAGAGAGGAATCGCTCTTGAAAGCCACATAGCCGCATAAGGCCAACACCAACAGGCAACATATTATGCCGCAGTGTGCGTGCGGCATCCATTCTCATTCTCATTCCCATTTCCATTGCCACCCCCTATCAATCCACCAGCTTCAATGGCTCCTTCTTTTAACCAATTCCCCGGTTGGCCACCCAACTTCCCTGCTAAGTGGCACATTTTTATGAGTCTCAACGGGTTTTCGGTCCAAGTTGATAATTTCTGCTGCTTCTGTTTCTCTGGCGCTTCTGTAGTTGTTATCATTTTGCATGTGCTGCGCATTTAATCAATTTAATGCAAAAATCTCCCAGGCGTATTTGCTGAAAGATTGTTATTTATCACGTTCGCCTTTTATTTAATTATGCAGCAGCGACGGCGACGGCGGCGGCATTCGCTGTTAATTTGCTGATTTATGCATCTCTTGCCAGATGAAGATTATAATTATTATTGTGTTGCTTAATTACCATTCCCCAAAGAGGAGACCCAAAAAAAAAAAGAAATGATTATTAATAAGCAGGCTCCGGCCAAAGAGAGCGAAAACGAGTCAAGTGGAGCCAATTTGCAGATTTAGTTTAGTTGGGCACTGGAAAAAGATGAAAGCGTAGCTAAAATATCTTATAAAAGTGGAAGGTTGCTTTGTAGAATATAAAGTTCTAGCTTAATTAAGGTGAGTGAGTGTACTTACAAATTTAATTTCTCAAATCAAATCAAAAGCCTTGTGACCAAAATGGTTTTTCTCTCTCTGGAGGAGAAGCGATGGCGAAACAGAGCTGTTGACACACTTATCAGAAATCTACAGTGGAGCGTGGCTAGCAGCGACCAACCCCCAACCAGTCTGCCATCAAGCATCGCTTGGAACGTGTTCATTTGCAAATTTATTTGTGTGTGCTCGGGTAAGTGGCAGTTTGATGCGCAATGTGGCTCTTCAAATGCCGCCTCATGTGCCCCTTCCCCTGCCCCTGCCCCTCCCCCTGCTCCCGCCCATGATGTTGTTAATATTAAGGCACATCAACGTTGCCACCAAGAAGTCATTGACTCGTTGAGTTATGCTCAGAAGCTCACCTCTCTCCGCAGCCCGCCACATTTTCCCTCGCCCACATTTCCCCCGAATGCACTCTCCTCTCGGTTACACAATTTCGTCCTGAGCGGGGGGAGGGGGGTAAAAACGACCACAAACACAGTGGGCTGCAGGGGGGGGGGGGGGGGGAATAAAGGAGCGGAAACAGGCGGAAGACACTGAGACAGATGGAGCACGGTGGCAGCGCATTCGTGCCTAAAATTATGCTATCATTTTGTCCGTGAGGCGGTTCCTCCTTCAGTTCCTTGGGTCCTTCGTCCTGCAAGGGTTCCACAGCCCCAGCGTGTTTGTCCAAGTGTGTGTGCATTGTATTCCTTGGCAGGGAAGGAAAAGCCGCTTTTGTATAAACGTTTTGGGAAAATCACTGTTAAAAATGTACGACAAGGCTTCACAAAAAATTAATAAATCATTTTGAATTAAAAAAAAGTTTCCTTGCCTTAAAATTTAATTTAAAATTATATTTTATTTAAAACAATTATTATTGAAATCGAAAGTTATTCATTTTGGTTTTTATATGTTATTACATGAAAACTCAAAGTCCTGTCCTTCCTTCCAAGCGTGTTGTTCGATAATCCGGTGCCCGACCACTTAGTGTTAACCGATCGTGGCTGTGAGCTCATCAAACCGACTCCACTCGAGCCGCACAATCGTTTCCCCACCCGGGCAAGCCGAGCGCACTCGCTTTTCAGCAGCTTTTCGTCCTGGCCAAGTTCCGTAACCACACACACACACACACACACACACATACACCGCATCCCGAGCCCATTCCACCGCCAACCGAAAAGTTCTGTGTATCCCAGCACTTTGCCTTAACATGGCCTAACACCCATGGCGACTTTATATACCACGCACGTTGCTTAATGCGGCATTTTGCGACAAGTGTTGCTGAAACGTCGCTGGCATCGTCATCAGCACGCACACACTCACCCCCACTGAATAACACACCCACACACTCACACACACACACATGGAGCAATTGTAAGTAAATTGCGTTGGGGGGAGGGATTGGCAGATAAGAGGAAAGGTTTCGCTCATTCACTCAAGCAAGAAACCGCACTTCACATGAAAGAGCCAAGCTGCGGACGCCGCGTCAAGTATACGCCATGTTACATTCGCTCCGTCACCAAATTAGGCAGTAATCAAAATACACACACACACATGCAGCCACACTAAATGGAAACGGGCGGGATACAACCTACTTTTTTAAGGAAAATTTTGAAAACAGTTTGGCCGGAGCTGCCGTTTTTTGTGTCCTTTGGGGACAGCACACTAACCTGTTGACCTTAATATTTTCTAATCTGGCTGCCAGGCTATCCACACACATTCCAATCCCTTTTCCTTTTTGCCTGAGTGCAAGTGTGTGTGTGAAGGAGTAATTTTAGATAAGCTGAAAACGAAGCAAAGGGAATGAAAATGAAAACTTTCATGCCCATTGCAGATGCGAATGTATCCCTTTCGTGAAAGTACACAGCAAGTAAATTAATCAACTGAAATTAAAGCCCCAATAATAAACGTGTTTTATTTCCTACTTGAGGGTATGCAAATTATGTTCTCTATTATTACTTTGAACCTGACCTTTACAAAATAACATAAACATGAAACAACGAGCCTGTCATTCATTCCTTTCAAGTGCATAAATATTTTTTAAAGGTGCGATGGACATGTGTCCTGTGTGGCAGGCCACTGATAAATATTTAGTATTCCAGCTCCTCCGCCGTTAATTAACGACATGGCAACTTCGTTTCTGGCAATTAAAACAATTTAATTATTTGTGCGTGCATAATTGAAATTGCATCAATTGCGAAGCGGTGCGAAGGCAGCCGCAAAACACTTGAAAACCAATCGATAAAGCGGCCAACGCCCAATAAAAAATGTCGAAAAAATTGCAGCTGCAACGGCAACAACAAGAACAGCAGCAACAACAACAACAGCAACGTCAGCAGCAGCAGGAGCGGCAATTTGTTGAGAGTTCTATATACGATATAAACAAATATACATACAATAAATAAATTGGAGCAGGCGTAAATACGAAATGCATACACTCACACACACACACACACACATACACAGATGCGAAGTGGGAGAGAGATATACACGCACACGCATGCAGAGGTGGCAATGCAAAATGTATGCATGCAACAACATCCAGCCTGTGGAACAATAAATAAAATGCAGCAAAATGCATTGCAAAGAAGATGAACAAAAAGAAGAAGAACCGAATGACGACCAGTGCCCACACATACACAGCCAGCACACAGGGCTGCAGCAAACGTATATGTACACACTCGTATATCCAGTATAAGTGTGTGTGTGTGTGTGTGTGATTGTTTCCCCGTAGAATGCAATAAGGGGTCAGGCTTTAAGAGCCATAACAAATGGGTTAAGTAAGACCGAAGATGGGGAATGTGCATCCAGGGTAAGGGCAAAAAGTGGCCCTGCTATGCATAACAAAGATAAATGGCATATCGCAGAAATATGCAGAAGAATTAGATAGTAATAGATGGCAGAATGCAGCCCTATCAAATTCAAGTTAAATATTTGATGGCTCTCACTCAAGCAAAATCACCCGTTAAAAGACTGAACGCACACAATGAGAATATTTGAGCAATTAAAGATAAGGTGAAACAATTACATTTTAGACAAGTGAAAGCTCGGAACGATGTGGCAAATGAACTTGCAAAGTAACGAAACCTAATGAATAATCACTTAAAGAGTGGGCAGAAGTCTTAACACTTTTGCACAACTAAACTCATAGTCTTAAAAATTAATTCATTGATTATATCTACCAGCTTCAGAGACTAATTCTTTTCATATATAAGTTCTATAAAAAAGTTTATTATTATTAAGTTCTATTAAGTTAAGTAAGTTATTCAGTGCTATTTCAAAAATTTATAATATTATATTTAAGTCTTCAAAAGAAGTTTTTCAGTTTTTTAAAGTAACTCTCAATGTTTTCCTTACATGCAATCGGACATTCCTTACATGTAATTGGACATTCCGAAATGGTCGGAATATCTTGATTTATTCCTGTAATAAGATATTCCGATAACACTGGCAACTTGTACACCCTTTGTAGGCATCCTGAGCCAACCCAACTCCTTGTTTGCGCATTAAAATTAAAATATTTTCGAGTGGGACTTCATCAATTTGTAATGCATTTTAAAGGTTTCGATTGCTGACCCAGTTTCGCTCGACTTTCAGCCCGTTTATCGTCTGCTGTGGCGCAGCCCTGGTTTGCCTCGTAAATGAATAAATTGTTGAGCATTTTTTTTTTTTATTACTTCTTTGCTCTACGTTTCTGTTTCTGTTTCTTTTTATTTGTATTTTTTATTTTTTTTTGTCGGTATTTCGTTGGCTGCTGTTCCATATGAGTAATGCAAGTGGACAGGCAACGTGGAGGGTGGGCAGTGTGTTGCTGAACGAACCGAGGCGCGGCTCACAATGGGCCACGCGGCGTATACGCAACACAGGCACACATGTCAGACGGAGACTGGACGGAGGATTGCATGTATACATATACGTGGCTGTATCTGTCTGTGCATCTGTGTGAGTGGGCAAAGCGGATTTCGTGTGCACAGTGCGAATGCAAATGGAAGCAGGCAGGCGTCGAAAACATAAAAATGTGAGAGCAGAAGGGTGCGGCAGAGAATGGGTTGGGTAGCCCGCCTGAAAATGGGACTGGGAACGGTAGTGACCCACAATGAAAACGGACTGCACATGGAATGCACATGCCTATAAATATAGCACACACATTTACCGGCGAGGGAGAGGCCTATGTACTGGCACTACAACCAGACCATCAGACCATCTGTATATACATACATACAAACATACATACATACATACAAACGTATATCACTCGTATCGTAGTAAAACGCGCTGGCAGGTGACTATGGGGTTGGAGGAAGGAGGTAGGAGGACTGGGTGTCCAATAGTACTTTGCAAATGTTTCAGCCGAAAGCTGCGCTTTGAACAATCAAGCGGCAAGACAATGAAAACACAGAGCACAGAACACAGAACACAGAGCTGAAAACAAGACGCTGGCGAGAGCGCAAATGAAACTGGGGAGCTGGCAAACGAAGCACCAGCAAATTGAAGCAAAACAGCAATTGAAATAGGTAACAACACAAAAAGAAAAAAAAAAGCAGAAAAGAAGAAAGAATAGAAAAAACGTCAGCAAACCATACAAAACAAATACCATTTCCGTTGCCTACTTCGAGGCGTGCGTATACGTAATATCTCTGTGCGTATACGTAATATCTCTGTGCGTATACGTATACGCAATTTCTGAATGCATGCCTGTGTGCGTGTGTGCGTATGGCAGGGTCCAGAGTTAATCGGCTGCAGCTTTTGCGTATTCAGGTCATCATTATTGATTCGCCAATGTTGCCGCCTGTGCGTATAGAGACATGAATTTTGCGTACGCACTCGGCACACACACACCCACACACTCGCACACAGGCATACATACTGACATGCAAATACACATTTTGGGCATTATGTAGTTACACACGCACACATGCCCACGCACGAAACTGGCCACATGCTCTGGTTATATATTTTGAGGCCTAGATGCAGGCGCCATTAACTGTGGCCAGTGCAGTGCCAGTTGCAAGCTGAGTGGCATGGAGCATGGCTCATGCCCTTTGCCCTAATCAGGCAGGCATTATGTAAAGTCAGTCAGCCAGCAGGACACTGCCACACTGTACTACTGCTACCATTACCAGTGTGCACCATCACCATGTGGCATTCTGGGCAGCCCAATTTAAATCGTTTCCAAATTGCTGTTGCATATCCGATTGACAAATCGGGAATTCCTCTTCGCAACATTATCGGGTTTTAATGGTTGCTCTGCCGACAGCTCCTCACCGCTCATCGCTTACAATTATAATTTAAATTCCTGGTCAAAAATTCCACACACACACACAAGTCCTCCAGGCTGCCTGCCTGGCTGTCTATCCGCGTAACGATGTTGAGTCCCCAATTTGAAAAAATTAAAACGATATCCATTTTGGCTCAGCAATTTTCACTGTCGCCACCAGCGCCACGATTCCGCAGTGCGTTTGCCAATTTGCTGACTGCCATCAAATCCAAGTCAAGGATGATGTTGCCTAGGCCAGCACAAACTCGTTTAGTTTTCATTTTACCCACAGAGCTACAAAAAAAAAAAAACAGAAAAAAAAGTAGAACGATGAGTCTAAAAATTGCGTTTGCCTGGCAATTTCAGCCATTTTCGCAGCTGCCGTGGCATAACCTTCCCCATAACCTCATTCAATTTCTTTTACATTTATTAGAATTTGCGAGCAGTCGCTCAGCCATTTCCTCTCCTCCCTCATATCTTTCCACCAGACCCTGCATCCCTGTATGTAAACAGCGACGTCTTCGCCATCTCCAGTTGCGAGTCCTGTCTCCCGGTATCCTGTCGCGATGCTGTCCTGTTCTCCTGGCTGGGCGGACGTCTTCTGTTTAGGTGTCGTTAAATGCCTTTTGCCAACAAGTCGTTGGCGACAACAGGAAGGGCACGCCAAATGGCTCAGACACCATGGGTGTGGCGACTGAAAGTTTTGAATTCAAATATTAAAACAAAAGCTACATTTTTTATATGTCAAATAACTCTTAAGTGGCGTGGTTCATACAAATGATGTAGCTTTTTGTACAGTCCCAAAAATAGAGATACCTTTAACTTTAAAATGTGCTTTAAATTTGTAGATCTATAAAGCTGGATAATATGGGATACTTTTTGTGGTTCTACCAAAATCTTTTTCTAAACATAAAAAGTAAACTAAATACCTGATTAATTTTTGAAAATTCGAGTTTAACCGAATTATTGAATTTTATAAATATATGAGTGTTTCCTCACCACCCATGGTGGCGACCTGACTTGCACCTTTGCCTTCGCGTTGTTTATTCTTCACCCTCTGTCTGTTGTGGAATTATTTTGTACACATTTTTTTTTTGCCGTATTCCCCGGGTTTTTATAATGCTTATTTGCCTGCCGCGCTGTTGGGATTTTTTTTCTGGCGCAGGATTTGTTACCTTGCCCTGATTAGAGACGCTGCTGATAAGCCGTCTTTTCATTTAGAGCACAGTCTGCCGTCTAAATTATGCATCAGCAGTTGCGGCGTTTTGCATTAGGCTGTGATAATCGATTCCCCGCATCCCCCTCTGCTTTTCAGAGCCAAATTAACATGTTTTTCAGCTTGTCGTAAAAGTGTCTGCCTACATACATACATACGTATGCATACATATGCATATCCGCATGGCCACAAAAGCTGAAAAGCCCGCAGGCTGTGGCGTTAAAACAACAACAACTGGAACACGAAATGCTGTCATCCGCAGTCAGTGGCATTGTTAAAACTAGAAGCTGGCCAAGAAGAAGCCCGCAATGCGATGGAACAATGGTGGAACAGCATCCACAGCAAACCAACATGCACTTGAAATGCAAGTCAAGAGCAGTCGCATACGATCCCAGTCGCCCCTTGAAGTATGCAATGGATTTCGGATTTCGGATTTGGGATCGTAGCTGGAAATCGCTTCCATTGAACTCGAAAACGTATTCAATTCGCATTGGTTTCGTTTTGTTGTTCTTTGCTGGCTAAAAGTAAGCAAAACATTGAGGGATTTGTGCCTTGTTTGTCGATGAAATTACTCGCATGTTTATTGGCTTTGTGGCAGCAAGCTAGCACATACATATGTGTCCGTTTTAAAGCAGCACAGGAGAAAATATATACTTGTTATGTACAACTATGCCAAATGTTCTAGCCTGGCCCCAGTTGATAATCCAATCAGATAGCACCATCACTATTTAGGCCATCAATTTAGTGGCAAACAATTAAATGATAAGCAATAAATTACCTTTCCAAGGATGCATTTCTCTTGGCTGTGAAACTATCGTTCCCAAACGTCAGTTTCCATAAATATTTGCTGACTCATGGAATGGGATGGTGATAAGATAAATTCAGTGCTATGCAATGAATCGACTGCATTTGCTCAAATGGCGTAAAAACTGAGCTGCAATATGAATCTGAAGCCGGAACTGGCGCTGATGACTGCTTAAAATTCCAGCGAACAGAAATCAAATATGCGCCCACAAGTAAACCAAGCGGCGGACAGAAAGCAAAGCAAAGAATCCACGTTCCATCCGGAGATGGAGGAAAATGGGAAAGCAGAAGGAAAAGCAAATCGCGACCGGCAGCACACAGGCAGCATAGGAATGAAGGCCCACCCGCAGGACACACGGGAGAAGAGCACGCTTCAAGTTATTTTTTGCCATGAAATCTGCAAAGAACTCCCAGTCGCCTTTTCCACACTATGCACGCGAAGAAAATCTTGAATTAAATATTTGATCCATTTTATGATATAATAATCAAGATACAAATTAAGAGCTCCAAAACATAATATATTTGTATAGATGATTAATCTTTCTTTAAAGAAAGTATATGTCTTTAAATTTAAGCTACTGACAAACATTTAGGGGGGAAGTTCGAAAATATTTTAAATTTCTATACACATGGACTATAAAATCCCATTGATGACCATTTCTAGTGATATATATTTTCTCTGTATAGTTACGTGTGTGGCTGATGAAAAGGGGAGTGTGCGGCGGCAGAACCGTAGAAACACAGACATAGACCACGTTCAACTCATCTTATGGCTTCTTTCTGCTGGTGGCTGGTGGCTGGTGGCGGCTGGCTGCTCAAGTAGCTGCAAGTTAGGAATTCATTGTTAGTTATGCGATTTCATTGCTTGTTTTCTTTGCGAATTCCTTGAGACGTCGCAGGACTACGACACCGAAGCAAACTAAACGTCTTTCATTGGATTTTGGCATGCCAGGCATCACGGAATGGAATCACGACATTGTGCGCCGATGGAGGAGGACTAGGACGAAATGGTTTTCGCCTCAATCGCATCGCATCGCAGTGCACGGCACCAGGACAAAGTCAAAGTGTTCGACATCGACATTATTTGAAATTCATGAATGACAGCCTGTCCTCCGGCACTCGTCCCTCTGGCATTACGTGCTGGCCGGGTCTTCAGCTTTGTTTCGGCGTGTTTTGTCTGGCAAATAAATTCAAGTAACAGCAGCTGATAATGGCTTATTACCACCCACTCTCAGCCATCTTTGCCGACCAAGAAATCCAAGGAAACTCGGTTCAACAGTAGCTTTCTCGATTGTAATTGAACACGCACGCCAATTAAGACGCTATAAGTTTTACTTTTTGTTACACTTTGGATTTTGGCTTTGGCTTTTGCTTTGCTTCTGTGTTTTGCTTTAGTTTATTTTCCCTTTGGTGTTAAAATCCACTCTGCCTTTGTGTTTGTCTGAATGAACGCAATTATTACGCTAATTAACTGTTCGAGTTTATGCTAATTACAAGCTGGTAGTCGAGCGAATAATTTTATTGCCGAGAATCCACTTAAAAGGTCGATCCCACTGCTTCTTTGAAATATAACGCATACGCCATGGAGTCCGAGTACTTCCTAATTGGATTGCTATGTGCATGCGCTTGGTTAATTAATAATTGTGTTTGTTTGCTTGGTAATACAACTGTTTTTGCTTAAATGTACATATATACCCAAGAGATAAAGTTTGAATTACAAGTTCAGTGCAGTTGGTCCATCACAATACTGACCTACTTCATCAAATCCAAAAGTGTGTACAGTTCGCGTTGAAATATCCTTGCCATTCAAAGAAGGCGACTGAATGACAAAGCTGCCATGTTTTCTGCATCATTACTTGGGAGTCCCCTCGCTGGCATTATCGTGCTATCGTGCACCCCAGTGAAATGCTTTCCCCAACTTTAACTAATGCACATGCAGCTTCATCACAATAATTCTCTCAGCACTTTTCCCCTTCACCTCGCTCTCTCCCTCTTCCTTCCTCCCTCTCTCCCTTTCTCTCTCTCTCTTTCACTCTCTGTGGCTGGCTGCAGTGCAATGCTTCTTCATTCCTGGCATTCGCACGTCACTCAGCATAAAGCGGAAACAGTTAGCAACCATCATGGCTACCTCGCCATCTTGCTCTCCCTCTCTCCCGCTCTCTTTTCATGTGTTAAGTGTGTGTGTGTGTGTCCGCTGCATTTCTTTAAATGTGTGCGTAATTACTGTAGGTCCAACATCATCCTCATCGCCGTCAACATCAGTGTTTGTGTGGAGACGACGCCGCCAACTTGTTTGCATACAAATTAAACTCGTCATTTATGTTAGCTCTCCATCTGCACCGCTCTCTCTTTCTCTCGCTCCCTCTCCATCTCTCTCTCTCTCTCTCTCTCTGACTTTACCCTTCACTCCTTATCGTCTGTCCCTTTCGCTGCGCCCACTCAATAGCGCGCTTCGTTGCCTGCTGTAGATTAATTTATCATCTCGCTTTACAAGCATTCTATGAGTTTAATGAACTTTTAACAAGCAACCAGCACCGCCACGCCCCCCTTTCCCGTAACAGCCACGCCCACCGTTTCGAACGCTTACCGCTGCGTAGTGCAATTTTTTCTTTCGCCCAGCACATCCAATTAGTTTTTGCAATTTTTCCCTTGTTTTTATTAGAGCAATGCAAATATTTCTCTAGTATTGTAGCATATGGAAAATGTTGTAGTAAAGTCCGTTTAAATGAAATCCTTTGCGTTCAAATGGCAACAAACCAAAAATAGTTTGCGTTTTACATGTGCGTTCAGTTACTTTATTTTCACAGCACTAACACGAAAAGCAATATCTGTCAGCTTTAGTATAAAGTTTTGAAAAATCATATTTACATGTCGAGGCATAAAAACACAAGCTACACACACAAGTTAACTAAAAATCTTGTTGATCATAATACAAAGCTTTGTTACACATATTTCCCTAATAACTTTTGTTCTTTGTGCTTATGTCATTGATCACTATTGCGCTGTATATGTTTGTTATAAAACGATTTCACTGTACCCGCACAGCTATATAGTATGAATTTTTAATGAAATGATTTTTAAGTTTTTTCTTGCACCTGCTGAAATGAGCAAATATTTTGAAAGCACTCAAAGCTCAAAGCGGCTGCCGCTCATTAAACTTTAAAAACATAATTAAAGTTTTAGCCATATATTGTCGGCCAAGTGCCAGGAGGTAAATTGCCAGCCCGCCGGCAAGTACATATGTATGTACATATGTATGTATATGCGACTAAGGGTTTGCTAATGCGCGCAGCTTTCACGCTCCCAGAAGGTAATTAAAATGCTAATAAACACTCGTTAACTACATAATAACCGTGCTAAAGGCGCCACGATGGAAGGCCCAACTAATGCTACTTATCTGCAAATTTACACCCGACACGAATGCTGTCCGGGCACCCAAAAACCAACCTACCAACCTACAAACCATCCAGACAACCAACCAACACGTAGCTACCCAAAATTTGCCAAATTTATGTCTCAAATATTCGCACACGCACCCGTGAACACGGATGCTCACCAAAATCAGCAGAGGAACTCAGATGCTGGCTGTTTTTCAGGCAGTTCGTAGCTGACTATTACCCAAATAAGTTGCTTATTATGCAGCCAACGTTACCTGAGAAATATGAATTACAAGCTAGATTTAAATAAATTAACCCACATGCTGAGAAGGCGAGAGTAACTACCCAAATCAACGAAGCCACCACCCAACATATTAACGTCTGAAAGGTGGATCCTTTCTGTATTAAGTGAAGCTGAGTTCAGATTCATAAACTGAAGCATTCATTTCCCAAAATATATACATCAAAAGCCAAAATCATAGCATCAAAAATAAATTGAATAAAAGTTTGTATTAAATCAAACAAATTTTCAAAGTTCTCATTTAATGATAAATAATGTTTAAAACTGTATTTCACTAAAAGCTCATTGCATATCCTGAAATAAACTAGTGAACTTTCGCTTATTAAGCCCAATTTGATTAATTAGTTCCTATTTAATGGCCATGTAAGCGAATTCGTTTTAATTGATTTAATATAATGGGGCACACCTTTCGGTTACGTAAATTAATGTGTGCAGAGCTGACCTGCAGCAAACGCCGTGTAACCCATTAAGTCGACCCAACACTTCAGCCCAAACACAACACAAATTTTAATTAAAAATGTTTCGAGTGTTTTTTGTGATTATGCAGCCAGAAATGGGTGGAATTACCCATGTCCTCGAGCCAGCAACTTTGGTGCCTGGGTGTTGGGGGCTCTTGTTCGTCCTTGAGTAATTCGTAGACCCAAGTTGGTATATGTACATATATAATAAATTATGACATTAAATGTAATAAACTGGGCGCAGGCACAAATTTGAGATTAAAGTGCTGCCCCAGAGTGTCAAATATTGAACCTGAATGTGAGTCCTTGCGAGCTTGAGTGTGTGTGTGTATGTGAGTTTGGATGGCACAGGGCAACGTATTCATTATTCACGCCTATTGTTGGGCATTAAATATGTAGCAAGGGAACATAGTATGCCGGCAAAGACAAACTTGCAACAAAGTTGTAGACCAAGTACCTTGGCTATAGCTCAACCACCGCGGCGATGCTGTGAAAAATGGACGAGAAAATGCGGCTGGTTGGGAAATTTGCATAAAACAAGGGGAAAGCACGAGTGTTTGGCACATAAACACGAGGTCCCGAATGCCAACAGGTTAGAAGCCAGAAGAAAACCCCTTCGGAAAACCCCCCAATCCCACATTTTTCCTTTTACCCGCGCCGCGTGTACGCTATTATGACTTACAACAATGCCCAGGTCGCTGGCAACACAGAAACGAATTTGCATAAATAACAAAAAACATATTTAACCCCCGCACACTCTTTGACTTCTGCTCCCAGTCTTGGGGTCACAGTTCATGCCCGGGCCAACTCATCCATGGGCACGAGGCTATGGGCTGCAAGCTGGCAAACTTCGCCAGCCAGGATCCGGGCTCTTACCTCATCGCCGCCTCTTCCTTCCTTGGGCTTGTTTTCTCTTTTTTCATATTTCGAATACCCTTTGCAGGGTATGTTTGATTGGGAGATCAAGGAGTTGGCAACTTGCGACAGCACACATAAGTTGAAAGTCAGCTTTTTTAGCTTCAAATAAACTTCTCACATGAGTGCTCTAGATTTTCTTAAATGTATAATTCCATACTTTAGTAGTTAACATTTAAGAAAATTTGAAACAACATCTCGATCTGTCTAATAATGTGTTTCAATTAAAACCAAGTATTGTTAATGAGTTCCTTACAGCTGATAGTGTATTAAAGTTTCGTCCGTGGTTACTTGTTATATTCCAACAATATCAACAACGGCGCGAAATTTAGACAAACGCATTAGGAAACCTTGGGTGTCCTGTTCTTAGAGTGCGGTAGACATCGCATCCTTGCTTATTCCTGATTCCTGACTCAAGACAGTTATTGCCGGATTTGGCTTTCAGCTGGAGTCACGCGGCTTTTTAACTCTGCCCTGCCAAAGTATGCATGCGAAAATTGTTTGTGCAAATGTGGCGGCAAATATTTGAAATGAATGCAAAGCGGCAAGTAAGCGGACAGGACAGCGACAGATTCAGGAAGTGCCAAAAAAAAATTGGCGCACAAATAAGCAGAGCCAACGAAATTCCTCGCTTATTTTGCTGAGAAATTGCTTAAGTTGGCGAAATAAATAGGGTTCGTTTTCAACAGTGGTTTCGAAGTTATTTTACAAATTCAAATATAAATTTTGATTCTTTTAAAGTAAAAATTTTTATTGAATGCTTACAAATCTTTTCCAATTATAAATTATCCCTCCTTTATAGTTAAAATGTATGTTGATTGCTTACAAATCTCTTCCTTCCATTAAGCAGTATTACATAATTGGATTTCCACTTGAAAACGCTCGCGAGACAAGAAAATTCCCAGCTTGCTCGTGTTTAAGGATCTTATTAGAAGCCCATTTTCCCCCCCCCCGCAATTACGCTCGCAAGCGTTTAATAGATGAGATCGCTATCAATGGCATCCTGCGGCAGCAACTTGAACTTCGCCCGGGGACCACAGTATCCTGGCCAGCTTCTTGGCGACTTTAAACGCCTTCCAATCAATATGGCCCTCACACCGCAGTCCTTCGCGGCCCAAAGTTTCGTGTCTCAAAGCGGCGTTCGAATAACAAGCCAAAACCCGGCGATAATGTTGCTCCGGTGCGCAAAACAACAACGTGCAACAGCAACACGCAGCAGCAGCAGCAGCAACAGCAACTGTGGCAGCAGCAACATGGAAAAACCGCAACAGCAGCAGACAAAAAGTTAGACTACGTTGTGTGTACGGGGAAGCAATAATTTAATTCTGCATTGCAAATGCAAACAAATTTCAGCAAGCCGCAGTTGCGAACAAAAAATGTGAAAAACCCCGGGAAAGAAGAACGAGAACTTAAACCGCAGCTAGTGACAAAAAACGCTGGCAAGGAGCTGAACACTAAAAATAAACTCGATATTCATTAATCATCAATTCATATTTGCATTTAATTTGCATATTCTGCACTATTTACAGAACTTCATAAAGTGTTACTGACCAAAATTTAAACTTTTTATTAATTACTTTTCAATCTGTCAAGGAAGAATAAGAACTTAACAATTTTATATTTTACGTTAAGCACTTAGAAATAATTTTTGATATATTTTTTCATTATAGATTTCAAAATCTTACATATTTTATAAAGAATCCTATTGTAGAATCGTTATCTACATATTTTACTCAAGTGCTTGCATTTCTTTTTCAGCACTATGTTAGCACTGGGTGATTTCTCTCAGTGCTCTATGAGAAGCTGCAGGAAAAAGGATAACGCAACAAGGAGCTGGGGCAGCAGTGAGTGAGTGAGTGTTTATTTTATAGCCCGCAATGGAGTTGGCTGCAGCAGTGGAAAGCGAGGAACTCCGATTCCGCCGGAACCCATTTTCCCACCTAACCGACAAACGCTTTGGCCTCCGCCAACTCTGCTCCGTTATTATTGAAGAATTATTGCGCGATGAAGGGGATGGGCATCTTAACAACCCAGGATCGCTGGATCCTGGAATCCCAACATCCCAACATCCCAACATCCCAGCTTCACAGCATCCTGGCGGCACAAGTTGCCAGTTGCCAGTTGCCAGTTGCCAATGCTGGCGACTAATAGTGCTGAGCCCGGAGAGCACAAAAAATATCCTTGCTGCCAGCGGCGTTTGTTTGCCTTGCCCCTTCATGTTTCCCTCAATTTATACATTTGCGCATAAAAAGCAAGTGTAAAAGTTTTGCATATTCATGGCGCTTTAAATGTCGTCGCCAAGCCACGAGGATGGCGACGTCTGAAGTGCGGATGCAGCCACAAAGGCAAAAAGCAATGCTGCAACTAGCATAAAAAACAATAACCAGCTGCTGAAGTTAGTTATGTTAGATGATGCCCTAAGGAAAGGTATATACGCTTTTTAGATTGGCATGTAATCAATATATTTTAAGTATTTATTGCAAGAGTGTTCAACTGTAGGCTGGTTGTTATTAAAATGTATATTATTTATATATATTATATTATATATTTTGTATTACTGTCTAGTGCATCAGCGAAAAGCTTTTCACTCTGCCCATCAGATTGCCTTCAACCTTTAACTTTTTATGCTGTTGCATGCCGCAGTATCAGTTGGTGGGAAAACGAAGGGAAATGGAAAACCGAGGCGTCAGTGGGGACAACAAGGAAAAAGTAATAACATCAACCATAAAAGTAGCTACATCAGATGGCAGATGGAGGCAACCGGCGGGACGGACAGAGCTCAGTTAGACGGACGGACAGATCAACCGAAGGAGTTTGGGATACACCATGTGTACACGTAGCTATACTATATATAGACATACTATATAGACAACTGACTGCCGCAGACATATTGTGTCTGCGAAACTTTGTTGACAACAAAGGGAAAAGGAAAACAGCAGGGCAATGAGCAAACAGATGGGGAAAAGTGTCTCGATTTTCAGTTCTCTCCCCCCTCCCCCCTTGCAACCCGATGCGTGATAAAAACCGCGCAATGAAGCGCATGTGAAAACAATGAGATTATTGCCTGAATTTATGTGAGCTCCATGAACTCGTACACCCCGAGCTTCCCAGCTCCATTTACATTTGCCCGGCGATCTTTCTCTTGTAATTGCCGACAAGTCAGCACATTAAACGGCCATAAAATGGCGAACAAAACTGGCAAATCAAAGGCAACTTGTCCGCATCAGAGGCGAACTTTTCTAATTTATGGCCCTTTCTGTGTGGTGTGGTGTGGTGTTGTGTGGTGTGGGCTCTATGCATTGTGCAACAGTTAAGCCCGACTGCCCTTTGAACTTCGCACCCGGCCCACATTTACATGGACACCACGCGATACCCATCTCCACGGCGTTGCTCACCTGAGAAATGGCCCCGGATCCGGGGTCTCCTTTGCGCTCCGGTTACGTGACTGTGGCTCCACAATTTATCATGACACTAATGAGCATGAAATAGGACAAGGTTTATTAAATTTCCCTTTTAAAATGTGCACATGCCGTGGCAGATGGCAAAGAAGCAAGAACAGGTGATGCAGTGCAGCCAAGGAAGGAACCAGTTTGGAAACTTGTTTACAGACAATTACTTAACTAGTTGTGGAAAAAAATAAACAATTTTTTAAAAATCTAGGACATGATGAATGATATCTATAGTATAAAATATTAATAGTTTCACATAAATTTTAAGAACTATAAATAATATGATTTTTGAGTTTATACAAGCATTCCTATGATTAATACTCTATTTTCCTGAATCCACTGATATGAATAACAATCGTATGCGAATGATTATAAATAAATCAAGTCGCTCCTCAAATGTCATTTATATTCAAAGGCAGCGCGAACTAAGAGTGCCGAACGGAACTAGAGGATGGCAACAAGTATTTTTTGCTCATCAGTTGCAACACCGCAACGAGGACAGTAGTGGCGACATGAATGTGGCACCAACGCTTCTTATTCTCTTGCTTTTGCTCACAACCACCCACTAAGCTAGCGGCCAAAAAAAGGAAACCACCCAGCCACCAACCGCCACCACCCAACGCACCACCAAGTCCAAGCAGCTGCTGCCCGGCGGGCAACAAAATGAAAAATGTCCGCAAGTGCGAAAATGAATCTGCCTCATGTTGCAATTTATTATGCCAACATAATAAATATTATATACAGTTTGTGTGAGAAATTGAAGAAGAGGAACTTCGCTCTGGGGAGTCTTTTTTTTTTTGATGGGTGGTGTTGCGGTTGAGGGATAGAAGGTCGAATGAGGTAGCTACGAGTCCATTGGGTGTCGCAGTTACTTCCTTACTTTCCTTACTTTCTTCCCCGCTCCTTCGTCCTTTTCACGCTGCCAGTGACAGTTGGAGAAATGCTCTGTGTGTGGGTGGGCGATGCCACGCCCCACTTCAGATATTGTTTTTCCAGAAACTACTCCTTCGTGCACCCGCTGCCTAATTGCGGCCAAGAAAAATAAGTTCTCTGGCTGTGCCAAATTGGGCAAAAGGAGCGGGTGAATGGGCCGAGTAAAAATGGACAAAGATGGCTGGGAAAAACATGTGCATGTCGTATGGCAGAGCATGAGATACGGCAATGTTGCAATGTTGAAACAAGCTTTTGCCAAAAATATTGCAAACAAGTGCACATATGTATGCAACCATAAATCAGGACTACTGCTAAGTAATGCAGATGCAACCGAGGACTCAAAAATGGCTTACTGGTCACATGGAACCCAAGGAATAATAGGCAATGCACAATCTCTATAAGGTAGGAAATTGCTTTGCCTAATGAAGCCACTTCAATTTCAGATGAATTAACTACTTAGGTATACATCACTGTGACGTAGTGACGAAGCGCACCGGAGGAAAGTTGTAGAGCTGAAACTGGTTTTCTTAGTAGATTCCTGCTAGGAATCAATCAAAATTACCTTATTTTTACCATTTTTCTTCTCTAAAAATATGTTTTAAGACCACTTCCTTTTAAACAAATATGTTGTCAGCCTAAAATCTATTTTTAAAATCTTTCCAGACTATGATATCAACAATGACTGGACAACTTGAAGATCTTTCATATAATGAGCTAGTCACGTGTCTATTAAACGAGTCTATTGCTCCGAATCGCTAGGTTTTGTTGATCTTTTTATTCACGCCTACACATCAGCCTCCGATAATTCAATATATTTATCTTTTCTTTTTGGGCAGCTAGTTTCTTTATAAATCATTCAAATTCTTGTTGTATTTATATGTTGTGCTTGTAGTGGCCTGTAATTCCCAAGAAAGCGGAAGTGTTCGAGACAGAATTGGGCGGCAAAAGTTTCGCGGCATTGTGATTTTGTGAGACCTAAGAACCCACATGGGATTTCGGTAGCGTGTAAACAGCATTTGCGGTCGGAATCCATTTCCTTCGTCTTCATCTTTGCGGCTTGTTGCCGTGTTTGCTGTACTCCGATTGTTGCCACCACAGTTGCCATGGCAGTGCTGTGATATAAGCAAATGTTGTTGCCAACTGCTTTGCCTGCTTGCAACTGCTATTTGCTTTTCATTTCCGGCCACGTCGACAAATCACAAAACAACCCGAAAAAGGATATTATCTCCGCCTGGAGCGGTCGCCCAGACTGTTGGTGCTACTTCCCGTATTTGTATAAATAATTTGCAAAACATTTTTCGTTTCATCGCTCTGCTGGCTGATTGTGTCCAGAGATTTTCCGTGTTTTAATGGTCTTCTAAGTGGGTCTTTCTCCATCTCCCTGCTACTGTGACCTTTCCATCTTGATCTTCCATGTTGGGGTCAGTTTATTTGGGCCTTACCCAAATGGCTGGCCATTGTCCACTCAGTTTTCCACTCACGTGTGCAAATAGAAAACCAAAACGTATTGGGCACACATTGAAAAATAATGTGTTCTAGTTAGTTTTTCTATATTTCGACATTCTCTACTTAACACAATCAATGAAATAGGTTTCTTACATTTTCGGTTGAGTGTAATCCAGTTCTTGCTAATTGCCTGGCCAAATGTTTGTGCCTCCGAAATTTCCACTTGTCATCTTGGGTTGATGGCTCACTTAATTCACGAGCTATTTCAAAGCGAGTTAAGGCTGTGACGCCTACACCTGCAGCTAGTTAGTCGTTGGGAGCATGAAGTGGACAACGGGTCTGCTCTTGGCGGTGGGGCTACTCACCCTGCCATCGCCGGGATTAGCCTCACGAAATCTGACGGAATTCATGGGACATCGACAGAAACGCTGGCTGATCTACCAGAATAGTGGGTCCATGAAGTTCAGTATTGGTCCATCGTTGCCAATTCCCCTGGAGGATAAGGTGTCCTTTCGTTCCTGTGTGCTCTCCTTCACGCTCCAAGGTGGATCCTATTCCCTGCCCACCTCACCAATCTGGCCGTGGGACAAGTGGGAAGGCACCTTCGCCCGATCCTTAACGCAAATGCGCAAGAATATTGAGCGCCATGTGGCTAATGGAGGAGTGCGATATGCGGATGATGCCAGGTTCTTGGTCTACACTGCTCTGGAGGAGTACATTGGCAGGAGGAACAATGACCATTCCGTGGGCAGACAATGCCTGCTGCGCTCCATCTGCGAGAATGCTCAGATCCATCATCACATCGGCGTGTTCTCGGAAATCATGGATATCGTACTCAGGTAACAAATTGCTATTGAATAGAGTCTTTGAGATTAGGGAAGACTTTTGTAGGAAGTTCTTATATCATTTTCAAGTTACATTTTGCTACCTATTTTCCAGTACTTACTCTCAACTCATTAATCATACGTTAATCTGTCAATCATTTCAGTCCCGGCAAAGCGGATCTGGACAATGCCTACCATGAGGCCTATGCCGCAGGAAGAGCTGGAGCCAATTGCTTGGGCCTGTACAGGACCTGTCCTCGGGGTCTCAACTTCCTCGACGGGCTTTTGATTGCGGAAGATGATTGATTTACTGCTGCTCCTGCTGCTGCTGCGGCTGCTACTGCGGATGGCTGTGGAGTACGGAAGAGAATGGGGATCCGCAATAAAGTTTTCAACCAAATCAAAGTGCATGTCTAATGGTTCTTGTCCTGACGTCGGATTCCGCTTGTTCTTGCTGCATAATTTGGGGCGGAAATGCACGGAAGCATGTCTGAGCGGGGGGAGGGGGCAGGAAACTGTGTTGACTCGGCTCCAGGATGAGCATGTGTGCACATCGATGCAGGCAACCCACATGTACAAGGGTTTATGCGGGCATCGTGCTCTAAAACCACTTCATTGCAGATACTAAACATAAATAAAAGATAATCCCATTGCTACTACAAAAATAGAGAACTAAAATTGTATTTTTTAATATTTCCAACTGCGAATAAATGAAAAAGTTATGGTAGGTATCCTAATATAAATTATTCGCACCGTATGCACCGTAACGCCTTATCTTGAAACAAAATTTGTTGAAAGCTGCATAACTAACTGAGTTAGTTACTAGTTACTCAAATGGTTTGCTTTCCTTATATTCCGTGAGTATTTTCAAGTTCACGTTATTTCTGGCGCATAAACATGGCAGCCGCAGACATTAGTTACCTATTCCTCTGCACCATCACAAGTTCAAACACCGCAAAGTTGTGCAGGCCTTCCCCCAAGCCACCCTCCGCCCTCCCCTTTTCTGCATCAGCTGCACTCTGCCAGGTTCCTTCGCCCCACTTTCTCCGCTTTCACCCCCCGCTCTCCGTTCTCTTCGCCGCTTAGCTCCATCGTTGTTCGCGTTGTCATAATCGCATTTGAATTAGCTGTGCACACGAGGCGCAGCTGAGGATTTCGAACAGGGTGCCCTGTGTATATGCTTATGATTAATTATGAGTGTTAATTAAATAAAAGAAGATATGGTAATAAACAATTGTCACTAAGAGATTTTACTTTCTAAATTATAATTTCATTTATTTATATCGTTAAATTAAAGCGCTAAACTAATAGAAAATATTTTAAATTAAATTTGTATTTGCAATTACTTTAAAGTACAATTAAAATTCAACTAATATTAAGAATGATAATATAATATAGAAAATCAAATCAAAGTAGACAGGCTAACAATTTGCACACTCTTAAATAACATTTCCACTAAATATTATATTTTTATTAATTTCCTTGAACTTGTTAGTTATTCCAAGGACACTTCCGGTTAAGAAAGCATCTGCTGCACCCTGTAGGTAAGCCCGCTCCATCCGCTTGGCACCGTCTGTGAGCCTAATGTGCCACTTAAGACGCATTTATTGTCTTTCGTTGTTGCTGTTGTTGCCGTTCTTGCAGCACGGCGGCTGTTGGTGGTGCCGCATTTTCCATTTAATTGACGCCATTGTTGACAAAATGGCGGTCGCTTTCGCTGCACCCAAGTTGCACCAGCCACAAGCCATTAATGTTAACGCATTTTTCGCTGAGATTCTGCTGGATGTTGGCTTGGATGCACTCATGTTTCTGGTTTACCAGAGGCGACATCCTTCAGTCGGCGGAGTTCGAGGGGGCGTGGCGACGACAGGGGCGCAAATCACTTGCAATTAGTGTTAAAAATGCATCGGAGTACCTAGATTGTTCATGTGAGTAGAGATTACTCCAAGGCTTGACAGTGATTTCTTCTGATCTTACTGAAAAGTGCTATCAGTGGTAGTCAATAAATTCAATTAACTGGATTTATTGCAGTTGTAAACTGATCACTTAAATACATTTTTGATTAACAATTATATGAGATGTTAACTTTGCCTGCAAAGCTGCTGAAATTTCAATACTCCACATCCACAGTATATGCATCCAACACACTTTCACCTCTTGGACAATCCGAATAGTGAGCTATGCAATCAATCCCAGCCTTGCCAGCTGCCAAAGCTTCTGTGTAAGCCACATCCAAACGCGTCTTACCAGGTCTATAAAGTTTATATATGTACATTCATGAAAATTCCATTTAAGTAATAGTAATCACAACTCACGTAAGTAGAACGTTTAGTAGCTCCGCCATGATACCCACATGGTGATGCACCTGGGCATTTTCGCAGATCCCCCGCAGCAAACAGTGTCGACCTCGGCCCGCCGATCCACTCACTTGGTCCATGTAGTTCTCCAAGATGGCATACACGAATATGCGTGTGTCGTCCTCGTGCGACTCATCCAAGCTCCTGATCTTCTCCTGCAACGAACGGGCATAAATCGTCTCCCATTTGTCCCAGGGATAAAGTGGAGCTGATGGCAGGGTAAATGCGCCGAAATGCAGCACATAGTAGTAGACCATGCTGCGCCACACCACAGGATCCTCGAGCTGAGTGGCCAGCACGGGACCCACCACCAAACGGATGGTTCCTCCATTCCTGTAGATCAACTGATGTCGCTTCTGGCGAGCATGCATGTACTCTGTAACATTCTGACCAACTGGAGGACCGACCACCTCATACGCGCTTCTAACCACTGGCAATGAAAGGGCCAACAAGTAAATCCAAGAAACCAGTTGCATTGTGTGAAAAATCAACTGGCAGTGGCACAATAACTTTCAAGAATGAATTTGAATCGGTACCCATCTGCGCTGCAAAGAATATTTAATATTGACTGAAGCAATTAGCATCCAAATTGGGTTATAAAGACATCCAGAATGTAGATCTGCTTTACATTCTCGTTTTGCATGATTAATTGGGTAAATAATTACAGTGGTAGACAGCTGTAAAATATCACAATAACTTAAAAAATTAGTTTTAATTATAGTAGACCTATATTTTAAATATTTTTTTGTGTATTTAATAATTTATTTCTCGTTGACTGATTATTTTTTCGTCCAACTTTTTTGTGTGTTTGAGTAAAGCATAACAAATTTTCTGATATATTTAATTTAAAAAAATGAATTAAATATTCCCGCCCAATTTAAAATATCGCTTAAGAATCGTTGCGATGTTTTCTATGTTATTTTTGCACTTCCAAGTATTTCACTGATTGCGCGCACCTGGTCACTCTAGCGTAATTAACGAATAAAATAAACAATAACATAACCAGGAAAAAAAATAGAAACTACAGAGCAGCGATGAACGCCGTGATAGCGCTGTGCCACTTCTGCGAGGCGCACGGTCCCTGCGCCATCTTCTGCACCCAGACACTGCGGGACACCAAGCTGGAGGACCTGTCGCTGGATCAGCAGACCCAGAAGACGTGCTCCGCCTGCAACTACTCCATTAGCAAGAATAACAATGCGATTTACAGCAGGGACACTGAGAGCGGGGCCACATTCGTCAGCACCAAGGTGGCTGTGCTGCCGGAAGTGGCCAGTCTGGTCAAGCAGGCGGCGGTCCTCAGTCTGAGCAATGGTACGGACGCCAGCAAGGATGGCGAGTTCGTGTTTTTCGGGGACTCGGCCAGAGGTCACATCCTGAGTCACACGTTCCGCGTCAGCGACCTGCAGGCGCGCGGCTACTCGCAGCTATTCTCCATCATTGTGCTGATGAAGGACAAGTACTTCCTGCTAAACATTAAGCCCTTTCTGGCGGAGCACTTGAAGAAGGTGTCATCAGAGCTGCAGGCAGCTGCCAAAAAGACCAAGGAGACGGAGGAGCTGACGTATTCGGAGCGGCAGAGGCGTCTGTCCGGCGCTCAGTTCCTGATGCCCACTTCCCGCTCTTTGCTGGAACTCACTGGCGAGGAGCACATCTTCGCCCAGTTGCACTCACACTTTTCGTGGCTCCTGCTGGCCGGATCCCGCTTCCTCACCGAGCACGTGACGTTCGGAAACCTTCCATGGCTACCGCCACAAAGTAGTGGCCGTCCACCCGCACAGCGACTCACGTACAACAGTTCGACTCTGCCAATGATAGAAAGCATCGACGATCCCGATCTGGAGGAGTTCTTTTCCTTGCGCCACCTCAAGAGTGTCGTGCGCAAGGAGGAGTTTGCCACGGTCTGCTACTGCGCCTTGACCGGGGTCAAGATTGTGGTAAGAGGGGATCCGAGAAAGACCTTTCGCTTTATGGTCTGCCTGAAGAAACTCCTGCCCGAGCCCATGCACAATCTGATGCGAATCGACGCACAGCATCAGCACTCCATTAGCTCAGAGTACAAAATCATATCCGTGTCCAATGATATAGCCGTGCCGATGGCCAGTAGCTCCGTATATCGGATCGATTTTCTGGACAAGCACGTCAACGGACATGAGGTGTCGGTCAAATGGCCGGGAGAGCTGCCACGAAAATGTAAGCTTTACTGTAGTCAGATCCCGCTTTCACTGATAAGAACCAATCGGGAATTACGTGAAAACGGGAATCAATTATGTTAATGATTCTCCCATTTCAGTGCCAGATCTCATGGTGAAACTTCTGAAGGCGGTGGAGGAGAAAAACTTCACAGAACTAGTGCTGAACAAGCAGACCAAAGTGCTCATCGAAGAGTGGAAGAAGTAAGTGGCCCTTCAATTACTGAGATAATCCACAACTGAATAAACTTCCTGCTTCAGCAAAGTGACCTGCCTCAACCATGCCAAATCCACCAGCGTGCAGGGCAAACTGAAGAAGGTACTTGGCGTGCAGCCGCAGGATCAGCCGATCATTAACTACTGGAGCACACACCTTCACTAGTATAACTATACCGCACAGATTAAGGACGTTCGTTTTCACCTTTTGGAATAAAACCTCTTTATTGCCGCGCTGCTTAAGCGAAGGCGTGAAAAATTATTATCTTAACCAAAAGGATGCCGAATCCAGTCCAGTCAGCCAGCCGCTTACTTCTTGTAGCCACAGCTGGAACGACGACCACGAGCACGCTCGAACTTGCGTCCCTTGGAGCGGACATAGGGGCGGGTGTGCGAGTGGGGCACACCGGGAGCCTTGCCGAAGTGCTTGCAGGCAGTGCGGGCGGTACGCCTGCCCTGCAGCAGCAGCGTGTTCTTGCCGGTGGGCGAGCGGAGAGCCAGTTGATCGAAGGTCAGGACCTCACCGCCGGCCTTCAGGATGCGCTCCCTGGCGGTCTGGGTGACGTGCAGAGCGCACACGGTAACCTTGGGCACCACCAGGAGGCGGGCATCGTCGGTGACGGTGCCGACGACCACGATGGTCGACTCCGGCTGGTTGGCGGCCTTGAAGAAGCGAGCGATGCGCTGCAGCGATAGCGGCGGGCGGTTGATCTTGCTCATGAACAAGCGCTTCAGGACGATGCGGTTGAACTTCTTGTTGGTGCGACGCTGCAGGAAGCGGTACAGCTGCAGGGACCAAAGAGAAATACGCATTAGTCTCCACATTGCACTGGCAATCGACGCCATCTAAAGCCTTACCTTGACCAGCAGGCGCAGGTACACATCCTGGGATTTGGGCTCGGTTCTGCGAACCTTGCGATCGTACTTGTGGTTGATATCAATACCCTGCAAACGAAACACACGTATTAGAACTGGTGTTTTGAACCGGGAAAACAATTGGTCGGCATCCGAGCGAATGTTTACTACATATCCATGGCATTCTTTAGTTTAACTGCTTATTTCATGGTATTTTAGGTTCACAAACTAGATGCCGCCCACACAAATTTGTTTTTATTTCATTTCATCGCCAGGAAGCTTTGCAATGCACGTGGGCTGGTGCCCCGTTGGCGTTTGCAGGTTATTTGCAAGTTTCCTGCAAGAATCACTGGCACACTTCCGTCGGGAACCCACCATTTCTTTTGTTGAATGTATTAATCAACGCTAAAATGGAAAATTAGACATTAATTTAAGCATAAAACGTGGAGCAGGAATTTCTTGCACGTACCTCGCCGGAAACGAAAGCCAAAAGAAAGAAAATAGTGTGGCTGCGCCGAGCAGAAACAAGACGCTAAAATATCCGACTGTGCTGTTAGCTTAACAGTGTGCTGTTAGGGCGCAAGCTTTAATTACTTTCAAAGCGCTGAGTTAAGTTTTAAAATAATATTTCTAGTATATTTAATAACATGGGTAAAACTTGCATGCCACTTAAAGAATTTTTAAGATAATTATACCTAAAAACAATTATTTGATAAGTGTCCAGTGTGGCAACGCCGCTAATGAGCTTAACATTATCAGTATGGCCATGGATTTATTTTATTAATATTAGGGGGATACAATAAAATATTGATATCTTGTTTACCAATCAAGTATTTTCAAGTTTCACAGACTGCCATGAGCTTTAAAAGCATAAAAAAGTGTATTAATATTGGAGTAAGTAAATCCTATTGGAAACACCGGCATGTTTATTAAGTCCACTACATAAAAATAGAAAAAAATGGTTGTACAGTGATTTCATTTGAAATTTAGGAAAAGACTGTAAAATTAGCCATAAGTGTTATTACTTTTACAGTTAATTAGTAAAAAAAAAAAAAAAAAGATCTTAATGCAAATGCAGAGTAACATTTTTTTTAATTCAAAACTGAGAGCAACTCTGATAAATAACTATTGAGCCTAACCGGTGTGTATGTTTTTCTTTTGCCCATCTGGTCACACTTGCATTTAAGGATTATTTTTTTCGGTTTTGTGAATAGCGGAGAGCTTTAACTAAATATGTCCGATCCAGGAGCCGCTGGCTACAACATAACCAAGGATCCGGAGCTTGCCAAGAGTCGTATCTTCTTGGGCAACCTGCCGGTTTGCACGCGCGAGGAACTGGTGAGCATTTGCCAGCCATATGGCAAGGTCCTCGGTTCGATGGTCCAGAAAAACTACGGATTCGTTCAGTTTGAAACGGAAGAGCTGGCCAATAAAGCCGCCTCCGCCCTGCACAAGTCCACGTTCAAACAAAACGTCCTCACCGTACGCAATGCCAGCATTAAATCAAAGGCGGCCAATGCGAACGTCAAAAGGAATCCAAATCAAGGAGCCCAGGTCACGGTTCAGGGCGGCATTGTGATGTCAGCGGCGTCCGTGGCTGCTGGTCAGCCCCTCATCAACGATTGCGAGATTATAGTCAAGAATCGCGAGAATACGTGAGTTATGGTCTATATAATTCGACTTCAGATGTTTATTTACTTTGTCACCGCTGCAGCAAATACGCAGAATACATTGAGGAGCGGCTAAAGAATTCCAGCCTGCGGGTGGATGTCCTGTTTCCCAACGAGGACGTCTTGCTGGGCAAGGTCCTGGCCAACATCTCTTCACGCGGCTGCCTGTATGCGGTCTTAGTCACGCCCCAACACGAGGAACACAACAGCATCACAGTAAACATCCTTTACGGAGTACCCGCGGAGCATCGTAACATGCCACTGGAGGACGCCATCACCCTGATTGCCACCGATTTCAGGCTTAAAAAGCAGCGCGACGCTGTCGTCTTACCGCCTGCACCATCCATACACAAGGGACAGCGACGACATCCCGTGCAAATGCAGGAGCTGCTGGAAAGGCTGGCAGACAATCATCCATTGACCGCGGCGCAGTACGAGGTGATTTTAAAGTACCTCGAAGGCGAACGCGAGGAGCAACTGAAGCGAGAGGTTGGCGAGGCCAATGCTCTGGCTAGACTAAAAGCACCCGATCCAGAGATCGAGTTGCAGAAAAAGATTCTCAGCATCATGAACAAGCCTGCTGTGACCGAGATCGCCAACGAGCTCATGTATCCCACTTTCGAAGCAGTAAAGGAGGACAAGAGGCTAATGGAGCTACTTGCTGATGATCGAGTGATGGCGGCCCTGGAAAGCGTTTACAACTCGGATCTCAGGCAGACTTTAGCCGAGTTTTTATAAACGCTCCATACGTAGTAGAATTAAGTAATTTAATACGCAGTTTTACGAATTCCTGGCATTTAGTAAAAGTAATACCTAATATTACGTATAAATCGGGCTTTAAACTGTAGCAGGCGTTTAATAAGTGTAAGACATTAACAACTAACAATTGGCTGTTTCTAAGGCCATGACCGCTTGGCTTCGTGTCCCTCGTACTTGCCACGGTACTTGAGACCCGTAACCAGGGTGGAGCTCTTGGGGAAAGCCGTTTTGCCGTCGAATTTGGTATCTGTCTCGGGATGGAAGCGCACGTACTCGTACTGGATGTGCAGATTCTCCGGCAACTCTATGCGCTTCAGTGCATCCAACGGCACGGTTGTGTCCACAGTTGTCTCGTAGAAGGCGATAACATCGCCGATGGTGCGCAGTTCATGGACTTGGGAGTTGGGCACTCCGTGTTGCAGCTCCTGGAAGCACGCGTTTAGGAACTCGAACTTCTCGGAGAGATTACCCAACTGATCGGATTTCAGTTGAAGCGAGGCGGCTACAGTTCGTATACGCTCTGCTGCATCTGCAGGTGGTGAGTACGGCTTATGGGGACGCAGGAAGCTGCAATCAAGAAAATATTAAATTGGTTTCGAAGTAAATAAATGAAAAGTGCTTACCCCCTAGCGGCAATGGACTCGCCGACAGCTGTTATAGAGCCGGTTTTGACGGGCTTCGCTTTTGCGGCCTTGGCGGCGGAGGCAAAACATCTCTGCAGGCTTTCCGCAAGCTAAAATCACGTTTTCATTTCATTTAAATTGAAATTTATATTATTTTTTACTTACAATTGGGGTTTTACGTAAAATCGCTGCCATCGGATGTGACCAGATTAAAAACACTTCGGCATGGCAGTTAATACTGACCAATTATTTATAAATAAGGAGATGGTAATACTAAAATACTGCAATGAGCGTTACCAGATGGCTTTGCTCTTAACCCATTGTTAAATAAACGAAATTAAACGATCATACATTTAGTATTGAAGTTTTTGCACCATTAATAGAGCTTTTAAAATTAACCTTTATCTTAAAATCATTTTTCTGAAAAAAATTAGTTTTATTTAACGAACTATCTGGGATTAGACGTTATTTTAGAAGTATGATGTTACTACATCAGTTTCAAGCGGAGACTTTTATTAACATAAATTTAAGAGTTATAACATTGATAAGCTTGATGGCAACCCTAAGCTTTTTCGATGACAAGGTCCTGTTATTCAATTGATAAAATCCGGTTATCGCGCCAACTGCTAGTTTTGTTGTAAAATTCGATCAAATTTTAGTTTAAAACATATTCGTTATTTTTCTATAGTAGAAACGAAATGGATAGGACAACAGTCACTCCGAGTCCTGCCTCCACCTACTGCTCCTTTTTGGGGGGTTCCCAGCACTCGCCATTACGGCGATCACAGCGCCTAATCGACAAGGAGAACCGCGATTTGCCGAAGTTTCCGCCCAAAAGCCTTTCTCCTCAATTATTTGGAAACACTGAGGATGATTACAGTGAACTATTGCTGCACCAAGAAAAGCCAGCAACTAAGTTAGTGCACCTGAGATCCGTGGAGAATGTGGACAAACTTCGATCCCCAGCTAAAGTTCTCCAATTGAAACCTTCCAATAAAATCGTCCACCTGAAGCCATCAGATAAGATTATCCAATTAAAGGGTTTAGATGATGTGAAGAATCCCGGAAAGAACCAGTGCAATATTCAGAAAGGAGATCCGTCAAGGAATTCACAAAGGAGGAGCACTCAATGCACTCCCAAAAAACGTGGTCGAAAGCCAAAGCAACCGGCTAAAAAAGAGGCCAAAAAACTACAATCAAGTATTCCGAACGATCATCTAGGGAACACACCATCGCCATCGAAGCTGCCTGCCAAATATCCGGCACATTTTGTTCATCAACTTCCGCCCGCAAAGGATTCAAGCTCTGCCGTTCGAAGACGTTCCTTGTCTGCTCCGGCTATTGAATTCCGCGATCTGTGCCTTACAGCCGATGAGATTCCAAATCCGGAAGGACATGGTGAAATCTTAAACAAATCGCCGTCGGATCTCGACTCCGATGTCTCCATGAACATTTCCTTGTCCGATTCCATTGGCGAGATCTTTGGCACCAAGGACATAAGCAGCATTCTGACCATGCAGCGCCCGCGTCAGTACATTTTGCTGGAGGAGCACCTGCCCACATTGGCCACCATGCTGAACGTGGACTTGGAGCGACTGCGCAGTGTGTTGGAAATCACTCAGGGCCTCACCCACGAACAGATCCTAGGCTTTCCGATAAAACAAGAGGTGGAGGAATTGGAAGTATCTTAGAAATTAGTGACCTATAACTGAACATACGAAATGTTTCCACTTTGAATAGTTTTAATGTGATCATTCCAATTGACCAAGTCCAGGATCCTTAAGATCCTTGTTGCTTTAAGTTAACATTTAAAATGTATCTGTTTGTTTTTGTATATTTTTAAGTGGTATTTAATTGTTGTTGTTTTTTTTGTTGTTTGTTTTTGTTATTTTGCCTTAGACTTTCAGAGTGCACAAGTTTTGTTTAAACCATTTACTTTGTTGTATATTTTAAATTACTAATGCTAAACGTTATCTAGACTTTATTATACTTCATAATTGGTTTCCTTTCCTCTACGACAATACAGCAGCAATCGATCTGGGTTTTTGTATCTGTTACTAAGTTTTCCTTTGTTTACTGTGTTTCTCTTTAACGTATATACAACCGCGTGAATTTGGAGGCGCAGCTCCCTAGTAGTCGCTGTCGTAGCTTCCGTCCTGCTGCGCCTGCGTGGAGTCATCGGAACGCTCCGAAGTGGGCTCCAGATCAACGTCCAGGGCCGTAGTGTTGGCCGGACAGCAGCTGGGATGGGCCATGGAGTCGAAGGCATCTTTGATTTGATTGTTGGCACCCTTGGGATCCAGGTCGGTGGCCCAGCTGAAGTGCATCAGCGCCAGATCCATGTTGCCGAGCGTCTTGTGTATTTTGCCGATCAGATAGAACACCACCGACTCCTTGGGCACGACCTCCTTAAGCTCCTCCAGTTCGCGCAGCGCCTCCTGGTACTTGCCCAAAGAAAAGTAGATGGAGCCGCGATGGAATCGCGTCAGCGGGTTCTTCGGGTCCAGCGTGGCGGCTGTATTTAGCGTCTGCAGCGACAGATCCTTCTTCTTCATGTAGAATTGCATGGCGCCGATGTGCACGAGGATTACCGAGTTTTGCGGATTGATTTTCAGTGCCTTCACATAGTGGATTTCAGCCAGCTCATACTTCTCCTGTTTGGAGTATATGGTGCCGATGCCGTACCAAGCGTTGTAATGCCGTGGATCTCTAACCACTGCGGCCCGGAAATAGTCCATCGCTTTTTCAAATTCCTCTGTGAGTACGAGTTCATGGCCCAGCAGTGTGTAGCTGTAGACGAAGTCTGGATCCACTTGGACAGCCCGCTTGAAGAACTTGATCGCTGTTTCGTGCTCCTTTTGCAGGGAGAAGCAATTTCCGGACACACACCAGGTCACCGGGCTGGTTTTGTCCTGGTTAATCAGATCCTGGGCGAGAGCAGAGAGCTCCACCTCACGCTGCAGATGCCACAGGGATGACGAGTATATCTCCATGTAGTCCAAGCGGCATGGCTCTGCCTTGTGGATGCTTTCAAATATCGCCACCGCCGCCTCATACTCGCGCATCTCGTACCTGGCCAGTCCGATAAGCGACTGCACCCAGCTGGAGTTCAGGTGGTGCTTTGGTATCGTCGTCTCCAGCTGCTTTATGGCCGCCTTGCACTGGAAGTTCGAAAGCAGCTGATAGGCTTCAGCCAAATCACGCAGAAGGGCCATCAGCCCATCGGCCGACTGTTTCTTGAGTCCCATCAGCTGGTGGGCCATCGTCTGGGCGTTGTTTAAGCTATTGTTCAACAGAACCTTGGCCTCCTCGGCGGCACTGCGTCCACCGCTGTTATTATTCGCTCCCGAGGAGGTAATAGTCTCCACCTTCTCCTTGCGCTTCTCGGACAGGTGGTGGGACTTCTCCTCGATCAGTTCGTTATTCAGGCAGATCTTGGTCATCCGTGACTTGGTTTTGCGGGGCGGCGAACGTGGCTGCACGAACTTGTTGGCTATGTTGGGCGATTTATTGTTCTCCTTCACCGAATACGAATTGCTAAACAGCCGCGAACTGCGACGCACTGCAGCATTCGGATTGGGCGGCACATTCATATTGCCATTGTTGCCCACATTATTGTTGTTCGGGGTGCGGGGCGTTATGTTACCGGCTTGCGTAAAGACGGCGGGTTTATTAAGGCTGCCCTCTTTGCGATTAATGAGGCCGCCCACATGTGTCTTCAGCTTTTTGCCCATCATCTTTGGCTCCTGGTTGACCTCGACCAGCATTTGCGGCATCGGCGAATAGCTAATATTCATAACGGGCGTGTGGTTGCCGATAAAGGAACCATCGTTGCCGGTGCAGGGACTAGTCAGTGGCATGATGCCGAAGCTCGGAGTTGGCGGTGAGATGGCCGAAAGGTATTTGAACTGCTTGCGGAATGGTGTGCCGCTGCTCATGTCGTATAGCTGCTGGTGCTGCTGCTGTTGACCGGCCGTGTCCTGCGGATAACCCATAGGTGTATCCTCCAGCATCGCCAGCATGCTGGAGTTTTGCACCAAGCCGCCGCGCAGCATGCTGATCGAGCTATTGAGATTGTTGTTATTATTATTATTGTTGATGGGCGTCACCAGGCTGCTGTTGTGGTTCTGATTCTGGTTGATCTGCTGCACCTGCTGCTGATTCTGTTGCTGCTGATCCACGGGCGTGGTCAGAATGTAGTTGGAGTTAGAGTTGCATAGGCTGGTGATCAGCGAGTGGCGCTCCTGATGCTGCTGACTTTGCTGCTCGGCTCCGAACAGCACCATTGCATTGGCATTGGCGCTGCTGCCTTGGCAGGTGTTGAACACATCTGTGCTGTGGATCTGGAATATGGTCGCCGCATCTGTGTCCTGGCCCAGCAGGCACAGATCAGCGAAGGCGTGCCACATGAATGGGTTCAGCTTGAGGGCCCGCCTTAAAGCACTGACGGCCAGTTTATTTCGCTCGGTTCTCACGCATATCTGGGCCATTAACTGATATGCGAAGCAGGCCAGATCCCCGAAGTCCCGCTGCAGTTCATCGCAGTTCTTAGCGTCCGCGAATCCCGTCGAGATCAGAACGCTTTCCGCTTCGGCGTATTTCTTCAGCTCGTAGGCGCATTTGGCCTGCAGGAAGCGGCACTGCGGCGAGCGTCGTGCCTTCTCTTTGAGCAGCCAGTATGCCTGGTGCACCTGATTGGAGCGGAAGTAGCTGGTGGCCAGCAGGAATATCGTCTCGTCGCTCTCCACTGAAAGAACACAGTGGAAAAGAAAATCAGTGATGTACCCGGCCAACCAAAAGGAGACCTTGACCTATACCTTCTGAGCACAGGCGCTCCGCCAGGAAAACAGCATCCTTGAAGTCGTAGTAGTTCAGGCAATGCCATATGGCGGCCTTTAGGAATGGAAAAAGAAGAGGGAGAGCATTTTGTTTTTTAGAGGCCAGGTGGACCGAGGAGCTATTGATTTACCTGCACGGGCTCTTGAATCATCATGTATGGGCGGTCTATGCGACTTTCTAGGGGCGCTCTATGGATGTACGTGCTTGTGGCTTCACTGTGACACTTGGCTTTACAATAATTCAAACATGCAGTGTGTAGAAATCAAACAAATTCTCATGTCGCCACTGGTGCACGCTTCTTTTTATATATATTTTCTTGTGGCAAATTTTCCCCAACAATATCGGATTGGAAAAGTAAAAGTTTGGTCTGTGTGCTGTATGGTATGTGAGTGTCGTATGTAACCCGATTGCGGATGCGGCGATGCAAGTGGCGATGGCGGTGTCTCTCGCTCCCTGGCCACTCCACTCCACCTTCCACTTCCACTTTTTTGATATTGCAATTGGTTTGAGTCGAGCCTTCGCTTCGCTTCGCCCTCTGTACACACACACTGCGAATGGGGGTCGGTTTTCTACTATCGTTTTCGGGGCTTATCTCGTGTTATAGACGCACACGGTTCTGATCTGCGATTGGCGGCGACACTGGACTAAACCTTGGCCACATTTTAGCTACTTGAAACACGCTGCATTCGCGTTGCATTCCATTTTATTTGAAAAACCAAAACTAAAATATGTGAGAGCTGTCAAAGTATCGATTGCACGCGACCCTGCCAATCGATTGTTTCTGTGGTTGTGGAAGACCGTATCGAAATAGCGCGAAAATACCAAGGTCTTTTCAATGAGGGTAGTGCGAGTTATTATAAGCTATTTTCACTATGTAGTTATATTTGCTAAAATAATTTGAAGTTCTTTTAATGCCAATTAAATTTATATGTTTAATATCAGTTGATGAAGTAATCCCAACTACGCACAAATATATAGAAGTAGCCTACCTTATAGAGCGCTTTTATTAAATATTACTACTAGCTTATACGAGATTTAATTATAGTTGTGCATCCAAAACTACTGCGAGTCGCTTGAACTGGAGCTGGAGCTATCCGTGGACATGACCTCCACATCGTCCTGGGCGCGCGTCTCCAGGGCTACCGTGTTGCCGGAGGCGCCCATAGTCATGTGCAGCTCGCCAAGATTCCAGTTAAATTGATTCTGGAAGGCATTGGGCACCTCGCCGCCGGCACCACTGCCACTCCCACTTCCTGCGCTGCCGGACAAGGTTCTCTGCTGCTCCGAGGGCATGCCGCTGTTTTGATGGGTTACTGGGCCGCCATTGATGTTTTGCTCGGATTTTCCCAGCAGCCCGTTGCGCATCTCAATGTCCGTTGGATAGGGACGCCGCAGGTCGCCTATGCACCAAGTGAGCGGAGCACTGACCGCATTGGCAGAGCTTATACGATGTGCGTATTTGATGAGCTCTTCCGAGGAAACCGGTCGTTTGTTGGCCTGATTGATGCTGGCCAGTTTCTGCCGTGCCTGAAAGATGGCCGTGGACAGTATGAGCTCCGCATCCTTTAGAGACTTCTGCAGCTTCTGGATCTCACGGTCCTGATGGGAAAATCCAGTTTAAAAGTGATTTTTGGTGGCATACAAGACATCCACTTACGTGCACCTCCACTTTGGCGCGCAGTTTGTCCATCGCCTCCTCCACTTTGGCCTGCTCCTCCGCCAATTCAAGCATTTTGCGGAATTCTTCATCCTTGGCCACCAGCAAGTCCAACAGGTCTACCAGTTCGGTGCTGGAGATCTTCTGGTGTGCCTGTTCGATCAGTTCCTTGGCAATCATCTCAATGTCGTCGATCAGGAGCAGAAGGCGCTCTTTTGTGCTGAGGTGAAACGACATTATCGCGCTGATTCGTTTCCTTAAGCAATTATTGCAATTTGTTTATTTTCCACACCGCAATGTGGCTGTTTTTCGATTCTTAAAATATACCTTATGGTATTTGGGCACCCTGTTAATACCACGTTCAAAAAATACCGCAATATTTGATGCTGCCAGACTACTAATTCTATTTTTTTCACATTTTTTGCAATTTTTGATGATGATTTTTGAATTTTTGCCGAAAATTGTAAACAGAACACTAAAAATATAGCTCCTAATATGGAATGTCATACCTCGTTGAGTTCGTAATTAAATTTCCAATCGAACTGTGTTTTCAAAAAAATGTATATTTTTTTCACAATTTTTTGCAAATTTTGATGATGATTTTTGAATTTTTGCCGAAAATCGTTGCCACACTGATTTTAATATTAGAGTTAAAAAAAAGAAAGAAAAACAAATTCGCCGTGCTTGTCTCTAGTAAGTATTATTTGCTGGTTTATTACTCATGTGTTACAATTGCAGTTACAATTTTAGCATAAAACTCTCTTGTTGATTATGGCAGATTACAATACTCTGTTGTATCCTCTCGTCTCCCTTCAGCTTCTCACTTAAAACATACAAACCAGCAAGCAACTTGCAGCAGGTACGTTGAGGGGCCTTGTTAATAACCGTTTAGAACTAGTAGATAGTCTTACAATTAGTTAAGATATAAGTGGTTTATATGTTGCTATTGATATTTCTCTTCACCGGCTGAAGGATCCCCTTTTATCAAACCGCATAAACTGCATAACAATCAGTATCAGTATCAGTATCTGTATCATTATCAGTATCGCTGGCTCTCGCGATCCGAATATTTTCCACTCAGCTTGCTGACCGAATAGCGATCCGAGTAGGCATCATATTTATCCGCCTTGTAGTTGATCTCCTGCGGCGTGTATCCGATGTTCTTCTGCCAGTGCCGCGTCCAGTAGAGATCCTCGTTTCGCACCTGCGACGGCGTCTTCGCATCCCGGAACACATACACGCAGTAGATCATGCAGCCGATCAGCGTGAGGAAGCCAAAGACCAGGAACACAATGCCCAGTATCCACACGTACAGTGGCTCATAGAACTGCACCACAATCACGAATCCCAGCGTCACCAGGATCAGGCCCAGGTTCAGCAACAGCATCAGGCAGCACACGCCCTTGACATTCGGACAGAATGGATTCGGTGCGGACATGGTCTCCACCTTGGCGCCTCTGCGGGTTGTCGAGCGTGCACTGCGTCCGGTTTTGGCCGTGCTGGCCACCGAGTAAACACTACGTGGAGCTCCTCGGGATACTGGGCGCTGGCTGTAGCGACTGCAATGGATGTAGGTCAATTAGTTATGGAGTATATACTTATTTATTACTGAATATGTAGAGTAAAAGGATATCTGGTAGCCGAGTTGTTAGCATTAAGAGCATTGGAGCAACGCACCTGATCTCGGAGGGCGCCTTGTAGGCGGCACTGGTCACATAGATGTCGCTGCCCGCGTCCCCAGCCTGGTCGTAGCTGAGGGCGGATGGAGCACGCGGTGGCTGGCGCGTAGGCGGCGGTCCGCTGAGGGAGCGTGGTCCTCCGTTGTCCGGCGAACTGGAGAGGCCCATCTGACTGTGGCTGTAGCTGCTCTGCAGGTGCTGGCTGTGGTGGTGGCCATTCGCGGAGGTAGAGCGCTTCTTGCGCGAAGCATTGTACTGCGGCGAGATGCGCTCGTGGGTCAGCGTGTACTCCGAGTAGGTGCGTTCGGAGGGCGCCCTGTGGGAGTGGGTCTCATCGCCGTCCGTGGAGTAGCCGCGATTCGAGTGGACGTAGGGCGGATCCGGAGTGAGGCGACCGTGCGTGGCCACATAATGGCTGCCCTTCAACCTGTAATTGGATGGCAAATGTTATCGCCGATTGGCCGCTAAGTGGTTCATCCGCTACTCACTTCTTCACTTGTCTCTCGTGCATCCTGTATCTTTTGCACCGGCTGTATCTGTATCTTTTGCTGCCTCTGCTTCGCTGCGGCTGATTGACTGCTAATGGACCCGACTAGCAATTCCTCGAGGTGCCTGCAATGGGGAAGTAAAGCAAACACACGATGAGCTCGACTTCATGGCAATTAGGTTTTGGCCTCACTTTATCGGATAGCTTAGAACTTTTAATTAGAGCAATGAAAGTTTCATTCGACTGCACTTGTCGACTGCAGCCATCCATATTCAATAAAGTAACTGGTTTGCTTGCATTTCACGAGCGTAATGTAAAGTTTTATGGCTCTGTGTGTTCGCAGCTCGCAAAAGTTGAATAGTTAAATATTTATTGAAATTACACAAAAAACTCAAGAGCACCAACGGGCTCATAAAAATTTCAAGCAACTGCGATAGATAAATGACAAAAATGTTTTTCAAAATAGGTGTTAACTGGAAGTAATGGGCTTATCTAAGTGCAGCAGTTAATTGAAACCCGAGACAAAGGATCATAAACAAAAGGGTATTTCGATAAGCTGGCAGTGGCATCCATGGAGGATGCCGAGAATGCCATTAATTCCATTTTGCAATCAAAACAGACCTTAAACTTCCCTTACGCCTTGCATAACTTATATCAATTTATGGTGCCTGAGCACAGGACACACCCAGCTTAATGATTGCAATGCCAGTTCGTTGCACTTTTCCGTTAAATTCGCCCCCAATACCTCAAACTCCTGGCCATCAAGAACACACCCGCAGGCAGGCACTCAGCAAAGTTGGAGAAATTCGTTCGTTCTTTCAAGTTCATGGCAGAGAAATTGAAGTTGCCCGTCCTTCGCAGCCATTCGACATTCACCATTTGCCATTCGCAGTCCGCCATTCGCCTGCAATTTGTCACTTGGTCACGTAGTGCTCGGTTCTGGGTGCGTCACTCCAAGCCAACCGAGGTGACAGTTGATAAAAGGGAGCGCCAGCGGGTTAAGGGCAAACTGGTTCCATCGGCCATCGCCAACTTAATCTCTGCCCGATGTTCCCATGAATTTGTTTACGCACCCCGGTCGCTCATAAATCAGCATTTTTATCACACTCGAATATGTCAATCAACAGGTAACATATTTTAGCTATATAATAATAAGGTATATTATTATAGCTGATTTTCTTCTGTGTATCATTAACCCATTGCCAAACATGACATCTGTTTATGACACTCGAATATGTCAATCAAAAGTAGCCATATATTGCGAAATCAAGGGCTCTGCTCTCTTTTAGGTGTTTTTGCCAAGAATTTTAACGAACCTGTTTGAGAATTCTGCCCATATTATGCCAGCCTCTTATTATTAGCATATTGCTTTGAGGAAAAATCAGACTGTGTCACTCATGGAAAACTCTAATCAGATATATGTATATATTTATTTTTAACGAATCTGCTTGGGGAATGAGTTTATAATTTACCAGCTACGTTTTCGCAGCATATCATTAACGCCAATGGCAGCTGATAAAATTGAGTTATTGCCTCGATTAGGCCAATTAAAGGGTGTCGTTATCGGGGCAAGATGGCCAGCTAGGATGGGCTGGCTCCTCCTGCTCCGCCCCACAATCCTCCACTGAATTGGACCCCGTTCGCAGAGTTTCGCGGCCAGCTTTCTTATTATTTCAGCTGAAGCCAATCTCTGAGTGCATTTACATTTGTGCCCTGCCCGGCGGTCAATCGCGATACAATTGTCAGTTGGGATCTGGATCTGTGGATCTGTGTGGGGGTCTCCTTGCGGTTCAGTTCGGTACGGTTTGGTTTGGTTTCCCTTGTGGAGCCAACTTTCAAGTTCAATGCGGTGATTTCTGTGCCTGGGGACAGAAATACACACACACACACACACCGCATACATTTATGGTGTGGGCGGGAACGTCGTCAAATGAAAAATCGAATTGGGTGTGCGGTTCTGGGAGTTTGGGAGACAGAAACCTTAAGGAAAAAAAAGGGGAAAAAAAGCAGAAAGGGCGACCCTTTCATCTGTGTGGTCCCTATGGCACTGACTTGGATTTGAACCGCTCCATTTGGCCTCTTGTGCTGGCGCGTATTTCAACTGATTTCTACTGACCACTTCTATCACTTGGCGGCCATCAAAGATGGACTTGCAACTCCCATGCGTCGGATTTCCACTCCGCACATTGATTTGTTTATGCGGTTTTTGGGGTTTGTTTTGTTAGGCCTGACTTATATTAAAGCCTTTTCCTTTTTGCGGCGCTGTCCAAATGGAATGCGAATGCCATTAAATTGTGCTTGTTCCCGCATTCACCATCTACCATTTACCTTGCCGCACCGAGTGGCCTTAACATTTAACGCCACATAAACAGCCTTAATAAACCGTGAAAGCCTCGAGAACTCACTCGAGAGCATCGTTAGTTGCAAGCACAAAAATATATAATATTATATGTATATGCATTTTACATATGTTATAAGGGGATATATCCACATATCACACACTAAAAGAACTTTATGAAATACTTAAATAATATACAACATGCGTGCTTATCTAAACGTTTTTTCTCACTGTGTACTATATGCTTTTGCTCCATCACTCGTAAAGCATTTTAGATGGACCAGCTTACAAGAAATTTGCATTTTGTCGTTCAACCGCCTCCACCATTGTCTTCGATGGATTTCACCACTTTCGCTGCTTCCGCTGCCGAAGCGGGGCAACAATGGGTTAAGAGCGGAAGTAGTTGCTCGACGAAAACGAGAAGTTAATTCGCGGCAATTTGTGTAACACCAACGCCCAGGTGAGAAAAAAAAGCTGAGGCGCCATCGCCAAGGAAATGACCACAAAAATGCACTCCATTGCACTGACCACCGTTGTGGTCAAGTGGTCAAGTGTCGTTAAGGTTGAACGAACGGACGATCGAGTGACTTGAACTTGCTAGTGGACCAAAAGCTTGTGGTCAGCATGCAAATTTCATGGCCAGAGCGGCATATTATTTTTGTTTTTTTTTTCTGTTTGGGGCGCGGTTTAGAAAGTTTTCTCCCCCTGCCATGTGACGATGTGGCCGAAAAACTGGGCCATTGGCATTCACTAGAACTGCAGGCCAGCCGCCATCGAAACAAATCTGTAACAGTCAACCCGCATTGGTTCGCCTTTCACAAAAAACAAAAAAAAAAAAATTCCAAAACCTGGTGATGATCGGCAGAAGGATGTGGAGTCGGGAGGCAGTTTCCATTACCTGGCCAAAAAGTTGCTGGCCACAGTTGTTGCTGACCAAGCTGCAATCCCATAAATAAATCCCCACTGCGCCCCCAGAATTCGCTAGAATAAATAATAACACACTTTACCTTGTCATTTTGCGAATTTCGAGTCTCTGCGATATGCATTGTACAATTACCATTCGATTCGGTTGCGGCTGCGCAGTACGTGATCTTTTAATGTCCATAAATCAGCAATTGTTATGGGCTTAGCCTATTTGTTTAGTTAATAAAACGTTGTGGAATTTGTGAATGTATTTCCTCATGCATTCGAATCCGGACTTTCAATTACGGAAATTACGAAAATTGTGCAAATAATTCTTAAAGAAATAATTAACAAATATACTTTTACAACTGCAGAAATCTAAATAGCTTGGTGTTGCTGAGCTATAAAACATTAACTCACAAGTCGTTAAATGGGTAAAAGTGACTATACCGCTGGAAATTTATGAATATTGGAGTCGAATCAAAAGCATTCAAATGCATTCGAGCAGAATACCCTTGCTTAATTGCGCACGACTATTAAGTTGGGCTGCATGTTTTCGTTAATCAGCATAAAATTTGATTGCATTGTTGGGAGTCAGACTCTTAATGCTGATTTGGCTCGGTCTTCAAACTGGCTGTGTAGAGAACTACTGAATATACTATATATATCTGATATATACATATTTACGTATATAATGCGTAGTCTGGTCGCCGATCTTAGACACTAAGTAGCCATGTCTGCCGCGCGTTAATCGCTTTTAATTGCTAAATTACGCGCTGCATGGTCGACATTGCGACGAGGAGGCTATGGCGGCTATATAGATATATATAAGTGTGTACGTAGTATATGGAGTTCACGATGTGGAGCTTGGAGTCGGGTCCATGGGAGATGGAACTGAAGTGGAAGCTGGAGATGGAGCTGAGGCTGGAGACACCGGTGCGGCTGTTAACACGCCAAAGAAACGACTCGGGGATGTGGGACTGGCCAACACTAATGCGTGTAATTAGCCGCAAAGAGAGTGGGGGAAAAAAGAAGCGGCCAGACCGACCACTTAACTGATTTATTAAAACGTTTTTCCATTAAATTTTTAACCCTGCCGGCTATTAAAGACACAAACGAACGTAGAAAAGAGGCCGCCGCGGATTCCGAAAAGGGCGCGCAGACTTGAAAAATGAGCAGCGTTTAAAATTATTCAGTTGTACGATGGGCAGCATCCTTTAACTGCCAACATATCGTATGTATGCACATACATACATATTAAAAATGTTATACAATGTCTTATATTATTCATAAAGCACACTTGGCTAAGATGGGGAAAGTTCTGCCAAAGTTCGGCAAACATAAGAGGGCTAAAACTTTCAATGCATAAAATGGGTAGTTGTAATTTCACTGTGGCCATTTCAAAGCGACCCATGGTAATCCAACAAGTTGGCCGAAAAATTCAAATGGGGCGGTCAGTTGGCAAAACATTTTGACAACGACAATAGCCATGCGGCAAATGCCAAAAAAACCCGTGCGAAATGCCCGAAAAACCTAAGACACCCCCTTCTGCAAACTTTCTAGCCATAAATGCTCGCTCACGTCGTCAGGCATTTTGGCCAAAAGGCGAAGGCAACGGCAATGGACAAGGCAAGGGAACGAAATTAATTATGGCCAAGTGCGAGCATTGGGCATTGGGCATTGGGCGATGAAAGTGCGATAAAGATGCCATATTTCTTTGATTAATTTTTGAAGCCATTTATTGCTGCTTGTTTTTAATGCTGCGCCGCGTGAAGTAAGCCATTAAAATCAATGGCCGATATGAGCAAGAAGAATTGAACAGAAACGGACTCGCAAAGAAGCTTACAATTGGCATTGCTGTTGAGTGAGGCAAACAATATTAAATCCCAACAATCGACTGGAGAAAGTTGACTTAACGGCCTTAGCTAGGCCACTTCCTCCCAAAAACCAACCAAATCGCCCACCACCACCATCTGCTTTCAATTTTTTCCCTTTGATTCTTTTTATTTTTTATTTTCTGCAAACTCACTTTAAACAGCAAAAAATTGTTTACAACGCTCGGGTGTTTTGTTTTTATTTTAGCCACGCCTTGAGTTTGCTTCTGCAATTGTGGCAACTAGCAAGGGCAAAAATGAAGCCATTGGCCAACGGTTTGCTGGCCAAGAAACGATGAAGTGGTCATGCGAGGTGTTTGAAAGGTCCCTTTTTCGACTGCGTCACGTTTGCCACATCAATTTCAATCAACCCAACGCTTTTCCCCCTTTTTTTTCTGCAATAGGGAATGCCACATATGTATGACTCTACATGGCCCCCGTTTTTTTTTCAGCTCAAAACGCAACAGTTGTCGGTGGGCAATCTCCATGGTTGGGATTGTCTTTGGCCACCCAACTCCGCCAAATGGTGGGATTCAAGGGCTTAGAACATGAGCAGGCATACTTGAAAGTACAAAAGGTCCAAGATGATTTGCGGACTTAGGAGCAAGTTAACAACCATCGTGCTGTTTTCGCTGTGAGATCAAGCTAATCCGTTGATTGAAAAAAATTACTCATTGATTTGTAGTTCTTTGAAGCTCATTTAAAAAGCAACCTAGATTTTTTCCGGCAGATAAGTTTATACTTAAACTTATGACAGCTCTTTAAAGCAACATTTGTGTAGAGGAAGAGGGGAATATTATTGAAATAAGAGAATCTAGTAGTTGAGCACTTCTATTCACGCCTTTCATTACCCCAACGTATTCCAAATCCATAAGTGGAGGGCACACTTAGCCATTCGCACTTCATTAGCACACTTTTCCAATATGGTTATGTGGGCGCCCGCTGTTTTCCCCCGGCTTCTGGGCTAATGGTGTCGTCTTCCGGCATTATTGCACTCCAGTGGAATAGCGTCTCTCTATATAGCTGCCATATGGTATGAGTAAATTGATTTTCACTTTGGCGCGAGTGCAGACTAGGGTGTCGTTTGGATTGGAGGCACAATGATCTGCTTTGACAGACGTCTAGATTTGTGGTCGTATTACCAACTCAGTTGTGGCGCATTAACCAGGCCTCCGACCAGAACCGATGCAGATAGAGATCGTCAGGTGTTTCAGTACCTCAGTACTATTCAGTACTATTCTGTACGTTGTGGTTCTAACTGCGTTCTTGAATCCGTGCGGATTCGTATCTGTGGCGCACGGTCTAAATGGCACCCAAAACCCAAAACAATGCGCATAATAAATATTCTTGCTTTTGGGTGTAAGGTGGTGCTTTTGGTGGCTCCAGTGGCTCGATGGTTTGGTGGTTCACTGCTTTTGGTGGCTTTTTTCGGTGGGGGCTGCCATGGGTAAACCTGTTTGCCTTATTTATGGGCAGTCAGCCAAGGCAGTAGGGAGCCTAAAATGTATCTCTTTGACTGCATGCCACCGCTACACAGCCACACCGTTATACAGCTTTTCTTTCTGCCCCCCGAATGCCGCTTTTCTATTTCTATTTCCATTTTCTTTTCAGACAGCCGCCGCCTGCCTGTGCACATAATTCGGTTTCATTAATAGTTCAAATAACTGCACAAGTGCCTCGACTGAACATCAAAGGCAGACACACACACTAAACTAAACTAAACTAAACAGTTCGCCACTTTTACGACCTCGTAAACCCCATTGCGGCTGTAATCTATTGATCTACAGACTGTCATAAGGATCGAGTTGCGAACAAGTGACGCAATGCAAATACAGGCGAAATAACCTAAGGCAAATTGTATTATTATGTCTTGTTTAACAATTACCATATATATAAACCATATGTATAAATCATAAATTTAAACCATATGTATAAACCATATGTATAAACCATATGTATAAACCATATGTTTAACCATATATATAAAACTAGTTGTACGCAATATAACTTTCCTTTTTCTGTCATTTTTTATTGAAATATTATACAGTTTTAATGACCCTAATGATGTTTAATGAACTCATTTCTGAACTCAGTTCTGACTCATGGAGATAATTAAACAAAAAAACAATTTAAGTACTATAAAGAGGTTGTTTGCAGGGGGTATTGCACGTACTTGTGTCAATCTACTATCAATAATTTCCATTGCACAACAATCAGGTTGACAATAAAGTACACTCAGCAGGCCAAGTAGAAAAAGTGGTGGAAACAAATAAAAGCAGACCTTAAATATCCAATAATAAGCCAATGCGGCAGCAATCGACACATGAGCATATGCAAACTCGAGGCTCCCAAGACCAGATCGTGGCCATATATCCACTTCAACAACCACATCCACATCCACAGCGCCATCCACCACTCCACCTAGCATCCCGGACCGCCAGTGTCCGCCTTGGCCAGTTTGCATCGCCATCGGTTTCCCACGCTAGGCTGCAGCTGCTCCGATCGCAACGGATTGGCTTGGCTTGGATTGGATCGGAATGGTTCGGAATCACTATGGATCGGTGGTGTTGAGAATGCCCAGTTGGTGGCGGTTACCAGTATTCTAATGCAGCCGGGACACGGATGGAGATTAATTAATATTGCAACTCGTTAGGCCGTTTTTCTTTTTTGCACATTCATTGTTTCACAATTATATCGCGGCATGGCGGAAATTCCAACAGCAGTTTTTCTCCTTTCAGGAACTCCATTTGGCTTTCCTTAAGCAGCTTGACTCGACTTAATTATACCCTAATGTTTGCCTGACATTGCCGCGTAATTATCGTAATACTTGATCGCTGATGACGCGACTCTCGTGATGAAGATGACCGCGGATCATGGAAGTGAATAAACTATTTAGTTGAATTTAACGAGTCTACGCTAAATATCAAACACAATCTTGAGACTTTTTTTCCCCTTTTGTTGTCTATACATTTGTGTATAAAGTTTTGTATTTTGGCTGGCCGTCAAGGTCTTTTGGCGGCAAAACGCAGACAGCGATTTATGAGAGGGGTGTTGCCTTTTATAATTTGGCCAGCGTTGATGTTGTATAATATTTGCCTTTGCTCGGAATACATGTATAATTTTGGCGAAGATTTGTAGGGGCGTGTATGTGGCCCCTGAGAAAATGCTTTAATGTCAAGTGTGGCTCACAGAATCGCAGAATCTCGCTTTTTGCTGGCATTGTTAAAGCTTAAGGCACTCGAGTCTCGAGAAGCCCAAAAACTGTGTTTGTGTTTTCAACAATTTCGCTTCTTTTTTGCGTTATTTTTCCTAGCGACTTGATTGCTTGATTCTCTGCTTTTTGGGCACATTTCATCAAATGCTTGTTCACTCAATTAGATGTTGAAACTGAGGACGTTGCCATGGCTTGGAATTCGCCTCCGATTCGGATTGAATTATAGATTGAGCAGTGAAGAGGTTTTTGCATATTGAGCATTGTTTATTGTTTGGCCACTTCTAATTGTTTCCCAGGCCAACTGAAATGTGCTGGGACTATTTATAGGATTTATTTGGGGCTTCAACTTGTGGAAGCATAGAAAACAAGTAGGAAGTAGCATAGAATTATAAATTAATTGCATATTATTTGTTATAAATATGCTGTTGGAAAGACCAATTCTATATTTCCAAATAAATGTTTAGAAACTTAAAGATGCAAAGGTGCATAATTAAATTTCACCAGTTGATATTCCTAAAACTTATGCATATATTCTGTTAACAAAATAATAACACTGCCAGTAATGGCCTTTGAAAAGCTGTTGAGAGTTGAGAATGAAACCCATAATTTGCTGCTGACTGATACCCTAAAAAGTCGGACTGCCTGCACAATCAACAATCAGAAATCAGAAATCGGAGCCAAAACCGGTTGGCATCATTGATTCAATAAGCATTCAACTTAGCATCGATCTGCGAGTCGATCGCTGATTTATATAGCTCGAATGCAACCGCGGAATGTCTGAATCTCTGAATGTCTGAGTGTCGGATACTTTTTTGTATAATTTGCACGCAATGAATGTGCAAGCGACACGAGGCATTAATTACGTGTGATGATGATGACATCATCATCAGCAAGTCATCTGTCGGTTTGCAGATTTTCAATTGCATACAGTCTCAAATGTCAGATGAAAGTTGCAGTTGGTTGGATAATTCGTACCTGCATAATAGTTGCTTGGTTTTTAGGTTCAGTTTTCAGTTGTCTTTCAGATTCACACGCAAACACCAAAGATAAGAAAGACTGCGAAAGCTGGGAGTATGTTTTTTTCCATATTTGCGGATAGTAACACGACTTTATATAACCAACTTGCCAAGAGTGATTAGCTCAGATTGATTTGTGTTTTGACGAGTATTTTGCATATGTGTATACACGTATATATTTGGGCATATAACCTCTTCGGTCAAATTTGCTGTGGCTTGGAGTCAATGAATCGCTGGTTTCTCGCTTAACACGTATACGCACCGTGTGCAGCTGCAAATTGGCCGTTTAAAACCTGTCTGCGCTAAACCGCAACAACCGCAGCATTACGTAACTTTCCCTGCATCTTGCGAATTACGCTGCTGACCATGAGCACTGGCTTTTCAGCTGCAAACTTACCAAACTTATCATCGCCAAAACTCTAATTGTTACCGAATTGGGCGCAATCACGACCAAAACAACTCTATGTTGACCCCAACTGAAAAAAAAGGAAAAATACCCCGGCACAATAAAAGACACAGCAAATTATGATTATTATCAAAACATTGTCATCAAACAAAAAAAAAGGAAAAAACCAAAAATGGGGGCTAAGAGAAAAACTAGAAACACTTGGCCGCTGGCGTTGGTTTTGAATTTCTAGCTGCCGCCGCTGTCCGTGCAACTTTTATTGGATTTTATTGGATGGCAAGCGTGCTAAGCATGGCTGGCTTTTAAGCATAAACATCGCCAGCGGCGAAGACACGAAAAAATAATACCGAAGACAGATGAAAAATGAAAAACCACCAACTGAACAACTCACCCAGCAAGCCAAAAACCAAAAGCTAGTACTGTTATGCACACTGGTTTATATATATTATCTGTACCATATAGATAAGCCAACAGCCCTTTGAAAACTAGTCATTTTCTGCCATTTATGATAATATCGTTGGGTAAGGGCTTATGTCAAAGCATTTCCATCACGATTGTCATTCAAAAGAGAAAGCAATAAATTAAATGCATATAAGCACATTAAATTTCACTCATTGATCCATTTGGTATTGGCATTTGTACTGGTCTCCCTGTCGCCTAAAGGCAATTTCACAGATTGCAGTTTGCTGCCAAATGACCAAAATGCCTTTTCACTCGAATTTCCACCGGATTCCGTACGGGGTATCATTTTTGGTCCGTTGACAAATGACATAAGCACTCTGGGCCATCGAAAGGCGAACAAACTGAGCAAAGTGAACAAACTGAACGAAGTGAACACAACTGACAAAAGAGCGAATCGTGCTCATATAAGGTCAGTCTTCAGCCAACATTTGGCTGACACTTTCAGGGTCAACCGGTGCGTAATCAATGGAATCACCGCCCACGCAAAAGGCAAAAGCTGAGTTCGGTTCAACGTTTTGCGGAAATTGAAACCGAAGGTGGATGGCAGCCTTAAGATGCTCAAAATGCAACTCCACTGCGCCGAAAAAGCAAATTGTTGGCAAATAAGCACACAGTTGAGCATGCACTGAAAAAAGGGATATAGCCATGAAATACTAAAGATTTTAAATGAATTTTAATAATAATTTAGAAATTTGTTTGAAAAGTAGTTGTTGTCCAAGAGCTTTTGTTCTTTTTAAAAGGAAAACATTACATATATCGTATTACAGAGTGGAAACTTCAAATTCGAAGCATTTTATTTGCACTTAATTGGGATTTTATAGTCTCAATGGAATGCAGATGGTCTAATATTGATTTAAGACGTCTGTCCTTGGATTTCTCACTCTGTATTCTCGTCTATGCATCCACACAACTTCCTCGCCATATCTCGTATATTTAAAGATATGGGAATGTATTCCACGGCATCGTTGTGGGCAACAAAATAAATAAAAATACAAAAAAAACAAAAACTGGCTTACCTTCTCTCCTCATTGTTATACAGTTGAACTGGCCGTGCTGTTGGTATTGTTTCGCTTATTTATTGTTAACGCTTTTTGCCAGCCAGTGCGACAGGTTGTTAGTTTTTGGCTGCTGTACACATTTCATTACACTTCACTTGGCTGCTGCACCGAAAATCGAGAAAAAACAAACATTCGCAATGTATATGGAGGTGAAGATAAATATTAATGCAAATATAAAGGCGATGACATCGTCGTCGCTGTCTGCGTGTGTGTGTGTGTGTGTGTGTGTGTGGGCCAAAAACCTTTACTAGTTCTGACCAAAATGCCAGCCAACACATAAATGTATGTGGAATGATATAATCGCCTGCTGCCATGAATGAATGAATGAAAGGCGTTGCAGCTTCTCGCAAAGTTGGCTCGAATCGATGCGAGGCGGCCCAAACACAATGGCCAAGAGTTCGGAACTCGTCTAACTCAGCTCAAATCTTCTCGGCCTAAGCTCTGTTTTACATTTTTGTTTCGCTTTTTGCGGCGGCAGAGCAAATTGCATCGCCATAATGAAATCGCCCATAATCTTGGCTAAGGCTAATAATAGCAGCAGGTTTTGGAGTTGGACAACACACAAATATACACACAAACACACACACTCGCATACACTTTGGCTTAGACACACACACACACACACACAGATGGTGAGCAAATTTGGCCCAACACTCTGTTTGTTCTTTTTTATTCGTTGGTTAATTCTCGCCAGCAGATCGGGCGTATACTTCACGCCGAAAAAATTCAAATGACACTCACGTAATCCGCTAAAAATAGTTGATTTCGTTGCGCGTTATTTTTCTCAGATTTTTCGTTTTGCTTTTTTTTTTTTTGTTGGAGTACAACTTTGTTTTGCTATTGTATTGTATTTGGCAATCGCGATGATAGCCAATTGCAACTTGGTCCGGTAGAAGAAATCGAAGCGAACGCGTCGCGATCTCGGCTCAAACTGATCGCTCGGGAGTTGCGACAATGTTCCAGCACCTGTGAGTGGTCTAAACTGGTCTAAAACGCGACTCGAACCGGTTTCGCTCTTGGCCAAGTCAATCTTACTACCAAACACTCTTTCCCAATTATTCTCTCTCTCTCTCTGGCTTTCTTGGCCTGGCCGTGCCGGTCTCCAGCATCTGCACTTTGCACTTTTGGCGACTGCATTTTGTTGTCAAACTGCAAAAACTGCATTTAATAACCGTTAACCGAAACTTCTGCAACACGTGCACTGCATTCACACACAGAGAAAAAAAGGTGTCGAAAAATTCATTTTTTTACGATTTTCATAGGTACAAGTGCTGTAATCCAAAAAGTGTTTGCATCTATACCATGATTTTTTAAACGTTCACAACTTGAGGTACCATGAATATTAAGTTAAAATAAAAAAGACTTTTGTAAAAATATATTTAAAATATTTTTGTTGTATTTTTATGTAAAACATATATGTATGTACTGTATAATAAGTTATTGTTTAAATAAAAAATGTGTGGTTACTCAAACCCAATCATACTCTATCTCGCTGATGATTCCTTAATAATTCCTGAAAATAATTTCAGTGCACTTATAGTTTGAGTGGGTGGTGGGAGGAGATGGGGCTGGGAGTGGAGGTGCAAGTGGGAGTGAGAGCGTTACAGGGGTTGGAGGTGAGGTGCTTGGAGGTGGGGGCTCACTACATTAGGCTCCACTGGCTGACAGGCACCGCTTTTGGCCAGCTGCCGCACGTGACTGTGCAATGCTTTTGACTGTTGGCTGGAGCATTGGGGGTCATGTTGGCTGGGGGCAGAAGTTGGGGGCTTAATTTGCATCATGTCATTAGGATGAGTGGCATCGATAATGCGGCCGCAGGCCAACTCTCTGGGTCACTTTCCCCGCCCCGCCCCCCCCCAAATCCCACTTTAGAACGTGAACGTTTAAGGTTGCAATTTATACGCTGAATGGTATTCAAAATAGTTACTCATGTACATAAATATTACATGCCATATTTTTCGTACATCTCGACATTTGTATGAAAATATTTCGCACAACTTCCGCTGGCGCAGTTTGCATTAGTTTATTTTTACATAAATTTCTATTGTATTTTAATTTAATGTGGAGGTAGAATAATAAACAAGTCAAGCATGTATTTAATTTAATTTTGATTTAAATTATGGAAAGCTTGCTCTTTAATGTGAATCCTAGCTTACTCTTTAATGTGGCTCCCAGTTGACTAAAAAGTGTACTTACTGTTGTTTCATTTTCATCTAAAGCTGAGAAATGTGAAGCATTTCTTCCCTATCTCGTGTACTAATTTTTTTATTTGCTCAGTGCAGGATGTGTCGTCCTCGTCTAAGTTTGATATCTTTGATTCTGACACGAACAGGATCCTGTGCATACTTGCATTGTCTATTTCAGCTTTTCCTCCTGCAAGCACTTTTTTAGTGTGTAGGTGGGGATGGACGAGTTTTTTGTGAAATTTCACTCGGTCCCTGGCAGTGTAGTACGTTTTACTTTTTGTTGACTTTACGCATCAGGCGCAGCTCGAGAAGCTCTGATGTTTGTTCCTTGGCATTGCAAGTCGTAAAAAGTTTTTTGTGTGCGCTCAGTGTCCTCGGCTGGTGTCATAAAAGTTGCATAAAACTGCACAGATTTCTCCGTCGTGAGTGTCGTGAAAAAGTTTAGGATATGCCTTAAATAAGACAATAAGACCATCTACATATGTATCGTAAAAGTATGTGTGTCCCGCTCAAAGGATCGCTTTAAATAGCAGTAGGTCGTTTGTACCTCATGTGCTAAGAATGGCTGAAAAAGACAGGAGAAAAAGGACAGGGGAAAAACAGGACTGGTTCGCATGTGTCTGGATTTAATTTAGATAAAAGCTTTTCCACACTTTCACTCCAGACCTTTGACGTGCACCAGATAATGCCTCAAATCAATTCCGTAAACATTTTACCGGCCGCAACCCCAGCCATCAAGACGACAATTTGTTTTCATACCTCTGACGTTTGGGCTGTCGTCGGGATTGATTCTAGCTTATCAGTAGATGAAAGTTGCAGGAAAATTAAATGGAACCTGATAACAAATCTAGCCCCTCTAGGAGCAATTACTTGTCAATTAGAAAGGGTAGAAATTGCTGAAATAAAGAGTTTCCTTGCTTCGTTACTACGTAAACTGCCGTCTACAGTGAGTTGTAATCCATTCTATAACAATCCCATATTTACCTTTTGCCACCTGCTCTCGAACCCTTTTAAATATCCAGCGAATCGCAAGCTGAATAAAAGACAGTTGCTAATTAATTATTCATTGACATTTATTGATTGAATTTGATAATGTTTTTTTCTGCAGCATTTTGTTGAATTTACATTGAATATGTTTTAGGGGGTTTCGTCCTCGCTGTCGTTCTTATTTTCCCTATCGCTTTCGTATCGATTTCTTTTTGATTTGATATTTTTGCTGTGGCACAGACACACAATTATGTACTTAGCTAGAGTTTAGATTTTTTGCGGTGTTTGCTATTCAGATACATCCATTGAAATATTTTTACGGAGGGGAGCTTTAGGAACCTGAATTGCGGCCCATTTGGTATTTGCACTCACATTTAAAAAACTATACTCTTTAGCTTTGGTTTTTAAGTAGTTTCTTTCAAAATATTGTTATCAAGATTCGGCGGTGGATTGTTTTATAGTTCTGTCTTGGCATACAAAAAATAGTTTCAAGTCCTTAGTATGTGGGTTTTGTTTTGCTTTTGTTTTCGGTTGCGGTGTGCCCTGAATAAAACGGGGAAATAAATATATATAACCTTTTTATCATCGAAAAAATTGCAGTTTTGTTTCTCAGCTGCTGGTCGCTTGTAAATGTGGCAATTAAAAGTGTTTCGTATTCGTATTTGCATTTGCATTTGCATTCTGTATATGTAGGAGGGCTCTTTTTGTAGGTTTTCCTTGTATTCTGTAACTAGCACAACAATTGCACATTCAAATATGTATACATATATATTTATATAGTTTTAGTATAGGTTTTGGCCTTGATTTTCCACAGTTTCAGTTGCTTGTTGGGTTTGTTGCGGTTGGGAAATGCGTTTGGTCTCATTGTTTGGCCAATTTCCGCATTCTGCTATCAGTTTTGCTTTGAAATTAAGTTGTACAATTGTTTAAAATTATCCTACCCTGTCTGCTTCTTTAAGTTTTTACTTTTTTTTTGTAAGATAGTGCTAGTAACATGAATAATTTAATTTGATTTGATTTCATTTATTCTTCTTCGATCGCGTGTGTGTTTGCATTTGTCTATTCGATATAGGAAATTATCATAGGTACACATATCAACACAGTAGTCAGTAGTTATGCTTGGCTAGTACAACAAACCCTGGCCTATGTTTTTTTTTTATTTATTTATCCAATTAACTATTTGTCTCCTTACTAGATTTTGCTGCACATGCATTCTGGAAGATAGCAGTTTGAAGTGGGGAGTTTTGGAAAATAACGAGTGCCCGTTGGAAGATACTGAGTGAAATGGGAGTTCTTAGAGGAAATTATGATCGTACAGCGTTGACTCTACTTCGATGTTTCATATCTTTTCGGGATCCTAACTTCCCTGCGCCCAGGATTGTCTCTAATCACTGTCGATGTCTTGGCGATGGCAGACTAAAATAATTATAGAAAAACCCAACTTAAAGAGAAAAGTTTGTAGTTTAAGTGTGTGAAAGGCTGTGCAGAGTGATGAGAAACCAAAGAATTATCTTACAAACTAAATACTTGATTACCGATTAATTTTGTATCCATTTATCTATATATATATTTATGTATATTATCTTTGCATAATACTCCATACTCCATTTACTGGTAATTAACAATCATGAAATTTCTTTGCACATCTCTTGTGTTACGTGTAAATATTAAAAATAGTTGTAATTTGACTTGAATTTTCATCTTTGTTTTATTCTCAGTTTTAACCGCTTAAATTTTGCTCAGCCACGCCCACTGCCTCCCTAGCGACAGGTATAAAAAGTTCAAGCTACAGTTTACAGTATACAGTTTACAGTTAAGAGTTACAATTTCAACAATTTCATCAATTATTCATTTTAAGTTCCTTCATCTTCATCATAGAGACCGTTGTATATAGTACAAAATTTACAATAGAAGCGAGACCTTCTGGGTGGCTTAAACCAATTGGGGGGTTAAATAGGGTTTTTCGGAGGAGGAGAGTGGATCCATAAAAGTTTGGGGGAAAAAGCCCTAAGTTGTGTATAAGCAAAAGAGCTGAAGGCTGCCTCTCTGGGGACAAGCGCGAGTCTAATAAATTTATACAAAATCTGTGCTCAGAAAATAGTTTACAAATATACTTTAGACTTAGTTACACTGTCCTTTGGGCGTGATATAAAATGTACAAATCATGTACACACATCTCATATCTCATATTTGTGTTTATTCAAATTGTAAATAGCTTTCTCCTGTTCGTGTGGCATATATGTGTGAATATATTTCGTGTCTTGTGTTTTCTTTAGTTTCTTTTGGGGGGTTTCAAAGAAGCTCAGAGTTACGCGGTTTTTGATTGTTACTTGGCTTATGGTAGAAAATATGCTGAATTGTGGCTTGTATGATTAGGTTTTTAGGTATACTTGTTGCTGATATATTCGTATTGTTCAAATTGACCCAAAATGTGTTTCAGTGTACTAGTGATATCTTGCGTGTTTTTCACAATGTATGTATATCTATATAGGGTTTTTTTTTTATGTTTGGTAAAAGTCTTCAAAACGCATCTGGGTGCTGGAGTAGATAGCTCGAGTTTTTGTGTGTGTTTCGCATATGAGATTTTGCTGTAGATAACTTTGGTTTGATTGCCAATTTGTGACAATTTCAGCAATGCTAGACTTCTAATAAGTCCCTAATTTGTGTTACAATTTATCCATAATTTTGTTCAAGCAACTTTTTGTGTAGAGCTGGGGGAACGTGAATTCCCCAATTTTTGTAGTCACTCGTCACTTTTGCACCATTTGAATTTCGATTCCTTGCTAACATTTACAAACTGAAGAGAAGGAGGAGTCTTTGTCCAACAACTAGTTTAAGTACAATACAATACATACAATGCTGGTTTTGGTTTTGGTTACAATTTAGATTGGTTATGTTATCATCATCGCTATCGATGCAATTACATTGCTCGATCCGCACTTTTCAACGTTTTACAAACGGTTCGTTCGGTAGTCCTGTTTATCCTGTTTCCTTGTTATCCTGTCTAGAATCAATTGATAAACCGCGATTTCTGTTTGCGCACAAAGTCCTGAGCCTGTTTGTCATTGACGCGCACTTCGAGGATTTGCAAAATTGGATTGCCTTCGTGGGGATAAAACATTTTACATGACATCAAAGGATCATCGAGCTGTTTGGGTGTTCTATACTCACATTTATCCTTTTGCTCCATGAGTGGCAGCTCGATTTGTTTCAGTCCATGGAAGTTGTCCACACTCGTACTGTAGTCAGCCACACCGGGAATGTTGCCCAGTGCCAAATAGGCCTCGCCACCGAAGTCATTCGCCGTCAGGACATCGTGATCCATCACCGTGAAGCAGATCATGGCTCCTTCGGTCAAACATTGCTCCAGAGTCACGGAGAACTCGAAGCACTCATCGAAAACGGGGTTAAGAGTTCGCTAAATATTTATAAATGGTATTATTTTAAAGAAAACTAGCTTATTATAGTAACGGGATGGTAGAGTTAAAAGGTATACTAGATTCGTCGCATATATATGGATAGGATGCGATATCCGTCGCAAAAAAAAACGGATTATTTTTTTATCAAAAAATCGAAAAAAATACTTTTTATAAAAAATCTGATATTTTCAATCGGCGTTTTCGACATTTCTTGGTTAAAAATTGTTTTGTGCCGCTAATAAAAATAGCTAACTATGTCCATCCCTACATTTTCGGTTTTCGAAAAAAAAAAATTAGAAAATTTTTTGCATTTTCGATAAGAGGTACCATCATCAAAATTTGCGAAAAATTGAAAAAAATTAGCATTTCAAAGTATGTACATGGATCGATAGGGAATTTTGTTACGAATTCAACGAGGTATGGCATTCCACATTTGGACAACTATTTTAGCTGCTATCGAAAATAAAGCTGATTATTTTTATCAAAAAATTGAAAAAAATTATTTTTTGTAAAAAATCGGATATTTTCAATCGGCGTTTTCGCCATAACTTGGCCAAAAATGGTCACACAGCTAAAATAAAGACTGTTTTGTTCTGCTAATTAACATAGCTAACTATTTCTATCCCCACTTTTCCGATATTTGAAAAAAAAAATTTTTATAAATTTTGCATTTTCCATAAGGGGTACCATCATCAAAATTTGCGAAAAATTGCAAAAAATTAGCATTTCAAAGTATGTACATGGATCGATAGGGAATTTTGTTACGAATTCAACGAGGTATGGCATTCCACATTTGGACAACTATTTTAGCTGCTATCGAAAAAAAGCTGATTATTTTTATCAAAAAATTGAAAAAAATGGTCACACAGCTAAAATAAAGACTGTTTTGTTCTGCTAATTAACATAGCTAACTATTTCTATCCCCACTTTTCCGATATTTGAAAAAAAAAATTGTTATAAATTTTGCATTTTCGATAAGGGGTACCCCTTATCATCAAAATTTACGAAAAATTGCAAAAAATTAGCATTTCAAAGTATGTACATGGATCGATAGGGAATTTTGTTACGAATTCAACGAGGTATGGCATTCCACATTTGGACAACTATTTTAGCTGCTATCGAAAAAAAGCTGATTATTTTTATCAAAAAATTGAAAAAAATGGTCACACAGCTAAAATAAAGACTGTTTTGTTCTGCTAATTAACATAGCTAACTATTTCTATCCCCACTTTTCCGATATTTAAAAAAAAAATTTTTTAAATTTTGCATTTTCGATCATCAAAATTTGCGAAAAATGGCAAAAAATTAGCATTGCTATGTATGTACATGGATCGATAGAGAATTTTGTTACGAATTCAACAAGGTATGGCATTCAAGTTTTGGACAACTATTTTTACTGCTATCGAAAAACAAACGAATTATTTTTTGTCAAAAAATCGAAAAAAAAATTTTTTTTGTAAAAAATCTGATATTTTCAATCGAATTCAACGAGGTATGGCATTCCACTTTGCTAAAAAGTTGAGATTCACTATGTGTAGTAAACTAGATGATATCCTACCTTATGCACATTGGTCTGCTGCTCCATGCAGTGCAAGAAAACCCTGCGAGGCAGCAGTTCGATGACCACGAAGGGATCGCTGAAGCCATTCGGATCCAGCGGCACCACATCCCTGGCATGCAGCACCTCCACGCAGAGCGAGTCGTGGTTGAAGTACGCCCTCACTGCCAGCGATCCATATGGCGAGGGCATGACGGCCATCAGCTGCTCCCTCAGACGTTGCATGTAGAACATGTCAATGAGACGATCCGTGTCCGTTTTGTGGAACTGCAGCCGCTGCTCGATGCGCCAGAAGTCCTCGGTGTGCAGGCACTCCAGGAGCAAACCCTGACCCTCGGCATGAAAGAAATCGATGAGCAGTTGCAGTGCCTCATAGAGCCGTTTGTGAAAGTGTGTCGGCTTGTCCGTCTCATCGCCAGTTTCCATCTGGCGTGACATCTCGCCAAGGACCGTCTTCCAAATGAAACGCAGCGATCGATTGAAGTTCTTGGTGAGCAGGGCGCTGTTCAGGGCAGCCAGGTGGCAATCTAGGTACTCCAGCAGTGGAACAATCGCTTGATTTGCGGGCAGGGAGTCGGGTGACCAGGCCAGATGGAACATGGCCTTTTGCAGGGACATCTGCATGAGTGGTGCCAACTTGGAGAGTATACGCTCACACCGGTTCTCCATGTGAGTGAGACTGGACTCGAGCAGATTATCGGCCGACTCCTCCAGCGGCTGCTCATCCGATCGAAACTCCGCCAGCGTGCGACGCACATACTCCACATTGTTGACGGTGACACACATGTCATCCGAACACCGGAACGGACCCTGTTGCTCATAGTAACCACTGTCGGCCAATGCGGTGTGTATGAGATCGCAATAGTGCATGGCTGCGGAGCAGACGACATCGATGAGCTGCGACTCCATCATGATGGCCGTATCCTCGTCCGGCCAATTGAGCACCTTCCAGAACTCTTTGATATTGAGCAGCGTGCTGGCCGTGTCCACCGAGGAGCTACTGTAACGCACAATCCGCTCACCCTCGCATATGGCATCCATGCGAATGGCCGCCCTAATCCTCTGCAGCGCCTTCGCCTTGCTCACCATCATCCAGCGCTCCAGCGTGGGTATGAACCACTCGTGGCTATTGCTCAGCGCCAATGGCTTCTCCGGCGGCTGCGGCTGGGCAGAGAGGTGTCGCTTCAACTGACAGAACTCCTGCAGGGCCAGGAACAACTCGAACGGCTTGGTGTCCACCGGCTCCGCATCGCCCTCGAGCACGGCGTACTGCGAGAGATTCATCCGCACACCGGGCACCTGGCCAGCGGCCATTCGGCTGTACACCTCTTCGCCCACCATCGCATCGTATTGTTTGTAGATGATGCTGAAGTACTGTATGCCATTCGTGCTGTGATGGAAAGATAGAACGTTTACGTGGCTGGACATCGATTTATGGGCTTATATGGTCTCAGCTGCTCGAATTATTTGAGGGGAACTTTGCCGGAAGGTTTATCTTCTTACTTTGTTTTATTGCACTTGAAACGCTATTTAGTGTGAAACTGTAGCGATAAACTAAACTACAAAAGCCACGGAACTCATTGAACTTATGCAATATTTTTATATAATTAAGCAAAACTTCCTAAAAGGCCCATAAATAAACCAACTTTGAATTGTGTAAACACCTGAAACAGACATCACCACTTAAGCTGCCTTTCCGCCCAAAGAGTTGCAAATAATGGCCAGGCGAGTTTAAGGCGAGAAAATGTAGCAATTAGCCAGCAAGTAAATTTTCCTAATGCCACCCGACTACGGGACTCCAGGACTCCGGCACTCAACTCTTTGGCTGACAGCCCCTGGACATTTGTTAAATGCCTCGTCAGGATGGACCCGAGTTGTTGGCCTGGGTGGAAAATGGAGAAGGGCAACGTGAGAGCATTTTTATGACAGCGCAATTAATTTGGGGCTTATGTGTGTAAGCCACTTGATGTCCTCATTAAGGTCCTTTTATGGCCGCGCTAACTGGCAAATATGTGACTGATTAGTCCTGCGAGGCAAACGAAGGATGCGGCTCTATGCACCTATAAATGACCCATTATGCCAGCGCTTCCGCCTGCGTTTACGGCAGTAACGTGATCTCGGGCATTAGGTGCTTCGATTTATCATTTCATTTGGTATCTATCAAATTCTATCAACTACATTGAACGGAAGGTAACTTCCTTTTGAAACTATATGCTTCCGGTTACATTTATTTGAGTAGATAAGTAGTAGAAACACTTGCACTACAAAAACACTTTCCATTTTCTTTGAACTAGTTCAGTCACTTACAACGCTGCTGGCAATCTGTCATGACAACATTTTGTGGCCCTCATTAATGCTCGTTAGCTTTATGACTTTGACTTTGGCCATTTGACAAATGCACAAACTGATTAGAGACCCGGCAACTGTAAAGTGCTCCGCCTCCGGCGCCGATGGCCGATTAGTTGGAATCGAAGTGACGCCACTCGCGTGGGGGTCACAATTCAATTGGGTCAACACGGAGTGCACTGTTCTCATGGCAACCCAGGGATCTGCGATGGTATCCAGCTTGTTCTGTTAAATGTCCCGGGCACATTTTTATATCTACGATGTGTGGACAGTGGGTACGTTTAATGGGCAACACGTGTGCCACATACCCAAGGCAAAGCAAAGGTAACTAACCGAGACCGGCGAATAAAAGTGATCCTAAAAATCTACTCACTTGTCGAAGAGGGCATGGTAGTAGGTCTGTCCCAGCTGAATGTCCGCCGTTAATGTAGTTACGAAATTCGATAATGGATTGGGCATGCCCTGCGATTCCCGCATCACCGTTTGGCCCCACATCACGGACCCCTTGCGCAGGGCATTGACCACCTCGCCCCTAACGCCCTTATTGAAAGGACACACGGCGCGAAAGGCTCGCATGGAGCCGAGGAGGCCCAGGCAGCGCAGCAGGAATTCCAGTCGAATTAAAGAGGGTGGATTTAGGGCTGGAAAGATGTCCCGGTGCCGGCGGATTTGGTTGAGCGAGCGCTCCACAAAGCCATTCATCGCATCCGCCAGCCACTGCTCCAGATCGCGACTGAGTGCCTCCTGGTTGGGCTGGTTCCACTGCTTCTCCACGTCGCTCAGCAGGCGATGCAGGAACTTGGGATCCAGCGGCGTTGTTCGATTCAGTTTGGCAGCAGCCACATATCTGGGAATGGATTTCGCAATTGCAAATCAAGATTCAGTCAAGGAATATATCTATTTATACATATATCTAAAAAATAAATAAGTGAAGTATAGCAACGCACCTGGCCATGGCGCAGTGCAAATCCGAGAGATCCGACTGCACGGCCAGCTGATGCAGGATGGTCAGAGCCGGACCTGGCAGGTCGCCACACCAGGTCCAGGATGGCTCGTGCGTGGTCACCTCGTGCTGCATGAACACCCGCTGGAGCTGCTCCACCTTGTGTATCTGCTGCTCGTGGTTCTCCTCGCTGACCGTGCTCCGATCCTCGCGAGTCGAGAGCCACAACTTGAGCCGTATGCGACCCTGCACGGTGCTGCGATGACTGCGTGCCTCCAGCTTGAACCAGGCATCCAGGCCGGTGGACGGGATCTCCGCCAGCGGTATGTTCACGGAGCCCAGGAAATCGTCCTGCGAACCCTGGCGAGCGGATTGACACACCTGCTTGAAGAAGCGACCCAGTCCACGCACTCCACGAACCTCGTTCAGTCGCGAAACGGCGTCCATGACGCAGCTCTCGTCGTCGTGGTCCCAGATGTCCAGGTGAAAGGTGTCCGTATTGATGTCATCTATGTCGCTGCGGGACGTAATAATAATGTGTAATTCAAAATTTAATTCAAGTGATTTATTTATGCCTACATATTTACGAACGTGTTTATGTTTATTCTGATTTTTAAGCTTTTGTGCTCCATTTAATTTATAACTCGATTTATTGTTGCTCTTAAACTGAATTATGGTTTTCTCTACCTTTGTGTTTGATTTCTTAGGAATTATGATGGTAATTATTCAAAAAAAATATTCATATTTCCAGGAATTAGCTGTCCAGTCTGACATGACAGCAATGATAACAGAATTCCCGGAAACAATAAATCAATTATACCTTACTAATTGGTCCTTCCATGAAACGCAAACAATTTCTTTGTTTGCCTAATTATTCACGTATTACAAATTTATTGTGAAAAGGACATTTGATATTTGCTTTAATTTCTTGCTGTCCTTGCCCAGTTCATTTTTATTGCAGTTGCAACATCAAATTTATAGCATTTCACCCAATGTGCATTTGTGTTTCATTTATGTTTTATTTATGTAATGTAAATGCAAATGAATGTGTTCCTTTTATGGTTTACAACTCGTAAAATACATTCGATGTTCGAAACGAATCGTTGGGCATGTGACAGGGATCAGGACCCACCATTCAGATGCCAATGATTGGTTTAAATTTCTTTTTTTTTCTGTTGCCAGGATTTCTCATTTATCAGGCGACCGAGCGGAAACAAGAATGCTAAATGCTTCGGTTCAGTTCCACAAATCTATCATCAAATGTCGATGTTTATAATCGTAATGGATTGTACTTACAATTTGAACTTCTCGTTCCACTTGGGCGTCAGGGTGTGGGGCTTGATGCTGGTCGCCTTAATGAGTTTGGCCGGTACCGGTCCGCCCAGTGAGTCGCGCTGCTCCCGCCGTCCCGCCTCCCGCCGCTTGAAGCTCAGCCGGAAGCTGTGCTTCCTGTGCGGCGGCGAGTCCGTGGCGCTATTGTCAAAGCCGCCGCCCATGTCCGCGGAGAGGGCGCGCGGCGTCGGCGGCAGCGGCAGCGGCGACACGGGCGGACCGCCGTTCTCGTCCGGCTGGATGCCCAGCATGCAGTAAGGATCCGAGAAACCTGGGCGGGGAATAAATAATTCAGTATACTTGGATATACAATTTTTTGGTTCTTGGAGAGGGAGTACCACACTGCAGGAACAATATTTTATCAAAATATCATTGGCAAGGAAATTAATTAAATTACTTAATTGATAAAAAATATTTCATTTGATTTTGTATCATTTCATTTTTAATCTTGTACTGTATAGATTAAAAAAATCACCTAATTAACAGATATAAAATTCCAAAAAAATATTTCATTTAATTTTTTTATTTTATTTCATGTTACTATATGTTATAATTCATATTACAGTACTATAACCTGTTTTTATAGAGGAATAATTGCTCATAAAGCTAAGTACATTTTACAAACAATTTAACAATTTAGTAATGAGTCTCCACAAGAAGTTAATATAATATTTCAATTTTTCATTCAAGTAATGCCCCTATAATTACAATAATAATTCAATTAATGAGCTCTGGTGGCGTAATGTAACTGATATTATGTTTTTATCTCCGTGCGGACCAAGGGAAAAAGTTGGAAGAAGGCAGGCTGGGGGGATAAATAATGTGGAGTGGGAAATGGTGGCGCATTAATGAAGAGGTCGCCTGATGACATTAAATGGCAATTAATGGCACTGCCAGCGGGGACAACGTGGCGTCGTCAGCTGGTGCCGGTCACACATTGCGTATGATTAACATTTCATTTGCATAAAGTGCCGCTCAATTATTGAGTGCCTGTGATTTACGCGCACATCGCAGAACACAGGCCACAGATGCCAAGATTAAGATTTTTGCACAAAGATCTACATAATTGAAACAATTACGCAGTCTTGAGGACAATTTCAATATCTGATTTCGGGGCGATTAATTTAATTGGGTTCAAAGTGGGCAGCAAATAAGCGAAATAATATCCGATTGCCAATGCTGATTATGTACTAAAACGGATTCCTTCCGAATTCGATTTACATTTAGTGTGTTTTTGCGTCGGTAAATCGATTACGCCGCAGAAATGATTCATTTGAAATTCGGACTCGTACATTGACGGCACTCATTGTAATGGCCAATTTGATTGTTGCCTTTCATGCTTGACCAGTTCCCAATCGCTGATGGCTGGGGAAGGGAGTCACTGGCTGCTAATGAAAATCAAGCCAAGCCGAATCGAATCGAATCGAACGGTATGGAACGGAACTGAACCTGATTCTTCGCTTGGCCAGCTTATTTGCCCCATCGAGAGTGGGCCAAACAAAAGCAGACCGCTCTCATCGGCCACGTTTCATTGGCAACGAGTTGTTTGCCATCTGCCCAGGCGCCCCCTTCCTTAAAAAACCCCCCTTTCCATGCAGAAGGATGCCCCTCATTCTGGCCTATTGACTGTGCCCTCTGCCTGCAGACGTTGCCCGTCATCAGGACATTTAACAGATGGCAGACGGCACACTAACACTGCACTACTACTTCACGGAATGGGCATGGTGATGGGAATGGAGATGGTGATGTGGGCCAGTTGAGCGATAGAAAAATGCTCCAACTGAAGCAGACGCAGACGAAGGAGCACTCAACGTATTCCTTACACATCCTTGAGCACATTAAAATGCGAAATTGCGTTTCCTTCGATGAGGCTGCTGCTGCTACTGCACAGCGAAGAATTCTTATGGGTTTTTCTTCAAAGGTTGAAAATCATTTCATTTAGTATTCATTTCATCCAAGCTTCCTTGAGCCTAATTTGAAAATTTGTTGGTAAAAATTACAATAAGAATCATAGCTAAAGAGAGCAATAAACTTTTAGCCCAGCCTGCAACTTTTTTCTTGTGTTTTTAGAAAAACACCTTCAGATGTAATTAAAAGTAATGCTTCACTTCTTCCACGATCATTTCCCACAGTGCATTTCTATTTCTGGTTGTAGGGGCTTCTGGCTCTTGAGCATAATGAACAAAATGGGAAGCATTAAATTGCAAATTTATTGAACGCACACGGAGCTCAAGACCAAGATGGATGCGAGGGGGGGGCATAACCAAAACTGTAACTTTGACTTGGTACAGGGGGCAAGGACAGCAACACAAACGCTGCACAGAAAATGTAGGATAATTGGGGGAAATAGTCAACGCACATGGTGCTCAGTTTATGGATGGCTCGTTTGGCTTTTTGATTTGCCCAAGTGCACACACACACACTCTCACACACACACACACACTCTCGCAGGAGAGATGCACACACGCACAACACCACATAATGCAATTATCGCAGTAGCCGCAAAATCAATTTGCAAACTAAAAATATTTACGCACGGTACATGGCTAGGCAGATTGAAACATTGGGATGATGGGATGGGGGGCAGGTGGATTACTAGTGCTAGTGAGGCCGGGAAAGTGTGGAAATTTGTGGAAAAGTGTGGCAAAGTGCCGATTGTGCTGGCTTACCATTGGCATCCTTCGCCTCGAGGCCATCAGCCTCGATAACCACCGCGGAGAGTACGATTATCTTTGGTTTATCCTCGGCGGAGGCGTGCAGCAGGCGATAATGACGATCCGGATTGACACCGAAGGCGCGCTGTGCGTGCAGATACATTTCGTCCTTGTAGTGTGCAAACTGTGCTCCGCATTTTCGCAAGGAAGTCGCATGTGACGGCACATTACGTATACGCCGCATGTTGCCACAGGGAGAGAGTAAATATTTTTAAAAATTTAATTTAATTATATTGTCATTCATTTGTAAATATTTTGCAAGTCAACAAAATTATAATATCATTTTTGGGCCAACAATTTGCATATTTCGCTTTGACTACCCCCCGCCCACTCCCTTCATCAAACCAAATCCACTTTCGTTTCACTCTCTTTTCTCTGGCTTCTGTATTGATTTATCCCTGTTGAATTTATTAGCCAGCCGTCTTTTGATTTCAATCACGCTTCGAAAAACGCTTTCATCATTTTCCCCACTACTCGAATGTTATTATAATTTGATTGCTTTCGCTGCAGTCAAAATTATGAATAATCTTGACTTTCATTAAATCGACTCGGTAGAATGTGCACATAATCCGCATTCCGTCAGCAAAATTTTTAAAATTTAATTACATTTACTTAAAGTGCGCTGTTTGGTTGAAGAGTGAGGATTGATTTGGGCATAGGGAATTTTTAAGTGGGGAAATTAAATATTCCTTCTTATGTGTACATAACGAGTCATATATATGTCCAATCTCAGTTACATTAATACTCATTAAATGCCTTTTTCATTACTCCTACTTCTGCAACTTAAGTCTTTATAATTGAAAATAATCGGAGCTCAGCTCAGTTTGTTTATCTTTTAAATGGACACCACTTGGCTAAGCAATCTTCACATTTCAGCATCTGTTTCTGCAACTTACCCGCATTCCATTTCGTTATTACTTTTATTTTATTTTTTCCCTTTTCATTAATTTCCATTAGGGCAGGTTTAACCCTCTGATGGCTAGCTGGCCGAGCAAATCGCATTTATTTGTAATTATTTACCATTAAATGCAAAAACTCGAGCATTGGGGACGCCCGCAGAGATGCCAAGGCAATAACTTTACTGACTTGGCCATCTCACTACTTCGTCCTGCGTCCTTCGTCCTGTTTTCTCATTTCTCGATCCGCTTTGCAGAGACCCGCGAGATTTGACCGGTTTCAACTCAATCACAGCAGGAGAACGAACGTTATTTTTCGCTACTAGTTGAAACTTTTGTTATGATGGCGCAACCTTGCCATCCTTTCACTTTCACTTCACTTTCACTCCCACTGGGAGCTGCTCAAGTTTCATTAGTTGTGCACTGGGCGTCTAGCAATTTTTTTACTGCTAAATTAAAAACGATAATTGAAAAATGAACTCGTGTTAAGCCGGTCTGGGGCAAGGCAGAATTATTGGGAAATTCCTTTTGAAATGGCAATCAGCAATGAGGAGGAAAAGTAGCACATTTTTAATTGAATTTTGCTACCCTCAACAGAGACTTTGGAGCTTGAGTGCTTGGAAATGGAATGAAATTTACCATTCGTCTGCTGATTTTGCCCAGTTGCAGAATCTCCAAATCCCAGAATGTGCTTGCTTGCCTTTGGGCGCCGAAACCCAAAGCATTAATCATTCAAATTGCAAAACGTCTCAAAGCGTAATGCCGGCGATTAAGCCTTTCAATCATGTGGTGTCCCCGCCCCGAAGCAAAAATGTTTTAGGTATCCTCTAAATCGCCCTAATTTGTGTAATTTGCAACTATTTGCATAAGTCCCCCGCAAAACCCAAGCCCAAAACTTCTTACCCAAATATGTCCCAAATCATAATTGTATTCCAAGCAGCAGAGGCAACCACTCATCCCGGAATATTGATTTACCTGTCCACCGGGAGCCGGTGCGCCCACCGTGTTGGCAATGGTGTGCAGCACCTCCGCATACAGCTTCTCCTTCTCGTCCTGGCGGTCAATGGACTCCTCACCCGCCGGCGGATCACGTTCATTCTCGGGATTAGCCTCGGCACGTGCTTCGGCGGCACGCGTGGCCGACATGCGACGATTTTCACGTTTCCAGCCCAGCGATGTAAAGTTTTCAAAGTACGAGCCGTCCGTTTCCTGAACTCTGTGAAGCAAAAAATACAATGGAGCGTTAGGTGGCTATAAAATAGGGTTATACATAGGTATACACATGTGTGTGCAATTTTATGGGGTCTAGCTCACTCTCTCTATCTGCCGATTCGATATCAAAGGATATTCAAATCGACTGCTGCCGCTGTCAGTTGGGTGTCCAAGTTTAATTGGCACTGTCAATATGCAGTTGCCGACATACAAATGTGACATGGCCGTACCTATTTCAACTTTGATAAGGGTCGTCGCCTGTTGCCGCGTACCACTCGGCGTATGCTCGATGCCCCAAAGCGAAGGCTTGCCCTGAGCCGCTAATTGTATACAAATATTCACCCGTTTGCACACAGAAAACAAAGGTACACATTCAAAACTATACTCAAAAAAAAAATATTTTATAAAATTTAGAAGCTAACTTAAAAATTGCCCTTTGAAGAACGTAAAATTAAAATTAAATTAAAGGATAAAACCCTATTTCGAAATCTTTTTTTCCAGTGCATGCTAGATTGAAACTTTTTAGCTTCGGTCCTAACTAGGACTAGAGTCCCGATAGTGGATGCTCCTAATCATTTGATTTGCATGCCCCGCTCTCTTGCAAAAGCCCATCGGATTTATTTGAGCAGCTGTGGCAAGGAAAAAAAAAAGTTGGCCAAAACTTTGTCCACTCAGCAGGGAAAACGGCTAAGCGGCTTAACTTTGTCGCCGGCGTTGATGATTTTTTACGTTTACGTTTATGGCAGAAAATAAACCGAAGAGCCCACGAAAGTAGGCAACAATTTCTGTCCGCACTTTTTTCTGTCGACCCCGAAATGTAGGCAACACTTTCGTGAACACCTTTCGGTGTTCATCCAGACAAATGTATAAGTAAATATATACGAAAATATATCTATATATATAAACATATATATGTGGGTGAGTGCGGGGGTCGTGTTCGTGTGAAAATGGTCAACATAATTGCCGTAAATGATAGGGTAGACTAACTGCGTTGTCTAAAGTTGTCCCACTCTAAAGTTGTTTCGTGAAAAATTTAATTTTAAAGTTTTCGCCCAGATGTTTGCGTTGCTTTTATTTTTCTTTTTGCTGGTTTGCTTTGTGATTTCATCGCCTCCGAGGACACTCAATTTTGGTTTCAATTTTTAAGATTTTTCCACAGTATTCTTGTCATTTTCTTCTTTTATTTTTGTTGGGCTCAAGTTTTTGCTGAACTTTTTTATATTTCTTTGGTATTTATTTAGTCGCAAATATTTATTTTGTATTTAACTTGAAGTAAACAATTTTAAGTGTGTTTTTTTTATTTTTTTCCCCTTTTCCAGCACTTAATTAATATTGGTTTTTATTTGTCTGACTCCCAATTGTTGCTAAATAATTGATAAACATCGGCTTTATATTAAGGACCCTTATGAAATATAAATTTATCAGTCCCACTGCGCGTAATTTATGTTTGTTTGCTAAAATTTATTGGCTGTGGGGACAAGCCAATGTTGTGGCAATTAGTTGTTATGCATAAAATATGCGACTTCGCTGATCAATTGCATTTTAATCAGCTCAATTTTTGGTTTGACTTCCAAATGGTAAAGAAATATTTTGCTTTTCAAATAGCAAGCAATTAAATGCGGATAAATCAAATTGCTGTGCATTTGTGAAAAATTAATTTCAAAATTGGGCAATATGCGCTCAATATCTCTGAGGTGCGCCTCGGGTCATGAGTTTACAAAGCGGGGAAAATTAATTTCATCCTTGAACAACTTTGGTATACTTTACGAGACCAATTATGCCGGAGAGCCAGCCATGTTAATGGATGTAAAAACTTCCCAGGCAGCTCCGGCTCTTTAGGACGCATTTCACACTTTCGGCTCATCAAAACGTCATATTTCTTTAAGCAATCTCCAGAGTAAACCTCATTTTCGGGCTTAATTAAATGTAACCTGTGATCCGCACTCGCGTCGAGCGCACATTTCCAGGTAAAGTAGATGCCGCATTATGCAAAGTGCTGGAAAAGCTGCCTTTTCACTCGCAAAGATGATGTTGCAGCGACTGGAGGATGTTGCACCTGGCTGCCAGATGATTCTCGGCCACATTGAGAGCAATCCAAAGAACCATAAGAGGCACCTTTAAGCCCAAGGAACAAGACCCTCAATGTGTGTGTGTGTGTGTGTGTGTGTTTGTGCTGGTTATTCCCAAACAAACTTTTCGACACTCAAAGGTTTTTTCGCCCGCATCCAAAGTTGCCATGGTCCTACGAAAGTGGGGCGGGTGCGCTGAAGTTTCTTTCCAATTTCGACGCCCAACTAACTGAAGGAACTTTTGTAATTACGTAATTATGAAGGTCGAGCGGTAAAGTTTTTGTTTGGCAATTCGGGAAAACAAATCGAAAAACGCAACTGAAATTGAAGTACATTAATTAATTGGTGTATGTATGTAATTTATTTTACATTTTCTACCTTTTCGGTTGACTTCAAGCCACGCCCTGTTTACTTTACGCCCCTCCAAATCCCCAAAGAAGCTCATTATGCCTGAATGTTTAATTTATGCATTTCACATTCGAATACCTCTGTATTCTCGTGTGTGCGTGTGTGTTTTGGCGTGTAAATATCTGGCAGCTAAGTTGGGGCAAAATATTAGCATTTCCATCTGTGGGTTAATTACCTCCAGCAAACATGCGCCTCCACCCAACTACACCCATCTTCACCCATCTCCAACCCAATCTCCGCCAGACAGGCATTAAATTTGCCAAATCCATTGGCACTTCATCAACTATGCATTAAGGCCAACGGACTTGGAATTGGTTTTGGCTATCGCTTCGGTTTTGAACTCACCCGGAATTGGAGCGCGGGTCCACTTCGGGCCAGCTCAGGCGGCGTTTGCAGAAGGCCAGCGGCGGACGAGGCGGTGGATCCGGCTGATGCAGTGGCGAGTTGCGTTGCCTGAAGGATCCGGTGCGGGGCGGAGCCAGGCATTCCAGGGCCCGTGACTGGCGACGCGACTGGGGCGTTCCACCCGGTCCACCGGACCCGGATGTCGAGGGACTGCCAGGTCCCGCGGCACCACCTGGTATTTTGGGGTAACCTTTTGGGAACACAAAGGAAGGGGTAAAAGCATGAGCTGAATTACAAAAAAAATAACATTTCAGCAGGTGAGCAAATATTGTTATACTTAAATTATAATATGGTTTTTATTTAGTTTGTTTTAAGTGGAAAATCATATGCGTCACAATCTATAACTATTACTATTATCTCCCTGACTAACTGTGGTAACTAAGATACATATATGCAAAAATGTTTAAATGTTTCCCATAGTTTTTGCCATTCTTTTGTGAACTTTCTTCACACCGAAATAAGAAGATTGAACCAAGTCACACAGAAAGTTAGATCTTGAAAACTATTTGCCCTGTGCCATATCCTATAATTTCCACAACATGCAAATATCTGTGGAAAACAGCTAGCTGATGATGGCCCCGCCCACGGAAAGTCAGGTGTGGAACGAGCGCAGTCAAAGTCAATGTGGTGCGATGTGGTTCCGTGTGGTGCAGTGGTCCGTGCTGAAGGCAATGGCAACGGCAATGGCAATGCAACCACAGCCCGCAACCTTGACATGCATCTGTGTGGGTCCTGCGGCTCCTACATCTGCTCCTGGTCGCCACTCCTGGCTGCCAAGGACTACGACTGGAAGTCACAGAGTGCCTGTGGTGCGGTGCTTTGGATGGAAACCAGCTAACCATTGCTGTGGCTATGAAAAGAAACCTTCTTTTTTTTTTTTGGCCAAGTAGCGAGTAAGCCGGGCCAACTAAAAAATTGAAAAGAAAAGAAAACGAATATGCGCTCGAATTTTCGGTTTGGTTTTAAAGTGTGCACAAAGCGTAAAGTCAAAGTTGGACTTGCAGTGGACTGCGGAATTGGGAAAAACGCTTACACGTTGATGGGTTTCTTTTTTTTTGTTATTTTGCCATTAGAACGACAATTCCCCGTTGGCAGCTGTTTGGCCAGGAAAAACTGCTCGTTCGTCGCTCGTGCAACAAGATAAGCCAATTTCAATTTTGATTCAAATGCTGCAGACGTCGGTGAATCAAAATCCCAGCCAAATGCCAACGTTTGCGATGGCGATGGCAATGGGCATGTGATGGCTATGGCGGAATGTTCAGGATCCGGCGGTTTTGTGGTACTGCTGCTCCGGCTCCTTCAGCTGCTGATGCCACTGCTGCGTCTTGACATTTAAATGTGTTTGCATTTGCCAACTACGGCAGAAACAACAACCTTGTACATCGTTTAGCTTGGCAAACAAGTTTTGCATAGCCAAACGGAGCCAAAGCGGAAACGAAGCCGCACAAGAAGTCACATATGCATGCTGATTGCTTTCGCTTCGCCAGCTAGCTTACACTGAGAAAAACCATTGCTGCGCTGCGAAAATAGTTATGTATTTGTATAAAAGATGGAAAGCCCTATTAATTGTACTCTTCTGTTCTTTTTTTAAAGTTTTACAAACCTCCTGTTAAATATTTATACATATACATATCTACCTATGTATATATAAACTGATAGCTTTCTTTTTAGTTTAGTTTCAGTTTTATTTCTTTGTGTAAGAGCCACTATCAGCCAGCAGGACCAACTGGCACCCCATTGCGGTGGTTTTGTCTGCACATTTGTTGATCCATATGCGAGAGGCGTTCCTGGCCAAGAACATTCAGCGATTGGTAAACTTTGGGCACATTTGGTGGATGGCAAGACATGTAATGTAATTTTCATATTGAGACCCGATGACGATAGCGTCTGCCGGATTCAATAAACTTTTCCATGTTTACCATCTTTTGCGGCACGCATACGCAAACAAATTGTTTTGTGGGCCAAGTTATGGCAGCTGATGGAAAGTGAAAGTCAACTTTGAGCCAAGTTAAAGGTGTATCTTAGGTGCTTTCCTTTTTCTTTTTCTCTCTACACGATTTCTTGATAAGTCCGGAGGCTAAAAACCGCATCGGAAAACTCCATTACCAACTTAATTAGGGGCAAGGCTGTTTTTGAAATCCAGCCAACCCATTCTATTCGTTTGCAAGGACGTGACCTTTGGTTTTTACACAAAAAATAATACAAAGCTGTCAAAAATGCAATAAATGCAACTAAACTCTTTTCTAGATATTTGTTGTGCACACTAAAGCCTCCACGTAAATGGAATACTTTAAATAATAATTCCCAAAAGTTTATTATAAGTTTCTATTCGCCATTTGATTTTGTCATATTTTTTTATATTGTACATTTGCTTTAAATGTGTGTAATTGGCAATATTTGTATAGAGTATTTAAGTATTTACTTGTGCCAACAAGAACCATATCGCTTTTGGAATACTCACCCAGTAATGGATTGGTGGCATTTGGATTGCCGATTACCACACCGCCGGAGGGGTAATTACTGCCACACGTCGAGGATGCCCCCACGCCGGTGGGCGGGGCAGGGGTGCCATAGACGCCCAGTCCGCTGCCGATGCTCGCCTGTTGCTGCAAAGGGGCGTGGCCATGTTGCTGCTGCTGCTGTTGTTGCTGTTGCTGCTGCTGTTGCTGTGGCGGAAGTGACTGCTGCAAGGACTGCTGCGGAAACGGCACCTGCTGCTGCAGCTGCTGCTGCTGCTGCTGCGGCTGGCCGGAAACGAGGCCGCCAGGTGTGGCGCCTCCGATGCCCGACTGCTGTTCACTCGACTCCTGGCGGGAAAGGGAGAAGCGACGATTGCCCAGGCCCAAGCTGGAGATGCCACTTGTTACATATTGCTGCATGGAGCTGAGGAAACTCATGGCGGCATCTGGCTTTCTTATCTGGCTGGCTGGTAATTGGCTCAAGTTGTTACTCCTTCTTCCTCCTCGTCTTTTTTTTTGTGAAATTAATCACTTGGAAAGTTGCGCCCGGGATTTGCCTACCCGGATTATAAATTGGTCCAGACTCACGCCGTTTCCCGCTTATCGAGGCTCTGCAAGGATAAACGACGAAACGAAATGTTTACTTAAGGTGGAAAAACGTCTGCTATTCGCTGGAGAATTGTATTCAGCTATTTTCTGGCAATAATTGAATTTCGACCCTGGCGGAATTATCTGTATATGTATGTGTATGTAAACATTTTCGTGTTCAGACCGAAAGCAATTACAAAATAGAAAAGGAAAGCCAGAGAGCAAAATGCTCTTCATTTGCCTTTTTGACGTAGCATACTTTGCAGTGCTGGAATTCCATGGGTGCCAAAACAAAAAATTAATTAAGCCAACTTGTTTGCCATTTTTATAGGCAGTGCATTCGGCCACTGTGATTCGAAACGAGTGCCCAAATGTCCCCGATTTCGCAGTCAGTCATTATGTTTGTCTTTGATTCGTTTCGTCAGCAGTTTTGTTGACTTACCACCACCCCATATCCTGTTTGCTCATCCAAATTCTGTACAAATATCAAGGGGAAAAAAAGGACGATTGCATTTAGGCATTGCTCCACTGGTCTATATACATTGATTGGAGCGTCGATTTGCTCACTTCAAGGCGCAGCTCTTAATTAAATTTCGTTTGAAGTACGCAGCCAGTATAGCTGTCTTAATTAACGTTTAATCAGCGGAGCCTAATGAGCCGTTTTTGGATTCACGGCTAATCGATCTGCATGAATAATTAGGCAGCACACACTCACACACACATTCAAGGTAACTGTCCGAGTTGTCCTGGCCCATAAATTAGCCCTCATACATGGCCTTGCACAAAATAATAACGATAATTATACGTCCAATGCGCTGGACCAAGCAGAAAAGTAGTTAATTAATTAGTTTGCAGGTTTTTGGCCCGCATTTATGGATGAGCAAATCGGCTGGCGAAAATGAAATTGCAAATTGAACACCAACCATTTTTGGTCCTGGTTTTCCTCCCCAGCCATCCAAAACGTGACCGGCTTAGTTGTCCGCCTTTTCCTTTCGTGGAAATTACCATGGAAATGTATCCGGATAAAGACTCGTTTTGGCCATTTCGTTTTTGGCAATAAGAGTGAAGTAGCTTAAACTTCGGGGGAAACGCGTTGAAAATTAAAGGATTTTAGACTTGCTGAATTAAGCCCGACTAACCAGAAATCTCTTTTATTCAATATTTATGCTAGTACTAAGCAAAGCTATGCCTTATAATTGTTTAATATTCTAGTATTATAAAGTATACTTATAATATACTGGTGTATATTCCTTTGTTTTCCAAATATGCTAGTAAATAAAGTAATAAGCCATTTAACTTTTGTCATTTCCATGTCGAGCTCAAAAAGTCAAAATAGGATTTCGCCGAGATCAATAACATTTCACGTACTTATGGCCCACAATAAAATACTCGAATGTTGTCAACCTGTTTGCTGTCGTCATAAGAACCAAACTGATTAAATTCCCAGCATTATCGTAGCTGGCAACACGCAGGACAGTGTAGTCGAGTACTCTCGGGGACAGTGAAGGGTATTATGTGCTGTGCTGAGTGGCTTTAAATGCCATAAAAGCGAGCTGTGCCCAGGATATGGCCTTAAATGGCCAGCAGTCATAGCAACTGGAACTACAGTTGGCCAACAACTCGCATCCGGCAAAAACAATGGCCACAACAGTGATGATTGCGACGTGTAAGCCGTAATCAGCGCATTCATGCATGTTGGTTTCTCTTTCTAAACGGTGCAGCGCTCTCTTTCTGGGCGGCATTAGCTTCCGCATATTATCCTGCTTACAACTGGTGGCATAATTAGCGGAGTCCGAAAATAATTTGCAAACCATTTCTGTTATCTCATTGTAGTTGGTGTGTGTGTGTTTGTGGCTCGGTTATATTGAGCTTTGTTTTGGTTTCGAAAAACGCTAAAAATAAATCAGCCCACACACAAAAGTTGATTTATATGGTGCACGTAAATTTGCCATTAAGCGACAGACAAATGTATTGCAATTAAATGAAATGGAAGCGAAGCGGAGCCACAACAGCAACAGCTGCCCCAAACCTTGGTATACATACGAGTGTATGTGCTATATAGCCACATGTGAGTGAGTGAAGGAAAGGGCCCATAAATACGCAGCCAACTTGGCTTTAATTAAGATTAATTAGTCACTGGCCAAGTCGTTGTGCCATGTGTGAGTTACTCGGAGAAACTTTAGCAGGGTCTTTATTCTTTACCAAAATATTTGATTACAATCTTTAAGAGCTTTTCTAAGAATATCGTTTCAGTGAAACCCCTATTAATATAGCATATAAAAAACGTAATTAATCGTCATTTACCTATATGTTTTTCCAGTCCACTAATGTAAGCCATAAAGGGAAGGCCACATGCCATTTCCTTCCCGCTGTTGCTTCAATCTATTTAGTTTTTATTAATGATTGCGCATACGCCATGTGGACCGAGTGAGAAGGGTGGTGTTAGCGTGGGTTTTCCTGTTCCGTCAGCCAACCCTTGTTCGAAAAAGTTTTCCTAGTTCGCTAGGGGGGAGGGAAAAACTAAATTAAATGTGGATTGCACTAATGTGACTTCCCGAATGCTCTGAAGAGCTGTCACAACACAGCGCTCTCCATCAACTCGCAGTAATTATCGTTTTTTTTCCCGGTTTTGTGCCCCGCAATGAACCGAGACAAGGGTCTAGTCAATTTTAGACACATTTTGTGAGCTGATTTGGTTGCCATGCATAATTTGAAAACATTTCGTGTGCCCAACCACCTGTGCAAACAATCCTGCGGTGGCAAGTTGCACGCAAAAAAGTTGCGAAAACCAAATAGAAGGCGGAAAATTGAAAATAAACTCGTGGCCAGAAGCAAGAAGAATTTTAAATACGCTAACCAAAGCTTGAAATATTGTATATCTATGAAACAAAGTTGCATAATAAATTAATCCGTAATAAAATGTTTCCAATCACTGTAAATAAATATAAAGTAGGGTGTTTCATCATATATGTTACCTTATATTGTGCAAAAAAAAATCACAAAGCCACAGCTATAAATAAGCTGAGTAAAAAACGCAGAATCCCCAAAGGAAAAGGAATTCGCGCACACCCACCAAAAAAAAAAAGCAATTGTAAGGCAATTTCAAAGGCAAAATTATTATGTCGCTTTATGTCATTTTTTTTTTTGGCAAAAGCCAAGTTTTTCCCAGGCAACTGGCAGATGAATGTGTTGCGCATACCGCTGACAAAAAAAAAGTGGAGATGGGGATGAAACTCAGGATGTTTTTGGTCGACGAATATGGGGATTTTAGGGTGCACGGTTGTACGTGAAAATGACAAAGCAGCTGCTCAACAACAAACGGCAACGCATGCTATGGCATAAAATTTATTTTGCACTCCTGGCCCGACATGATATGTGGCTTTAAATATCCGCCAAAAGAAATAAAGCAAAGAACGAAGGAAAAAACCAGTAAACCAGAGAAAAAAGTCGTTTACATTGCGGCAGATATTCCGAATTCGACAACTCAAAAGGCAAAAATTGCCACTGGGTTGGGGCTAAAAACTGAGCCAAACAAATGTGTGGCATTCAAATGTCTTCCTTAGTTGTGTGTGCGTGTGGGCGTGGCAAAACATAAATTATTTTACGCACGGGCTCACCCAAAATTCAGGGAGCGAAACGGCCTTAACAATGCTGCAATTGTGGCCAAATATAATTTAATTGCCATCAGCAACTGTGGCAACCAGCCAGGTTAATGGCAACCAATAATGGTAATAATCAGGGCTTTAACAGCGCACAGCTTGAATTTATGAAATACAAATATTTGTATATTAACAGCCGTTACAAAGTAGCTGGTTTGTAATAGTTTGTTTTTTCTAAAGCGGTACAAAACGGTTTTTTTCCACAGTACTTTCCATAATAAAGCCATTGAAAAGTGATGAAAGGTGATGCGATAAGCATGAATTGCATTAAACGTGATGCGAAAAAAGTGCATCCGCCACAGAAACCAGGAAAAGGGATTGTGTGTCCGCCCACAGGGATTTCTCGTTTTTCCGCTTCATCAGTATTGGCATCATCATCAGCATCATCATCATAAGCAACATCGTCATCACCATAAATCACAAAAGTGCAGCATATGCAACGCTTTCCACACTTTCCTTGCCCCCGTGATCATTGTTTGCTTTGGCAATTTGTAGTCAGCATGTTGCCGGGCCGAAAAGCAAGGACTCGAGCTCTACTCCTCTGTCAAATGCAATAAACCAGAGATCCTTTTGTGTGCAGGCACTATAAGTTATCGGGCGAGAGCAGCAGCAACTACAGCAAGACTAACTGGCCAGGACAATGGGCAAACGGGGGCCCATGAGTAATGGCCACCGAGCATGCAAAAGTGCCGAACTAAAGGAACTAAAGGCACTGAGTGAACTGAAAGACCGGAGCAGGAGTTGCCTTTGATAAATGCGCCCAAGAAGGGTCACCTGCCTTGTGCAGCTGTCTGTTAAATTGCTTAATTTGTTAGGGCGCAAACAGGGCAGGAAAACACAAGCGTCGTCACACGCAATGTCTGGTACAACGGGGCGTATGGGCGATTTGCGCAAATGCAACAGAAATTCAATTAACTTGCTAGATTTGCGGTTATCAATTACAACGGATAGCCATCAAAATACGCTGCACTTATGGCAAATGCAAGAAATCGAACAGTAGCCTTTGCACCATCGTTCTAAAGATTAAGCAGCTAGGGGAGAAAATCAACAGAAGATTTCACGACTCGAGTACTTTCCACTTGGCAGAAACTTGGTGTGCGGAAAAGGGGCTCTAATTAAATATTGCTCGCATTTCAATCGAAATTTCCATATGTAAGGGTTCCTGCAACCCTTCTAGCTAGCACATCGCATGTCTATGGGGACCATGGAATGGCCAATTAAAACTATCAAATTACGTGTAAGCCTAGCGAGGCGTAACCAGGCTTCCTAATTAGACGCAGGTCTTGAGCCAAACTCAAGTAAGACATCTTACCACGCACACTCAGACAAATCAAATCGAATCTAAGTAGTAGTCTTGAAGTTCCTTTACTTAAAACATTTAGTGATGAATTCATACTAGTACAGTAGTTGCTAAAAATGGGCTTCAATTTCTCTCGGTGTCCTCCCACTCCCGCAGGACACTGGATCCATCCATTGATTATATTTGCGGTGGCGCAAAAATGTTTTCGCCAATGAGGAATGTGTGGGCCTGGAAATTGGAGGCGCGTCACACACACACATACGCATGCATAATTAATGTGGCTTGTGTGTGTGTGTGTGTGTGTGCGTGCTATGTGCTTCCTATTTCGGCTAATTGTGAAGTGTGGCCAAAACCACCGAGCGGCTGAAGAGAGACACAGGCTGAGTCAACGTTTAATTGTCGCCTTTGATATTGCAACAATTTCAAAGTGCCTGCCGCTCGAACACCCCGTGCCACAGATGCTTTGGCCGCTTTAATTACAAATTCCAAGCATGCTCGGCTCATTCAAAATCGATGGGCAAATTAAGCCTGCATTGGGTGGGTATTTGTTGTGGCCCAAAAAGCAAGTACAAACTTGCGATGAACTCTTTATGCTGCTAATTAATGCATAGATTGACTGAAAGCGATGGCCATGCAACTTTTAAAAGTTTTCATTTGGATTTCGGGTACTCCAGATTGGGCAAAGAGCTAAGAACTTTATGAGTACATAGTCATTACCTTAAAATGTTAATGAGAATATTTTACTAGCTATACATTCTAAAACTGTTACATGAAAAAGTTCCTAAAATACCATTAGCCATTTGCAGCCATTTCTCTTGTTTGCAACCGATATGCGTTTTTATTCTTTAAGGTTGGTTTTTAATACCAGTTTTAGGACACTTTAAATTTCATTGTGCAGTTCGATTTATTTGTTTTTTAAACTAATTGGCCTTTAAGCGTTTAGTACCCCCAAACCACGTCGCCCCTGTTAATTTCCCCCACCCTTTTGACCATGTGCGCTGAACTTGAAAGTCACCTTGCCTTTGTCTGATGCGTTTTTTGACGCCAATCAACGCCATGGGGAGTGCTAATGGTTAAGATGGGGCAATCCCTCTAACCCCCCAAAATAAATATGAGTGTATAGCAGCGCTTTGTTTGGCTTTGACATGTCAAACGGCGAACAACAAAAGCAGGGGGCCAAACGAACGAAGATGTTGCAGTGGCACCAGCAGCTTCTACAGCTTCTACATTGTTGCAAATTACAAGAAAATCCAAAACGGCTCAATGCACAACATCTCCTGGGGGTAAAAGAGAGTCGGCTGGGTGGAGGGGGGGATGACAGACTGAGGGGAAAGGGGCGAGGATGGGTTATGGTTCTGCCAGACGTTCAATGTTTCCAACTCGTTGAGCTCGGCTTTAAGTTCATTTTTACTGGGTTAGCAAAGGACCATCATAAAAATTGCTTTTCAGCTTCTGCTCTGCTCTGTGCTGGATTTTTCTCCATTGGCCTTTATGCCGAGCGGGTTTATTGTTTGCTTTCATTGCGTTTTATATTAACCCATTCCCGTGCCGCCCTTCGCTTTTTACAAAGTCCGCAATTAAGGGCGCCGCAGCTTATTTACGAACTTGGCCGGCGTACGCGGCGTATGCGCAATGCACACACGGCGTGCGGAGCAATGAAAATGTATTTTTGCACTGCACATTCAGGCTTTTGTTTGCTTAAATGCTCGGTAATTAAAACGTGTTGCTGCCAGTTGCTCCGCCAGAGTGCGGAGTGGAATTTTTGCAAACGATGTGGGATTTTTGCTAAGGTCAGGTGCATTCTGGCACTCGCTATGCCAGGCAGTCTTAAATGAGAAACTAATTTCAAACAATGTTTGCTTTAGGCTAAATTATTTCATTATAACCAACCAACTTTGAAGTGCAATTATTCAAGCAGCATTATATTTATCATTTATCATTGGATAGGAAGTTTTGTAACGAATTCAACGAGCTATGGCATTACACTTTTGGACAACTATTTTTACTGCTATCGAAAAAAAACGGATTATTTTTTATCAAAAAATCGAAAAAAATATTTATTGTAAAAAATCGGATATTTTTAATCGGCGTTTTCTCCATAACTTGGCCAAAAATGGTCACACAGCTAAAATAAAGACTGTTTTGTTCTGCTAATTAACATAGCTAACTATTTCTATCCCCACTTTTCCGATATTTGAAAAAAAAAAATTTTATAAATTTTGTATTTTCGATAAGGGGTACCATCATCAAAATTTGCGAAAAATGGCAAAAAAAATAGCATTTCAAAGTATGTACATCGATCGATAGGGAATTTTGTTACGAATTCAACGAGGTATGGCATTCCACATTTGGACAACTATTTTTACTGCTATCGAAAAAAAACTGATTATTTTTTATCAAAAAATCGAAAAAAGGATTTTTTATAAAAAATCTGATATTTTCAATCGGCGTTTTCGCCATAACTTGGCCAAAAATGGTCACACAGCTAAAATAAAGACTGTTTTGTTCTGCTAATTAACAAAGCTAACTATTTCTATCCCCACTTTTCCGATATTTGAAAAAAAAAAATTTTATAAATTTTGTATTTTCGATAAGGGGTACCATCATCAAAATTTGCGAAAAATGGCAAAAAAAATAGCATTTCAAAGTATGTACATCGATCGATAGGGAATTTTGTTACGAATTCAACGAGGTATGGCATTCCACATTTGGACAACTATTTTTACTGCTATCGAAAAAAAACTGATTATTTTTTATCAAAAAATCGAAAAAAGTATTTTTTATAAAAAATCTGATATTTTCAATCGGCGTTTTCGCCATAACTTGGCCAAAAATGGTCACACAGCTAAAATAAAGACTGTTTTGTTCTGCTAATTAACATAGCTAACTATTTCTATCCCCACTTTTCCGATATTTGAAAAAAAAAATTTTATAAATTTTGTATTTTCGATAAGGGGTACCATCATCAAAATTTGCGAAAAATGGCAAAAAAAATAGCATTTCAAAGTATGTACATCGATCGATAGGGAATTTTGTTACGAATTCAACGAGGTATGGCATTCCACATTTGGACAACTATTTTTACTGCTATCGAAAAAAAACTGATTATTTTTTATCAAAAAATCGAAAAAAGTATTTTTTATAAAAAATCTGATATTTTTAATCGGCGTTTTCTCCATAACTTGGCCAAAAATGGTCACACAGCTAAAATAAAGACTGTTTTGTTCTGCTAATTAACATAGCTAACTATTTCTATCCCCACTTTTCCGATATTTGAAAAAAAAAATTTTATAAATTTTGTATTTTCGATAAGGGGTACCATCATCAAAATTTGCGAAAAATGGCAAAAAAATAGCATTTCAAAGTATGTACATCGATCGATAGGGAATTTTGTTACGAATTCAACGAGGTATGGCATTCCACATTTGGACAACTAATTTTACTGCTATCGAAAAAAAACTTATTATTTTTTATCAAAAAATCGAAAAAAGTATTTTTTATAAAAAATCTGATATTTTCAATCGGCGTTTTCTCCATAACTTGGCCAAAAATGGTCACACAGCTAAAATAAAGACTGTTTTGTTCTGCTAATTAACATAGCTAACTATTTCTATCCCCACTTTTCCGATATTTGGAAAAAAAAAATTTTTATAAATTTTGTATTTTCGATAAGGGGTACCATCATCAAAATTTGCGAAAAATGGCAAAAAAAATAGCATTTCAAAGTATGTACATCGATCGATAGGGAATTTTGTTACGAATTCAACGAGGTATGGCATTCCACATTTGGACAACTATTTTTACTGCTATCGAAAAAAAACTGATTATTTTTTATCAAAAAATCGAAAAAAGTATTTTTTATAAAAAATCTGATATTTTCAATCGGCGTTTTCGCCATAACTTGGCCAAAAATGGTCACACAGCTAAAATAAAGACTGTTTTGTGCTGCTAATAAACACAGCTAACTATTTCTATCCCCACTTTTTCGATATTTGAAAAAAAAAAATTTTATAAATTTTGCATTTTCGATAAGGGGTACCATCATCAAAATTTGCGAAAAATGGCAAAAAAATAGCATTTCAAAGTATGTACATCGATCGATAGGGAATTTTGTTACGAATTCAACGAGGTATGGCATTCCACATTTGGACAACTATTTTTACTGCTATCGAAAAAAAACTGATTATTTTTTATCAAAAAATCGAAAAAAGTATTTTTTATAAAAAATCTGATATTTTCAATCGGCGTTTTCTCCATAACTTGGCCAAAAATGGTCACACAGCTAAAATAAAGACTGTTTTGTGCTGCTTATAAACACAGCTAACTATTTCTATCCCCACTTTTCCGATATTTGAAAAAAAAAATTTTATAAATTTTGTATTTTCGATAAGGGGTACCATCATCAAAATTTGCGAAAAATGGCAAAAAAAATAGCATTTCAAAGTATGTACATCGATCGATAGGGAATTTTGTTACGAATTCAACGAGGTATGGCATTCCACATTTGGACAACTATTTTTACTGCTATCGAAAAAAAACTGATTATTTTTTATCAAAAAGTCGAAAAAAGTATTTTTTATAAAAAATCTGATATTTTTAATCGGCGTTTTCTCCATAACTTGGCCAAAAATGGTCACACAGCTAAAATAAAGACTGTTTTGTTCTGCTAATTAACATAGCTAACTATTTCTATCCCCACTTTTCCGATATTTGAAAAAAAAAATTTTATAAATTTTGTATTTTCGATAAGGGGTACCATCATCAAAATTTGCGAAAAATGGCAAAAAAATAGCATTTCAAAGTATGTACATCGATCGATAGGGAATTTTGTTACGAATTCAACGAGGTATGGCATTCCACATTTGGACAACTAATTTTACTGCTATCGAAAAAAAACTTATTATTTTTTATCAAAAAATCGAAAAAAGTATTTTTTATAAAAAATCTGATATTTTCAATCGGCGTTTTCTCCATAACTTGGCCAAAAATGGTCACACAGCTAAAATAAAGACTGTTTTGTTCTGCTAATTAACATAGCTAACTATTTCTATCCCCACTTTTCCGATATTTGGAAAAAAAAAATTTTTATAAATTTTGTATTTTCGATAAGGGGTACCATCATCAAAATTTGCGAAAAATGGCAAAAAAAATAGCATTTCAAAGTATGTACATCGATCGATAGGGAATTTTGTTACGAATTCAACGAGGTATGGCATTCCACATTTGGACAACTATTTTTACTGCTATCGAAAAAAAACTGATTATTTTTTATCAAAAAATCGAAAAAAGTATTTTTTATAAAAAATCTGATATTTTCAATAGGCGTTTTCGCCATAACTTGGCCAAAAATGGTCACACAGCTAAAATAAAGACTGTTTTGTGCTGCTAATAAACACAGCTAACTATTTCTATCCCCACTTTTTCGATATTTGAAAAAAAAAAATTTTATAAATTTTGCATTTTCGATAAGGGGTACCATCATCAAAATTTGCGAAAAATGGCAAAAAAATAGCATTTCAAAGTATGTACATCGATCGATAGGGAATTTTGTTACGAATTCAACGAGGTATGGCATTCCACATTTGGACAACTATTTTTACTGCTATCGAAAAAAAACTGATTATTTTTTATCAAAAAATCGAAAAAAGTATTTTTTATAAAAAATCTGATATTTTCAATCGGCGTTTTCTCCATAACTTGGCCAAAAATGGTCACACAGCTAAAATAAAGACTGTTTTGTGCTGCTTATAAACACAGCTAACTATTTCTATCCCCACTTTTTCGATATTTGAAAAAAAAAATTTTATAAATTTTGCATTTTCGATAAGGGGTACCATCATCAAAATTTGCGAAAAATGGCAAAAAAATAGCATTTCAAAGTATGTACATGGATCGATAGGGAATTTTGTTACGAATTCAACGAGGTATGGCATTCCACATTTGGACAACTATTTTTACTGCTACCGAAAAAAAACTGATTATTTTTATCAAAAAATTGAAAAAAATTATTTTTTGTAAAAAATCGGATATTTTCAATCGGCGTTTTCGCCATAACTTGGCCGGAAATTTTGTTACGAATTCAAACGTAAGATTTACACTTTTAAAGATAATTGCAATTAATTTTCTCTGAATTTATCCAAAGGAGGCTGTAATTCCCTTGGTAAAATATCCTTTGTCAGTTCGGTGACAAACCATCAGCCGATTGGCTGCGAAATTCCGCTTAAAGTAATCTGTATTTCATTTCATTCGTTTTTTATGATTTATTTTCGTTAAGGACCCTTTATATTTTTTCTTTGCGTTCGGTTTGGCCCTCAAATACATTTTTCATTATTCTGTTTCCCGCATACAGATATATATGTATATATATATTGGCCATGTATTTTTATGTGACGAAATGCCTGGTGGCATTCGGTTGGCACGGCGATGTCAACAGAACGTTAAGCAGGATTAGGACCGCCGCTTTGCGCTTTTGTTTTTGCCGAATGTCGGCAACATCATCAACAAGGTGACATAAGAGCAGTGAACAAATAAAATACAACAAAAAATAAGAATGTCACAAGATTGTGCCTCACATCCTAACGCTCTTAACGTGGCCATATTTTGCATATGGCTTTAATGGCGGCTAAGCAGCGTAAAAATAGCAAAAGTCGCTAAAACGTTGAATGCCTGTTGTTTGGATGTGTGTGGCTTGGTGGCGAAAACAAGGCCAAGACAAAGGAAGATGCTCTCGCACAAGAGTGGCTCTTGTACCGACAGCTTTGTTGTCTGGATGCCACGCTGTTCGACGCTCGAGGCAGCCAAAATGCGCAGCAAACTTCGGCCCAAGAAAGCGGTGGAAAGTTGCTGGGTAGGCAGGCGAAATGGGTTAAGGATGGGCGGGCGGCTGAAGCAATTGCTACTGTCAGCTGGGCAAAGTTTTTAATTAAAATAACCGAGCAATAAAACAGCGCAACCAACACACACACACGCACACAAGCACATAGAAAAAGGAGCCATGTTAAATGGGAAATTAGCAGCGACAATTTCCCCTGGTCACATGCATAACGTATACGCCATGATGGCCGTGTCCTGCGACGCAATTAAAATTTAACGGCACCCAACGCATTGCGTTGCCTATTTCTTACTTTGTTTTGTATTCAACAGTACGTTCTCTGAATATTTATTGTGGCAAAGGTCAATGCTATGGCCTTGAACCCTTTACCCTCGCCCCCTTTCAACCTCACTCAAAGAGACCACTCCTGAAGGTCTACAATTTGCGAGGGCTTCACGCTTGGTCAGACAATAGCTAAAATGGCATGGTGGCTCATTAAAAAAACATAAATCAAACCGCACCGACCGGCCTGCAGTTAGAAGCTATATCCCAATGCATAATGAAAATTTTCCGAGCGAGAAACAGTATTCCATAGTAAATTGAAACTTGGATTTAAGCAAAGTGAGGCGGAAAAAAATTTCAAAAAAAAAAACTCAGCTTGTCAGGGGAGAAAAAGGAAAAGCGTGATGATGCGTTGGCGTGCGGCTCGCAGCTCTGCAGCAAGATTGATTGATGACATGACGTCAATTTGCCAGAGCCACTCAGTCTCGGTGCTCCATGAATGCAAAGGGATCATGGATCCAGGGGTCCAGGACCCAATGTGGCCAGCCAGGGGCATGACCAGCGACATGGGCCTCGACCATGGCGATGACGATGAAAAGACAATGAAAAAGGCATTAAAACTGCGGTCGGACCGAGGGAAAATATTATCACTCCTGTCGGGATGATGTGCCACATGGGGGCGTCCTTGTGGTGCATGTTATGGTCTGTGCTTGTGGGCGTGGCACTTGAATATAATAATAAACACAACTAAGGCCAGTGGTGCTAACGCAGTAAGGTGTTGTTTTAATGACGCAGGTCGAAAAAGTGGAAAAGACCGCAAGGGAGCATTTAAAAATAGAATCATCAAATATATAATATATATGTATAAAAGAGAATTCATATAAAAAAATTTGTATAAGTGCACGTTTGCTTATTATTATTAGTAAAAACATTTCTTAAAGCCAAAATACAGAAGTTATTTTATATTTTTAGGTATAGTAAATTTCATAGTTGTATAGTTAATTGTATATAAAAAGTAGCACACAAAAGTAACGTCGAATTAACCATAATCTTTTAATTCACCCCCACTAATGAGATAATTCCACCGGACTTCCTCATTTTCCTGTCCATTAGCAGCAATCATTATTGTAGCAATAACTCTGCTGTTTCTTATCCTCATAGGCTAGCGTTATACATGATTAATAAAGTTGACATTCGTTATTGTTGTTTGGCCCGCTTTCGTCCCGGGTCTGCCATCAAAATTATGCATAATTGGTGTCACTGTCATTCCACTCACAAGGACACATCCCCACTGACAAGGACATCGAAGTCCTGGGACCATCGCACCCATGCGGCGGCTACCTCAATTTAAAACAAAAACATTTTTTGGCGCTGCAGAGACACATTCCTGCGGGTGTTTAATGAACATTTTCACACACACACACACACACACCTTGAAAATTATGCAAAAATAAATTAAAGTTTCATGTGGGCAGCCAAATAACTTTAGTGTTTTCTGGCTTGTGCCAAGATGAAAACGAAAAAAAAGACGATAAGGACTAGCCCATTAAATGAGATATAAAAACCCGTGCAGTAAAAATGAAATTTTAAACGCATACTGAATCGAGAGCAACAGCCACTGTATTGAGATGAGTTGAGTTGAGTTGAGTTGTCCTTGCTGGGCGAACTGGTAACTGCCAAGTCTACAAGTCTACCATCACAACACTTTTTGGCATTCGGGGCACGTTCGCTAATGCCACGACTGCAAAGATAAAAACCAAGATATAAAGCATAAAAATCGGCCCGGCAATTACCTCAAGTGATGGCTTTCTAATTTAGGGCTTAATTTGTGTGGATTTAAGGCGCGGTGCGGCAGCAAATATTTTTTTAAGCCCAGCCATCAAATCGGCGCCACTGACAAAGGCGCAGTGCAGGTAAGGAATTCGCAACACTTTATGGACGACCGGGCCGAAAATACCGTGATACCCAGCGGGCACGTTACGTATACGCCCCCAATGACATGTACATAAATTTAATGCTAGAAATGCTTCGCTCGACACGACTCGACTCGAGTCCTGTGTGTCTGCGGATCCCTTCTTGCTGGGTGTTATTTTCGTCTTCGTCCTTTTTTGCCCAGCGTCCTTACTCGCCCACACACACAAATAGACACACACACACACCATCGCATTCGTTGTCCTCAGCGTAACATTTCCGCTTTCGGTTGCATGAGTATCCGTTTCCGTTTTGCTGAGGCCACGCACTTAGCTTGGTCCGCGATTCGTGTCCAAAAATAAAGTAAATTAGAGTGCGCGACTCCAGTTCCAGTTCGAGTTCGTTTTTTATCCCATTAATTGCGTTTGCCTGTTTTAGATTGCGGCTGCTCCTTAAAGGGCACCCACAATCCATGTTGGATTGCCTTGACAGCGAAAAAGTTGGTGGAGTTGTATAGATTCGGGCATTGGAGAGATTGGAATTTGGTGGTTAGCTTACCGAAAATGCCATGCAATCGAGATTTCTACATTTTCATTATTCTTTTAAAGCAATTGGTAAAAATTTAATATTTTAAATAACCTTTAAATGATTTCATTTCCATTTTTAAAATCTATTCTAGGCTCAAATGAAAAGAATTGTAATAGAAATTCAATCTGCAAATGGAATTGCATACATTATGATTTAGACTTTAAAACTTTTTGTAAATAATTAATCTGTTTTTATCAACCAGTTTGTTTTCTGCAAAATCACCAGTTGCATTAAAACAAAGCTTATATATTTATATACATGCAATAGCAGTATGTGTATACATAAAAATATTGTTTACTTTTAATTATAAATGCTTAGCGAATCTAAATCAAATTGTAATTGAATTATTCAAGCACCAATAAATTCATTTGATTGTTTTTTACCCTAAGGCCAAACAAAATCTGGAATTTATTTTACTCACTGTTCTGTTTAAATTAAATTAAAGTTGCATCTTCGCACTTTTAATTACATAATTGAAGAAAATTGGCTCAAGGACTTGGAGAATCCAGTTGATCAAAATAAGTCAGTGTAATTAATTTCCTTTCGCAAATCAAATCAAGCAGCATTCACTGTGAATATTTATGGGCAAACTGAGCTGTCTGTATATCCTTTTCATATGGCCCATCACAATACTGACAGTGTTCGGATTTAAAGCTGTTTTATCCTTGGCGAGAAACGTTTTGCATTGGCCACTGAAAAGTCAAATCAATGCCACAGGCAGAGCTGGCATGACACAAAACACAAATGCGGGACAACAATGTGTGTTGTTGCTGTTGGTGTTGCTGTTGCAGGGATGTTGCTGCTGCATGGATGTTACTGCTGCAGGGATGTGGCTGTTGCAACTCGGTATGTGGCCCTTGTCCCAGGCAATTGCACATGCCGAAGCGAATTTTGGAACGGCTGAAAGTGCTCTGCAGGACAGCGAAGCTGCAGGGCAGCAAAAATAGATAGCCCGTTGACCAGCTCACTTGGCCCTGGACGCAGAGGGAAATGTGACAGTAGCAGCAGCAGCAGCAGGACAATGCAAATGGAAATGTGCAACGCAGCGCGGCATACAAAGTCGGGCTACAAAACGACAGGACTGTCAAAGTGACGACCGCCCTTTTAACTGGACTTTCACTGGACTTTCACCGGCACCACTGTCAGCTGTATTTGCACTAAAAGCTTTTGTTAATGGTTGCGTCAATATTGTGCCACGCTTTAATAACATTGAAAACTGGCTGCGAAACCGGAGAGCCGACAAAACGGAAATCAGAAAATGAGAAATAAAATCGAAAACGAAAATGAACAAGAAATACGAAATGAAAGCCACAAAGAGCGCTAAATTCACTTTCTGCATTTGACGAATGGAATCGAATACAAATATGAATGTAACCGGAGTCGAAAAAGGGCGAAGCCGGCAAAAAAAACCACATAAATTCATTTGGCATGCTAACCCCTTTTTCGCAGGGTCATACATACAATTTTTTGGCCACATCAAACCAAGTTGCTAGTCGCCTTTTACCAGCCTTTTTTCACTTTTGCAACCAGCATTTACACAATATAAACTTTGCACGTACAATCATCGCACATACGAATCGGTAGTCGGTAGTCGCGCATACATTTTAGATGGCCAGGATATTGGCATTTCGGGCACGTAAAACATCAACGCATAAATACAACAAAAAGAGCAAACAAGGACTCCGCGCAGCAAGGAAGTTGAGCCTGTCGAACAGACGGAAAAGAAATGGCGCCCGCCGATCAAAAGACAACACAATGTGCCGCAAATGCGATGCCAAGGCGGCTCCACAACATGTTGAACTCGAATCGAACACGTAGGCGGGTGACTGATTGGACTACAAGGATACAAGGATACAAGGATGCGGAGTGCATCCGATTCGAACTGGTTCGCAGCTCCAGACAGCGAACGCTTATGGATTCATTGAACTGAAGCACAGATTGAAAGTGCAGCAAATTAAGCTACTTTCATTTAAAAGCAAGTATATATGCATTTGTCTTAAGTTTATTAATTTAAAATATTATATCAATTTTATACAATAAAGGTAACTTCCCCTACAGTAAACCCGTCTCGAATTTTATTAGTTTGTCAATTTCCTTTTGCTAAACTATGGCCGATCAAATCCCCTGGTAAATCCCCTTAGACATTTTGCCTTCCACCTGTTTTACTTTCTCCTTTGCAGGCCTATGGCATATGTCAATATTTAGAGCTTTTGGATTGTGGGTTATCCTCTTTTGCCAGCTTCCTTCCTTCCATTTTCATTTCCATTTCGGTTTTCTGCTTGCTACGCTTTGGGGAAATTCAATTTGTTATAATTTGAAAATTTCATTTTTCGTTATGTAAATGCGCTCGATAAGCCACAGTTCGAAAAATAAAAGCAGAGAACAACACATGACCGGGCCAAAAACATGGATGAGGTGTGGCAGAGGCCAAGGAGTATTGGTGCCGCAGAAAACCAATTTTGTGGCAGCTTAAATGTCAATAGCATTCATCCACGATTTCTCGGTTATGGCAATCGGTATTAGTTGTTGCCACCAAGTGTTATAGTCGCTATATACCTATACTGGGCGGCTATAAATAGAGCGGCACGTTCTGCTTATTTTTAGCCTTTGGGCGGCCAAATGGGGCGTGTCCTAGCCTCAAGGCTTAGCCATAAAGATAAAGTTTTGTTTGGGGCAGCTAGAAACAAATTGCAAACAATAAAGCGACAGGCATAAGGTCCACCCACACACACGTCCTCTCCCAAACTCCCCAATCAGGTGCCAAAAACTCGAGAGTCGCCTTCAGAGGTGCCTGGCAAATTGTCAATGAATCGCCCTCTGGGAAAGATGTTGTTCATTCCACCTCAATCGATTGTTTTTACCTTTAGCAAAACTTTTACGTATTTGCTTTTGTTAATGGCGTCCGTTCTTGTTGTTTTGTTCATTGATTCGAGCATCCAGAGTCGTGTCCTTGTTCAAGTCGCTTCTGCTAATTTAATGAAATTCGATTTCATTGTCTGCCACACTCGGCCAAATGACCGTCATAAGTTTGCCCAACATTGCCATGCCCATCGCATAATGTTTGTATAAGTCGATGTTATTGGTTTCAATACTGTGCACCATGGCGTATGATTAATGTGCACAAATCGCGTTAAAGCCTTTCGCAGACCCACACGAATATAACCTAATCCACTGCTGGCTTTTTATGGACTCTGAACTTCTATCTGCGGCATAAAAAGATACGATTATTATTACGATTGTGATGTGCACAATTGCGAGGAGCAACGAAAATGTCTAGAAGCTAAAGGGAATTCTCGCTCAATAACTCAATCAGATTTCGACACACGAGATACACACACTAACACACACATGTGTGTGTATCGAAAACTGGAGGATAGAAACATTTTGATGCATTGCCCAAGCCAAACGAAAAACAACAACCAATTGATATATTATAGAGTCTTAGGACGATTGAGGATGTGTTATTTAATACCCTAAACGAAGCAGCAAAAATGTAAACATTTAAAAGTGGCTATATCTGATTCTCGTATATATATTGAGTTAATTATGTAACTCTGAAGTTGTTGAACAAGAGTCCTTTGGCAAGCTTCACCCTTTAATTTAGCACATTTCAAGAAGTTTAAAACTTAAAAACTTTTACAACCTCGTTCGCCTTTCTCGGAAACTTTAAGACCATTTTGGTGTAAACACGACTCTCCCCAGCGAATAACAAACATCGTAAAAACGCTATACTACCCACAGTTAGTGTAATAAAAGCGTGTTTCCTCGACTCTCCACCGTCCACACCACGTATATATTACAAAATCGATGAATCAAAGTAAATTACCAGAAATAAATGAGATAAAATATGTGTACGCGCGCTTGTGCTACCTGAAAATGGAGCTGAGCTGGTCAGCAGTTCAGCTGGTATATTAGCAAACTGGCAGCTGGGGTTTCCATCTTTTTCCTCATTTTCCCTATTTTCCTTATTTTCCCATTTTGATTTAGCCACGCCAAACGCGGTACAGGATAAGCCCGACTAGTTGACCTGGCAGCAAGAACAGCGATTAAGGGAGGGGCTTGGCTCCATGTTAAGTTCTCCGCAGGTTGGTAAATGCCACTAAAAACGGTGTGGTAACACACGTTACTCACACACACACATACTCAAACACTTGCCGCAGGAAATTGAAAAACTTGTATATGCTCGACTTCCGTTTCAGCTGCTTTCGAGTAGAGTGCGCTTACTAATTTAATAAGGCAACGGGACGTGGCCACTTTTAACCAACAGCAATAAGTAGCGAAACAAAAATTAGTCAAAAGATAAAATTATTGTATGAAAATAGAATCTATACCTTTTCTTCTATCAAAATACGTCATAATTTAAGCGGCTTTTAGCCATACCATTGCCTAATATTTATACTTCTTATGCTTAATCAAAAGGGACACCTGTTTTTGTTCTCTGTATTTGTGGCACATGTGCAGGTCACACCCCACAGCCCCCAAATTGCCACTCTATTCTTCGGCGAGTTCTTTTGTTGCCTCTCTAAACTTGTTCGTCAAAGTAATCATATAAATATTCCTTTGTAAGTGTGTTGGTGTAGCGCTGTGTATGTGTATGTGAGTGCGTGCCAAAAAACTTTTGCGTGTTGGGTGTTTATTAAAAACTTGGCCTACTTTCACCCTCGCACATAAATATTACTTTTGTCTGGCCAGCAAAGTGGGATTCACGGTCATTCGCAATGCGTTTTGTGTTTAATTCTACTGAATTTAATAATAACAATTTCCAACACTTTCATGAATACTTCACGAATCACAGCTACTGGCAAACACCTTTAAATGAGTTTTGCTTGTTGACGACGTGACTTTAATGAGCTCAGGAAACGCCAAGGAGCTTTGGCAGTCAGACAGGGCAAGTGAGCTTAGTCTTTTGTAAGGAGCTCCAGGCTGGACTTTGAGCAGGAATATGCACTTAAAGAAATGTAGTGAAAATATAGGCATGTATCAGAAAATATCACAAAAATCAATAGTGTTTAATATCAGAATAATCATTAGTTTTTAATGTTAGATTATGTTGTAATGAGAGCAAAATCAAATGTAACTCAAAATCATTCTTAAGTACATTCCTAAGTACTACTGATGGTTATGTGTAAATTTAGCAAATACAACTGAACAAAATATCTCAAACTGGAATTAATATCATTTAAATTGAAATAGCTTTAGCTAACGTTCAGTTTTAGCAAACATTTTCTTGCACTGCATCGACAATGGGGACTTAGGGCAACTTGGCAGTGGAGTTAACGCGGGCAGAGTCCACCTATGCACACATCATTATTATTATGTGTCCCAGTTTGAGCTGCCCAGTGGGTACAGTGATGTAGGTGGGAGGTGTAGCTGGTTCCTTGCTGTTTAATTTATCGCCCAAGCGGCTAAATATGTTTGCTTTTTCTGCTCCTTTGGCTCCATCGCCGCTGCTGCCCTTCAGCCGCTCGCTATTATGGGCATAATAAACTCATTAAAATGCACCGGGCCGGACAATTGCTGGGCTGGTGAACTGCCGAGCTGGAGAGCTGTCAATAAAGTCGTGGCCATGGTCCATATGGTGGCCATCGGCCATTCCTGCGCTGCAAGCCTTCCACATGGCCACATGTCTCCCCTTTCAGCCGTTGTGTTTACATTTGATGGGCTCAAAGCCGTTGGCCCCACCGTGGAAAAGTGGGTCAATGCGCTGTGAACTGATTAGTGTCAGTCTAGTGGCAGTGGCCCGTTTCCTGGCCACAACCTGATCAAGGGCTTTTCGCCTTCAAGCGGCCAGCACTCGGCGGTTTTCTGAAGTTTTTGGCCAGCCCCATCACGTCCCTTAAAGCCATATGTCCGCGCACAGGCAGATTTCAGACGATTTCATGCATAAATTCGGCAACAAAATCGATAAGGACACTGCGGTCCTGCCGGATTGTGGTTTGTAGGTTTGGAGGGTTGAAGGGTGATGGCTCGTAAATTATGCCACGCCCCTGCCATAACGAGGCTAATAATTCTGGAAATAATTCCCGCCACATTTTCCCTTCTGATTTCCCTTTTTGCTTGTTTGTTTGTTTGGTTCTTGTTGTTTGTTGCTTTCGCTGCATGATTATTTTGCATTTGGGTTCAACCAAACCTTTTTGAACAAATTTCATCATATTTTTCCAAAGTAGCCCTTTTTTTATAAGTACTATTATTATTATGTTTATTTATTTAAGCACTCAGTTTGAGTGAACCAACCCGTCGGCAACGTGAAAACTTGCAAATTTAATGTTTGTTTCTGTCCGATTTTTTGGGAACAAATTTTGTTTGGCAACTTCATTTCGTAGCGCTTATTGACAGCGACAACTGACAAACAATGAATGACAAACGGTCGCCGAACAAAGGCGAATTCAGGCGGCCAAATAGCACCAGCACGTTGTAACTTTTTATCAAGTTATTAACTTATCTAATTCGATTATGGCCGTGAGCGGGTGTTGCTGTGTGCCCTCCAGTTTGTATGTGGGTGTAGGTGGCTGTTTGTCTGTGTGTCAGCAGGTCCTGGTCGGAGATCCTGGTGGCGGCAGCCTGTTCGTGTCAGGAGCACCGGCAATGGCAATGGCAACGTTTACGTAGCAAGCAATTCAATTAGAAATGCGGTAGCAACAGCAGAAACAAAAACAACACTCAAAATGGCTGCCTAGACAAACAGAGAAAATGAAAAGGACAAAGGCAGCGGAGAGGCGGGAGGGGTAAGGGGGGTGGCTGGTTCAGCGAAAGGACGACTGACAGACAGGCTCTATCAAAAAATGGTAAGCAACAGACTGGCAGGCAGACAGCCAAGGACGCAGCACTCGCGACTCGTTTATGCGGAAGCTGCTTTACGATAATGGCTTAAACGGTTTGGAAGCTGCTCTATGGCATTTTTTCGGGGAAGAAGCACTTACTTCTAAACTGCCTTAATTATTCGTACTACAAAAACCGTATTGAGATCTTTTCGATAAAATGCAAATTGATGCTTTGCAACACAGATTGTTTGCTATTAATTCGAACTAAGAATGGCACTTGTATCCCTACGATTGAGTTTGTACTATGACCTAGTTAAAGTATCTTTTGAATGCGAATCATTCCATTCCAAATGTTGCAAATGAACAATAACAAGTGAGCCGCACAAACATCTCGAATAACACATGCTCTTTAATGGGCAACCATTTGCCTACTCTGAAATATGCCTGCTAAAATGAGCAATCTCCCGCATTCCACATTCAGATTTACAAATTACCAAAGCTACACACAATTCTGCTACACAAACAAAAACACAATCGAGGGAAAATAAATAATATTATATTATGTGTGTTTGTTTATCTCTTTCTAGCAGCGCGCTGTCGTTGCTCGTCTATGTCAGTTAAATTTTGATGTTTTTTTGTTGTCAAAGCCCATTAAACTGTCTTCGTGTTGGTCCTTAGTCCTTTTGGCCCCCACCCTCAGCCCCCAGGCTCAAAAAGCAGGACAAAGAGAAAAAATAAACGAAACAGGACAGAATGGAGGTAAAATGGTAAAAAAAAAAAAGTTGGCCATTTGTCTGGCGCTTGCTTTTGTCAGTTATAAAGTTTTAACCTTTATGGAGTGCTGAGCGTGACCAACATATAGTACATAAATATGCAGGCCAGAGTATAGGAGTACATATGCCTAAACCTCCACAAGCCAACTGAATTTCAGCCATAAACAGCCAGAAAGTCAGATTAAGTCTGCCAAGGAAGTTATGATACAGAAAATTATCCCATTAGGTCTGAGGAAAAGATTTATTTGCCAACCGCAGTCTAGACGAGTGGAAAATTGTAGCAACGCAGCCCAAGTTAATAATGTTAATTTAGCAAAAAAAACTGTATCCCATCATTTGTAAAAATAATGACAATTTAAATGACAATGCTCTGTTCGAAGGCTGGTGAATAAGCAAAGCGCTATTCGTTTGTCTTTTATTAATGGCATTCCATTGTCCTGTGCCTGCCTGCAAATTGATTTGACAAGGATCGCCGCCAAAGAGCAACAAAAATGGCCAAAATATGGTGACAACAAATTGACGGACAATGGCTGCCGCTTCAGTTGCTGACCAGCACATCATTTGACCATCGCAATAGCAATCTCCATCGCCATTCGACATCGAGAGTTTTCCAATCAAACTTGTACTTGGAGCAACGTTATTGAAAGCAGCTTAATGCGCATGTAAGCTGTCCATTATTCCTCGACATGTTCGTGCCAACAGAAGCATTCAAATTTTTGGCCAGTAGGTGTGGCCCGAGGTTGAGATTGGTGCCATGCTCGGATGTTTGGATGTGGGTCTTTTGCTCATGCATTATGCGCATTGTTTGCAACTTTTATGTTGCTCAAAATTTGGTTATCAGCTTGGCAAGAAAAGAAGTAAAATAAGCAGCATTTTGGGGGATAGGGCATGGGGATCCACTGGATTTTGCAGGAATGGGACGCATAAATCACGCAAACTGGCTGTTGTACTGGTGTACTGGGCACAAAAGGTGCCTGGTGCCTGGTGCCTGTCCTGTCGTACGTGTAACTGCATAAATATGATTGATATCGGCCCGATGGCCAGGACCTTGTAGCTTTCCCACGGCAAAAAACAACTTCAATTACCATTGAATGCTAAGCTAGGGGCGTGGTGGTGGTGTTGGGCCATTGTGGGTTTAACGTCTATATCATCGGGCTTGCCAACAACTTTTGAAACACCATAAATGCCTAAAATGTCGCATTGTTGCGCTTGGATTGTGACGAATAAAAGCGAGACAATAGACCCCAAAAGCGTCCTGTGGGGGGGGGGGGGCACAGGAGGTGCTCTGTCATTGTTATAGCAACAATTTACTTTTGTGAATTCGCCATGAAAGCGAAATGAAAGAGGCGGCAGGAAGCTTGACTTTGAGCCCCAGCGAACAAATCTCCTGCCACCCACTTAAGCTTTAAACTTAATGTTTGCTAATATAATTAAGCGATTTGGAGCTGCTTCACTTCACTCAAGGATTTTTAAATTAATTTCTGTTGTCTTGTTGGTTTTAATTCCCCCTCTTCACCACCCACCGTTTTTTTCATTCTTCTTGACTGCTCGTATATTATCCATCCGCCCCGTTGGCCTGACTTTAAGAGCTGTTCGAAATAAATGGAAACGTTTGTGCGTTTCACTATGCCAAAAAGAAGGAAGCCAAGTGCACTGAGAGAAAGCATGCTCATCCATTTAGAGCTTTAGATTTCGATTTGATTTATTTGACCTAGGTATCTTTAAATTTATAGGGTTTATTACAGTATTTTATTTGTATAATCATAGTTTCCTCATTTATTGCGTTTATAGATAGAGTTTTAAAGCAACTCACCTACTTACACTTAATTTTAATTTTTTCTGCATTTTTAGCGTGTACATCCTCATACACGAACACTATCAGCATAACATCAGCAACAACACTGAACAGCTCATGCAAAATGCAAGAGAATGCTGAATAAATCAGGGGAGTCGGCCAGGAGGCAAGTAGTGGTAGCGGCAGCTGCTCCAGGAGAGAATTAAAGACCCCATTGAGCCTTAAGCCGCCGGCGTGGCGTGGCGTGGCGTGGCTAACTGACTACTCAAGACTTCCTCCAGCTGACTGACTGACGACCGGCTGACTGGGAACGACAAGGACACCGCCAAGAGTTAACTAAATGCTCGACAGTTGCAACAAACGGCAAACAAAACGGATGGCAGAGTGCGGGAAAAGTGGACCTGGGATGAGGAAGTGGCAGTGGGAGTGGGGAGGAAGCCAAGGCCAAGTGAAGAGGCATCTCTTGGCGCAGTGCTTCCGCTGTTGTCATTCGCTTAAAAGTTTATTCCTCGCCTGCCGCTGACAGGCGAAAGGCAAGTTGAATCCAGTCGCAAGTCGCTAGTCGCCTCTTTGCTGTTCCATCTAAATATCAAAATGACTCCCCATCCCATCAGTTTTATTCCTCATCCTGCCTGGCTTTTCCTTGGCCTAAAAGCGTCTTGGCCTTATATCCGGTGCCGCAACACTTCCTGTTTACAATTTAAACTAATAAGCAGCCAACGGCAGCTGACAAGGAGAACGCAGTCGAGGTCCTCGCAGCTGGCATCGTTTTCAATTTTCATCCTGACGCCCATTTATTTCTGCTTTGCCCTCTCTTTCAGCGCACGATCTCTTTACATATTCAATAAATTGAAATTGACATTTGGCGTTGCAGGGGGCTGCGTTCTGACGTATATCCTGTTGTAACCAAACACATATGAATACGCAATACAGAGGCATCCGAGGCAGGAGAATATCCATCACCCGGCGAAATCAATCATTCCGCAGTGTCGAAATCATGAAAAATGGTAATGCAATAAAATAAAATAAAATGGAATAAAGGCAAAATAATGAAAGCAACACCATGTTGGCACCAATGAAAAGGTCTAGACTTCTTCAAAATAAATGTATTTTCCTAACTATTCACTTTAAGGGTATTACTTCAATAAAAATAAATAGTTTAGAATTTTAATGTCAAGTAATAATTATATCTAAATAAATATCATAAATTATACCCTTCCCTTTTCCCAGTGTAACACTCCATGGCTATCAATATTTGCCATTAGCATAGTCAGCAAATAGTAATCGGCAAATAGAAATCGATGAAACTATGTCAGTCTGTCTGCCCTGAGCAAACTGAGCCATCTACCTAATCCTTTCAGATTGCAATGAACTGCAATCAAGTCCACCAGCACCGAGCACTTCATTAACCAAGTGAAACCAATTGCATGCCAGGGCAATTCATTAGGGCCCCAAGTCACTTGAAGAGCTTAATCCACAACGATTTGTGCACTTTCCAGCCGCCTGAAGACACGACCACTTGTTGAAACTCAATTAACTTGAAGGACCGAAAGTGTTGCGCCTGCGAATGTCAAAGGGGGCTCGCAAATATTTGCAGATACTTGCTACACACAGCAAAAAAATAAAAACCATCAAAACGTCACTTGAACAATAAATTATGCCCAACGAACGGAGAACTCTTTGCAACTGAGTCCTGTGTCCTGTGGCCATAAAAATGCTCATTTTGCCTAAGAACTTTCGAGAAGCGCGAGCTATTTTTAATAATTATTATGACCTTGGAGTGCAGGGGGGGGGGGAAGCTGAGGGGAGCTGTCAGTCTGTCAGCGTGTTGCAAAGAGATGAGGACTGCCAGCCATTGTCCTGGAATCCACGTCCTGTGAGCAGAGAACCTCACAATGTTTACGTTATCTCATTTAACACTTGAAAAACTTTTCCACACACACAGACACACATACACATGCTCGTGGGTGTGTGTGTGTGTGTGTTTGCTCTGTCTGAGTGTTTGCCGCTTTTCCAAGTGGCCTTCCCCCGCCAGCTCCACTCCCTATCCCCCCACCCCCCTCGCAACTTTTTGTCTGGCGGCGCATTTGCACATTAACAGTGTGAAAAATTATGATTGAGCCATAAAACAGTCAGCTGCGCCCACCAGGTTTCCCACAGGAAAATTCCCCTAGAGAGTTGTCACATGCGTGTGTTTTTTCCTGAAAGTTTTTCTTTATTTTCGGTAGATGGTTAAGTGAGGTGGGTGAATTCAGCTAGCAGAAACAAAGGGACATTTTCACTTTGTCCCGTTGGCGCTGCTTGCATCATCTTCCGCCCACCGCCTCCATGGCATTTTCCATTTCCCAGCTCTGCTTGAGCAAACAAAGTTAACCGGGCGATGCTTGCTCCCAGTAGAGTAGCAATTAAGCGACGAGCTACCTACAATTTTCCCCTTTTCTTTGTTTTGTAACCCATTTTTTTGTTTGTTTGTGTGTGCTGAGGGAAAAACATAACAATGCCAGTGGCATCCTGCCGTGTGCACTTCCATTTAACGGGGTAATATCATAAGTATATTTTAAAACAAAAGCGTAGTGCACCCTATCATTTCATTAACTATTTTTAGACGATCAATGAACACTATTTCCCAGAAGAATTCATATGATACTGAGCTCCATTTCCATATGACATATGACTTTCATTCAAAATACTTGAACATGAAGAAGGTTCCAAAAGTAATGGATAGCATTTGGATATGATAAAAAAGTAATGGATAGCATTTGGATATGATAAAAAAGCAAATGGATGTGTGTATGTGTGTGTGTCACTTTCATGCAGGGTATCATTCAATAATGAATGAGTCGAGCTCCGTGGAGTCGTTTCAATTGACTTGGCCCCGTCCATTAATAATCCAGAGGGCATATAAATCAATCATGCGACAAGCTGATAAACATCCAACAGCTAAACAAATTCGTATTCGAGTGCTAAAGCGAAGCGGTATCCCCGTGCTTGTGTGTTTACACTAAAACACGTCAACATTTCGTGGAGGACGCAGGAGGAGGACGTGTCGAGTAATTCGGCTGTGTCCGCAGCACAATTTATTGGATTTTATGCCGCTCTTTGCGAAGCAGCACAGCTGGCTGCTATTTTTAGTTATCCGTTACTGCGCAACAGTTGAAGCTGGAGCTGAATCTATTTATAGTCGCAAAAGAGCAGCAGGCGTACAGCTTTTCCGCAGGATAATTCCCGTTTTGCATGAACATGAAGCTATTAAGCCACAGAGCCAAATATAAACATGTCGATTTAAATTGAAAATACATGGTCACTATACTATATTCCGCTTTAAAAAAAACTACAGACACTTTGGCACTTTAAAAGTGTTTTAAAATATGCTTTGAATTTTGACTAAAATCAAAATACATTCAATTATTATTATTCAAGTGACATCTCTTGCACAACACTCATTTTAATGAATGCTTTATTAAGCTTAAACTTTATCACTCATTCTTCATATCCTTGCTACAGCAAATGCTTGAATATTTTTCATAAAGTTCTAATCAACTTTTCCTTAAATCCTTTGATGATTGCAAACAAACTCCTTCAACGCAATATGTAGTACGCAAATTCCATAAGCATTACACAACTTTAAGACAAATCTCAATTATATTTGAAGTTCTCCCACGACAACTCTTGACTTCCCCAGCATTCTGTGGCCAGAATTTCCTTTCAGTTGCTAAGTATGCTATGGTTAATAAGCAAACCTCTTCGTCATGTTTGTTTGGTTGACAAATCCGGTTCTCCAAAGGAACATTCGCTGCCATTCTCGGCTCGTTTTGTTGTGCTGCATTGCATTGCCAGTGCACCTGCATTTGGCTATAATATGCACTGTTTTCTTGCCTCCATGCTGTTTCGCTGTGGATGTGGAAAAGTATGCAATGCTTCTTTGCATTTCAAATGTCTAGAAAGGAGCCTTAGAGTCGGACCTTAAGTGCTACCACCCACCCAGCTGTTCCAGCTTCTCCTTCTGTGCCTCCACCTGCCTGTCCCCTTAACCCATTTCATCGTCTTCTTTTGGGAAAGTCCCCCACTTTCACGACTTTTTTTTCGGTGCGCACAATTACACAACAACAATAAAAAAAAGCAGCAGCAGGCAACGAAAGCTTTGCTACGTAATCAGAAAAACGTAAAAATTTCTACAAGCAGGTAACGAAAATATTTGAAATTGCTTTTTGCCTTTGCCACCCCGTTGAAGGACTCTTCGCCCACTCCTTGTGTTGGTTTTTTTTTTATTCTTTTTTTGCCTTTACTTTGGCATTCCGTCTGTCTAATGGCGTATATTTTAGGCTACGGTAGCTGCTTTGGGTTTCGGTTTCCTCGTCCTGTTTCGTCCTGTTTTATTTGTTTTTTTCCCTTTCATTTCGCCGTGTCGCTTTTCCTCACTGCCAAATCTTAACGATGTTGAGGACACATCTTTGCTGGCATTTTTTGTTTTACTGCCACACAGCGTCTTGATAAGGTTAATTGCCCATTTTTTCCATACCCTTCATAACTCAATGGGCATGCTAATAACTCCTTCAACGACTCTTTGATGTCCTGCACATGCTTCGTTTGCTGCGATGAGGGTATTTTCGATTCGATTCGACAGTGAATTCCATTTGATTTTAGCACATAGCTAACCGTCTTTTGGCTGTTGGAACATATCGAATTCTGATTTGACGCTCATCGTCGGCGACATAACACAAATATTTGGGAACACAGCAGGCGACAATATTTTGCGACATTTCTGCCAGAGGTCAGGGGTAATGGAGAGGGGTGGATGCGGGGAAGTAGTCGATTTGGAGGGGAGGGGGAAACTCGATATGGGAATATCAAGCTAATGAAGGATACTTGTTGTCGCATATTAGAGCAATATGAATGGAATACTGAATGTAAGTGAGCTCATTGACATGGCAACCTTGCAAAGAAGCTCTGCTCAAAAGGGACCATGTCAAAAGAACAATGTAGGTAGTTTCCCAATTTAACAAAGCCAAACTGGATCCTATTATCAATACTTATCATGTTAAATGAATGGCCAAGCGAAGACGAGTTAAAACCTAGAAAGATTACTCTTTACAAGTTGCTATGCAAACAGACAAACTCAAATTCATTTTCATATACAGCACATAAATAAACAAAATATGGAAGCACAATTTTTGCTAGCTTATCTAGACTAGGAACACAAATTCCTAATAATTGTGGCACATAATCTTCCTAAAATTATTTCTAAAACAGAAGATGTTAATCAAGAGAAGAAAAGTCTTTAATTTTCAAACTTGTATATTGCCATATTGCACATAATTGGCTTTTTATTTGTTTTCCCTTTGTTCTTATACAATTTAAACAAAAAATTTGTTTGAAATACAAACAAATTTGAATGCAATAAAGTTGTGGTTTGTGCTGCAAACAATCTGCATTTGTTTTTTCACTGCCTCTAAGCCATTCCCTAACAAACTTACCACAGAAACCACAACAATTGCAGCTGGCAAACAAACAGGGAATGTCAAAAACAATGGAAATAGCCAGAAAAAATAGCACAGATTGTCGAACAGCAATAAACTGCAAATAATAACGACTGCTCAAAGTTTTGCTGCCAACGAAACTAAACAATTTTCTTGCAATTAACGTCGGAAGAATGAAATTGAAAAACAACTTGTTTGTAACCATTATGCAAAACAGCAGCGGAAAAGGCAAAAGTCGCACTGGCCGAGAGCGATTTCCATGAAATCCTTTGAAGTTGTCCACATTCAGTCAAAGGACAATATTTCGCTAAATCTGAGGGGTTTTTTTTTTTGGTTGAGTGGGCGGTGCCAGGAAGAGAAATAAAGTACAGAAGTGCCCGCACGGCGAACGGAAGTCAAAATGGAAATTATGATAAGAACTACGGAACTGGACAGTCATTAAAATGGAACTGGCACACCGAATTATGTAGTCAGCGAAATACAAACGATAAAAAAAAGAACGAAAACATTAACAGGGAAAACATAACGCAGCTCACCCAAAAAGGGTGAAATATGTCCCGATGTTAAGTGCTTCATTTAATTAACAAAGTTGACATGAAAGCGCGGTGCCGCCTTTTATCAATACCCTAACTTATCAAAGGTCACATTCTTTGCTGCAAAGTGAGCCCACCTTTTTGAGCTTATATTTGGAATCAATTGTTGGTGTCTGCAGGGAAAAGTTTTACGAGTATTTTTAGAGCTGATTGAAGGATATTATTGGACAGGAAATTAATCACTTTTAAGGGTATCCAATTGAAACTGCCTCTTTCAGACTGCTTCAGCTTGAACTTGCCGCTTAATTGTTTGCCTTTGCCACGGAGCAAAGCTAAGCAGATGGCACCACTTGAGCCACAGCACTCATACGCCAGGTGGGCCACCGTGGAATTACTTGGTTAATTTGATTTCAAATTTGCATTTCGCTACAGCTGCACGTGGCCTTGTGTGTGTTTGTGTGTGTGTGTGCTATTGACACGGATTTTGCATAAATTTAATTAGTCCGCCACGAATGAACAGTTGCCCAATTGAAGTTGAGTTTTAATTAAGTGCGGTTGTAACGATTCCATCGGCCTGTTGCTGTTTTTGTTTACGTTTTTACTTGGCAGACATTTGTTATTCTATATCCCGCCAAGGCCATAAAAACAACAGCTGCACATTTCGCAGACACCATGGGCATCTGGTGGGCAGCAAATTAGACGACATACTCGTATTCCATATAATACGCGTAATACTCGTGTACGTGGCCATAATAGTTTGCCGCGATAAGGAAGCGGTCATTAAATGCGCCCGAGGCATTCTACATCATCAAAATATTATGGCCAGCTCGCTCGCTTTACGTCAATATTTGTTTGCCATGATTAAGGAAAATACGTATTACGTATACGCCATGTATGCCGCTTCGACTTTTCCTGATTTTTCGTACAAAACAAAACAAATGCACCGCTGACTGCGATGCAAACATAAATATTGATTTGCAAAAATTGCGTGAATACTTTATGGCAATAATAAAACGGATTTTATATCACCGATTCGCAATTTCGAATTCGCCCTTTCTGTCTGATGTTATTAGCCATGAATCAACTTTCAGCCGGACATTCACAATCCCATTGGGCCCCCAGGTGTTAATAATATATGTACTCTATTCCACGTATGTACATATGTTAGTCTTGTGTGGAAGTTACAAGGATTAAATTAATAATGAAGACTGGCATGAATAATTAATGACCCGTGAATGCTTTGGTTGTTATCATTAATTGCACTGCGAATGTCACTGGCGGGCGGACATTCGATATATTAACCATTTGCAAAAAATAGTGCAAACTGTTTTTCAAGGACTCACCAGGTGAATGGGAATCCTTTTCCTTTGCCGTTGCCGTTGCTCTCGAGTTCGCCTTCAACTTTTATGGCTGCATAAATGGACACGCTGCCCCGTTTTGACCAGAACTCGCAATTTCTGATGCAAATTGCTCCTTGCAGGATATTTTTTACTTTTATTTTTAAAGTCTAGTTTGCTTTTATGCGCGGATCTCGTTTGTAATATTTATTTTAGCATAATTTTCGGTTGTGCACTTTTCGTATTTCGTATTTTGCATGTAGTTTTTTCGGTTTTTCGTTTCTCGCTTTTCGTTTCTCGCTTTCCGTTTCAACTTGAACAAAACATTCAGGAGCATACTTAATGGGGCATGACCAAGGCTGGGATCGTAAAATAAATGGTTATGTCCTGTGGCCCCCAAGTGCAGTGCGGTGTAGTATGGCGTTCAGTGTCCGTCTGTCCATGTGTTCGTCCTAAGTCCTATGTGGTGTATCCTGCGTCCTGTGTGTGCAACAGTTGTCGTGGAGTTTTTTTTTGTTCAGGGTAGTGTAATGGTTGCGGGCAAATGGATTTTTATTTTATTGCCTGGCAATAAAAAGCGAAACTGCAGGCCGCGCAACAGTTTGCAATTATGTGCAAATGCAGCGTGACATAAACGGGCGGATCCCCTCGCTTGGCCCCTTGTTTCCTCCGTCGTTTAGCTGCAAGCAATTTGCTTTTAATTGCTGCTGCTGCTCCTGCTGCTGCTGCACCTCTCCCTCAATTTAATTCAATTGAATTTGTTTTAGTTGGGTCGAGTTTGCTTTGCTTGGCTTATTCATTTCATTTCGTTACGTTTCATTTCATTTCATTTGACACTCGCGCACTCACTTTCACACCGCCGTCGGTTTTGCTCTAGGATCTCTTCTTTTTTTTCTGTTTGATTTGATTGACTCCTGAGTGGGGGAGACCAACTGGGAGACTGGTCCCTCGGCTGCCGACTGGACTTCCTCAGGTGCCGCTGGGTGGTTAGAGCTACTACCTTCTGCGACGCCTGCCCACAGCGAACTGAGCTGCTCCACTTTCGGGCTTCACCTTATAAGCCGTGCATCCATCGCACTGTTGCTGCTGCTCCTGCTGCTGCTGCTCCTGCTCCTGTGCTATCCTCAATGCGAGTCCTGCTGGCTGGCTTGCCTTCCAGCCAGCCGTTGTCCTTTGATAAGAGCTGGCATTGGTGTGCGTGAGAGAGCGAGCGCCGCAGAGAGCGAGAGTGTGTGTGGAAAGCTCGGTTCCCTACATCCCGACTCTCTGCGAACAAAGCTCAACAGGGAGTTTACCGTTAGAATTTCAAATGTTACATTATGTTTTCAACCAATCTGACATATTTTATTTAATGAATTCTGAATATATTGCATAAAGTTAAGCTAAGTTATGCATTTAAAGCACTATTGATTGTGCTTAAGCATAAACCAAAGAATTTTTAGCATAAAACAGAAACCATTTGCCATAAACATTTTGGTTAAGAAATATTTAAAAACTATCAAAGCGTTGGTACATTTAAAAAGCTGGAAAATTAAAGTATTATAATATAATTTTTAAATTTTGATGGGATTAATAAAATAAAATTTGTTTTTACTATTTTTAATTAAACGTATTGTAGATATCAACATGTTGCACACTCAAGAAGATTGTAATTTAGAGTAATTTGATTATTATTATTTATAATTTATTATAGAACTTTCTATTATAGGCACTTTCTTGGGTAATAGGAAACTTGCTCTACCAAAGCTCCGTCTGCTACTACGATTATCCTCTGCTTAATGGTGTGGGTTGGTCATGAATGAATTCCCTCCTGTTGCATATGTTTTTATGGCCAAGGATGGTAAAAGGGGGTCGAGACTTGGCCTAGAAATGGAGCATACAACCGACCAAGCCACCCACCCACTCACGCACACTCACAAACACACATACAAACATATGGCTCCGCTCTCCGTGAAGTTCAAGATGAAGGTTAGCGCCGAAAACTCGAAAAGCTGCGGAGCTTTCGCTCTCTCTTTCTCTCTCTCTCTCCGTTCTCTCTTTTGTCTCTCGCCCGTCAACATGTTGCTCTTGTATGCTAAACTTCGATTTGTTTTGTTTCCTTTTTGCTTTCCACCATGGCGCCCCAAAAATTATGATGAGCTCCATCAAGCGACGGCGCTTAGCGCGCGCTGGCTTCCTTCCTTGGCCACTCGCCACCCACCAAAGACCATTCCCACCCACTTGCCACAATCCGAACCACTCGCATCCTGCCAGCAAAGATTACACAGAAGAAAAATTCAGCAAAACTATAAGAAACTTTTCACAATGAAATTTGTAAGGATTTTTCTAATTTACAAAATAATTATAGAGTAATTAAACATCATGTAACATATTTATAATTATCTTAATTAAACGAAATAAAAACAGTATTTATTTTACCTTGATTCACTTTATAGATTCTTTTTTAACAAATATAGTAAAACATTTAAAATTTAAAATTTAATGTTACTAAAATCGTAAGCTTCAGATCTTAATTTCTTCTCAGAAATATAAGTTAGTTCAAGGCTTAGATTTTTAACTTGATTTTAAAAAGTGTATAAAACTAGGAACCGAAAATTGTCAATTGTGAAATTGCATCTGTATGGTTACACATTCCTCTTCCATGCCAAAATGGATGTCCCTACTATTAAGGAATTTAGTTCCGCAATCTTAGTTATGTTCCCGTACTTTCTGCGGCTGCCCGAATCCGAGGCCGAATCCGTGCGGAACGCTCCTCCACGACGATGACCCAGAACCCCGCCTTTCGCCGGGCGACCCAATTTCGTGCCTCCACGTACACGGCGCTCAGAAGTGGCGAACTGAGAATGGAGATTCATCCAGCGAGGTGGATGTTGTAACACTGGGGGGCAGTGTGTCCGGGCATCGAAGGCGCAGATCTGCAGTGGCACCCATACCTTCCGCCTGATTGGCTTGGGGCTTTGGCATTTTGTGGGGGGCAGAATGGATATGCTCGGGATGGAGATGCGAATGCGACGCCTTTCTGCATCCTGCATTGTTGGCAGGAGTCAACAGACGTCAGCCGTGCAGTGATTGATTGTTGGCCAACATTTTGCATGCTGAAGGGCGAAAAACGGATGCCATTGGCAACGAAATTAAGCAGCTTAAATAAGCGACAATATCAAGGAGTTGAACAAGAGTCCTTGCCGAAGGATTGCGAGGGTTTTCAGGGTGGCAAGTACTTCGTAACTAACTATTCTCGTTGCTCTCTTGGACTGTGAAAATGATAAAAGTTTTGTGCGTCTCTGCCGCTTGCCAGCTATCTTTTCTTAATTTGAGTTGGGCCAAAGCAGCCAAAGTTGTTCGCTGTCAATGATGTGAACTTTTGAACTTTGATTGGTTGCCCCACATACACACACACACACACACACACCAGCACACCAGCACACACACACAGGCAGTTGAAATTGCACACCTACAAGCGCTTTAATTTTAGGCTTTACCAGCTTTTAGTTTGGCTTTTCAAAGCAACGGCGGAATATTGTGTAATTAGTTTAGATACAAAGCCGAGATTAAATAACAATAATTAAAATGCCAACACAGCAAACAGTGTAATTATTTAAAGGGATATCTCACTTGGCCCAAAAGTCCGTAAAGAGCTTATAGAATTAGTTCATTAGATTGGACAAAAATTGTGCGTTTAGTTTGTGAAAAAGCTGCCATATTATCCCGCACAGTTGCTGGCATTACATTGCTGTGCAGCATGCAAAGTAAGGCAAACAAAATGTTGCTTGATTAAAAATCTAAATAACGAAGCAAATACCTGAAATGCCCGACCCACTTGAATGGAATGCAAATTATATCTTCTAGGAATTTCAACAGAATGCATTTGCCTAGCTTCATTAGGCGGCTGGGAGATACCAAAGCCAGGTGCATTGCAGCGCCATTTTAATGCCCGTTTGCCTTTTAAGCCCAGGATAAAGCAGGACTTAAGGATTTTGTAGAAGGAGTCGACTGACGGAAGGATGGAATGCAAATTAAATGGACGGGAAAATGCGCTTGAAGTGGCAGTGATTTTCAGGGCGTTCCAGTCGACCGACACAAATCACTTTCACTAATTATATCCTCCCACTGATGACCGCCCACTTACCTATGGAGTCCGGCTTAAAAGCTAAAGGACACGCAGAAAAAACTAAACTAAAAGACGCAGCTGGTTTATAAAATGTCTTCCTTTTTTTCTAGCGTAATTCACGGGATTATAATGTAAGTCTAGTTGCGCAGAAAAAGGTTTTGACTCTTCAGATACAGATACAGTATCTGAAGTCCCACTTCGCTGTGCAGCGAAATCCAATAAATAAAAGTGAAATGAAAAAGCATAGCATACTTCTGTGCGCAGTTCAAGGTGCGACAATTTGTTTTTGGCTGACCAAGATAAAGCGAGTCGATAGCCCAACTAGCCATGTCTGGGGCGGTGGCCACTCCCCGAAATCCAGCTGTCTGCTCTTCGGGTTTTTTTTCGTCTTTCTTGGTCAACCACTGGCTGTCCGAGTGGCGAGTGGGTGCGCCAACGTATATTTGCCACCTGAGGTCACGAAAACGTCGCTTAGTTGCTGGCTGTGGCTTAGTTTAATTAAAGTTCTCTTGAAAATTCGACGTTGTTTGGTATTATGGCCTTTTTGGTTTGGCCTGTCTGGGCTGCCTGTCAGCTGAAGCAACGAATTGAGTAATTTATTTCTCCCTCGGCAGCTGCAGCAAATTGTGCACACGTGGCGTATACGTGTTGTGCGCCTTTAATTGTTCATGCAGCGCTTGCAATTTCAGCTTTATGGCATCATTTGCAGTACTCCTTCGCGCTGTGGCATATTTATACTTTTATAGCCAAACAAAAAAAAAAACCAAGTAAAAAGTTGTCTCTTTTTTGTTCAGCTCTCGCGTCGTCTGCAAACTTGTGTCACCTAAATCATTTAGTGGAATATGGCTGGGGCTGTAAACCAGTCAACATTTAACGAAGTGCCTGGTAAGCACCAACCGCTGAGAAATGGTGAGAATTTAGCACTGCTCATTATGGAAAGTGCCATAAAGTGGGTTAAACTGTGGAGTTGCAAGTCAGTTAGTCTGTAAAAATATGGCTATAAAGCTTGCGAACTGAAGGATATAAAGGTGTCGAAGAAAGTGAATATTTGAATGCTGCATTTTAATAAAATTGCTAAATGATGCAAATTGCATGGTTAATATTATGATTAAAAACTTGTAATATCCTGCAACTTACTAAGTCAGTTTCCAATAACTCGTGGCTCTTCACCGAATTCAACCAGCTACCTTTTGATTTAAACTTGTGTTGATGTTCTGAGAAACCAAACATATTTTAAACTGAAAACATGAGTGCTTGGCTATGGAAACTTCACAAGATAATACTCTAATAAATCAACTTCTTTAAGGTAAGCACCTCTCGCTGTGCCCAATTCGGCCAAGAGCATAGCCACCCACTGTGGGCCATTCAATGTGCAGTTTTGGCCGCTTACAAGCCGCCCTCTGTGCACACAATTTGGCCATGTTTTCGCTCATTTACCAATTTGCAGCGCAGCCTGGTTGCGTGTTGGCCATGTAACCACCACCCTTGGCCAATGATGATCGATGCGGCGTCGCTGGCGTCCAGGAATTATGGCCACCGATAGCGACAGCACGCACATTTCGCAGGACAGCGGGTGTCCTTGCCCTTCAGCATTTTGGGCAACGTGGCTCGCATGAAAATTGGTAATATTCACTCAATTTATTGACTAATTGCATTTACACTGGCTAATGAAAACGCTCTAATGCCAAATAAAATGGCAAATTTATCAAATTCTCTCACGCGCCAAAGTCCTTCGTTCTTCGATAGCTTGGCAAATCAACGTCGCACTGTTGGCCAAATATTTGAAATGCTAATTTGTAAAATGGTCGCCGCTGATTCGACAATGATAAAGAGCTTCGCCCACGTTGAGCGGCATTAGGTGTGAAAATGTAATTTACGCGGAGATTAATGAAAAACTCGTTAGGCCGACTTCCGAGTTGATTTTTCTTTTGGTTGCGCTGCGATTTAGTTTCGCAGGGACGACTGTCTGCTGTCAAATGAATGTCGGCAAGTTTTTGCGGTCAGGAAAATGGGCTGCCTGTCCCACTTGTTTTGCCCAATCTTCTGCAGTTGACAGTTGAGGGAAAACTCGAAGGTGGAGCCAAGAAGGGCAAATGCAGGTGAAGGAAACTGGCAATCCAAAAACTGACGGCAAATTTTCAATTAGAGACTGTAAAAAGTTCACCCTGCTGCATGCTAAATAATTCAATTGTTTTGGCCATGTCCACATGTCGGCTATCAACTGCTTGTTTTTCACTTTTGAGGAGCCTTTTGTTATTGCACACTGTGTAATATTTGATGCACTTGTAGCCCAGCTTAATTAGTGCGAGTTCGAGAAGCTTTCGCTTTTGGCCAACTTTCAGCAGTTGGTCAGTAATTGGTTCTTTGGCCTCGTCAGCAGTAAAGTTGGCTTAAACTCAGCACTGAAGAAAATGTTGGATATTAATAATTATTATAAGTGGTTTAGCCGCAACTTCAAAATATACTTGTAACTTTCCTGCATCTTTTCCCAGCCTTGATGGGTGATAAGTCCCAGTTTTGATTTTCGTATAGTGCTTTTATCCTGCATCCTGTGTCCGCTCGGCGAGCCAATTAGAAAAGGAGGGTCCAGGTGGGGGACGTGTTGGGAGGATATCCTGGACATTATGTTTTCTGTTTACCATGCTGTGCGGCACAGACAAACATATGGATGAAGGTTGCTGGCAGCTCGCATAATCAGGGGCGGGGGCACAAAAGGCAAACACGGAAACAACTTGTTGCAACTACAAGCCGAACAAAGTGGGCACACATACATACACATGTGAGGCGACGACAAAGGACACGGATCCTGCGGACTAGCTGCGAAATGGGAAATGCTGCGGCGGAAGTGGGCTGGAAGTGCGAAGGGACACTCGGCTCAGATTATAAATTATTTATACTGTTTGCCAAACAGGTAAAGAGTTTCCACTTGGCCCAGGATATTTGCACAGGTCCTTTGCACAGCGCTGAAACGAGCTGGAATTCGAGAGCGAAACTCGATTTAATCAGCAAGCCAGGTAGGTACTTGGAAATACTCGTAATTTCCATTGTGTTGCAGCAAGGAGCAAACACATTTCGACACGATATCAATTAAGTTGGCATATCCTGATTGTTTGTGCTCAACCTTGCTGGCCAATCAGCTGCTAAAACCAAATTCAATTAGATTGCACATTTTTATGGCGCAAATGGAACCGCAGTGGTGGAGTCCATTTCAACAATCGTTTTTTACATATTGTAAACAGGACAAAGCGCAATTGTTGCTTGCACAAAGGACATCGCACACATCGACAGCGAGGAAAACAATGCCGCGCAAACAAACAAATGGCGAGCATGAAATGGGTGTGGGTTACAGGGTATACGTTATGCAAATCGAAGGTGAGTGCGAGGGTAGAAATACGCACGCACATTGGTAATTGAAATTCTGTCGCGCACAGTCGTTTCCGCTGATCCCAGCCCAGTTAGGAGCACATCCTATATGCCACACCCATACCCATGCCATACCACCGCCTTTGGAAACCAAACCAAATCAAACTCAAGGACGACGGGCTGCTGGCGCCTGAAACAATGTAATTGAGTGGCGACAGGAACAAAACAGGAACAAAACAGAAGCTGTTTCACCGCCCAAATGGAGAAGCCTTTCATTCGACGCGACTTTGTAGGCGGATTTCCCCAGTTCCCCAGTTCCCCAGTTCCTAGTCCCAGCTGCTGCTCTTCCCCGGCTGCTTTCAGTCCTGTTCCGGTTTCCCTGCCGCCGATAGCGGTCCTCATTGTTCCGCCAAAGTGTCATAATTGTTTTCGTTTGCACTGGCCGTTTATTTAAAGTGCTACTTCGTGATGCTTTTGTTTTGGATCAAGGAAAAAAGATTTTAAATGGTTTCGAGTACTTAAAGCTGTCAAAAATGGAGAAATTATCATGTGCAATATGCTTTTAGTTAAATAGCGAATTCCAAGATAAAATTCAGCTTACTTTAAACAGAATTTGAGTGCTTTCTTATTTTATGTTTTAAATAAATGTTGATAAAAAAGTTAAAAAAAAAAATTTAATGTTTTAAATTTGATAAAAAGTTTCGAAAAATATAAAAGAAATTGTTTAAGTGATATTTTTTTTTTATTTTCCTCTTTTAATTATTTGATTTTATTATTATTTTAAGTACCCAAAAAACATAAACAAATGTCATCCATCCCTGGTTCGCTTATCAGCTGTTTGCCGGCAAACTATTTTGGCTATCCCACCATCTGTTTGACTTTAAAGTCTTTAAAATCAAATATGCAACGATTCCTGAAGGTATTCAACCAGCAAACATGCAAAATAATCGGCATGATACACGTGGATGCGCTGCCAGGTGAGAGAAGCTACACCAGAGCTACAGAACCGAACGAAATCCGATTGCTTCTAATCCGGAAACCCAACATCAGGAACGCCACGATACACCGGCAACTGGAAGCAGACGATTGAGAAGGCCATCTACGAGGCGAATCTCTACAAGAAACACCAACTGGTAGAATATACATGTACATAAGTAATATTCCATTCTGTATATGTGTACGTTGTGTGTTTTTCCTTTTGCAGGATGCCGTGCTCATAGAGAATATGCACGATATTCCCTATGTGCCAGAGCGTCTTCTTGGCGCCGAGATAGTGGCCTGCATGACCCGCCTGGGACGAGCGGTGCGCGATGTGCTGCCCCAGGAGACGCCGTGTGGTGTCCAAGTGCTCGCCTGCGGCAATAAACAAGCACTGGCCATTGCTAAAGCCAGCCAGCTGCAGTTTATTCGCGCCGAGGGATTCGTCTTTGGCCACGTGGCGGATGAGGGTTTCACGGATGCCTGTGCGGGTGATTTGCTGCGCTACCGCAAGCTCATCGATGCAGAGGATGTGCTCATCTTTACAGATCTGAAAAAGAAGCACAGCTCACATGCCATAACCGCCGATGTCAGTCTCCTGGAAACCGCTCATGCGGCCGAGTTCTTCCTAACCGATGGCATCATCATCACTGGAACTGCAACGGGTCATGCAGCCAGTCCCGAAGATCTGCAGCAGCTATCCGGCCGGGTAAAGGTTCCCCTGATAATTGGCTCTGGGGTGACCAAAGATAACATCGACAGTTACTACAAAGATGCCCATGCAGTGATAATTGGCTCGCATTTTAAGCGGAATGGCAACTGGCTTGAGGAGATCAGTGAGCCAGCTGTGGATGAATTCATGCAAAAGATTTGCCAGCTACGGCACTTGAAATGATTAATAATAATTGTTAATGAATTTATTGATGTGTATAAATGTTGTAAACGATGAAATATGTATACGATTTAGTTTGATGTCATCTAGTTCTAGAATAGATTAGCAAAGAAATCATAAATTCGCTCACGCAAAGATGTGGGTTTTAGGGCAGTAGACGCCTCGCTTGAGAAAGCAAAGGGTTTCTCTGCCAAAACCGGCGACACTGCATCCAAGGTATCGTCGAACTTGACCCGCTTTTTCTGCGGCGGCGTGCTGATCTCCTCGTGGCTCTTTAAATGTACGGGAAACATGTTGTCCCCGTTGAACAGATCCTCTCGCTTCACAAATGTCGGTATGGTGTTGTCCACATTGTGGGCCCTAAAATAAGATTTGGAGTCGGAGTAGCGACTGGCGAAGCCGTAGCTTGGATCGTGATCATTGTTGGGCGCCGACACATTGCTGCGTTTCAGAATGCCGCGAACATTGGCCACCTTGTCGCCGGCGGCAATCTTTTTGTACAATTTTGATATGCGGTTCTCCTTGCTGGACGACTCTCCTGGTCTTCCCGGCTGGTGACGCATCTGCACTGCCGGAGGCGGCGGAGGAGCTGGTGGTGGTGGTGCAACACGTTTCATGGAAACTGAGGAGGAGGCCTTTCCCGTAAGATTGGAATTTGGAGTCCTCAGAATCGCACTGGGCACTTTGCGCTTCCGAGAAAAGCATGCACTGTCCTCGGTCTCTTCTTCGGAATCTGTGCTGCGGTTCTTATTGCGGAAAACCGTCTCATATTCCTAGTGTTTTTAAAACATTAAAACTAGTCTTGTAAATTCAACTATTTGGTACTCACGCATTTGCGCTTATTGGGACTCAATACATAATCAGCTCCGAACTTCTTCATGTCCTTCTTGCGAATGGGCGTTCTTTTGCTCGAGTCCTTGCGTAGTGTTTTTCGGCACTGAACGTGCAAATCGATGGCATCGCGAATAAAGCCCACCCAAGTGCGCGACAGCTGCACATCGCCGCTGCCAAAGATTATGCCATCACTCTGGCAAGTGAGCTTAAAGTTGCCCGGCAGCATTTCATACACTTTGCACTTTTTCAAAGGGAAAATGCAGCAACACTCCAGTGAGTTTTCCACAACAGTATTGGGCGCCCGTTCCTTGATCATCTTGCAGTACATGAAAATGTCGGACATGAGTACACAATAGCGCTTGATCTCCGTGCCCTTGTGAGTGATCTTCTGCAGAACGCCCTCCTTGATGACCCGCCGCGAGGGCTTCACAATGTTCGGAGTGCGGTTCACCAAGGAGTTCTGCAAATGAATCAGATACTGGGTGATTTCCTGCTCCTCCACACAGGTGTTTATGTGACTGGCGGTGGCCTCGATCTCCTTGACGGATTCTGAAAGGATGACCATCTATATTGGATATCAGATTACCTTTACTTTTAAAACATACCTTTTAACAACTTATAGTCAGCATCGGCGGGACTCGTGTACAGCAGAACCTGCTCCAAAAGAAGCTTATACCGAGGAACCCGCTGGATGGGCACAATCATCAGTGAGTTCAGTTTGCGTTGCACCTCCGGGCGACTTTCAGTTTGTTCCAAAAACTTTCGGAACACCGGATTCTTGCTGATCAAGTCCTGGATGATGAACAAAGCTCCGCGGTAATCAAAGGCGTACACCGAGTACAGCTTGAAGAAAGGTGCCATTTTCAGGAATGCGTGCGCAACATTCTCCATGTTCGCCTCCAGTTCCCGTAGGAATTCTCCGTTCAGATTGTGGATCATCTCTATTTGACCGAAGAGCAACGTGTGATTGGAGCAATCGATGATAGCCTGTTCCTTTAAGGGACGCACAAAGAAGTTCATCAACAGCTCCAGCTGCTCCAGATATGACTTTTCCGACGAGATGATCTCCTGGATGGCCTGGCGCCGGAATCCCAATCGTTTTCCCGACTCCGGATTGGGTGAGCCAATGGGACTGCTGTTGTTGCTGTCCAGCATGGAGCAAACTGCACGAAATAGCCACAATTAGTGAGTGAACACCTGGCGACGCTTTTTTATGCCGCTCACCTTTCCTGCGCGATTTGGCGGTTAGGAGATTCCTCTCCTGCAGCACCTGCCGCAGTTCCCGGCTGAAGCTGAGAGGTGTTTGCGGCGAGGGGATGAAGCCATTCCCGTATCCTTTCTGCCTGGGCGTAAACATTTTCCAACCAACTTTCTGAAAAGAAGATGTCAAACGAAAACGACGCCACACCTGTTCAATTTGAACAATGCCGCTTCTGCAGTGTTACCGTTCATCGGTGGCAGCCACACTGGCCAGTGTGTGACCGCACTGGCGAGGGGAGTTCGAAAAATAAGTTGAGTAGCTAACAATATATATATTTTGTATCTTCATAAGTAGCCATTTATTTTTATTCGAAGCCGTTTACTTCTTATTTTTATTTATATTGTAAAATCTGTAATATCAATATAATTTCACTTAGAGCTTTAGAACCCGCGAAATAGTTGCACTAGCTTGTTTATTGTCTTGCGACATGGTCACACTAGCTTAATTATTTATTTTTTATACGTGGTACGTTGCCCGTTTAGCTTTTAATTTAAATGGTGTTTTAGCTATTGCTGCACCGAAATGCATGCAAAGCTCAGTGAAACCGAGTTGCGCATAGTGGCGCGTCTAAATGAGGAGATTGGAAAGGATGCCAGCCGGCTGCATCGAGCCAGTCACCTCGTTAGCCACTACAAAGAGCGCCTCCAAGTTTTGTCACAAACGGTAGGATGAATATTTATGCATCTAGATCATGTTTTTAATCCATATAATCCTTCAGCTGGACTACGAGGATGCCCAGAACGTGTCCTGCTACAAATCCGCCTTCCAGTGCCAGCAACAGGTCTGCGAGAGCATCGACTTCGAGCTGGAGAAGCTGGCCCAGTTCGAAGCCAAGCTGAAAAAGAAGCTTAAGGAGTGCCAGCCTGCCCTTGAGGGCGTGGCCGAGGACTTGGATAAAGTGCGACAACTGCAGCGTTTGCAGCAGTATCTGCGCCTGGTCCAAGACATCCAGGAGATAAGTGCTGCCCTGGGCAATGCCATCGACGGAAAGGACGAGGACAAACTGGTCAATATCTACCTAACCCTCTACGAGGGCAACGACTGCGAGCACAGCGTAGTGGGTCGCCTGCAGGCCGTGCAGGCACAGTCCCTGAAATCCTTTGCCGAACGCACTGCCATCTACTGGCACAAGCTGCTCCTCAAGCGGCTGTCCAGCGAATTCGAGGCGGTCCTGAAGAGCATGCGCTGGGCGCATCTGGAACAGCAGACCCTCAACTATTCACCCACACGAGACACTGCCAAGGCGCAACTTCTTGCCGAGTACATGTTCCTCATCAAATCTCCGGCCGAAGAGCATGCGCCACTACAAAGCATCACGCCCAGCATCGTGTGCGAGCCCATCAACCAGGTGGTGCAGCTCCTATTGGCGCCATATCGCCAGCGTTTCACATTTCACTTCACAGGCACCAGGCAAACAAATAGACTAGACAAGCCCGAGTGGTTCTATACGCAAATTCTCAACTGGGGCAAAGAGACGCATTTCTTTGTGGGCAAAACATTTCAACCATCTGCCATCAAAGCGGGCAAACTAGATTACAATCTCAGGGTAAGTAGTTGGTAGCTTACTAGACCATTCAAGGTTCTAATTGTGATCCTCTTTCAGCTGGAGTTTATGCGAGGTCTGGTGCAGTTAGCCATTGAGAAGTTGGCGGTGGATATAGAACAGATTGCCCAGGACGAGCTACTATTTGCCCATCTGCTGGACGAGACGCTGGCCTTTGAATCCGAGTTGCGGGAAACATTTGGATATCCGGCGAGTTTTCCCAGCGCTATATCCGTAATCACGCAGCCCATGTATTTGCTTCGCTGGATTTCCCTGGAAGAACGATGTGAGATAAGGTCGCTGCACTCGATTGCTGTTATTTAATAATATGCTTACATAGTTTGTGCGGAAAAAATGGATGACATTCTGCAAGCGGAGACGCCATTCCAGCTAATTGATCCCAACACATTCGAGGACGATCTGAAAATTCCCAAGTGTGCGGATCAGTTCATGCGACTGCTGGACGCCATTAAGGATCGTTACTATGGGCTGATTCAACCTGGCCACCAACTGCAGTTCCTGCACCTGCAACTGGAACTGATCGATAGCTTCCGACGGCGCCTGGTGCAGCTGCACAGCAGTGGAGCGGTGCCAAGCATTCCGGTTCTGAATGCCATCAACTATTTGGTAATGGTGTTGCGCGAATGGGGCGAAAACGTGCACTATCTTCACCTGCATGCGGCACTTGCCGGTCCAAATGCAACGGAGATTAACTCAGTGTTCGAGCATGCGGTTGCTGAACTGGAGCATTGGGCCAGACAACTAATGCGAAATCTGGCTACCAAGGCAACCAATGAAATGAAAGCGAAATCGATGAGCTATCGCCATGATGCGTGGCCAACGATGCCCGAACAAAACAGCCGGGAGCCGTTTATCCTCTCGCCCAGTGGAGGGGAAATGTTCCAGGTGCTGGTCACGCTGCTACACAATCTGGATCGGGAACTGTCCGCCAATCTGTTCAACCAGACGCTCCGTTTGATAGCCCATCAAATTGATGAGTTCATGCTCGAGAGCATGGTCATGAACACGAAGTTCGCACCCGCTGGGGCAGCGCAATTCAATTATGACATGACGCGCAATTTATTCGCACTCTTTGGACAGTATACTCGACGTCCCGAGCTGCTCTTTAAACGGTGAGTCATCTCTGCATATGCCATGGCAATAAACATAAACCTGACACCTTTTATTCACGTTCGATTCGCCAGAATACACGATGCCTGCAAGCTGCTGGCGGCGGCACGGGGAACAGCTTTGTTGCTGCTGGAAACGCTGCGCAGTAATCAATCGGTGGAGGAGAAAACGAAACCGCTGAGGGAGCTGCATGTGCTCAGCATGGACAGCAAACAGTGCATTGAGGTTCTGGAGCGGAGGACGGACATAAAGATGTTTTAAGCAATGCAAATCTTTAAGCTAGCTAATTACTCTGTTTTTTATTGGGCACTAGGAACTTATGCAATGATATACAACGTTCAGACGCCGACTTATTGCGAAATAAAATCATTAACACCTGGAATGAAAGCCAAAAGATGTTTATCGTAATTTACATTCATTTTATTTGAAGAAAGGCATGTGTATAAACATAGTTTTCATGACGGAGCTTTAACTAATTTGTATTTAACCAGGACACAGTTTTCAAATCGTGAGAATGCTAGTAACTAACGACCAAGTTGTATGCATGACATATAATTTCAAGTATATATTTACAATTAAAGTGCGATTCCTTGCCCTTGGCGCACAAGTCTTGAATGTGTTGTGATAATTAAACATTTAGTTGGAATCGGGGTTCAATGTTTAGTTTAATTTGTAAAACGTTTACACAAAAACATGCGGTAACTTTAATAATAAATTGCTCTAAAAATACATAGCGTAAAATAGCATATAAATCGGCCTGATCGGCCTCGAATCGCAGATATTGCATTTGACACATCAATACTGATTCATTTCGATTCACGGCTGATCAGGGCGTATTGTATATCCCAGTCGTCGGATGACAAACAATTGCAGTTAGTAAATACCAATTTGCGACTCGAGACGCACATCACACATCATCATCACATCGTGGAACAGACCAAGGCGCATCGCCCGCAGAGAGTAACTTTATGTCTACACTAAATAACCGATAATAATCCGATCTGCGGGTGCCATTCGCCTTTGTATCCCCTTCTATTCAAAGTTCTGATAATTCTCGGCGCTGACAAACTGTGCCCGTTGCTGGGGAGTCATGTTGAGATTACCGCGGTGCTTGTTGTTGTAGGCCCAGATGATACCAGTGGAGATCAGGGCAATGGTCAGCCAGCCCATGAAGAACAACTGTAACCACATGTGCTCACTGCCGCTGTAATCCGAGATGATTCCAGCCACGATAGTGATGACCGCCAAGCCGAGATTCTGTATCGACTGGCAGAAGCCGTAGGCCGTGCCCAATTGGTATTCCGGAATGATGAGCGCCACCAGTGGCCACAGGCTAGCGGCCAGCATGGAATACGAAAGTCCCATAATGACCATGCCCACATAGGGTGTCACCTGAGTGAACGTAAGCAGGGCATGGGCACCAATGGTGGTCAGTGTCGCGGTAAACACCCAGGTCACATTCCTGCCCAATTTATCGATGATGAAACCGAAGACAGGGGACGATACTGCTGCAATTAGATACACCAGCGAGTCCACCGTGTTGGCCTCTGCGGGGCTAAAACCAAAGCGATCGATAAAGAATTTCTGTCCGAGGGCAATGAATGGAAAGATGGCCACATAGTAGGCGACGCAAATGATGGAAACCATCCAAAATGGTGGCTTGAACGAGAAGACATCAGTGAGCTTTGGAATCTGTCCAGCCGGGTTGGTGTTACGCTGCAAAATCCGCTCGGCCCTTTTGTCCATCCAGCCGAGAATGAGGGCACAGGTCATAGACATCAGACAGGTGAGGGTAGCCAGCAGCAAGACGACGCCCAGAGCGGTATGATCCTTGTAAAATTTGCTCACATAGTCATAGATGGGCTGCATCACCCAGAAGTTGACGGTGCTGCCGAATCGGGCCACCGACAGCTGCAGGCCAAATACCATGTTCAGTTCCTTGCCCTTGAACCAGAGCACCGCATAACTGTTCTGGGCCACGGCCAGTGATTCGGCACCAATGCCAAAGATGAATCGTCCCAGGATCATCATCCAGAAGGCGTCCAGTATGCCGCCGCAGGCAAAGATCAGCTGACCCACCAGCAGGATCAGCATGTAGATAATCGTGCCCAGTCGAATGCCAAACAGGCGATCGATCAGGAAACCGCCGACGAAGCATAGAACGACATTGGGCCACGAGTAAATTGAGTAGATGAGCGTGAACTGGGCGGAGGTCAGGTGAAGATCCTGCTTGAAATGGTTCTGCAGGGCGCCGGGTGCATCGTAACAGAAATACGAGCCGAATCCCAGCAGGCACATGAACACCAGAGCCATGAGCCGATGGCTCGTGCTCGAGGGCATACAGCAGCCGCCGGATGGAAGGCTCAGTTCATTGTCACGCCGTCCATTGTCACGCCGACCGACCACTTGGTCCTCCTCCGTCGGTTGCGACACCTCCTCATTGTCCACGATGCGTTCCTCGTCCTCGCGCGCCATCTCCACTCACCCCGCTGGCACAATCCGCACTGACCAGTTGTCTTGGAGCCGATTCCCGCTGAATATGGGCGTATGCAAAACTATGTGATATGATTAATCGGCCTTCTGATTTCCTGCCGCAGTTGTTTTTTTGTTCGCTTTCGCTTTTCTCTTTTCCTTTTTGCCGTTTCTGCAAAATATTTGTATCAATTTCAGCGAACGAACGAGCGAGTTGAACTCTTCTGCTTTGTCTTTGCTTATCTCGCTGCTTTTGTTTTTGTTTACTGTACTAGTACCCCTTTGTCTAATAACTATAGTTGTTGTTGTTGTTGGCTGCGTGGGCTAGTTTGTTGTCTCGGGGTTCATCGGTTATCAGCAGTTCTCCCACTCTTCCCACTTACAGCTGAAGTTCGTTCTGCGGTGTTGGGCAAAATTTTGCGGTGTCGTGTGCAACCGCACTTTATTGCTGATCGAATGAAACTAAATTGTTTTCTCCGCCTAATTAGCGTTAATTACGCATATACAATGGCGACGCTGCCAACTCGTCTTGGGGCAGGGTTGTCGACGCAGCTGCAGGTGCATTCAAGCAGCTGGAACGCGATAACGATCACAAGCAGTAGGGGTATTCCTGTTTGATACCCATTACGTTATAATTGTTATCTTATTGAAAATACAAATTAAAGTAAGCTACGATTAATTTAAAACCCATTTCCATTTACTTTCAAGCTATTTAGTAAACAATCTTTAAGCAAATACAAGAGCGCTAGAGAAAAATTAATTAAACCAGATAATCATACTTGAAAAGTCTTCAACATTTCAAAAACTCAAAAAGCCACAAATACATAAAAGGTATTTGTTTTGGTTTGTTTTACAAAGCCTGGCAACCCTAATCCAGCAACGCCGAGTAGAAGCATGTTTTCATACTTTTTACCGGGCAAAATGTACTTAATTATATAATTCAGCGGCACTTGCAGCAATGGACTCCACGGACACCACCCAGCGGAAGCCCAGACGCACCCACGGCACACCATCCTATACGTACCGCAATCGATTCGCCTACGCCCTACTGGCCGCCGGAACTGTGCTCTTCGGCATTTGGAGGTGACTTTATCTTTGAATTCAACGTATAAATGGGTTTTTAATGTGTTCCCCGCTTCGTTTACAGCCTGACTCCCATCCAGCGCATTGCCAACGAGAAGCTGTCCCAGGCGGTGGCCCAAACGGAACAGGAGCGCGATAGGAAAGGACTCTTTCAGTTCGCCGCTCCAAGGACTTCGGAGTTCATCAAGCAGGCCATCGAGGAGAGCGAGGAGCAAAATAACAAATAATGGATCGCAAGACGCGGCGGGCGAACTTCAAAAACCTGCAGCCCCGGTAATTTTAATTGATATGATGGAGATCAATAAAACGAATGTCATTATCTAACCGAACACTTTGTTTTCCTTTCATCCAAAGATCGACGCGAAGCACCAAAGCAAACGCAGAAACATTATCGTTATCCACCTACTTTGCCACACCCGAAAGTGCTGAAGAAGCTCCGCCATGTGCCACAGACAATGCCATGGAGCTCGATCCGCCTGCACCCAAAATCAAACCAATACGCGCCAGCAATGTGTTCGAAAAACCTGGACCGAAGCCCAAAAAGGCGCCCAAACTGAAGGGCAGCACTGGGCCATCGTCGAGTGGCGCACGTCGCGGACGCGGAAAGAGTAAACAGCAGCCCAGTATCAGCAACTTTCTGCGCAACGAGCAGATCTTCGCGGAGGTGACCGCCCAGCATTGCATGGCGGACAACTTCAGTCCGGATGACATTGAAATGGCGCTGGCGCTGTCCAAGTCGGAGTGTGAGAAGCAGGGACGCCTGCGCTTGCACGACGATGACGATGCTGTGGTGGACCTACTGGATGATGAAGAGCAGGCCACGGATAAAATACGGCGGAAACTGCAGAAGTATGGCTTTCGCACTGCCGCCAAGGAGGGTAAGTACAGAGATTAACTTTTGGCAGTACGACTATACTTTCGCTCATTCCAATTTAGATTATAAATCTCTGGCGGTTCTGCCTGTGATGGCCGGAAAAGGAGGTAGGCGTGGCAAGTGGGCCAATAAGTTTACTGCCCTAACATTAAGAAATCCGGAGGTGCAACAAAAGAAGCTCGAGGAGAAAGTGTCTGCACTGCTGGCACAACAAGTGCGCATCAAGAGGTCGAAGGGCAATGACTGTTTGTTACCACCTAACACTGTGATCACTGCAGCCCTTCGGGAACTCAGAGCTGAAGGTGAATCTAGTATCCTTCGAGAACCAAGCGAAGGGCCCATAGATGACCTTAGATTATACTACGTAACCGACTTGTTTGAAGTAAGTAAAACGCCAGCGCACCATCTTTTGAAGAATTGGGCTGCGATACAGGGAAGGGATTTCTCTCCAGAGCGTGAGACACAAAAATCACGCCAATTGAGGCAACAACATGAACTTGTCTACGCTGAGTTGGAAAGGCACTTCGGGGATCCGCAGAAGTTGGAACAAGAGGTGATGGAGGAGCTGGATGAATTGGAAAAACTGGTGGCAGAAAACATGATCGAAGATGACTCCCTGGTGATAAATAAAGTGGAGGCAGAAACATCCTCGACTAGCAGCAGTCCATCTAAGGAGCCGCCGGATAAGCGACCAAAAATGTCAGTGGAAGATAAAGAAAACCTGCAGCCCACAACCTCAAAAGCCAGCTTAACCGTTCCCACCCAGTTAACTCGCTGCACATCGCCTGATCTCTTTGCGGATTCCGAAGATGAGACGGATATAGTAATGACTGCTAGCTCAAAGGAACCCGAAGATGTTAGAAATCTTTCAATAAAGGTCTACAAGAATGTAAGCACATCCGAACGATCATCTCCAGTCAAAGAAATAGAAATTATATCCAGCAACGATGAGCCTTCTCAGATAACCACGTACGAAGTGTTTTCCAGTTCCAGCGACGAAGGTGAGCATCGTCATTTATATAGAAGGCACAACTCTAAAGAGTATTTCAACTTACTTTCAGTAAAGACTGTTTCCAACGCTACGCAGGAGAAGATTTCTTTTGAAGGTGAGTAAGAAAGCAAAATGTTTGCAACCGAAATCTCATCGTATTTTATTTGCAGACAAACCGATTGACGACTTTATAGACCTAACACAAGAGTTCGAAATGGCGGTATTTAATGAGTCGAGGCCTAAAACCCCAAATTTAAATGAATCATCTGAAACAGATTTCAATGTGGACAACCTAAATGGCAACACACTACTAGATTTCAGTTCCCAGGAGGTTAGTTGTCCCATCTCCAAAGAATTGTACCAAAAGTATGCCAGTGTGGATACATTTCCTGCGTGGAGTGCAGCAGAAGAGGAGAATAAAGTTGAGTTTTCATTGAGTTTGGAGAGAGATTTGAAGAGTTCCGAGCAGTCTTCGATCCATCTCGGCATATTAAACACTCCGAACGACACTGAACGGAGTTCAAGTGATTTGAATTTCTCAAGGAACTCTTTTCAAAGGAGCGTTAGTCTATCAACGGATCTCGGTTTCAAAAGTCCGCTGAGCTGGAAAGCAAACTTATCGGCTGAGAAGAGGGTATCACTTGCAGCTTCGCCGGATAAACAGTCAGATGCAAGTGTGGATTTAACACAGAACAGCAGCAGCGATGATGAAGACGACGCGATTCTGCTCTCCGACGAGGAAATCAATTACTCCATATGGAAGTCCAATAGAAGCGCAAACGACTTGGATATCGACGACGATAGCTCAGACAATTGCTTTGCATCTCCGGTATCGAAAAAACGAGCTGTCCCACAGTTCCAAACCGAGGAGGATCTAGATGCCTTTTTGAGGGGCTTTTCAACGACTGCCAATGGATCGCAAAGTTCGCATTCACCCAACCAAAGTTGCCTTAGCAAGGAGCGCGCAGAGTTTGGAATACTGGATGCAGCTCCGTCTCAACCCTTCAGCCTCTTCGAGTTCCAAAGTCCGGTAAAAGAGCAGACATCGGCTAGCGAAATCAACTGGGCTGAAGCTTCATTTCTGGATGCACCCGTAAAGCCGTTGGCTCGCAGGAGTAGCCACAAATTTAATGAACTCTTGGCGAAAGTTAGCAAACCTGGGCATAATTCCGATGATGACTTTGACGAATTCGATCAGATGGTTTTCCAAAGCACAAAGGAAGCCTCCAATGTTGGCGAAACAAATGGCATGCCTCGCGGACTGGACCTCTTGTTAAAGGGAGAGATAAAAACCACAGCGATCCCAGTGCCAAGTACACCCAGCAACCAATCTCCTATTGTGCCGGAGCAAGTAAATGTAGATGGTAATGTCTACACCGTGCGTGTTTGCCACACACCTAAGCCAGATTTCGCGACTCTTTCCGAATCGGAGATCCTCCAGCAGCTCTACAACTACGGTATTAAGCCACTGAAACGCAAGCAGGCCGTGAAAATGTTAGAATTCATCTACAATCAAACGCATCCCATAATGAAGACTGCTGCTGTCCAGGACGCGCCACCCAGAACAGAGCCAATCGTCCGTTCCAAATCAAGTCCTGTGGTTATGGAGAGGCCACATTCGAAGGCAACCAAGTCTACCAATAAGACTCCTTCGACGGCAACTGAGCCGAAAAAGGATTTCAAGTTCAATGATGGCACGGGCGAGGAACTGCTGCGCTTTTCCCAAACCCTGATCCCAGGGCTTTGTGACGACTTCGAGACCTTTGTCATGCAAACGAACGTTACCAAGAAGACACCACAGCCGCTGGTGCCACTGCACATCGCCTGGCACAATCTTCTCTGTGCCAATCCGCTTCTGCACGAAAGTGTGCTCATGTACGAGCCCATTGATTTGCAGGCGGTCTACTTGCACTTTAAGCACCTGGGTCACCGATACGATCCGAAGGACTTGAAGACCTTCTTTGACCGGCGTTGCATTATCTTTCGCTATGAATTGGCTGCTCCTGGGAAACAGGCGGAGCATCATGTGCGGAGGCACCACAAAAAGCCGTCAAAGAGAAGTTAGGTTCCATTATCCGTTATTTGCAAGTCAAGTTTGGAATTTTTTTGTAGTTACAGTCCACTTCGAATGCATTGAATTATGTTCTAGTATTACCTTAGAATGTATTATTGAAAAAAAAATTGTTATTTGGCATTTTGCGAATTAAATATATTATACATATTGAAATTTATAAAACTCAAATAGTCTTATTTGTCATTTCCAGTTACCCCCTATCAACAATCCATTGAATAAAAACTAACTTGCATTATTCTGGAGGCCGTAGATTTATTTGATGCAACTTCAAAATACAATATTACAAAACTAATGGACGAATACAAATGTATAGAGTTTGCATACACTATTGTAGATACAAGACACTGATATGTTCATACGAATAGAATATTGGACAACATTAAATGCAGCATCTGTGCACATACTACCCCAGAAAGGGTATTAAATGTAAATATAGTTCGATCTTACGGCGCTAGAAAGACACTTGGACGGCATAATTTTCTCACGAGTCTCTACGTTGAAGGCACATTGTCAGATTGTGAATAATGGAATGGAAACGGCTCGAACGAAACTAGTTGCTAATGAAGCTATTTGTACTGCATGCAAAATTGATATGGTTGGTGGGTGCAGACGGGTTAGTGGGCTCTTACAGCAGCTAGGATTAGTTTTAGGGAGATATATAAGTAGCAATTCAATTCAAAGCATTGCCGGCATGTAGTAAGTATGTAAATTAAAGAAGGGGATGTCCCAGAAATCTCTAACAATTTTGTACCTTTGAAACTACTTCTTTCATTCTGGCATTGGTTACTGAAAGCTGGAGAGAAATGTATATTGTTTGAAAGAAATTGCTGGGACAGCCCCAAACAAGATTAGGCATAGCTAATCTCATGCTCGTACGTCTTTCCCCGCAGGTCTTCATCATCCGGCAGCGCATGGTGGCGCAGACCGCACAAACGCGGTCCGTAGCGCAGCATGACAATGATAACGCCCACGATGAACAGGGCGACGGCGGCCACGGCGGGATAAAGGAAGTAAAGAGCCATTGCTAATTAGATGTCGCTCTCGCGCTTCTGCAACTCCACGTATTCCTCGCGCTGGCGCTGCTGGTGCAGAGTACGACCCTCTGGGCGTGGTGGACGCTGGTGCTGCTGCTGCTGGTGGTGATGATGCGCCGAATGCACAGGCTCCAAGTCGTCAACGCCAATGACAACGTCGTCGGGGAATACTTGCTGATGAGTTGTGGGCTAGAAGAAATATACATTAAATAAGTCAAGAGAGCCAAATAATAAGCTACGATTAATTTCAGCTGTAAAAAAGAAAAAACGAAAACTCACATGGAAACGCTGGAAGTAGGAGGCGTCCTTCAGTTCAGTGAAGTCCAGTGGCGGCTGATTATGGGGCGTGGCGGACCAAATGGAGACCAGCCAGCGATTACCCGTGTGCCTGTCCTGCCAGTACTTGCGATGCTTGGAGCAGCAGCCCAAGATAATGTTCAGTATGATGATCGTGCCCAGGACAACCGTGCAGATGGCAATGGTCACATAAAACGGCGAGAAGTTGCCGTAGATGTGGCCGGTGAAGTATGGATTCTTTTCGTACGCCTTGCGTTCCTCTTCGATTGTGGACATAGTCTTTTAGGGGTGTGGTACTTGAAAGAGCCTCAATAGCCTGCTGCACAATGCTCAATGGTCTGGAAGGCGGGAGAAGAAGTGTGTGTGCAATGAGAAAGCGGTTCAACCACCACGCTGCAAGTCACTTGCACCCCGAAAACCACTTGCCACCGATTCCAATTTGTCACATTGGGCGTGGCGTCACCAAAGTAATCAAACTAGCAGCACCTGCAGCTGCAGAGTTTCCAGCTTAGACGTGAAGTGCACTTACCATTTGCGCGCGATTGGTGGTCACTGAGATTGGCACAAGTCCCATTCAGGTATGTTACCCACTTAAGGTCGTAAAAGTATTCAATTTCAGCCACTTTGCTGCTACGAAAACAACGCCCAAAAGCCAGGCTCAGTAAGTTAGTGATGGCACTCAGTGGTTTCGCCGCATGGTTGCAAGCGATCGATAGCAATTTATCGATCGCCAATGCGAGTTATGTAAATTGTTTATTGCATTCATTTAGGCATTAAGTTTCTTATAAGTCAAATTAAACCAAAATGTATTGTTTTAATAAATGTATTTATTTTTGGTATAGCACTTGAACGTTAATCTTACTGTTCTAATACGAAATTTACACAGCTAAAAAAATTTATCGCATTAAACAAAAGTAAGAAAGTATGATAAACAAAATTATTCTATATTTTCAAAATAAATGCGATCCAAAGAAGAAATCAAGTTCATTGCATAAGAACAGGCATAATAAAACCCACCATTGTGAACAAATTAAATGCCGCGTCTTCGTGCCGCTTTGTAACAAAATCGCATTTCCTTATCAACTATTACAGGTTCCGAAGCAATCCTAACTCAAAAAACAATCCAGCTATTCAATAGCCGATTCCATTTAGCCCGATCACTGGTCGTAGGTCAGGAAGTTATCCAACCCGGTAAACCGGCGCGCCAGTGCTCGACCATCGTCGGTGGGCGTGCTGAAGGCGATGCTCTCCTTGGAGATCTCCTGACCGAGAATCGTGTGGCACTGGACCACTCGCAGCAGCTTGCTGGCGATCCCGCTGCGCCGCTGCAACGGGGAAACCCAGATGCGTGATACGCCGCAGCTGAAAGAAGGCACAGTTTAGCTGTTGACAAAGGAAGAAGCCATACGAAATGGGATGCTCACCTGGCCGGGTAGCTTTCCTCACTGAAGTAGTCCGTGCCATCGACCTGAATGAAACGATGGGCCTGCGACAGGGGCTGCACCAGGCAGAAACCAACGATCTGCTGCTTTCGCACCGCCATGAAGGCCACAAAGATCTTTGGCACAATGTACGAGGAATAGCCCAGCTCTTTGTCCACCACACCAATGAGATCCCGCAGCCTGTCGAGCCGAGCTGCCGGAGCGCGTTCGTTGATACGTATTATGCGGCCGTCGCTGGCCCACTCCGGATAAACGGCCACAATGTCCTCGTCGATCCAGCCCTTGAATCGCAGCACATGGATTGAGTTGTGGTACTCCCGATGCAGCAGCTCCTCCTCCGGTTCATGCACGGTGTACACCAGTCCGCACTGCTGGCACTGTCGCGCTCCGAAGGCCTTTTGACCGGCATCGATCTGGTACTGATTTGATCCCCCAGCCGCCGAAAGCAATCTCATCGATGTATCCGGACGACGACGCATCGATTTCTGGACAACGGGCTGTAGGCGTTGCGTGAAGATGGGGAATAGCTTTGGCTGAACTTCCTCGGCTGCTGGAGGATCCGGTTGTGGTGCAACAACCACCGCCGCTTCCATCTCAGCAAGCTGCGCAGCCTCCTCGCTGTTTACCACCATGTACAAGTTGTCCACAATTTGATTGGCCTCGTCCTTGTAGTTGTCCGGATTGGCAATAAAGATCTCAAAGTTCTTTTCGGTGCATATATTATTGCTAATGAGAAACTCTAGCAAGATTTGCTGCTGCTCCACGACTTCGGGATCATCGGTTTCATATGGCAAACGTTGACGAAACTCAGCAAAGGGATCAATTTCCACATCGTTCGTTTCTGGTGCATATTCAATTATATCTGGCAGCGGCTCCGTTTCCATGGCTGTTTCTACCGCATCCTTAGGCGTTGCCTGTGCCACCGGATTTGCTTCAACAATCTCGTCCACCACCGTGTCGTCCAGGTTCTTCAGGATTGCATCCACAGTGGCCTGCTCGGCTGAAAATATAGTGGCCGACCTGACGCGCACTTGCCGCGGCTTACGGCGTGAAGTTTGGACGAGGGCAATCTTGCCCTGGGTGACACTGGCGCGGATGTTGTCCGTGATTCGCACCTCCATGCAGGTGCTACTTCGCCGGCCCGATTTAAAGAACTTTCGCTTGCTGAGATCGGCTGGCTCGGCGATTGGCGATTTCTGGACTGGTTCGTGGCGAATTATCGGTATGATGGGCTCCATCTCGATGACGGGTTCAATATCCTCATCCTCACTAAGGTCGGAGAAGTCGGCTGAGGTTTCTTGCCATGCCGTTGCAGGCACACTTGTATTATTGTTAGCATCGTCAGCTTCAATCACACTCAATGGCTTAGCCATTTTGATCGGGTCCTTGGCACTACGCAGGATCTGATGGACTTCCTCCACTTTGGCGCGCTCTTGCCGCTTGGTGGTGATCAGGTTCTTCAACCGCTCGTTGCTCAACGAGTTGAGAATGTTGTCCAAGTCTGTGGCTGGCAGTCGGGTGGCGAATCCGTGGCGCTTTCGTATCTTGTGGCGAACACCTCTATTAATGCCCAATGGTGGACGGGAGCTTGGAGAGATTTTCGTCGGTTGCTTAGGCTTGTTCTTGGATTCGGACGGCCTTCCTCTCGACTTTGTGGCAGTGCCATCACTGTGAGAATAGAAGGCCATGGTGGGAATGCTGCTACTCAGCGTCACCTTGCGCATCTTGCTCTGCGGCGATCCAGAGTCGGACTCCGTTGAGGGAGCAGTCTGGCTGGACGTTTCAGAGTGCATTCGCTTTGGGGGCTTACGATTGGGTGCTTCCTCGTCCGATTCGGGCATTTCGACTTCAACTTTCATACTGTCTCTTGGGTTCTCTAAGCTCTTTGCTGTGTCTTCTACTGGAGATTTCGCTTTTTTACAGATGTTATTTCCTGGGTTTTGTTGTGTGGTTTCATCGTCATTCGACTTGAACACCTCTACTGGGGATTTGGTCCTTCTTCGGTTGTTTTCTAGCTTAACTGCTGCGGTTTTAGTAACTCGGCTTTCCTCGTCACCCGACGTTTTGTTCTCCATATCTGTTTTAATAACAGGTACATGGGCAGCAGCCTTCAGACTATTGCTGTTTATTTCCACAGACGTGCAGCCTCTTCGACTATTCCTTGTTTTGGGACTGATGATTTGCGATCCCTTTGCTTCGCGTACTTCTCTTCTCTTCCTGGAGTTTTTACTACTAGAGGGTTTCTCGTCCTCCGACTGAGTGTCTTCAGATGGGCTCGTTTTCTTGGGTTTAGTTATATGCACTTGGGCGGTGGTTCTTAGGTTGTGGTTGTGTTTTTTCTTTGATTCTAACACAGATCTTGGATCCTGGCCCTTCATTAACATAGCTGCCACCTTGCTTAGTCTAGTCTGAAATGAGTCTGACGGAGAAAGCGCATCTGGATCCTTCAGCGCACTGGGGGTTCGTGGACTGCGTCTCAGGCTGGTTCTGGCCCTCGGAGACGGAGTTCCTTCGGAGGAGCATGTGGGCGATGACATTGAAGAATCAGCTCGCTTTCTTTGGACCTTCGGCTTGCGGGGGCTGCTGGTGCGACTGTTGCTGCTGCTGTTGCTATTCAGCCGCATGGTGGCTGTAAACAATTGGGGCAGTTGATCCGCGGCAGCTGTAACGACTCCTCCGCGGGATTTCTTGTTCTCCTTGTTGGTTTCCGGGCTGCTGTTGGCACTGCTGCTTGACTTGCCGGCGCCCGCAGCGAAGAGGCTCCTCCTCTGCCTGTTGGCCGCCACATGAGTCTTTAAGGGCAAGACACCCAGACTGTCTACGTCCCCATCATCCTCGTCGTCGTTGATCTGGCGCAGCCTGGATACCGGACTGCCAAAGAGTTGCCGCTTGCGCTCGGAGAGGCGCGGCGTGGCCATGCGACCGGGACGCCCACTACCCGTTGGGGTCTCCATAATCGCGCGCAAAACTTTTATTTCGCATTAACTTTGTCCAAATTGTGACTCCTTCGCGCTTTTTTGTAGCTGCCTAGTGTTGGAGGTGGTTGGATCGATCGAGGTTTCTGCGGTCGTTTGTCAACACTTATCAGCTGCTTGGAGATCCAACACAGTCACACTTACTATTTGTTTTTAAATTATTATTATTAATATTAGTATTAATAAATACATTGCATAAATATAAAATACTAAGTAATCGAAATATTTTTTCTACCACACTTTATATTAAACTTTTTTCCTTAAAGGGATCAAGTCCGTTTGCAATAATTAGTAAAACATTTGTAGAGTGACGTATATATTTCTGCTGAATTAAGAAAAGAAATTAAACCAATTTGTTGATCCAAAAAAATGTATTTAATTTAGAACCATTTAATGAGTGACCATCATAAAAGCCTGACTTTAGCTTTTCCTAATTGTCATATTTTTTTAAAGATATTATTTTTGTGTTAGCTAACCGATCTTTTTACAGAGTCCAAGTAACGATATATTGTATATGGACATATTTAAATATTTATATGTATTCTAAAGTACTATACTATTTAATAAGGTGCAATCATAGTCGCTTGATTTTAAGAGTATTTTCCCAATCTTCATAGTTTTCAAAGATTTTATTTTTCTGTTAACTAACCGATCTTTTTACAGAGTCAAAGAGTTTACAGAGTAAAGCGACCAACTTTCGTTGGTATTTCTAGCGAAGTGATCTAGGGTCACACTTCACCAGCTGTCAAACGGTCATACTGCGGATAAGGAACAAAATCGATTTGGAAAATTCATCTGAACGGCTTGGAATACAGAAAGTATACAGCTGTGCATTAAAATTTTAATTTGCAGCTCAGCCCCGCCGTCGATCAGGTAAGTCAGCCCCCTGCATTATCCGTTCCGCATCTGAAAGCCACGCCGACGAAAGCAACGAGAACCGTGAGAAAATGTGAACTTTAGCCGCCGCCATCTTTTTTTTTTATGTATGCGTTAGCCCAACGCCAATAATGAGAAATAAAACCGAATTTATAGAGATCACTGGTTAATCGCGCTCCTTGTGCTGCTGCCTAAATCCTAATAATCCTTTGCTCGTAATGGTTAAATTAGAAAAAATTGCACTGTCTTCTCTCTTCTCTTGAGGTATCGCGTTTGTTCGCCGCCGCCGTCGTCGCCCAACCGCGGTATATGCATACAAACATATAGACATACATATATATATATATATTACCGACGCAGCCGCCGCCGACGACGCCGCCGCCGCGTAGATATCCAATTTCCGGGAATCCCCCACCCAGAGTGATAGAAACGAAATAACCGTGGACGACCACGCTGCGGAACCCGCTGCCGCCATGCCCGGAGCCGGCACGTTCAAGTTATTCATCGGGAATCTCGACGAGAAGACGCAGGCCACCGAACTGCGGGCACTCTTCGAGAAGTACGGTACCGTCGTCGAGTGCGACGTGGTGAAGAACTATGGCTTCGTTCACATGGAGACGGAGCAGCAGGGTCGCGATGCCATACAGAATCTGAACGGTTATACGCTGAACGAGTTCGCCATCAAGGTGGAGGCGGCCAAAAGCCGGCGGGCGCCCAATACACCGACCACGAAAATCTTCGTGGGAAATCTAACGGACAAGACGCGGGCGCCGGAGGTGCGGGAACTGTTTCAGAAATACGGCACCGTCGTCGAATGCGACATTGTGCGCAACTATGGTTTTGTCCATCTGGACTGTGTCGGTGATGTGCAGGACGCCATTAAGGAGCTGAACGGTCGCGTCGTAGATGGGCAGCCGCTCAAGGTTCAAGTGTCGACCAGTCGGGTCCGGCCCAAGCCGGGCATGGGCGATCCGGAGCAGTGCTATCGGTGCGGAAGATCCGGGCATTGGTCGAAAGAGTGTCCGCGACTGTACGGCAGTGCCGGAGGCGGACGCGAGCCGCCATCGCCCCTCAGCGCCGGCGGCTACAGAGATCGCATGTACGGTCGTGACCCGTATCCGCCGCCACCACCGCCGCCGCCGTTCCTGCGTGACCGCATCATGGATGGCTTTAGGGTAAATTCAGCATCCATTTTGCCCCCAGATCAAATCATCCACTGTCCACGTATCATCCACTTCTTGTGCTGCTACTAATCCAATCTATTGCTTTCCCACCCGCAGGACTATGACTACTATGACCGTCGCTTCGAGGACTCGCGCGATCTGTACGAGCGTCGCTATCAGACGTCGCGAATGCGCGACTTCCCACCGCCGCCCATCTCTCGCCGCGAACCAATGCCTCTACCGCCCCCCTTAAGCGGTAGCCTGCGCTCCTGCAGCGTTTCTCGTGGATACGACACCATGTTCAGTCGGCGCTCGCCGCCTCCGCCGCGCAGCAGCAATGGCATGAGTCGCTATGGGTAAGTACCACGTCAAGTGGTTGGAATACTAGTATGTGTGTACTTAGTTCAAGCTAATTCTTATCAGCTGACTAAGTTTACTATTATTACTTGCGATTTATTCCCTAGAAAGAGCTTTGCTTGCTTGTTTTTATACAACGAAATGTTGAAATATGTATATATCAAAAACATATATCGCCAGCGAAACCAGTTTAATATCAGTACCTAACAAGTTCTTTTCTTCCTTTACAGCTCGCCCACTTCACACGTGTACGAGGACTTCAGTCGCGATGCATTCGACGAACGCATGATTTCGTCTCGCGGAATGCGTGGTCCATCGCCTCCGGGTCGCCGATATGCGCCCTACTGAGATGAGTTTTACTATCACGGCAGCAGCTGAGTAGCGGTTGCACTACCCATGCCCCTGCCAATGTCTGTGTCCCTAGCCATGGGCCACACTGTCTACCACACACCCAGCAACCAAAGGACGGCGCCTGGGGACTGCTGGCTGCTCTGCTGGTCGCCAGCGGCCTACTACCAACAAGCACACCAACAGCACATGCTGATGCCGACTACATTTTCACAACTGTGGCTGCCGCCTTGGTGAACCACACGTATTTTACTAAGCCTAAACCATACTAACTATAATTCGTACACTTAAACAAGAAGATGGAAACACGTGTGTCGAAGCATCCTCCTTATATGCAACACATGCCTAAAAGACTAGACAACGACATGCGCCCCACACATTCATCCGTAGTACCAATAAACGCATAAACAGTCGAAACTATGCAAAAATAAACATGTATTTTAAAGCTAGTTTAAGGGGCAGTATTGCAACAATGTGTCTTAAGATCTACTGGCGCTCCATTCGTTACGCATGCGAAATGGAGTGGTGGCTGCCGTGCTTGCCCAAAATGGGCTGATCGGGTGAAAGATCTTCCGGTGGGCTACCATTGTGCTTGTTCTCGGGTGAGTCGTCCAGTTTGCTGCCATTGTGCTTGTTCAGTTCTTGCAGCTCCACAGGTGTGGCCTTCTCAAATGTTGGTGGGATTAGTAAGCGACTGCAAAGATGAACACGTTCATTATTATGGGAAACCAACAAAGAAGAAAAGTATTTCAGCTTACTTGCTGCACTGTAGCCAAAACATGGAGACCAGCATCATGGCCGAAGTAACGCCGAAGGTCCAGAATGTGCCCAGTCGCGTGTAGATGGATCCCACGAAGACAGGACCAAGGACGCGGGACAGGCAACCTGAGCCGGTCATCCAGCCCATCCAGACGCCCTGCGGCCGGGGACCCAGAACTTTGGAGAATATGGTCTGTATGAGAGTCACGCCAATGGGATATCCAATCGAGGTAAAGGCAAATCCAATGATGAACTGCGTCAGAGTCAATGCCGGCAGTTCGCCGCACCACGACTGCGTTGTGGGGCAGCCCAAGAAGATGGGATCGCTTTCGCTCAGATTCCAGCTGGCATTGAAGGGCTGCGCCAGCTTGGGCGGATCCGGACCCCAAGGCACGAAGAGCACGCGACCGAGAAACATGAGCGAGAATCCGCCCCAGATGAGCACATAACGCTCCGCAATAATCTTGCACATGGGCTCAATCAGTACGAACGTGATCAGCGAGACAATAGCTGCGGTGGTCATCATGATGCCCATGTACCAGAGTGCCTCGTCATTGGACCAAGCGAACATATCCATTGTCAGGGATGTGCCCAGTCTGCAAAGCGAGGAGTCAATCCATAAACCATCAAGCTCTCAAAAACTTCGCTCTGTGGAATACTCACGTCTCCAGCAGTACAAAGTTGAAGACCAGAACAAAGAAGGCGACGATCAAAGTCCAGGCGGAGAGATAGCTTGGCTTGATGCCTTTCCAGGTCTCCTTCTCGGACGTGCCGCCCTGCATCACCATCACCTCGCGAGCGGCAATTTTGTGCTCCTGCAGGAATGCTCAAATTTGATACCACTTTTAAGAGCAACATAGTAAGTGGACTACTCACCTCAAACACACCGGGCAGGAACATCAAGAAGTTTCCAATGCTCATCAGCACATTAATCCATCCGGATGCGGTGTACATGTTGAAGTGCATCTTGCCCCACAGCCAAACGTGTCCCTGATCCCCCAGCGGCGTGACTGCCGCCTGCAGAGTGGGTCCAATGATGAAGCCAAGGACTTGAGCCAGCGAAACCATTGCAACGGCATGGGTGCGTTCACTGATTCGCGTGGCGGCGGACAAATACGAGCGGCACAGGGCAATATTCGCCGAGCTGACACCGATGAGGAAGCGCGAGGAGAGCATCCAGTACTTCACGTTGTCCGGACGCAGTTCCAGCGAGGAGTATATACCACTGGCCAGAGTGAATAGCGACAGCGAAAGCAGCAGCGGCAGACGAATCTTGCCTAGCTTATTGCCCCACCAGCCAAAGATCGGGCTGAAGATCATTTGTCCCAGCGGATTGGCGGCCACAATCAGACCCATGAACTCCTTGCCCGCATCCGGATCTAGCTGAAGCGAGAGATTAGATTGAAAGGCAGCTGGATAATGTGACCATGACCAGGTGGAACGAACCTTGTTGAGGTAGGGCCAAATGCCTGTGAGAATGATGCTGAAGCCCAGCGCCATCAGAAACATGGTAAAGTAGATGATGCGAACGGAGCGCCAGCGCTGCTTGTACTCCTCCAGCGTCTCCAGGCCATCGTCCACATCCTCCGGCAGTCTTTTGGTTTCAAAGCGAGCGGACACTCGGCGTGCAAACTCCATGGTTGCTTTGCTTGGCTAACTTGTGTGCTGTTCGGTGGTTGGAGGTGGGTTGATTGCGATGGATGCGTTTTCTGGATTTCACCGCCACTGAGTCATTCTGTAACTGGATTCGAATGAGTTTTTAGTGCTTTTGTGAATGAATGTGTCAGTTTCGTTTCATCTGTTGAAAACTGAGAATAATTCTGTAGAGGAGTAACCTAAGGTAACTAAGCTCAGAGTAGAGTATGCTCCTAGTCGGTCACTTGAATATAAAGTGGATTATCTGCCAGCCGTCGCGTGATTATCCTCCGCCGTCTTCCGAAAAACCGAAGATATGGAAAACAGTTGGTCGAACTTATCACAGAAATGCGGAAGATAAAGGCAATCGGTGCCGAAATTAAGCCATATTCAGCTGTTTGTAGCTATCCGTTGCCATGTGAGGGTGTTTGTAGGGCGTTTTTCTTTAGTAAAAGCCACTATCACTGTGAGTACGCCGTGGTTTTTGTTTATTTGGCCTGATAAGGCTCGAACAGAACGTCAGTTTATTACATGATTTCATTTATCAGAGAGAGAGCGATGGAAATTAATTCGCCAGCACACAGAGTCCGAAATAAAAACACTTGGTTTGAACTTTAGTTTTTGATAGTGCAACAAGTGCAGCGATTAGCCATATCAATCAGACTTCAGTCTACTTCCTATATCACTTCTCAATGGAAAGTCACGCCTTCGTAAATCAATTTCTGATTGAGTATACTAATTGATGCATCAATTGATGCACAAGTTTGTTTGGTTTTTTCTGTGTGGAGAGCCAGATTCTCGTTCTCCAAGTACGCACACACACATCTGTCAGATACAATATACAAGATAGCGACCGTTGATCTTTGGCTGCCTTTTGTTTTTTCGTTAAGCTACTTTGCCAATGCACTCTTTTCTTTGATTTCTCATTATTTCGCATTCGAAATAATTATTTGGCCCGCCTTCTAAAGTTTACCAAGTTGTTTTTTTGTTATTCTTCACACATTGTAGCACAAGTATTTAAGTAAAACAGGCACTCATTGTTTTTTAAATGACTCTTTCTTTGTCACACTCTCATTCACTCACTCACTCGCTCTCCCTCGATCTTTGTAATGTTTAACCAACCGCACTATAGGCGCTTTTCTCCCCAATCTCTCCGATGCCAATGGCTATATCTGTATCTGTGTCTATGTACATGTATATTTCTGTACGGCTAGAAGTCAAAGTCACCCCCTACCGCGCATCCTCTCCTCGCAATCCCTTTGTGGGGCTTCCGTAGCGGGTAATGCACCTTTTACCAATCGGGTTCGGTGGTTCAGTGGTTCCGTGTCTTCACTCCAGCCAACTAACTACCTGTTGCAGCGGAACAGCGACAACCACTGCAGATGAACGGTCGCGTCGGACTGAACTGAAGACGCGGCAGCGCCTGTTGCCAACAAACCGGACGACGCGTCGCCACAGAGCGGCATGGAGCTGACCAGAGAGAGGAGCAGATAACGCCCGCGCCCGAAAGTATGCTGCTGAGATAGTCCTGTGGCCATAGCATCTATCGTAAGTGCTTTCTATTCAGGGTATTAGTCCTAAATAGAGTATAGTAGTCCACAATCTATGGACTCTTTTGAATGGATTAGGAAACCATTACGGCTTCTTAAAATTATTATTATTATGAGCTTGGACCTGGATCATCAATTGCAAAGATGTATCTTTGAGATACCATTCTTTACTTGAAGAACCTACTTGATTCGCTGCTACTGAAGAACACTTTAGTGTGCAGGTTTATTTTTGAGAGCCCAAAATGCCTTATAAATATACAACAAAGGATTATAATAAAAGAAATGAAAGTTGATTTTATAGCAGAGTTCCTCTACAGATTTCCCTGTGCCTGCTGCAAGCGCGTCAGTCGCCGCTGCCTTAGCCAGGGCAGCAGAAGACCACCTGGCCGCTGGACGGGAAGTGCAGCGCGTGGGGCGAGGTCCAGTGGGGCAGCAAGGGTGACGGCTTCGGGGATGATCTCATTACGCCGGAAACCACGGAAGGGTCTGCGAGGCGCACGCTCCTCAGCCTGGCGATCCTTTCCTCGTTTCTCAGCCGACACATCCTCGTTTCGCATATTCAGGCTGAAGACATCCCCAGTGCGTGGATCGGAGGAGAGATGACTGACAGTATCCTGGAGTACCCTGGGTATGCGCTCCACCACCTGCAGGGCATCGCGAAGTGGCCGAATCTCGCGCTCCGGTTCTTTGCGCGACTGCTCCTTGGACGCCTTACTCTTGGGGCTCTTTCGGAACAAGGGACTCTTCTTGTTCTTCCGGGAGAACTGATCCTTCTTTAGGGGAGCGGGGCGAGTAAGTCGCGCAGCAGCCTGCTCCAGGAACCATGGTTCCCGACGAGCCGGCTCATCCAACGCAGCTTGACGCTTGAATGCCGATGGCTTGGCCGCTGCACGCTGCTGCTTTTGTGCTCTAGTGCCCAAGGGCGAGGGACGCACCAAGGAACCGGCAAAGTCGTTGAACCACTCCAGATGCTCCACGGACCTCTTGTGCCTAATCTGCTCCGTAGCCTTGGATGGCGTCTCCAAGGCATTAGCAGTACGTTGAATAACCGACTTGGCGGCGGGCTTATAGATGGTTATGTTTGAGCGGCGATTCCGCGGCAACTGACCCGAGGCGGAGGCGCTCCTGGCCACCACATCCCGCTTCTGCTCGAACTGCTGGGCGTTGCGCACAAAGCGATTGCTGCTCGGTCCCTGGATGAGTATTTCGAATGGCATATTCAACGTCTTGGCATTCATCTGCATGGTGCGGATGCACTCGGTATCGGAGTGGTCGTCATTGCATTCGCACAGGCACTCCTCGCCGCAGTAGAAACCCAGACAGCCGCAGTGCTCACACAGCGCCTTGCAATTCTTCTCGAGTTTGGACTCCGTGAGGGGATTCACATTGCGACTAGATTTCGTGGTGGTGGCCACTGTTGACGGCGGTTTGGTCGTCGTGCTGCACACTACACTTGCTTGGAACTGAATAGCCGCCAGTAGAAGTATCACCGTATAGCCGGAGAGGCTGCTCTTCCGTATCTTTTCCGTCATCATTGTGGGTGCTCCAGTTCAAACTGTGTGGCCATTTGCGATGCGCAACCGATTTTATAACGCTGACCAGGTGAAATCGTAGATGTTCGTGACTGACAGTTGATTTTGGCTTTCAGTTCGCCGGAATTTATGCTGACTTCGTGTGATCTTGAGACATTTCCCAATTGGGTTCTCTAATTGAGTTCTTTGTGCCGATTTTTTTTTTTTTTGGCACACTTCGGCGTGCCAAGGCCGAATTCCCGCACTTGAACTTGGCCCAGAACACACAAATCTTTGTTTACAGCGTTTATTACAAAAGAAACCAAAACAACGATTAGCCACTGAAGTCATTAGCGGCGCTTGCCCTTTCCCTTCTTGCCACCGCCACCACCACCCCCGGATCCGGATGCATTCGACTGTTGCTGCGACTGCTGATGGTACGAGTCGCCGGATTTGTTCTGTCGCGTCTTCAGCTGCGGTATCTTGCTGGCGATATGCTGCATGATGGACTCGCGCGTGGGGAAGTCACCGTTGTACAAAGTGCCATCGACATTACGCAGCTGGACGCGCACACGACCACGGAACTCGAGTTCGCTGCTGTTCTCGCGAGAGTACTTCTTGTTTTCCACGAGGAAGGGCAAGTTGGACACGGACAGCACGTCCCGGATCTCAGTGTAGGTGGGATTGTCCACACAGTTCTCCTTGGGCAGCCGGCGGCCCTCCTGGCGTGTCCTTTTGCTGTTGATGTAGGCGGGATATATGCAAATCCATCTGTGATAACAACAATAAAAGTTACATGTGGGATCGAACTTTGTTTTTGTGGCCTGTGTCTGCTTCCTACCGCTCCATATCGCTGTGCTTCATGCTCGGATTCCAGTTGCTTATCACGGGAGCTGCTGCCGCCATTACTGCAGGGAATTCCTTGTTGGTTTATTGCAATTCGAGTGTAATTTACAAAAAGTGAGCTAGAAAGCTATTTTCCACGCAAGCAACCCAATTGAAATAGGGATGGCAAGTGCAGCAGGTCGAGTAATCGATATTTGGCGAGAGAGCTAACAATGCACTTTGCGTTTTTTCCGTCTACTAAGGAATAGGTGAATTATATGCCATTTAAATAAAAAAAAAAAAGATTGATTTAAAGAGTAAGTTACATGTTATTCTGGATAAATTAAATTATGTAATTACGTTAAAAATTAGGTACTGATGAGAATTTGGCTATTTCCCGCCAATTCCACTTAGCTAGATTTCTCATCTCTTGGAATATCGATGATATCAAAACAAAAAGCCCTCCCCACCTTATCGATAGAAACATCGATCTGTGACCGCCTCTAATATGCAGGCCGCGAAAGAACTTCAATAACAGTCTGTTTTTGGTCTTTCCGTGGTGTAATTGCCTTGAAGTCGTGCGGATAACGCGAACACCAAGTGGAAACGACGAGTCGACTAAACGGCGGCCAACAATTCTAGTCACGCGTGTCGCGAAGCCAAGCGGTAAACAAAAAGCACGCCCCACACCGCAGTGCACCCTCCCGCCCCTTCACACCCGCGCAATCAAAACAACAAAAGCACACACGCAAGGCCACGGCGGAGCAGCAGCAGCAACCACAACAACAACAAAAACAGCAGCAACACCAGCAACAAAAACGACAACAACAATGGAAGAACTGAACAGCATATTACAGAAGACCAAAGATAAATCAACGCAAAAGGAGCAGGATGAGGTACTTATCCCACGGCCTAATCCTTCCGGACCCCATGATGAACTTTGACATTTGAAAGTGACACCCACCAACTAACCAGCTATTTTGGCCTTCCTCATTCTCCTTCTCCATCTGCTTCTTTTTCGCCCCACTTCATTTTCGGGTCTTATTTACATGTGGCCCACGCACGCAAACGCGCTATCCAGATTCTGCTGCAGCCCTTCACATACATACAACAGATTCCTGGCAAACAATTCCGCTCCGAGTTGGCCTTGGCCTTCAATCACTGGTTGCTCATACCGGGCGAAAAGTTGGCGCAGATCGGAGACATTGTGCAGATGCTGCACAATTCCAGTTTGCTGTGAGTATATCAATTATATATAGTATACAGCTGCGGTCAGATTAATAGGCCCTAAGTAGCACGCCAATATATCAGCATGATACCACAGACATTAAACATTTGATATAAATGTTTATACATATATTTTCCACTTTCTAGGAAAAACCCAAAATAATGTACTGACTAACATGCATATCAATATAAACAAGATATTTTACTAAGAAATTGTAGACTCACTAAACACATGTGTCGTTTGGAAACCATATAAAAACCATGCTAGTTTTATGAACGTATTTAAATACCTGTCGATTTATTGCCAGCCAACTAATCATGCTTGGCGTGCTTTACTTTTTCGTTTTGACCTTTGCCTTCCCTCTTTGTTTCTGCTCTCCATTATCTGGCTTTGTTTACGCTTTGTTTTTGTTTTTGTTTTTTTCTGTGCCCCCCCAAAACACCCGAACGTTTGACCCCCACCTTTTTTTAAACACTTCTCCTGCATGTTTTATCTCAGTTCACACTTGCAGAGTCCGTATTTGTATACATTTGGCTTATTTGCTTTGGTTTAGATGGATTCCAGTTAAATGCCCAATCGAGCGTGAAGTTCTTTGGGCAAGTGATGAAAACTAGAGACTCCACGCTCCAAAAGAAATATATAGCAATGCTGCCATATGCTCGTTGGAGAAGTTCTTATCATCATCAGCAGTTCGTTTCCATATATAGCGTTTCCATATGCTGTATAGAAGTTTGCTTTATCACTTGGACGGTGAATCATCCGCACTCCTCTTTTACCCAATTAGATTTGACCATATGTATATTCTCGCACATTTTGTGGGCTATTTGGCCAGAGCGCTGTGCGCTGGCCTCAAATCAATTTCCAAATTTCATCATGAGCCCGCAGGTTTTTCTGTTTACAATTGAATTTCTTTGCACTCGAATGTGGAATACGAAATTGCATAAATTATTTAGATTTTTCTCCGGGCGACCTACGTGGGGAAAAAGCGATGAATAAGATGGCTTGGCAACAAAAACGTCGCAATTAAACTTTTGAACTCAGCCAATTGAAGTGTCTGCCGCTTTTCAATTGAAGACAGTAAACCGACTCGAAGTGACCAGGGATTTTCGCCTATCTTCAGGCAGCAGCAGCAGTAGCAGCAGCTAAGGAAGCATTCATGTCGATTTCGAGCTAATCCCGTCTTGCCTCCGGCCACCTGTCGCCGCCATCCATTCACAGGCAAACACTCAGAACTGGCCTTAATTCTGCTTAAAATCCCCAGCATTGTTCCTCGACAGCATTCTCATTGCCAGCAAGTGGCCTGCATGTTCTTGGTGTTCTTGGGTGTACTTGGTGTTCTTGGCGTTCCTGGTGTTTTTGCCTTTTTAGTAATGCATTTTCATATTGGCAAAAAACCTAGTTCTACAACGACGCCAGCAGTCGCAGCAGTCAGTGCCCCGACCCTCGTCCGTCCGTCCGTTCGTCATTCATGCACTTATGCCCATTGTCAGTTAGTCAGGCCGTCGCCAGTCGACAGGCATTGTCACAACTCTTGCCACGCAGCGGCAGCAGCAGCAGCAGCACGCCCACCCGCCCATTTTCCCCACTTTCCCTGTTTTCCTCATTTTCCCCAATCCCATCCAGCCTCCTTTGCACCCCAGCCCCCATCCCATCCTTTCCACAACCCAGCCCCTTTGTGCGTTGTCGCTTCAACGCCCACGCCTTCATGCCATGCCATGCCATCCAATCCTGCCTCATACCATCCCTACACCATCCAAACCATCCATATTCCCTACCAATGACTTTGCCAGCTTTGGCGGAGCGCAAACATTTTTTAATTACGCAAATGTTGGGCTGCCCAGCTCGTCTTACCCGCCGGGCATCGTAGTTATTGAAGCGATGGCGGCCTTTAAGCGAGGCTTAAATTTACACATCCATTATGAGTGGAATGGGGGGCGCCACCGTATGTTTATAAATATGCATGTGGCTGGCTGGTGGACACATGAACTGGTGGCACCCTTCGCTTGATACACGCTTCAATTGTGAAATTCTATTTAAAAACCCATAGTTTTCTATTCAGTACGTGTTTGTGTAGTGCAATTCGGAATTAATAGGTTTACGAAAACATCTGCTGATTAGTAAATTATCGGATCTGAAAACGAAAAACATATTTCCAATTGCTTAAGCAAATATTTCCTCCAACTGCTTGAAATAATATTAAGTTAGAATAGAAGAACGTAACTGCCCTTTACACAATTAACTCACGGCAACTATATACATGTGTGTTCTTGATACTAACTTACAGCATTGATGATATTGAAGACAATTCGATCCTTCGCAGAGGTGTGCCCGTGGCGCATTCCATTTACGGCGTGGCCAGCACCATAAATGCGGCCAACTATGCACTGTTCCTGGCACTGGAGAAGGTGCAGCAGCTGGATCACCCGGAGGTACGAACGAAATCAAAGCACCAAAACGACATTGTGGAGCTAAAAGTAATAGGCATTTCGCTTGCAGGCCACCAAGGTGTACACCGAACAGTTGCTGGAGCTGCATCGCGGACAGGGCATGGAGATCTATTGGCGCGACAGCTTCACGTGTCCCTCGGAGTCGGATTACAAGCTGATGACTGTGCGCAAGACTGGCGGCCTCTTCATGCTGGCCATTCGCCTGATGCAGCTGTTCAGCACCAACAAGGAGGACTATTCAAAGTTGACGGCTATATTGGGCCTATACTTTCAGATACGCGACGATTACTGCAATCTGAGTCTGAAAGAGGTAAGTGAATGGGAATGATGGCAATATGCATAAATCGGTTAATCACTGATGACACTTCTCTGTAGTACACGGAGAACAAGAGCTTCGCCGAGGACTTAACGGAGGGCAAGTTCGGCTTCCCGGTAATCCATGCGGTTCGCACCCAGAAGCAGGATAAACAGGTTTTACGTAAGTCCTACGGCTTGACCTCACCCAAAAGGCTTTTCACGCATTAAGCTGGGACTTATTGTGCTAATATCCACAGACATATTACGCCAGCGCACGCACGACATTGAGGTCAAGAAGTACTGCATCACCTTGCTGGAAAAGCTGGGCAGCTTTCAGTATACACGCAAGGTTCTGGAGACGCTCGACGCGGAGGCGCGTGCGGAGGTTAGTACTTAAAGACGTGTAAAGGCAACCGAAGTGTCTTGGAAGCCGATGCAGAATAAAATTTATGATGATTTCGCATCATTGGTCGCATGTATCACAAACTAATAAGCTCTCAACCCACACAGGTGGCCCGTCTGGGTAGCAATCCGTACATGGACCGCCTCCTCAACAAGCTGCTGTCGTGGAAGACGAGCGATAGCGCCAGCATCACGCAGTCGAACCAGATCAATCACAACAACGTCTCACGCAGCAGCCCCAACCAGAACACGCTCAATTGCAATTAGCAGCCAAAGAGGCAAAAGAGGGAGCAGTCGTGAATTGCGAACGGCAGTGCCTCTTTTGCCGCCAATCCGAGACAGCAGCAGGCCAGCAGCCAGCCGACGCCTGCGTGCCTCAGTGCGCCACTGTTGCGTTTCCTGCACAAGCTGAAACTGAAGTTGAAGATATTCTGAGATTTATGTTACCCTTTGCCAACCGAAAAACCGAAAGCCCACAGTTAACCCTTTACTTTCAACCGAAACTAGAGCGAGGAGAACGGAAACGGGGAGGATAGGATTTGGATTGGAAAGAGAAATCGATGGGGATGGATAACAAAACCAACAGCAGCCTTACAGAAAATTGTTAAGCCAAAAGTAAATTGATATAAGCCAAGCTTATCGGTGAGCTAGCAAAGAGCCATAGCACAGCTTTCCAAGAATTTGTTTAGATTTTGTACTTTTTACTTTAAATTTAGTTTTGCTTTAAAGTTACGTAGTTAGTTGCGGGTCTACGTCTACGATGGCAGTCGGCGACTCAATTAGTTTCCCAGTTTTAGTTTTGCCCACCAAATGGAGTCACGCAAATCTCGCAGAGCATTACTGAATTATAAAATATGCGATATGCAATTTTTTAGCTCTTGTATTTCTAAGTGTGTTTCGTATTCGTAACTCGATTCTGCAAGCAATTTTCGATTTCTAAGTGTCATTTTATCAAATCTAACTCACTCGGAACTTAATGTGCACTTCCTTTATCGACGTTGTTCCATTTTAATTGTTATACAAATGCAATTCGTATACATATAATAATATTACATTAACGACAAATTGTTCATGCAAAATCAACACAAATGAAAGCAACTATATATTGAAATAATGATAATGATGCACTGCACAGCAGGTTTTTGCACATTGCACCACCTAAAAAATATATACATATATTATATATAAATATATATATTTTTATTGTAGTTATACACTTAAAAAAAAACCGAAAAAAACCACAAAAATAACGGCAAGAGAAACCGGAAAAATAACAAGAGAAGTAACCAGATTGCTGAAGAGGAAATTGAAAACTATGCGAACATTTTACGGTAGAAACGACAACTAATAGCCGAGAATTTACAGTGCACGCCCAGATGCAGCTAAACGCAAACGCACCTAACATTTTGCCCATATACTATACTACTAATGAAAACATTGAAATATATGTATATGTATTTAAATAAATATTTATGCCAAGTTGTCAACTAAAGGTTAAGTGTTGGGGATCATTTACAAATATGTTAGTTGCCGAGGAATATTAACTGCTCACCAAGAATTGTATATTCATTTAGAAAAAATAAATTTTCAAAATCCATTTCTTAACCTTTCAAAAATAAGTTTTCTCTTTCAACTTTGTATTTAAATAGTAAACAATTTAACGTAGAATTACGTTACCGTATGCTTGGTATGTACATAACTTAGTCATCATTTCTTATCTATAAGCTTTGTTTTCAGGAGACTAAGAATCCTGCTCAATCATATCCATCAGCTGCAGAAACTCCTGGGAAGCGCCGTCAACTTCGTTTTCCGCATCGCCGTACTCCTCATAATCATCGTCGTCCTGAATGAGAACCAGATTTAAGTATTGGAATAAATGTCAGTCTAAGTTTTGCAACCTACCTCGAAACCAAAGCAGTTTTTGGCACTAATCTTGGAGTTGGCGCTCGGCTCGTGCTTGACCAACACCTCCTCGTCGCCATTAACCAGCTCAACAACCATAACCTCGCCGTCATCCCCTTGCCATTCCACGGTGAAGTCCGAGTTATCCGGCTCCTCCTTGATGTGGAACGTCTTGGTGCCCCGTTGACTACGGAGGCGCTGATTGATGATCATCGGCTGCTTTTCGGAGGCGGCAAGCCTGGCCTGTTTGTTGATAATGACAGGTGCGGGCTTAATTCTCTGCCGGATCGGATCAGCGACTATGGTTTCCACATCTTCTGCCTCTTCACCCTCCGAGTTCTCAGGCTCGATTTCAGCTAGGTCATAGCTCTCTGGGTTGTCTTCCTCTTCGTTGTCCTCCTGGTCTATATCCAAATACTGATCCTTGATCAACGTAATGACAGTGCCATCCTTCTGGAGTCGCACATTTCTGCCCAACTTGAGGCGATGGCGCTTTTCGCGAGCATTTGCCGAATCGTCGTGAATCTCCATGTGTCTCATTAGATTACCCTTGTGGGTAAACTCCCGCGGACAGCTCGGGCACTTGTGCAGTTTCGCGCGCGGCGCTGGTGGCTGATACTCTTCGTTGTGTACGAGATTCATATGGCGACGCAGCAACTGGCGCTGCCGGAAGGCCTGCGGGCACTGTTCGCAGTGGAACGGCTTTTCGTCCAGGTGGATGAGCATGTGTGAGGCCAGGTGGCGCTGGGTGACCGATGCGTAGCTGCAGAGCTTGCAGCTGTAGCACTTCTCGCCCTCGTGTGACTTTACGTGCAGCTTGTATTGATAGCGGTCGGGTAGCTGCTGGCCACAGCGCCGGCAAGTGATCGGCACATCAGAGGTATGCATGTGCTTAATGTGAATACGCAGGTCAGCCTTTCGGCCGCAAGTCGTCGGACAGAAGTTGCACTGAAAGACGGGCTTGTCGACCACGCTGTGGATGAGCTTGTGGGCCTTCAGGGAGTTGGACTGCGTGAATCGTGACTTGCAGATGTCGCATTGGTACTTCTTCTCGCCCGTGTGGATCACCATGTGTCGCTTCAGCTTGAACATGTCCTGCGAGGCGTAGGTGCAGTGCGGACATTGATATGGTCTCTCGCCCGTATGGCAGGTCATGTGGCGGCGCAGTTTGGTCAGCTCCACGCTGGCGTAGGTGCACTCCGTGCACTTGTGCGGTTTTTCCTTGGTGTGCTTGTAGCGCGTGTGACGGACCAGCTCGCCGCTGGTGGTGAAGGCGCTTTCGCAGAGCTTACACTTGTGCGGCTTCTTGCCCATGTGCGTGTTTACGTGATTTTGCAATCCCACGTTCGATCGAAAGGACCTCTCGCAGATGGAGCATTTGAAGGATGGCTCGACGTCATGACTCCGGGAGTGGCGCGTGATCAGAAACTTCTTGTTTGCCGTATATGGACAGTGTGGGCATGAGTACTTATGTCCCGAAGCATTCGAGTTCTGGCTGGTAGAAGCTGGCTTCAGCTTCACCTCCTTGTTGCTTAGCACAAAGTCTACGTCCTTCTTGTCGGCACTCTCATCCTCTGTCGCATTGTCCTCAAACTCGTACACCTCAGCCTCGTTTGGCGCCAGGGTAGCTGAGGCCACGTCTATGGCAGCTTCGTCTACGGCATAGTCCGACAATTCGGTCACCATTGAACTGATGTCGGGCTCATCAACCAGCTCCTCGAGCTCGCGCTCCAAATCGATCGGTTCAGGCTTCGGTATGACAGGATTCTTTCTCGGCCTGCCCCTGGGTGCCGGTACTTTGACCACTGGTGTCGGCGGGGGTGGCATCGCAGATTGCTTCGCCTTGGCTGCAGCTGCTCGGGCAGGACGAACGCTAATTGCCTTGGGCTCTGGGGCAGGTTTCGAAGTAGCCGCCTTGGGTGGCGATTTGGCTGGTCGCAAATTGATGGCTGAGAAAGAGCCGTATAAGTGATGAAATACACCTACAGATATGGCAAAGAGTACTCACATTTATTGGTGGCTGTACTGACAACGGAACGTGTGGCTTTCCCCGGTTTGCCAGCCTGTTTGAGCTTCTTTTGGAGCTCCTTTTGTTTCTTGGGCGTAGTCTTGATGTAGCAGTTGCCCTCGTCATCAATGAAGTACTTGTCCTCGTCGTCTTCTTCCTCCGCTTCATCCAAATCTGCCAACTGCTCCAGCACCTCCGGATCCTCCTCCAGTGGTTTCGATCCACCCGCCTCCACATCATTCTCATCCAAGTCGTTGACCTCGGCACTAATGGCCTCTAAAATTGTGTTCACCACCTTCTCATCGCTGTTGCCTTCGATTTCCTTATGGAAATTGTTAAGGAAGGACTGCAGATCCTCGGGGTCCTCGTCCTTTTTTGTCCTCCTAGGCATTCCTATGGGCAAATTGGATTTGTTTTAGTGGCGACCCACAGCGGATGACCGGGATCCCGAAGAGGGCGCTTATCGATTTCTCGCAGCGACCAATTGTAATCCCGCTTGATTCAATTTACCTACCGGCACTGAATGACCAACAAATAATAAGTTAAAAAGGACGCCGGTTGTCGTTATTGTTGTTAAATGTACAATTTAATTCGCGTCCACAAGAAACAGCTGCCCATTTCTAATAAAAGATGGCGACATATAGCATCAGTACAGCCAGTTATCGATAGTTCGATTGGTTTCGTATCTTGTCATCTCTATACATACTATCTTGAATTTTTGATAACAGAAAATATCTTAACATCAGCTAAAATAGTTTACTATAAAACATTAATACATTTTATGGCAAACTTAAGCAACAACGAAAAGATTTGGTCCCGACCGCTTTCCTGTTTCCGAAAGCATCAAGTTCCCTTACACAAATGCTTATCCTTTTATTTATTGCCCCAGATGACATCATAAAAACATATGTACATATGTGCATTTCTCTTTAGAATTAAAAAATCCCAGGTAGATTAGTGGATGAATCACATATTCTGCTTGAAAACCGGATATTAGACTCGTTACATTAAAATTCTACTGCAGTAGAAAAGAAATCTTTATTTATAAAAACTAATAAATCGTTGTCAATTTGTGCTCCAATTTGAGTAATATATGTCAATAATTATTTGCGTATAAAGATTTGTGCGCATATGTGGGTGGTTACATTTCTATAAAACTAACTTTTCTTTGTGGTAACAACAAGGCAACAATTATCACAAGTCCCAATTCAAACATTTACAAGGGACAAGTGCTGAAGTAGCCGACGCACTTTGCACACCTTTGAAGTAGACCCGGGAACGCATTTGGGTTGAGGGTGAGGAAGTACGCCCTGACGGCACTTAAGATCTCGCCAGTGTGATCCGCAATCACAGAATATGGCATGTTTTCGTAGTTCCTTAAAATCTGCACCAAAATTCGATACAGAACGGACTCCGTTGATATATAGAACTTTAGCACCGAGGTCAGGTTATTCAGCATGGTGTCCATGAAGGTTTGGGTCAGATTCATAATAAAGTCAAAGACTTCTGGTTCAAGGTTATTGGCCATGCCGTTGATTAGATGCTCAAAGCTTTCAGCATTGATTACGTGCTCAAATATGATTGTTCCGTATTTCTCCATTGCGAAAACCACACCTCTCACCACCACGGAGCTCAGCTGTAAGATGAAGACGCCGGCAGCATAAGTACTTGGTTCCGGGCGGGAATGGGATGTGGGCAGCGGTCCGATTAGTCGGGAAACCTGATTAACGCCGTCCAGCTGCAGACGTCCTGACCCCGCATGGCTACCGGGAATGGGCTGACTAACTGTGCCTAGGACATTCGATCCTTGGTTATGCTGTACACTGGCTCGCAGTTCCGCTCCCGTCGTCTGCACCTCGCCATTTAGCAAAAAGCCGGTGCCTTCGGATGCAAATGAGTATCGCACGCCCTCCTGATTCAAGTTTTTGTTGATCTTATAAAGATCATTAAACTCCTGAGGCGACATTTCGTTTACGTTGCGTATAATGTCCAGCTTGCCGACAGAGTTGCCCTTCAACCGAACGGTCTCCTTGGAAGCCTTGTCAAAGGATCGTCTAATGGAAGAAAATTAGTTTTGAAAAACTCTTGTTCAGAACAGAATGCATCTCATTGAACGTTATTCACCTCTGTCTATTAGAAAGATTTCTACGATAGTCGGCAATATTAGCATTGCTTGTCTCACTAATTATGGTAGAAGCCAATTTAAAGTTGTAGACACTGTGCGTGAGCAGCACCAACGATGCGGACAGTTGCAGAACATCCATTCCAGTAATGTCATCACCATCTTTCGCTTTCTGTGGGAAGCAGAGATCATTAGCTTTGATGTTGCAGCTATGGGGATCTTAATCAGACTTGCCAATATCAGATCCAGCACACCGTTGGCCACTCCAGTGCCCGAAACAACGATCGAGGATATGTTCATGCCATTCACAGTCAGTTGGGTGATCTATAACATGATTTTGGGGTAATGTTTAATGCTCTTACGGTGTGGGGGCTAACGACTCACCGCTCCCACTTCGCGTCCGGCATTTGTGGCCGTTGTCAAGGCTGTGGTGGCGCCAGCCGCTCCCAATCCAACAGCTCCAGCAGTCACGCCCAGCCAATGACCACGCGCCTCACGGTCCGTCACATTGATAGACTGCTCGTGTTGGCTGCGATCGACTAACCTGCTGGCAGAACGCGTTGTGGCGTATCCAGCACTGGCCAAACCTACTGCTCCCGCTACGGCCATCACCGGACCGGATACCGGCAGCGTTAGTAGGGCAGCTATAGGCACGCAAGCTGCAAAAAATCCTCCGACTGCCGAACCAGTATCCAGGTAGCCAAGCACCCTTCTGTTGGTGGTCCCCGCCGGCGTTTGGTACTTATCCAAACGTACTTGGTCCCTGACCAGGCGGTAAATACCCCTCTCTGGGGCCACCATCACTCCGGCGGGCAACTCGTTGGTTTGCACATACTGTTCCCAGTTTTGGTAGACCCGGCCCACCTCATCGATAAATAGATTGCAGCAATTCGAGCTATCGCTGCTGGTGCCACTGCTGTCAGCTGAGAAATAAATCAGAGAGTAATAGAAATGCTTATCTTATGTGATGGATCAAAAAACACATATATGTAGGTGCACAGAATTACTCACTGACGCAGCGACGGGCCCGAAAGACTGGGTGCACACTGAAAGCTCTGCAATCCTCGGCGCGATTAACGTCCGTTTCGTCGGTTACCACAATTACGTAAATGATCGCCGTTAGCGATTGACGGTTGGTATATTTTCCTGGCAGACAAATGTGTAGGCAGTTAAGCAAACGAAAAAGTATGCTTTAAAATTATAAAAATCCAACTCACGTTGCTCCCAAACAGCATCGAAAATGATTTGACGGGCCCGCTCATTATCTGCGTTTAACTTCAACCGGATTTTTTTCTTTTCCGGAGTTTCAGTTTGCGGTGGCGGAGAATCACGAATCAGTTCACAGAGTTTTCTTCTCAGCACGTTAGATTGTTCATGGGACAACCTAAAGGGCAAAACGGAAAAAAACCCAACTCAAACACTTTAGCGAACATAAATTCTACTGCGCAGTACTTACAAATCCCAGATTATCTCTTCCGCGTAACCGAGCGACTCTGCAAAGTTTTGCTGCACTTCCCGTGCGGTGCGGTTAACTTGCCGGTTTTCCGTTCTCTCTGCCATTTTTAAGACCTCACCTTTCCGTGGCCACAATTGCGCTGCGAATGGAATGTTACCGGGAAATCACCAGCTTTTATGCGCAAACTTCGATGTCTGCCACACTTATCCCGCGATCTCCATTAAAATACCAAAAAGGCAAGCCAGTAGAAAAGCCCTAAAGCGGTCATACCTTTTGTCTAGTTTAATAATAGCTCTTTACCACTGCCACCATTTTGGCTCATTTTACTTTCAGGTTGAAGTCCTATGAAAAGCTAAAACAACAATTTAATGATAAAATATTTGATTTGTATTCATAGCTGGCACACACCCAAGCTCATGTTGGTTATGGGTCATTGAAATATTATAAAAAACCACCCAAAACTATTTAAAAATACATGTTTATTGAAAATTTGCTGAAAGAAACTTAGCTTGAAAACATTTACATAATACATACATAATACTTGGTATCCTAGCGCTAATTGTAATATATCAATAATCAAGTTCAAAAATTAAATACCGCCAGCCTTGGCAACCCTAAGCATATGGATGCTGCCACTTATCTATCGATTAGCGCGCAATCGAACCGGCTCCGCTCCAGCTACGTCTATCGGTTCCAGCACGAGCCAAACAACCCTACGTGTCAGTCTCATGCGTCGGTGTAAATACAGAGTTTTTTAAGTTCGCGGCTTGCCAATCTCGCGAAATCTTGCAGCATCAGCAGCCGCAGCAGCAACAGCTTCTGCCCCACTCGACTCCAACGCCCGCCGATCGCCGTGTGTCGATTGAAAATCCACGGGGCGCAGCGATTGAAGCGATAACTCCAACGCGACAGCAACATCAGCTGGAGCCGCCGGAGGAAAAGTGCAAGGGAAAGCGGCAGTGAAAGGAACGGAGCCAAAAGGCAGTGCCAGACAAAACATAAAACACAAAATACAAATAACATATAGTCGCTGCCGGAGATGGCGGGTCAAAAGTTCCAGTATGATGAGAGCGGCGGAACGTTTTACTACTTTGTGTTATCGTTCTTGGCGCTAATATTGATACCGACCACCATTTACTATTGGCCACGTAAAAAGAAAGAAGGTAAGTGCCGCTTCCGAGCCGATTTTAATCGCACTCTCTTCGCTCTTGTGTTTTTTTTCTTTTATTTTAATTTTCCACCTGCAGCTGTGCGCGAGTGCGTGTGTGTATGAGTGCTAGTAAGACATAGACATACATGTGATTACCCCGCTCTCGTTCTCTCCACCCACTCTCCTCCCGCCCTCGAGCTCCGCGGCAAATGGACACGTTCCAATAAGTTATTCTAACAACGTCAGCTCATCGTCTTCGTATGGGTGAAAGCTGCGATTACCGCAAGTCGAGCTCTCTTCATTTTCCAATTGGGACAGCGCACTCTACGCTCCGGAAGCGTTTATGCGTAGCGAGAATCGAGATAACTCCACTATCATCGCGATCGATGGAGTGTTCAAGAGCGTGTTACCTTTGACTTATCGCGTTCTTGTTGTATTTCGTGCACTTTGCACACACGCTCGCTGACCAATCGTGTACTCTCTTAAGATTTTCCTCTCGCGAGATTTTCATTTCTGTAACGCTGGCATTCCCGGTAAAAATACAAATTTAATATGCATAGACCTCATCTAATTTTAAGAGTACTTTTAAAGTCACTCACTGTGTCCAAAGATAAAAGGTACTGCTTAAAATATGATTCTATTTATTTGAAATTTAAAGTAAAATATTATTAATATTGTAATATTATCAAATATACATTACACCTGAACTGACCCGATTTTCGTATACGCATGTACTTGCAGATAACAGCAAGCTTAAAGAGGAATGTCAGTGCGCCGACTGCCAGAAAAAGAAGACCATCTTGGCCAATGCCGAGCCGTACAGGGCTCTGACGTCATGGACCATCAAGCTGACCATTGTGCTGGGCTGGGCCCTGTTGCTCTTTCTCACGTACCGCGTCTCACAGTTCGACTACGAGATGGCCAGCTTCGATCCCTTCGAAATTCTGAATGTGCCGCCAACGTCATCGCAGGCCGAGATCAAGAAGGCCTACTATCGGCTGTCCAAGGTGCTGCATCCCGACAAGGAGACGGGTGACGAGAAGTCCTTCATGATGCTGAGCAAAGCGTACCAGGCGCTCACCGACGATGTGGCCAAGGAGAACTACGAGAAGTATGGTAATCCGGATGGACCGGGTGCCATGTCCTTTGGCATCGCCCTGCCCTCGTGGATTGTGGAGAAGGAGAACAGCGTTTGGGTTTTGGGTCTGTACGGCCTGGTCTTCATGGTGGCCATGCCCTCGGCGGTGGGTGTTTGGTGGTACCGATCCATCCGTTTCAGCGGGGACAAGGTGCTGCTGGATACCACTCAGATGTACTTCTACTTTATCCACAAGACACCGCACATGCTGCTTAAGCGGGCTCTTATGGTGCTGGCGGCCAGTTTGGAGTTTGACAAGCGCCACAACTCGCAAGTCCAGGAGCGCCAGTCGGACAACGACGAGGTGCCGGCGGTGAGTGCATTTTCTGGGCATTACCCTACTTTGTGCGGTTACAAATGACACGTCCTTTTCCAATACAGCTCATTCGACAGCTGCCCAACCTGAATGAGAAGTGCAAGGAGCATCCGCTGTGCCGCATGTACTCCATCAAGGCCCGCGCTATCCTGCATGCCCATCTCAGTCGAATGCCCCTTAATCCGGAAACGTTGGAGCGCGATCGTCAGTTTGTGGTGAAAAAGTGCCCGTATTTGGTACAAGAAATGGTCTCCTGCGTCCACCAGCTGGTCATGATGGCCTATGCCCGACGTGTGCCCCGACTGCCCAGCATCGAAACGATTGAAAACTGCATGAAGATGTCACCGATGATTATCCAAGGCCTGTGGGAGTTCAAATCGCCACTGCTGCAGTTGCCCCACCTCACCGAGGACCATCTGTACTTCATGAACAAGAAGAGGCACGTCAAGAACCTGCAGCAATTCGCTCAGCTCAAGCCGGAAGAGAGCCGTCAGCTGCTAAAGAACCTATCGGACTTTGAGTACGAGAACACGATGAAAGTACTGGGCAAGATGCCGCTGATTGACTTCTCCATTCGTTGCGAGGTTATCGACGATGAGAACACCAATGTGGTAACCGCCGGGGCCATAGTTACTGTCACGGTTACGCTGGAGCGCAAGGACATGAAGACGCTCTTCGGGGACACGAAAGCACCTGAGAAGCAGGGCATCAAGGATGAGGCCAACGAAGAGGCTGCCGGTGACGAGGATGAGGCTGCTGCCGCTGCGCCGGTCAAGAAGGCTTCCGCCTGGGCAAAGCCACGTAAAGGTGGAAAGGGAAAGGGTGGTAAGAAACCAGCACAGAACCAGAAAAACCAGAAGAAGGTGCCGGCAAAGGTTGCGGCCACAGCTGCGAACACGGCATCCGAGGATCAAGCGGCGGCGGGTAATTCCGATGCCGAATCGGAGGCCGGAAATGCGGAGGGCAGCGATGTGGAATCGGCTGCTGGCAGTGGCAGCGAGGATGAGGAGAAGGGCAAGAACAACTCCTCGCTGGACGACGACGATGACGAGGAGTGGGAGCGGCTGCAAGCTAAGCTTAACAAGAGGGAGCGTCTCGAGGGCAAGTCTCGGCTGTCGCACACCGTCCACTGCCCCTACTTCCCCGAGGAGAAGCAGGAGTACTGGTGGACCTACATATGCGATCGCAAGTCTCGCACCCTGCTGACGGCGCCCTATCACGTGACCAATCTGGTCGAGAAGGAGGAGATCCAGCTGAAGTTCACTGCGCCGCGCTGGCCAGGCGTCTACACGTTCACCGTTTGCCTGAGATCGGGTGAGTTGAGCTGGAAGAGATCCGTTTGAATTATACCTTTATTGAATTGTTCTCACTGTTTCAGACTCCTATTTGGGCATGGACCAGCAGCAGGAGCTTAAACTGGATGTGCAGAAGGCGCCCGCACCACCGACAGATCATCCTCAGTGGGATCTGAGCGAATCGGAGCCGGAGCACACCGACCAGCAGGAGAACCTCAGCGACTACACCACAGATACGTCCGATGAGGAGGACAGCGACTAGATCTAGATGGACAGAGCGACGGAAGGCTGGACGTCCCGAATCCGAAGAACCCCCAATCAACCTCCACTCTATTTCTGTGGGAGGAAAGAGACGCCTCTTTGTTTTCCTTTTAGTAAATGAGTTTCGCGTGGCGGCGGAGGCACACCAATGCGACCCTTCCTTCGCATTTTTACTAGTTTTGTAATGGAAAAGACCCCGAACTAGTGCGTAAATAACTATAACTTCATTTTACCGTGTACTGTACTAAACATAATTATAATGTACTGTATATTTAATTATTTGGATACAAGAACTAAAAGTGAGACACGTAAATACAAAAGTCTATTGATATTACTACTCTTTTGTTGTGTTATAAACTGAAAAAGAAAACCCACGGGCTTGTTACGGCTTTCACTAATTTTAATGCTGAATCAACTTAAATTTACTGAACATTTGCTGAATTTGTTGTTTAACATTTTATTCATTTAAATAGATAGCATCACAATTACTTTAATTTAAACCATTCAAGTTATTCATTATTTGTTCTATTGTTAATATCATAAACAACGCATAATCTTTAACGATTTTTAAGTTGACTGTTTTATTACATTTTTGGTAAACTTTAAGCAAATTTAATTGTTTGTAGCTTTTAAAAGTTTTTATTATTTCGGAGCAAAAGAAAATTCATTTTGTAATAAAGTAAAAACCGTTGTATCATTGCTACAGCAACGAAATATAAAATAATAATTAAGCATAAACAGGTGAGAAGTGCAACAAGCCCGAATAGTTTGTAAAAGTCATAATATAAATTAAATCGAAGCTGGCGCTGCCTCTGCCGGCGTTAGCGTCGACGCCTACTGCGCAGCCGCTGACCGCTCGCTGTCCAATAAGAGATCCGATTGGGAATCTGAAGTCTTCTTAGCTGCTGCTGGTGCTGCTGCTGTTGTTGTCGCTGGTAACTTCTTGCGTTGTTGTTATTGTAGACAGGAGCGAAAGGGGTAGAAATTGTAAATAAAAGTCACAAAATGGCCTAAACTAGGGTTCATTACCCGTCACCAGACTCGATATTAGTGGGTTCTTGTTTCTATTTACAAAACAGTTTCTTTTAATTATTTGGCTAAATGTGCGTTTTTATGTGCGAGTGCGAGTGTGTGTGTGTGTGAGTTTGTGCATTGGTATTGGTGATGCGGATGTCAGTGGGTTTCTGTTGTCGTTTACTCGATTTTGGTAGCTTTTGCTTATTCGTCTTCTTCGCTTTCTTCGGAAGAGGAACTCTCCTCAGCCGGTTTGCTTTCTTCATTTTCGGGCGTGTCTTCTGCCTTCTCCTCTGCTGCGGGTTTTTCTTTCTCGGTGGCTTCTGTTGAAGCCTCCTCCTCTTTGGTTTCATCTGCAGACTTTTCTGCCGCACTTACTTCCTCGGGCTTTTCTTGGGTCTGATTTTCCTCTGATTTTTGTTCCTCTTCGTCTTTGGTAGTTGCAACCTCAGTTACTTCAGTACTTTCAACTTCCTCGGACTCTTTGGTGTTGTCAGTTTCCTCCACTTTATCTTCAACTTCCACCGATTTTTCAGCCTTCTCATCTTCGGTACTATCACTATCCGCCTCGTCGGGCTTTTCTGTTACAGTTTCCTCAGATTTTCCTTGAACATCCTCGTCTTTCTCATCCTCGTTGACTTTGCTGCTCTCAGTTTCCTCAGATTTTTCATCGTCGTCATCCTTGGTGCTTTCTGCCCCTGATTTTTCAGCGACATCAACATCCTCGGACTTTTCTTCATTGGTGGCCTCCACCTCTGACTTTTCGGTAGTGTCCACATCCTCCGATGTTTCTGTGCTCTCATTCTCCGCTAATTTATCTTTAACATCCTCGGACTTCGCATCCTTATCAACTTTAGCATCCTCGGATTCCGCATCCTTATCATCTTTATCATTCTCGGATTTTTCATCCTTATCATCTGCAACATCCTCATCACCATTTACAACCTCATCATCTTTGGTACCCTCAACCTCTGATTCTTCCGTGGTAGCCACTTTCTCGGATTCCTCCTGCTTCTCACCTTCAGCTTCTTTACGGGGTAGAAATGTTGATTAGAGTCTTGGGACAATCTTCCTACTTTACCTGCAGTTTCCTCCTCCTCCTTTTTCTTATCCCCAGATTCTTCGGTTTCAGTCTTTTTGTGGGTGGTGGGATTAGGCGTGCGAATGTTTGTGGTTTGTTGATGGGTGGATTTTGTATATTTTTTTGGGGGAAGGAAAGTGGAAGTTGTATTTACAAGAACTGATCTCTACAATCGCTGGGCTACTACGGTGCAAGATCATGCCTTTGTTAGCTCATACAAGCTCTAAAACTCTAGAGTTATGGTTGGGTCATGCAGGATCTATCTATCTAGTTTACCTTTTGCTCGGCACTATCTTCGGCGTCTTCAGCCTCGCCCTTTGAATTCTCCTTGTCCTCGCCGTCAGCGTCTTCGTTCTTTGGAGAATCACTCACACTTGTTAATAATGCTTTTCATTACGAAACTAAAGTCGGTCTTTAGAGCAACAAAAGTGCTCAAGAATATTGCAGTTCATAATCTTTCTTGCAAAGAGCTACCTAAAGACCAGCTTTGTAAAACCTCTATAGACATTTGCTAGTAGAAAAGGCGTTGAGTGAGTTTAGTTGTCACATTCTCTTTGTTAAACTAGCTGTTGAGTTAATGATGTGGTGTGTTAGGGTTTAAGTGTGTTGCATAGTGTTAAAAAAACAAGCTTGCGGTTGGTTATAGTTCTTTAGTTAATACAAATATATTTCCTTTTATTACAGGGGCAGCGCTTTTTTATGTTTTAGCATTAACATAACGGCTGCACAATAAGTTTCAGCTCACTACACTAATCCAACTTAGGCTTAAGTGCTGGCGTGTATTCCGAGTCCTTACAGGTGTGTATAAATGGTACATACAAGTTCTTGGATGTAAGTTAATGAATATAAATATTTTGATTAAAATTGTCTTTTCTCCGGCGGCTAACACAATCGAACGCCATTGCTTAAATACGCTCATGAACTTAGCTTAAGAACCGCAGTCGTCATGGGAAGATATCCGATTTCTAGCTCTATAAAGTCCGGGGAATAGCTACCGATGAGGTCTAAAAAAGTCGTTAAAAACTAAGCCGCTTGGGTTTAGTAGGATTATACAAATCTAAGATATCTCATGCTTTTAAAAGTTAGGTTGTAAATTTCCTATAATTTCCAAGGGGTTTCAAGTTGATTGCACTTAATATTATGCAACTATCTTTATAACTACCCAAAACTCCCCGAACCCTATAGGCATAGAAATCGGAGTCGGGTGCCATAAATATGGATATAGAAAGTTGGTAGTTTCGGTGCTGTTAGGTAACATGAGGGGTTATATCTGCTGTTAACTGTGGGGCTTTAGTTTCAAGACGTTGCTGTTGTTAATTCTATTGCTCTGCTGCAGATGATCGCTGGCTGCGTTTGTTGCGTCGTAACAGTTAACGGAAAATACGTGAAAATAGCTCAAGTTCAAACCTCGGCCTTCTCCGCAGCCTCCTCCTCCTCCTTGACACCGCCATCGCCGGCTTCCGGTTTCTTCTCCTCCGCATCTGTAGCCGCCTCCGCTTCTGCCTCCTCCTTCTTGGCATCGCCGTTCTCCTGCTTCAGTTCGATTTGGGCGGTGCTAACCGCCGTGGTGTCGGCGGGTGCCAGTTTGAGGAACACCTCCAGGGTGTCGATCTCGTTGGCCATGTCGAAGGCGTCGTAGTCGCCGCAGTACTCTTCGTCGTTGAAAAGCTGCGGAGGAAGCGGATGACGGGGCTCTGGATCGCTGACCGTGCCGCCGTTGCTCGTCGATTTGTTCTGCATTAGCTCCTTCTCGGATTCCTTGCCGGGCTCCGTGATGTCCACCGTGTCGTATTTGATGTTCTTGCTGTCCAGGATCATCAGAACGCGCTGCTGGCGTTTCTTCACCTGAAATCAAATTCGGAGTGTCAGTAAATGCACTTATTTGCACAAATTGATTTAAAAGTAATGTATATTAAAAGAAAATTATCACATAGTTTTGTTCAGTGTAACTACCTTTAACAACACTGTTAATTACAGCGATGACAAATCGCTAATGAAATGTTACCGGCAAGCCCAAACGCACACAAGCACACGCAAAGCCAACTCCCCGGCAATATAAACATACATACGTACAAACAACGCGAGTACCTCACGATATGATAAAGCTAATTAAAATGGTTTGTTGCACCCCAGCAGTTATCATACGATAAGAATATGTAAGTGTTTTCCTACGATTTTTTAACGTGTACATAGACAGGACAAAAACGACTATTGTGAACCGTACAATGACCGTTATGTTTTTGTTCTTATTGGGAGAGGAATAACTTTGCCAATTGAACAAAGGCACCGAAAGAGAGAGGGGTAAGTGAATCACCATCACGCATGCACACACAGACACACGCACACACGCACCCACGCAACTGCGATCAATGGAAATCCCTCTCTTCCATGAACAATTTACAGTTCACAGTGGAATGAGCTTATATGGGCAATGAAATGTATGTTTGTTCTGCTTCTTGCCACCACTAACACTCGCACACAAGCACACTCACGAAAATACCCACTTGTTTTTCTTTGACTGTACAGCCATACAAACTTACATACCACACACTATATCATCACCATTGTCCAAGGCACGTACATACATGCACGAAACGCAGCAGAAGAAATAGAATTTGCAATGCGTTCGTCACCACTTTGGTTTTGTTCTTTTCTTTTTATCTGTTTGCTGCTAATAACAGGGCCAAACATTCCAATAACATGACACTATTTCGGTCTTAAGCCCACCACGCCCACAAACTCACCTCCTTATTGCCGGACATGCCGCTGACGTAGACTTTCAAGACCATTTTCGCAGATAACTGTGTCCTCGCAACGCAAATGAAATAATAATTTTCGACTAAAATCCGCTGGTTACTTTCACGGCGATTAAAAATATTTTTAGATCTTTTCTTTTCCTGCTTTCTTCCGTCCTGCGCCCCTACGTAATGTTTTTCCACTGGTGACGAAGGCACACGCACTGGGCAAGGTCGATGGTTTTATTGGTTGTTAAAACGGCGAAGACGCGGACACAAAATTGCTTGACGACGCTTATAAAAGTGCAAAAATATTTAATATCAGGAGTGGAAAATATTTCCTACTTTGTCGTTGAACCGAATGGTGTGACCGCGGTTCAATGGCTATATAAAACCTTCCGGCTTATCAAATATACTAAATTTACTTTTTGAAATACTTTAAGCCTTTTTCTTAAGCGATTTCTTAAAATATTTATTAATAACACTATAAGTTAATTAATTGCATCCATGTAAAGTTCTGACTTTTTTACGCTTTGGGATGTATGAGCGACAGCTTATAAATAAATTATATAAAACTTTATTATGGCAGCTTTTTAAAGCACAGGTCCATCCAACATGTAAAACATCTACGAGCATTTTTGATCCATTAAACAAGGCATATGATATTAGAAGACATTAATATGTTACATAAAATATACAATATAAAAAATATACATATAAATATACAAAACAAATTTTTTTCTTTGTGTATAAATTAGTTATACAGTTAAAAAAGTACATAGTTTAAAAATAATTTGTTTTGGTATTATAAGATTATTTTTGGTATATTCTGGTACAACCAGAAAGTATTTTTGGTATATACGCGTTGGCAGGGTGGCCAATCGTAACGGTCGCAGTGCGGTCACTCTGTTCACGTCCCGTCACGCAAGCATCGTCGTCCATTTTTGCCAAGAAGCGAGACGAAAATTTGTAAATTATAGCAGGCGAGTCGCAGAGGACGAATACCTATTGACAGTGCATTTCAGTGGCCTTTGGAATACTGCTCAAATAACCAGCAAGCAATAACTTTACTAATATCTACCCAAAAACCTAAACTAAGAACCTAAATCGAAGTTGGAACGTAAATGTACGTGCGTATGTGCCAGCGGAATAGTGGCACAATAAAAAAGTAAATAAAGCGCGTGTGAAGTGGTGCAGAAAGAGAATACACAGTCGGACGGCAAAACCGAGAAACGTATTAACGTAAGTGCGATGGTTGGAAAAGCTAATTCATTTTTTGTTCCGCTGAAAAGCTGATAATGATATGCGATTCAACCATTTTTAAAATTTCATGAAATCAACATTCCAACTCACAACGGTGTGCGTGTGCGTGTCTCTGTGTGTGCATGCGAGAGTGAGACAACTAGTGTGATCGCTTTGGCTGCGTTTTTTTAAACTAATCTCTGGCATTTGTCAAGTAAAAGAGTAAAACGTAAAACTCAAAAGCGCTTTAAACATGGCTTTAAAAATGTATTAATTGTGGGCAGAAACAGCAGTAGCAGACACATACACACGTGTTGCGGTTTATCGAGAGGGCAGTGTGCGTGTGTTAGTGCGGAAAACAGCTGGTACAGCTGCCGCTGCAGCGAAGAAGAAGAGGAGGAGGAGAAAGAAAAGGGGAGAGAAAGAAGAACACGCTTATTATCCTGCGTAGTTTTCTTTTATCGGTGGTTGTTCTGCTATTAGGTTACAGTTTACACTCTTCTCTGTTTTCTTATTTTCCCTCTGCATTGCTATGCATTTTGCCTTTGTCGTGGTGGTTTCTTTCTTTTTTTTGTGTTGTCGGCCGTCCTTTAATTGCGCTGCGCCACCTCGTTTCATTGCTTTCCTATGCCGTTTCTCCTTCTCTTCGGAGTTTCTGGATTCGTATTCCGATTCGGTATCGCCCTTTTCCTGTGGCAACACCAGCTGCTTGCAGGGCATCGGTGCTGTCGGTGATATCCGGAAAAAGCTAGAAACCCTAAATAAGCCAATTTAATTAAAATATATTATTCTCTTAAAATGTAGGTTTTAGAAAATTTGTGTCATTCCGTTCTAAATTAGCCATGACACTATTAGAATATAAAATATGAATAATATCCAATTTGATTGAAAAATATAATTTAATCGTGACGAATGTAAAATTGAGGGCAATAAACGAATTTTTTTGGTTGGCTTAAATTTGTTCACCTCTCTTTTGCCATGAATATATTGTCTTAAAACGGACGTCATCGAAGTCATTAAACTCTGGCTAACTTGGCATTTTAAGGTTTTTATTGCCATTTACCTTTATTTTCTATTGGTTTCTTAGAAATATAATACAAGCTATTATAAATCATTTTATTTTTGGCATGAGTAACTGTACTTTTTTATGCAATAATTAACTTGAAAACAAATGTGGATCACCTTATAGTTTACGAAGTCCAACCTAGGGATTCACCCAAATGAAAGCCGCTGTATTTATAGCTTTAAAGCATCTGCTAGCTACCTTACCCCTTTTAATTATTTCCGAAATCACGCCCCATTAGCGATAAGATAAGAGAGCGTTTAATAATTCTTGCCCATGCAATGCAGATCTGGCGGGAAAAATAACAATTTGCCAGCACTGGCAGCCATAAATCGCTGCACCATTTTCTTTTATCGGCTGCGTGTGCGTGAGTGCACGCCTGTGAATCCTGTTTTTTCCTGGAAACCAGTTTGTGGCCGTCTTTTCTCTGCCAGCAAGGTGTTCACTTCACCTTACTCATTCATTGTTTGTTTGGCCATTGCAGCCGACGCTTGATCATCCATCTGCAGCATCCATCATCCGGAATCGAGGCAATAAACAGCAGCTAGCGACAATCAAGCCAACCATCTATTCATCAGCAGAGCACCGAGAAGTAGAACCTCAATCATAGCGATGGCCTGTGCAACCCTGAAACGCGCCCTAGACTGGGAGTCGATGAACCAGCGTCCTCCGAAGCGCCGCCGCTGCAATCCATTTGGGCAGGCCGGGAACAACGCCGGTCCATCGTCGCCGTCCCGTGACCGCGATGGTCCCAGCACCTCGGCTGGACTGCCCCACACGCCCAGCAACCGATTCGCCAAGGACAACACCGAACCCAGTCCGTTCAGCGAGGCGTCGCTGGCCAAAATGTCACCAGGTGAGTCAATCAGTTTAATGCCCCCGCTTGTGCACATTACCTAAATGCAACCTTCACCTATCCGAATTACAGACAAAATGGCCGAGAGCTTGTGCAACGAGATTAAGAGACTGCACAAGCGCAAACAGCTGCCGATCACCTCGTCGGCCTTGGAGCGCATGCAGGATTCGGAGTCCAGCGGATCGGAGATGGGTCCGGAGAGTCCGCGTCGCCCGGACAGCCCACAGAACCTGATGCGCCACGGCGAGAAGGCACTGTTTACGTTCAAGCAGGTGCAGCTCATCTGCGAGAGCATGATCAAGGAGCGCGAGAATCAGCTGAGGGAGCGCTACGAGTCCGTGCTGACCACTAAGCTGGCCGAACAGTACGATGCCTTCGTCAAGTTCACATATGATCAGATACAGCGTCGCTACGAGGCAGCGCCTAGCTGTGAGTTCAAACTAAGATACTTTATGGTTCAAATGCTAATTTTCTTATCTTTACAGACCTGTCGTAAAGCTGTGTAGGCAGCTGGAGCCTCAGAAAAAAAGAAATTAATAATTGCACTACGATCTTATGTGACGGTAGATCTACCGCGACAACAACAGCCCTCATAAACTAAAACAAACAACAAATAAGGAAACTAAAGCAAAACAAACCAACAAAAAAAAAACCTAAAAAGCAAAAAACAGAAAAACAAACAAAAAAAGAAAACAAACTACAACATACATCGTGTTTAATATATTTTGAAATACACGCGAAGAAAGCAGTTATAGTTTATGCCTAGATTTACATATATATTGTATCGGTTAGCAGCAAAGGGATGAATTATTTAACAGCAAGCAGAAACCACAAACGAAAGAAACCAACAAAACTTGTTAAATTTATGTTTTTCACATAACGAAAATTCTAAATAAAATGACAAATATCTAATATGAAGAACTATAAGCACACCGCCACTGCAGACATATATGGTGCATCCGTAGAGAGAACGATTCAATGAAACCTCAAACGTAGCTTCGTACATACATAACTGACCGACAGAATTGGCAAATATAATGTTAGGTACACATGTAGCATATAAGGTATGATGTAAAACGTATCAAACTACATATATTGTTTTTTGAAATAGTAATTTATCAGCGGAAGGCCACGAGCGAAGCAACAAAGATAACTCACAACTTATGAAGAACACTTTTCATAGTTTATTTTTGCATATTAGTTGTACTCTAAGGCGAGAAACGAACGCTTGACTTTGCCTGTTTTCTCGAGTATCGTTTGTTAATTGTTTCTTCCTTTGATGCGAATTATTGCAAAGTAATGTAAACACACAAAACAACTGAAATGTTTCGATTTGCTTTACACTATACGAAAATGAATACTGAAAAAAAGAGGAAAACACAAACGTATAAAAGTTATTCATTAAGTCAAATTGAACGCTTTCTTATAATAAACGCTTGACAGAAGATGTTTCATGTTCATTACAATTATTTTTTCACACCTTGAAGAATATATACAAGAATATATGATATATATATATTTTTCAATTACCGCAATCATACATACTTTATATTAGTAATTTAAACTTAAAATTAGTAAAGAAATGCCATTTTTATATTAAAACAAACAAAAATAAAATGATGAATTGTAGAAGCCCGCTGGTCTTTTCTTTTTAAAGCTTTTTATTCTGTTTGTGAAGCGATCTTTTAATTTCATCCGTTTGTAACCCACAATATTATTTATACCAACCCTTACTTTCCTAATAAAACTCAATTGGTTCAGGTTGTTCCAAAGCCAGCTAATGGTAAATGATTAACAAGATTTTTTAATATAATTTGCAAATCTAGCAAAACCTGGGCTTCTTCTTTAAGGTGGGGAAAAGACTGAGCACAAATTCATTTTGTGCAAAACTTTCCATTTATGAATAAAAATGAATACATTTTTACAGTGGTTTCTCCAGACTATGAGAATATTCATTTTGATTTATTGATGTTTGTGCGTTCAACAGAAACTTTCCAAACTTAACACTAGTTAACTAAAAATACGCTTGATTCACATGCTTACAATTACATAATAATGCATTAAAAAGTCTTCAATAATAAATACAATTAGTTCAAAACTCAATTGAACGGAATGAGGAGGGTTATCTTATCATCATTATCAAATAACAGCCGACGTGGAGCGTCTCCCGGCTAAAAAAAACTTCGATATTCAAATTCCACAAGTAAACTAAGGAAAGACTCGACTCGACTCGACTCAGGGGGGATCTGACCCGGAAGGCACTACAAATGGTAGAATGCAGTCAATAATACAGGGGAGCTGTGAAAGGAAGGGGATCGATGGAAATTTCAAAATAAAAATATCAGTCGGTATGGTTGATTTCAGCATGTTTGCTTTTCGAAGAGCGACATCGATATACGAATGTGGAAGAGCGAATGGCTCTGAGAATCAGAGATGCTTCTTTTCCTTCACCGGCGAATCCTTGGCGCTTTCCTGCCCGGCAGCAAACGTCGTTCGGGAGAAGGGATCCACACTCGCATCCCTGAAGGTCTTCTGCAAACTCTTTGCCGGCGCCGATGTTGCCGCTGTGGGTGTGGTCGCCGTGGCTTGGGAGCTATTCAAATGCGTTTGGCTCCCCTGACGACCCAATCCACCGATCATGGACTGGTTGGGACTAAAGAAAGCGGCTGATGCTGTACCATTGCGCAAGCATTGATCAGATTCGCCCCCAAAAATGTGTGCTGATGAATTGCCGGACAGCGGGGCATCCAGCCAGCAGCGCTTCACGGATATGGCCAATTGGTCCTTGGCCTTGAACATCTGTTCAATCATCCCATCGATAAGGGAGCCAAGTGAATCATATTCATTGGGCACCATGCCATCGACGCTGCTCTCGAAGTAGCTAAACATGGGAAACCAAACACGCGTCCTTTTGGAGTCGCTTTGCATGAGAGCCTGTGGAACGCAGGAAATATTAAATAATAATTCAATATTTTATAGAGAAACCATTAAGTGCTTACTCTGTTATTAGCTAGAGTATGATAGTACAGAAATAGACGGGAGGTGATATAGAAGGCCACAAACACATCGATGGAGTAGTGCTCGTGGGCGGCCAGGATGAAGAATATGCCAAACATGTTGAGCAGCCAGGTCAGCGTGTGCAGGAAGTACAGATTGCGCGGCGTGTCTGAGAGATCAAAATAAGTCAGTGAATACAAATTGGCAATAATAATACTAACTCACATTCTGTGATGAAGAAGTTGAGCAGGGTCAAGGCCACCGTGTGACCACTAAACATATAATCGCCGCAGGTCCTCACGCCCTGAATGGACATGCCCAGGCCGCTCCAGATGCGATAGGCCCGCGACATGCGGATGATCAAGGCGCCCACCATGTCCACATTGGGATCATCGATGGCAAAGTCCTTCTGGCTGCACTGCAGATGCGTTCCAGGCACGCTCAGCGATGTGATCAACATGGTGACGCAGCGCAGCAGGAAAACCGTGCCCGCCAGAGCGAAGAAACGCCGCAGAAGGACCAATCTGTACTTGTGGAAGATCAGGACGACCACCCAAATGGTAAACAGTAGCGAGCCGGTTATTTCGCACATATTGAAGGCCCACGGAATGTGCGGCACGTTGTCCAGGAAGATGTCCGGCAGCGGTGGATAACGCTTCATATCCGGCACCCGCTCATGGACAATAACCATTGTTAACGAAGTTATCCAGGTGACAACGAACGAGTAGCCTGTTGATGGAACAGAAAACTTGGTTACCATGCGGATTCCGACTGTGACTAACATAGCTCTGCACGTGGAAAAAATAATCTTGGCATCGGCAATTTAATCTGGAAACTCTAGGCTAGAACAAATTAAATCTTAAAAGTGTTGCATATACTTTCTATATATTTAATTACTAAAAACATATATTATTAAGTTGAATCACAATGATGACTAAACACGATTTCGTGGCAAATAAATACGTTTTTCTGAAATTCATCTTTGTTTGTATAACAACTTAGTATACAAAGCGCAAACCTTTTAACAAAGGAAAGAAACCTTTTTCAGTTTATTATTGTTGGTAATGTATTTGACCCCATTCTGACAGTGATAAAAGTGTAATATTTACTACCCAAAGAATTATCTTTCAGTAGCTTTATCTGCCCAAAAATATAGACTTATCTATTGAAGTGGCCATGACAAAAGAAAACAAACCCAGTCTGTAATGATAAATACATTATCGAAATAAAAAGCCACTGATAGCAAATTAGCCCAGATAAGCCCATTGATTTGTTTTGGACTTTGTTCACATAAATATTCAATATATTCTTGAATGCAACATCTGTTTACAGACCTTTAAGTAACGCATATTAGAAGCTGAACCTTATCAAAAACTAAATCAGATTAACAATAATACAAATCAATATGCACTTGGCTACAGCGTCTATGTTTTCTTTCGCCGCTAAGCTGTTGAAAATTTCCAAGTAAAGTAAGTCAGCCGTTTGAAGGGTATCATAAACAAATCGGAATTTGAAATTTAAGGCACGCAAAGTTACACAAAAGGCTCACAATCCCAAGCTTACAAATAATAAAACCAGTAAGCCAGAATGAGAGGCATATGAGTACACAAATAAATGCGAGCGGCGTCTCCACAAATAACCTCCAAAGTGCTCGAAATAAATAATAGTAATGCGTCACTAGTGGGCAGAAACTATTTAATAATAGTTAGTGTGACGTGCTTAGAAGTCACAGCAAATGAACCTATGAACTCGAAGGTAAACTTGTTTACTTCTGTAGGATGGGTATAGTACACAGACTATAAGTGGGGATTCATGACGTATGGTCTGATTAAGCATTTATAACATGCGTGACATTGAACTTATTATTGTTGGCTTATCACTTGGGTAGTGATTATATTGGCTGATGAACTCCAGAAATAATTGTGCTTATTAAAGCAACGTTTGTCACAAGGAAAGAGGGAAACATGACAAGAACTAATTGTAAGATATTTAAAAAGATCAAAGTGTTTGTTTTTCCAAGCTTGTCTGTTATGATTAAGAACCAGAATATCAGTATATAGTATATTTCAAGAGTGACCAATACATTTCGCTTGAAAGTTAATTGGGCAAAGCGCCAGTGAACTGAATCTGCGTAATTTATATGTCATAAGCACCATATGCCTTAGCTTGCAATCTACATATGTACATATACATAATAGTCATTCCCATGGGGAAACCTCTTACTTCTCGGTTATCGCAAGGAAAGTTTATGCCTGAATTGCGCTATAGAGAAAAGCTCTCGAGAATTGGCACACGACCGATAAGCCCGTAGAAGCAATCAATGGACAATTGACCTTCGTAATTGAAGGGGGGCAGGTTGTCGTCGGTGGGAAGTGTGGACCACTCACCTAAGCTCATGGCGGTCTTGAAGTATTCCGGCGGCACATAGCGTCCGCCCATGCGCATGTAGGTATCGCAGTCGGACACATAGCTGGGGCACTCGACCTGCGGACAGGGGCACGTGGATGAGGATGGTGGACCGCAGCCGGTGCCGGCTAGTGGCATGTAGACCGAGTTTCCGCCATGGCTCTCGATGCCCAGCATTACGGATTCCGCAGAGCTGTTCTTCACCAGCAGCTGTAGCTTGAGCACGGCCAGCCAGAATTTCTTGAGCTCCCCGAAGGTGAGTTTGTAGCCCAGCTTGTAGCGCATATCCCGTACATCTTCCTCGGTGAGCGAGAGCAGCACCTCCCCGTCGATGGCCTCCTGGCGCAGGCAGTCGAGCAGTGTTCGCGAAAAGTGCTCGGTGTAGGTGGCCCAACTGGTCACATTCTCGATCGACCAGTGTGCCACCAGCAGTGGATCCACGGGCTCCGGATCTGGCGATCCATTTGTCAGGTGCTTATCTGTCCTGGTCACCTCATCCATTGTGACCAATCCGCCGCCCTCGGAACGTGGCTGAGTCACCGGATCGCCAATTTCACCGTCGCACATCGCGCTTTCTTTTTTTTCCGTTCGGTGTTCTTCTGGCTGTTTTCTTATGTGTTCCAATTTTGCGATTTATCCAATCCAAAACAATTGTGCGGCCGAACTCAGACGGAGTGCAACATTATTTCACTGCTGGCTGCGGCGCATAATTAACACCTCACTTATTGCGCGTCCAGTGTTTGTTGATGTAAAAGCACATTTAATTTTTGGTTTGGTTACTTGTAAAATTCAGACTACTCAGTTGTTCCGTTCAGAGAGCGAGCGAGAGAGCAGAGCAGAGCGACTATGCTGCGGGCGGGAGCGAGATAACAACGGCGAACAGCTGTTGGCGGATATCGATAGTTCTTGGGCATGCCATTGTTATCGTTGGACAGTTACTGTCGCAATAACTGCGTGTTCACACTAAAAAATTTGTAGAGCTTGGCTCTGGAAAAAATCACAAGACTTAAAAGCCTAATCTTTGGTCTTCCACCGTTTAATATTATTTAAAAATGTAAACATTTGAGTTGTATAGACGAGTACAGATAATATATAAATTAACTCTTGATTGAAATAAATCCCTTTCGATACACACGCATCCGATGCAAAGAAGTGGAAGAGTGGAAACCGGCCTGCAAAGCGAATATATCGAGGCGAGAGCTTCGTTAGCATTTTGCGAGCGGCAAAGTGAATTAATTGTCCTCGTGCGAATGTCTAGACTGCAGTAATCCTTGAATAATATGAAGAAAGCCAAGCCGCTGCTGCACGACCATCTGATAACGATCCGAGTAAAGAAGGTGCGTTCAAATTCCGAGTTCATCCCCCACACTTTCCCCCTTGCCAGCTGCCCGATAGCCGGTAAATTCCCATGTAAAGCAGGAAAAAAAAAAACACAAAAACCCTTCGAAGGGCGGCGAGTTTGGGCAAGGGAAAACAAGGTTAGGTCCGCAGGCTACCCGCATCGTGTGCTAATTGCGCTCTACTTTCGATTTCAGTACCTCGAGGAGCACATCGGGGAAACCTACCTGGATGTGAAGCAGATGACCAGGGAGTTGATGCAAAAGTACCCGGAATATTCACGTCGCAAATTCGGACCCTTCAGACAGCTGGTGCACCAAGGTAAACATTGGACTAGGGCGTGTGTTTGTTATATTTATGTCAAACAATATTTATATTGCAGCGTTCTCGATCATATCGGAAAGCTACAACTTGGACAAGGTAAGCAGTTCCGAGGAAGATTGCGTTAGCGAGGAATTCGAGGCGCCACCCACCAATAGTGTGATGAACAATATGATGAACAGCCTGTATAGTCAACCAAGAAAGCCGCTGGCGCCCAAGCCGATCAGCGAGCCCATCGATATATCCAGTGGTGATGACAACGACGATGACTCGAATACTAACACCACCAACGGAGATGGTGCTCCAGCTGCTGCTCCTCCAGCAGTTCAGGCCAACGCCTTAAAACGCCTGATGGAGGAAGTGCCGGAGATCGCAGTGGCTCCAAAGAAAAGTGGGTTACGAATGCATGAGTCTCTGTGACTTAGTTTAATAATCTTCTCTATTAGCAGCCAAACCGAATACTATTCACGTCGCCCAGACAGAGTCCGTGCAAAAATGTGAGTTATTTGAATTACTTTAGAAAAAAATATATTAAATCGTTTGCTTTAGTGCATCCAGGTGTGGGGCATCGGGCTAAGAATCATTTAGATGACGCCGGTTCGCGGTCCAAAGAACACCGTAATGCACCAGGCTTATATCAGCAGTTGCACCAAAACCAAAATCGGGACCGCCCGAGGAAGTACAAAAAGGAGTTGGAGGTGCAGCACACCACGGAAAGTTTCCGGGACATTGGCGGCATGGATAGCACCCTCAAGGAGTTGTGCGAGATGCTGATCCACATTAAGTCGCCGGAGTTCTACTTTCAATTGGGATTATTGCCTTCGAGAGGATTATTGCTGCATGGGCCGCCAGGCTGCGGCAAAACCTTTCTTGCTCGTGCCATTAGCGGGGTTTGTTTTATAAAATGCAATTAAATCGTTAATTCATATATTAACTATCTCTGCTTTTTGACACAGCAACTAAAAATGCCTCTTCTGGAAATACCGGCCACGGAGCTAATTGGTGGCATCTCTGGTGAGTCGGAAGAGCGGATTCGCGAGGTCTTTGAACAGGCCATAGGCTACTCGCCGTGTGTGCTTTTCATCGATGAGATCGACGCCATTGGAGGGAATCGTCAGTGGGCGTCCAAGGATATGGAACGTCGCATTGTGTCGCAGCTGATAAGCAGCTTGGACAACCTTAAGGCCAACGAGTTTGGCCAATCAGTTGTCGTCATAGCAGCCACCACGCGTCCCGATGTCCTGGATCCTGGACTACGTCGCATCGGTCGCTTTGATCACGAAATTGCCATACACATCCCGTCGCGCAAGGAGCGGCGTGAAATTTTGCGCATCCAGTGCGAAGGCTTGTCCATCGATCCAAAGCTTAACTATGATAAGATTGCCGAGCTTACACCGGGATATGTCGGTGCTGATCTGATGGCTCTCGTCAGCCGAGCAGCTTCTGTGGCCGTGAAGCGTAGGTCAATGAAGAAGTTCCGTGAACTGCACGCTGCCAGTGAGAAGAACATGACAACGGTCACTTTGGATGACGACGAACCCAGCGAGGAGGCAGGTGAAAAGGCTGAACAAACAACTGTTGCTGACTCAAATGATAAGGAAACTGCAACAGATGCAGAGGCCGAGCCAAAGGCAGATGGTGACAAGGAAACATCTGATAAGGAGAAATCAGAAGTCGAGTTACCTAAAACTGAAACCCCCGAAAAAGTGACCAACGGCAAATCACCCAAGAAATCGCCGAAGAAATCAACGGATGCTGCCATGGAAGTAGACGATGTCGCTAACGAAGAGCCGAAAAAAGTCGTTGAGCAGAAAGTTGACTCCTCCTCCAATGACGAATACTACGAACCCACGCTGGCTGAGCTGACCAATTTTCTAGATAACCCGCCTGAGGAGTTCGCCGATCCAAACTTCTGCCTCACTCTCATCGATTTCGTAGATGCCATTAAGGTGATGCAGCCTTCCGCCAAGCGCGAGGGCTTTGTTACAGTGCCGGACACCACTTGGGATGACATTGGTGCCCTAGAAAAAATTCGCGAAGAGCTTAAGTTGGCTGTTTTGGCGCCAGTCAAGTATCCAGAGATGCTGGAACGTCTTGGGCTGACAGCTCCATCAGGCGTTCTGCTGTGCGGTCCGCCAGGTTGTGGCAAAACTCTTTTGGCCAAGGCTATTGCCAATGAGGCTGGCATCAATTTTATATCAGTGAAGGGGCCCGAGCTTATGAACATGGTGAGATAATTTAAATTTTGTATCTTTCTTGCCTTGCCAATCATCTGTGTATTTGTGTAGTATGTCGGCGAAAGCGAGCGCGCTGTGCGTGCCTGCTTCCAACGTGCCCGGAACTCTGCTCCCTGTGTCATCTTCTTCGACGAGTTCGATTCCTTGTGCCCCAAGCGATCGGATGGCGGCGACGGTAATAATTCCGGAACTCGTATAGTTAACCAACTGCTGACCGAAATGGATGGCGTGGAGGAGCGCAAGGGTGTATACATATTGGCGGCTACCAACAGACCGGATATCATTGATCCGGCCATCCTGAGACCTGGTCGCCTGGACACCATTTTGTACGTGGGTTTCCCCGAGCAGAGCGAACGTACTGAGATCTTGAAGGCCACAACCAAAGTAAGATTTTGCTTATTTATTTTATTTGATAAATTATATTTAAATCACTTTTCTTTTGCATTGCAGAACGGAAAGCGTCCGGTTCTGGCCGATGATGTGGATCTTGATGAAATTGCTGCCCAAACTGAAGGCTATACTGGCGCTGACTTGGCAGGACTGGTTAAGCAGGCATCTATGTTTTCCCTGCGCCAATCTCTAAACAATGGCGACAGAAACCTTGACGATCTGTGCGTACGCAGCCAGCATTTCAAGGAAGCTTTACAACAGCTTCGCCCCTCAGTTAACGAACAGGTAGGAATGCCCTAATATATTGTTATTAAAAATTGCTTATTGTGTATCTACTTCTTTGACAGGACCGCAAAATATACGATAAACTGCGCCTGAAATACGCAGCTCCTAGGGTACCCAACATGAATGAATAGTAACCCCATCAACATTGTTTGTTGTTTTAGCCGATAAGAATCCTCGCGAATCAAATAAATTTAGAATTGCGAAAGTAACGAACAGTTTTCGAAATGTTACCCAGAAAAAAACATTGTAAACCTACATAATTTCAAAGTTATTTGGTTTATTGTTTGTATTAAGTTACAAAATAAATTGGAAAACCTAATTTTAAAGATTTAAATTTGAAGACCAAGCTTATATTAAACCTTACGTTATATGTATGTAAAAAAAGAGACCGTTTATTTGGGTTCATCGCAGTTAAGTTTGACTTACTTATTTAATCTAAAATTTTATTTATTTTATATATACGTTCCCACGCTTATCACAAAACCAAGTTTTAAGCTCATCGAATAACCAGCGGCATTTGTGAAGAAATAGTGGTTTTGCCACGGCTGGTCAGAGTGGCGCCATCTCCACCACCTTGCCCATCACGACTGAGTCCAGAACGTTTTATCGGTGGATAACGCGGCTCCATTTGCCGCGGAAAGAGTCCTGGAGGCAGGACTTGAATGCCCTCGGGCAGGTCCTGTGTTTCACGTGCCTTGAAACTCTTTTGCAGCTGTACGATGTCCTCGTGCTGCGTGCGAACCGTGCGCTTTGATCGTTTCTTCTTGGACGTGGTTTTGGCACAATCGCCACCAGCCGTAGTGGCTTCTTCGGTGGACGTTGACGTTTTCCCGATTGTCACGCCCTCACTACTGGTTTCGTAACGTGGCGGTCGCGGTGCTGGCATTGGTGGATCATTTTCACGCTCAATCTGATTTCGCAGGTCATAGGAGCGCTTGCACATCTCTCGAATCCCATACCAGCTCTCGTGTCCAATTTGACTGATCATCTCCACTGGCGGCTGGAAGCCGAGCTCTCGTGATGGCAACTCCATCACCAGAGCCATCGGCACCTTCAGCACTCCGTATACATAATCCACAACGGATCCGGCAATGGTTCGCTTGGTCAGACAGCTGATGCTTCCCGTTCGGTACTCCCGGCCATTGTAGGACTTGATCGCACTCTTGCCGGAATTCGCCAGGGAGCTCAGTTCGCGCCAGTAAAGAGGATTGTCACGGCAGTAGCCCCAAGGATACATGATACTTTGGCCATACGAGTGCAGGGACAAAAAGAACAGAAGATTCGAACTCATCCTGTCCAGAATGCTCCGCATGGCCCGGGTCTCCGGTTCGGAAAACGGACTTTCACCCTTGTAGGTGTTGCGGTTGATCTTGCTGGGTCCGCTGTTCCAGAAGACGTCGTAGTTTCGATTGCAATCAGTGCCTACAAATTTGGTGGACTTGTGTGGCCGTCGGTTCTTGCGCCACTTGGGATTCTAGGGAGTTGGTTACATCGTTTACAATCCCATGCTGGTAATTATTGTACCGAAAATCCTTGCTTACCTTCGTGCGGGAATACTCGTAGCCATCGGGATTGACCAGCGGAACGATGATGAAGCGAAGCTTCCGGAGCACCTCGATGTTCCTGGTGTATCGCTCCGTCAGCTGATAGATGCAATTGAGGGCCGTGGAGATGGTAATCCATTCGCGGGCATGTGTGCCCGCCTCTATGAAGACGGTTTTCCGGCAGTGCTCACCCACGTGGATGACCGGAACGGTGAATCGTCCATTGGGTGCGTTGTCGAAGAGCCGCGGTGCGTGTTCCCGCATCTGCGGCGATAGCTCCACGTTCTCCGAGTTCATCCAGTTGATCTCCAGTGCGCGTACCTCACGCTTCTCGTGCGTGTGGCCCAGGATGTGAACGTGCACGAAGTGAGGATACCGCTGGGCCAGATACTCCAGATACTGATTGATCTGTTTGTACTCCAGGTAGGTGTGCAGGATGTCCGGTCGTGGGATAACCAGTCTGCGTAGCGCCGTGGTGGCAGTATCACGACTGCGATCCTTGGCCGTCTGAGTTTTACGTTTGGGTATGGTGGCCATCGTAGGAGAATACGAAACAATTTTTACGGAGCAACAAACAAGAAAACGATTTATCACTTGAGATTTTAAGTATTTCGCCCTAGGTATAAGGCACAAATGAAAACTGAGACTGAGAAACTAGCCACTGACATCCAAGTGGAATCAGCCAGGCCTGCTGGGTGGCACACTCACCTGGCACTTGATGTTCAGGTGCAGCCGCTCGACCACGAGCAGAGCCAGCCGTGCGCCCTGCTTGGGCTTCTCCTCCATTGTGCGGGCCTGGAGCAGCGGACGCTTGGGTTTTGTACTCCTGAATGGCGGAATTCGTACTCCCACAGAAGGTCCAACGCCCATGGAGTAGCTCCTGCTGATGCACTGCCAGAAATTAAAACTAAAGCTAAAACTTAAGTTCTAACTACCTTTTAATGCTATTAAATTACTCAAGATTAGCTAACAAATTACTTGCATTTAACTTTTAGCTTAGCTTATTTTTAACATTTGCACATTTAACTTTTATCAGTATATTTGGTAGAAATTAAACCAATTTACCCAATTAGATTTTTCTTTGAGTGCGCAGTTCGCAGTGGGTAAATGGGACAGCGACAACGTTTAATAAGTTGGGCACGGTAGCATGTAATGCGGAATTGGATTTGGATTCCGGCTCGGAATCCCTCAGCCTGGCTGCAGCTGCCACAAAACGCAAATATGCTAAATGTCAGACAGGAGGACGGGGTGGCTTGACTGGTGGGAACTGGTGGATAGGAGCAGGAGGAGCACGAGCGGCGGGAAAAGGAGCAACGGCGTGGGCGTAGAAAAGCGCAGGAGGCGCTCACTAATGCAAATAAACAGGGACTCCAGGAGCTGGCGTGCAGCCTGGGAAACGAGCCAGGATTTGGAGGAGGAGCCACTGCTGTCCTCCTCCGGTTAAGCGTTTTGCAGCGAAGTTCATTTGTGGATCTGGGCTTCCTGATTACACTGAGCTGCAGGGAAATGATTATGATTATAAATTATATTTAAATATTAATTATACCATAATATTATATTTTTTATACATTTAAACAAACTTTTGTTGTAGTGTTGATGAAATATTTAAAATAGTTTTAAAAAATAGTTTTTAAAATAGTAACCTACCTTTATAGTACAGCAATAATATTCATCTCGCTAAATGAGTTATCGAGTTTAGAACAAGTAATGATCCAGTTCATATCTTCAACTACATATCTTCCAAATTTTTCCCACAACTTGTTGACGAGTGTAATATGTTTCCTATGTCCTGGCAAATGTCATGTCAACGCAAAAGTCAAAAGTGCGCGGCAGGTCGGCGTTGTAGTAGATCCACCCGCAAAAATTCATGGAGTTTGGAGCCGAGTCCTCAACGGAATCCATATAAATTGGTATAAATATGTATGGCATATAGCGGGAGCAACGCAACCAGTTGATTTATACAGGAAGCATGTTCGTGTTGATTTTCATTTAACGGTCTTTTAGTCAACTTCCTGACACAGTGACTGCCATATATTTACGTCCAGCTATGTCTACATAATACGTCGTAATTCCTTTTCCGGTTGAATACCCTTTCACTGCCAAACTATCGTGTATAAACTAATCGTAGATGTTAAGGAACTTGATTAATTAAACATTTGTGTAATTAAAATACCTACTTATACGTATTTTTAGTAGATTTTCTATTCTTTCTTTTTAAATTTGATATAAAATGATACTTTTCTAGAGCAAATAGGTTTCACTTTAACATTAATTTAAAATTAAAGGCTTAAAGTCCTGCGAAAGCTATTTACATTGAATGTTTCAAGAAATTATACATTTAAAATACTATTTGCAACTGACTTCTTCCTTTTTCAGTGTAAACTATGCATAAACACGCAAGGACTGAAACCAAATGGATGAATGGAGCAAGTGAAGCCTTTCCCAGTCAGTAAGTCAGTCGGCTGTTGGTCGTCCTTTTTCGGGGGTAAAAGTTAAAGGGGGAAACCCTTTTCAAGTATGCATTATGTCATTAGCATGTAGGCCAATATAAAGGACCAAACTTTGTTGAATTCGGGCCCTTTTTTTTTTTACTTCCAGCCTGACGGCTGTCTCCTGTCTTTTGTTCGAGTTGCGATGACGAAACGTAATGTAGCATAAAACTGTTTGTGAATTAACGAAATTCCAAACAATTATGCCCAAACGAATGCGGATTTGCTGGCAAAGTTGTTGTGTTGCCTGGACCTGCCCCAATAAGCTGGATTTTTTGTCATGTGGCAGGGCAATTTAACTTTGTGCAATTTGGCATAGTTTGTGGGGCAATATGCTGATTACTTTGATTGCTGAGCGAGTACCAGATGATTACCCACTCCCCGGGCCAATAAACACTCTATTAAATAAGCATGAACACTGCAAAATTAACTTATTTAGTTTCAAGAATACATTTGTTTATACAAGGTGTACAAATGTTTCTTTGATACGAGTATCTATGCAATAAGTTGAATTTCAATCTGCGCGGCTCGCAGTTCCGTTCCCATGCAAAGATTAAAGATTGAAGATTTCATGTTCATGGTTAAGGCCAAAACGCATCAATTGTCATCAGTGGTTTTTTCAGATGCAAATAATTCGGTCGAAAACGCGACAAAACAATAGCCAATGCCTTGAGTTGAACAATACCGAAAGCCAAATAGATCTCTCCTTATACGAAACCATAAACATGTACATATATGGTATAAGCCTTTAAGCTAATGCGATCGTCGCGTGGAGATTGTGAATTAATTTGCCGGGGAAGTTGAATGCCCTTTGGGCTGCTGTGAAGTTGTGGCGGTGTCTGAACATGGTTAATAAATAAACTAAAATCTAAAATGATTTAGAACCCGACTAGAGAGGGCTGGCATTAAGCCAAGTGGTGCCATTAAGCCGCAGAAGTCGCACAAATTTCAATTTCAAATATAAATTATTTCATCCAAACAAGTTGTGTGTTTTTGATCGGTTTAGCACCGGAAATATGCGAGTGGCGGTACGATTGTTCATCTGTCGTGTCTCCCTATCGAAAGACTGCAGGCGGAAGTGCCTGAAGCTATAGCCAAGTGTTATAATTACACACAAAAGCGGTCCGAAACGAATGGAGCCGAAAGCAAATATAAATATCAGTCGATGAGTCTTGGACGTTGAGTGACCTGGCTTCTGGCGGCGATCACAATGATGATGATCTCTTCACGACTTAATGAACTCACTAAATGCGTATTTAGATGCCAATTGGTAACTGTAATGAACTGAACCCATCACACATCACCCATCATCCATCGTCTATTGCTTCCGGCTATTTTGGGCCCAGTAACCTTGTCCGTTTTTGGCCAAAAAACATTCGAAAGTTCAGTGCTCCAAAAGTATGGACCATCTACAACACGAGCACATCTTGAACTTTCAATTCAGACCGCAACAGAACACTCATCATCATGACATTAGGAAGCGAGTTTGTATATAAAAACCAGAAAATTAACTATCAGCGGCTTCAGAATCGATTTACGAATCGCCATATGCGGATGCAAAAGCCACAAAATAAGCCAGAACAAATTGTTAAAGCGGCCAACAGTGATCAAAAGTGATTTCGAGACAAACAAGTTTTCGATCTAAATAAAGAAATAAAATAAAAACTAATTCCCAATCAATTAAATAAAAGAAAAAGTACAGATTAAAGGGAATCGAAACGGTGAATAAATTATGCAAAAATATCAAAAAGTTCTTAGCCGAAAGTCGAGATATTTATAATGGCCAAGACGCGTGCCCAAAATCTTGTCTCGTGACGCGTTTGCCGCTTTATTTCGGAACTCTATATAAACTGGTCGCAAAGCCCGACCTTGACACTCACTTTTCTAAACAATCGACTCTCGGAACCGAGATCATTTTTTGGTCTCTGCCTTTTTTTTTTTGGCCAAGATCTCGTCTTCTTTCTCGGCCGCTTTACAAACCGCCCGTCAGTCTTTCGCCGGACCGGAGATGGAACGCACGGATCGCGTCCGCTGAACAGTGTTTAATATTATAATATTTTCCCTAAGCTAATCACTTTAACTAAGAGCACTCGAAAAATTGAAAACTCAAAACTCTTACCCAATCGACGCCAGCGTGCAGCGTGCAAACAATAAAACAAACAAATAGCCAAACAAAAGTGCAAAATAAAAAAAAACAAATACGTGTGCCAGTCCATGCAACTGCATATTTTAATACATAATTAGCCACAGATCGTGGAAGCATCTCGGTGCAAGTGTACAGCATACTATTGTATATATATATATATAGTATCCATATACATTGCAAAAATGTGGCAGGGAATCGTGTGCAGCTTGACTTTATGCCTCGTCGGATTGGCGGCTTTCGGCCTCGCCAACAATCTCGCCGGCTACGAAGGGTAATCATCAGCGGCTACTCGCATTAATTATAAATTACAACGTTACCGAAAGGTAGCATTGTAAACTAAAAAAAATATGAAATACGTAATACATATCAATCAAGCGGCTCTTCTGTGGGGCAAGTCATTAATTGAAATTGCTTTTTGTTTTCGTTGTTGGTTAGTTGTTGAGAGTTTTCAGCTGATAAACGGGTTTTCGAATCTCTTCGATGATCAGGGCTAATTCAGCAGGTTGTGCTAACGAGGACGACCCCGCCTCTCGTCCTGAATCAGTTCAAAGGCTCCAAAGAACCAATCGACGAAGTCCTGTAGGAATTGCAGCATTTTGCCTCTCCTTATGGGCTCGGTTTTTAAATAGTATTATTGGATGTGATTTGCTTGGATAACTAGTGTAGCAGTATAATATAAAATCGAAGGGTACTTAAACTAAAATGCTAAGAAGCATGAACCAAATTAAGATTTAAAGAGAATAGGGAAAAACTGAACACTTTTTCATCAGGATACAACATTTTGTCAAGTTAAAATTCACCTGGGCAAATTTCCGATATAAAATTATTAGTTTTCAAAGTGTACTAAATTTGTCTTAATTATTTTTTTAAAATAGTTTGCTAACTTATTGAATATTTTCAATATTTTTTGTATTAACATAAATTGTTTTGTATTGAAAATGTTTCTTTTTCGTTCAATAAAAAACCTGAGATATTTTGGCCACTACTGCAGTTTGTTAAACAGCTTAAAATATGCAAACATCATAAGGCCTCATCTAATCATAGTAAAAACAAAAGCGGCATGTTTTTAAAATATTTTTTTCCTATTGTTAGCCAAGTCCATGGTCGTTGGCCGTGATTAGAAGTCATCATAATGAGCAGGGCTAAACGTTTTGTCGTTTGGTCCAACTGACCAACAGTTGGACATTCAGCAATTCCGTTGATAATTGCCATACATTTGTAATTGGCAAGCGATCGCAGTGCAAATTGTTTGCCAAACATGCCACGCCTCCTGTCATTGGACCATGTGGCGTATGAGTGATGAGGGCATTCCGACTGGAAGTTCGTATCTAAGTAAAAGACTAACTTCCGATTAGTACTGGCCAGATGTTTTGTTTCCTAACCTTTTTTCAAGTTCAAAAACATGAAGATATGCATGCAGAGTGATATAAATTTTCACAAGGTCGCGTTGCGTTGGACAATAGGCTTTGATTTGGTCGAAAAGGCGTTGGGAAAATTTCGAAAAATAATCGTAACTTTTAAAGATGAAAAATGAGCCAACAGCACGGGGCGTCTCATTAAACTAACAACAAATGCCGTTGGCCGGCTCACGTGATTAGCTTTTGTGTGGCATATAATACAATATAATAGCGTATCAAAATGCCCCCCTGCCACCCACGAAATCGCATGATGCAAACGAGATAAATATGCAGGGGGACCTAAGACTTGTTGCCTCACAATTTCGTGTATTTTCAAAAGTGTGTGTGGAATTTCGAGAGATGATAAATTGGCCACCGATTCGTGCGAGGTGGCAAAGAGCCAACAAACAGCGGCCAGCAGTCGCTTTGCATAAATTTATGAATCAACAACTCATTTTGACGCCAGGCGAGGGCGAGCCATAAATTAATTTGTTGTCCAATTAGTTTGAGACATGTGGAGCAATCATCGGGATTTCCCGCCGCTAGATTATGATTATCTGGCTGGGTGTCAGTTAATTAGAAATCACTAAAACGGCATATCACACTTTTAGTTTGCTGAAAAAAAAACTAGCAATAAGTTCCAACATGTTTTGCTGTTAAATTAATTAAACACCTGTCAACTGAATGTTAATATTTATTTGTCCAAACATCGCGTATCTCTACAATGAATTAATTAACACGTATCTACCAAAACAATATATAGCCCAACCTTGACATACTAACTAGGAATTATGGCTTTTAAATTGTTCGCAAGATTAACATTACCTTATTAAATTTTGGCCACAATAGATTTAGCAATATATAACATATTTTATTTAAAGAACATTCAAAAAATTTAAGGCTTATAGACATGTAACAATTAAAACTTATAGCACTTAACAAGAACTTGCGATTTAATTTTAATAGTTTTCTAAATTTAATTTTAAAATCCCTTTTTCAGTTACACAAAATACACGGTGCAACATGGAGACGAGGATGCCTTCAAGTACATGGTTGACCTGCAGACGAATGACGCCGAGCTGGACTTCTGGCTGCTGACCAGAAACTCCTCCGTTCTGACAGTGAGTCCCAAGCGGAAGACCCAGTTCGAGGCGCGTCTGTCCAGTTTGGGAGTCAGCTACGAGATGCAGCCGCTCATGGAACTGATGGCGGCCCTCCAGGCGAATAGTTCCTTTGCGGAGGACAACTACGATGGGGAGTACGAGGAGTGCCAGCAGGAGGAGTGCGAGGAGGCGGAGCGACCACGTCGCAGGAGTCGTCGTCAGGCGCGCGGCTTCTTCTCGCACTATCCACGGTATCACGAGGTCCTCAGCTTTATGAGTGGCTTGGCCTCCAGATATCCGCAATACTGTCGCTACGAATCCTTGGGTCGTTCCAACGAGGGTCGGCACATAGCTGCACTCTCGATTTCACTGAACAGTAGGGTACGTCCTCGTCGAGTGGCTTATATTCAGGCAGCCACCCACGGACGAGAGTGGATCACCACCCAGACCGTTCTCTATTTGGCCTACGAGCTGCTGAGCAATCTGCGCGCCTTCACAAGGGTCCTGCAGGATGTGGAGATTTTCCTGGTGCCTCTGGTCAATCCCGATGGCTATGAGTACACTCACACGACGGTAAGTGGGGGGTACATGTGTGTTTCAATTTCTTACTGCATTATGTGAGCTTTTACCTTACCATATTTACCAAAGCATATAATCAACATAAGTAGGATACATTTGTCATGTCGTTGCTGACAACATTTAAGTATTTTTTTTAGCAAGAAAAACTTTCAATTTGTATAACAACGAAATATCAAAGATTCAAACATGTGTTGAACCAGTCTTGCTCATTTATCTTGTAATACATATACGCTTTAAATATCCATTGAAAGGCTGCGGGAAAAGACATAAATTATTTGAGAGAAAAGTGTCATTTGAAAAGTGTTTAGATGTCTCGGGCTTTAAAATACATTTTGAAATATATCTTCAATGTTCCTGGCTGCTCATAAACTGCTGGTCCAAATTAACAAATATAAGCAAAAATAGACCGAAAAATACATATATTAGCTTATGATATATTTAATATAATAAATATATAAACTAAATCCATTGCAGGATCGTTTCTGGCGCAAGAACCGCCATCGTTATGCGGGTCATTCCTGCTCCGGCGTGGACATCAATCGCAACTTTGGCAACCACTGGAACTACCAGGGAGCCAGTCAGAACGTAAGTCCCTCATTGACCCCGACATTGACCTTCGCCATTGATGGCCACGTGATATCTGTAACCCCCAAACCCTTTCCATTTCCATTCCCAAATACCAACAGCTCTGCTCGGAGGTGTACTCGGGCACGGCTCCCAACTCGGAGCCGGAGACGTCGGCGGTGGTTAGGTATCTGGAATTCAATCGAAACCGTGTGAAACTCAGCCTGGATGTTCACTCATTTGGCAAATTCATTTTTTATCCCTACGGCTATGCGAAGTGAGTATAAGTATGGGAATGAGTATGGGTATGGGAATGAGTATGGGTATGAGTATGAGTGTGAGTGGAAAGTGCAGTCTCCCTGATTTCCATGTTGCATGTCCGAAAATCCTCGGCACTGGCAGTGGCAATGGCAGTGGATGTGGCTGAAGGCTCGGCCAGCGGGTGGCCCCGAAAGAAATTCAATTTACTTTTCAATTATTTGCTAAAAGCAATTAAACGCGAATATTTCTGCCAATGCAACCATTTAATTCATTTTCGTTGCACTGTTCGTTAAATATTCAAGCTTAAGCTGCATACTTTTGAACATGGCAGGCAGAATAATAATTCTTGGAAAATTTGTAAAATGATTATAAAATATTACATATATATGTATTATATATTTAAAAAGTGTATTTAAAAAATTTAAAAATATTCGCCCATGCTAGCTAAAATTCTTAAGATATTAAACAAATAATTGTATTATTTTCTATGCCGATTTTGATTATTAATTAAAATATTCAATGTTTTTCATTCCTTGTACGGTTGCACTAATAGTTATTTTTTCCATATGCATACACCTAATAACGAATATTTCTCTCTGTGTAGAAACACCGTGCCACCCACCGTGGGCACACTGCGCTCCGTGGCTCTGAGGGCCGCCAACCAGATCGGCAGGTACCGTGGAACGCGCTACACCACCGGCACCTCCGCCTCCATTTTGTACGAGGCATCCGGCAGTTTGGACGACTTTGCCTACGGCAATCTGGGAATCCCGCTGTCCTACACGCTCGAGCTGCCCGGTGACGAGTTCCACGTGCCCGCCCACGACATCATCCACGTCTGCAAGGAGACATTCGCCGGCTTCATCGAGTTCATCCGGCATGTTAGCCTCTACTAGGAGGTGCCACTGTATTTGCTAAGCCTTTGGGCAATTGAATTTATTGTTTGTTAAAACTAACATGATAAGTGACCTCGTTGTTAAGCATTAAAGAGATGAATAGTGAATAAATATATCCATACAAATATTTCTTTATTACTTTAAAGAATATATATTCGCTGATTTTATATGCATTTGCCAAATGAATGGCAGTTTTTACTTAATTTAAATTTGAGTAGCCAAAAAATGAAAAGAAAATTAATTAAATATATTAAACTGAACAATTGGAAAACCATATACAATTTTTTTTTCTATATACTTATATTTGACGAATAATAAAATACAGAACTCTTTTTACTATTTTATTTATATTTTGGCAGCTTCAAATTTTACTTTAAATTTATATGTATGCAGCTTCCAATTTGACTTAAAATTTATATTTATGCAGCTTCCAATTTAACCTTAAATTTTAAGTTTAAATGAACTGGAACTAGTGGCTTTTCTCAAGCCCTGACTATGAAAAGGGGGAACTACTTAGTTGCTTATATCAGTTACTTATATCATAAAAGCGATCCGCCTTTTTGGTATCGTAAGCTGGCGGCAGCGTCTCCAATAAAGTGATAAAAACGGGTAATGCGATTAGCCCTCGTCGCCAGTGTTTTAGCCCAGTCAATATCGGACTTTCGGGCAATAATGGCTTGGCCACTCTTGGGTTTGCTAACTCTGCTGCTATGGCAGCCCATGGTGCTGTTCGCTTGGCAGGATTACAAGGACTACAAGCTGTACGAGCTGAAACTCGAAGGAGCTGAGGAGCAGAATCTTGTGAGGAAGTGGTCGACGGAGAATCCATTATGGGATTTTCACAAGCCAAGTCGAAATGAAAGCGTACTAAAAGTGATGATACCACCTGAAGAAGCTAGTGGGTTTATTGAAACTTTAAGAAACTATCATTTGGAGTACAAGGTTTTAATAGAGGACTTGGCACCACTGGTGCAAGCCCAACGAGCTGAGAATCTTGAGAAGAAGTTGCTCATCCAATGGCCACACATTGATGTGCTGTCAGCATTTTATACCCATTCGGAAATCAATGATTATCTGGATAGTTTACCCGAAAGATTTCCCAAGCGAGTCCAGGTGAAACAATTCGGCTGGAGCTACGAGAGACGCGCCCTCAAAGTTTTAACTATTACCAATGGAGATGGCAGGCGGAACAAGCCAGTGATCCTGATTGATGGCACGGTGCATGCCCGGGAATGGATATCACCATCGATGGCCCTATATATCATAGAGCAGCTATTGGACCACTATGTGGATAACCAGGAGCTCTTGCAGGACTACGACTGGGTGATCATGCCGGTGGTCAATGCGGATGGTTATGAGTACACCCACACGGATTCTCGTTACTGGCGTAAGACCCGTCGACCCACCAGCAATCCGGATTGCATTGGCACGGATATCAATCGCAACTTCGGCTACGAATGGGGCCACGATGAGGGCTCCTCTTCAGATCCCTGCGAAGATATATACCGTGGAGAGCGAGCATTCGACCAACCCGAGTCGCAGGTCCTGCGAGATGTTATGCTCCATTACAGGGGACGACTTAACTTCTACCTCTCGCTGCACTCCTATGGCAACTACTTTCTCCTGCCATGGGGTTATACCAGGTAGGTCAGCAGAGATAGCAAATAAACCAATTTTATTTTATATTATTTGATTCCAGCGACTTTCCGGATACGTACCAGGACATGATGTCTGTAGCGGATGCCGGAGCCAAGGCGATCATCTACTCCACGAATGGAATATATAGCTATGGAAGCACATACTACGTGCTATATCCGACATCTGGCGATACGGCGGACTTTGCGCTGGGAGTGGTGAATGCCACAGTTTCCATGACCATGGAGCTGCCGGCTGCTGGCTTCCAGGGTTTCGATCCCTGGGTTTCCCACATCGAGCGTTTGGTCACGGAAAGTTGGGTGGGAGTGCGGGCCATGGCCGCGGAGGTGATAAGACGCTATCCGGTGTAATCGGGCTGTAAATAAACAGACATTAACTTTGATTTGCTCTGATTTGCGGTTTACTCGTACTTCATCGCACGGCAGTGGCTTGTTATTTATGGATCCATTTGTCGATTAGATATGTGGCCGGGTGACTTTGTCTAGCTATTTAAGTGGCTCGGCACATCCACGCGGTTGCTTAGTTCTTGTCAAGATGAAGTACTCTTTGGGTTTGCTAGTGCTCTTTGTGGGCGCCACTCTTGTGGCTGCCGATCAGGATTACGAGGGGTAAGTATTCGCATAGGAGCTATCACTCCCATCAAGGAACTACTCAGAGGATTACTATTGGATATGAAATATTCAAGTTATTCCCTTCCAGTTACCGCATTTATGAGGTGATTCCCTCGAGTGCCGACCAGGCTCACCTGCTGCATCAACTCAGTCTGCAGGGATACGACTTCATCAGCGAAACTCGTCTGTTGGGGCATCCGTCTCGTGTGATTGTGAGTCCCGGCCAGCTGGAACAGTTCCAGCGTTTGGTTGAGGCAGAGAATATGACGCACAATCTGGTGAACTCCAACCTGGGCGCTTCCATTGCCGAGGAGTTTGCCCAGCGCCAGATGCAGCGCCTTTTGGCGCCCATCACGGGAAAGGGTCGTCTGAGCACGGAGCGATACTACACGCACGAGGAGATCATCAACTATATCGATGACCTGGCCCAGCGTTTCCCCAGCCGTGTGTTCGTTAAGACCGTTGGCTGGTCCTATGAGAAGCGCGTCCTGAAAACCATCACCATTACCAATGGCGATGGCAAGGCTAACAAGAAACTTATCTTCATGGATGGCGGTTTCCATGCAAGGGAATGGATCTCGCCAGCAGCCGTTCTCTACGTCATCGATCAACTGGTGGAGCAGTTCGAGGAGAACGCTCATCTGCTGAAGGACTACGACTGGGTCATCCTGCCCCTGGTCAATGCCGATGGCTATGAGCACTCCCAGACCGGAAATCTGGCTCGAATGTGGCGCAAAACCCGCCAGCCATACACGTACGGTGGTCAAACCTGTTACGGAGCCGATCCCAACCGGAATTTTGACTTCCACTGGAACGAGGAGGGTGCCTCCTCGAACCCATGTGCCGACACCTATGCTGGACCAACGGCCTTCTCCGAACCAGAGACCATTACCGTTCGGGATCTGATGCACTCACTGGCCGATCGGGGTATTATGTACCTCACCATCCACTCCTACGGCAACTATCTGCTGTATCCTTGGGGATGGACCTCGTAAGTCATGGCTATTACATTTCATATGATTTACTCTGACATATAACTTACATTTCACAGCGATCTGCCGGAGAACTGGGAGGATCTGGATGCGGTTGCCCGCACTGGAGCTGAGGCTATTCAGAACGCTACTGGTACGGAGTACACCTATGGATCGTCCACCAATGTTTTGTATATCGCTGCCGGAGCCAGTGATGATTATGGCTACTATGCCGGCTTCAATGTGTCCATCACCATGGAGTTGACAGGTGCCGGCAGCATTGGATTCAATCCTCCGGTCACCCGCATCGATGAGTTCGTCACCGAAACCTGGATTGGCATCCGTGCCATGGCCGAGAAAGTGATCGAGATGTACTAGAACATGTGTTTGGTTTTCAATAAATTACCATTTATATATAGTGCTTATAGAGATGTCTAATTTTCAATATTTCTCTGTATTAAAGATTTTTTTCTTTTAAAAAACACCGTGTTCAATTAATATCGAATTCGACTCACTTTACCTAACAAGATTTTGGTCGATAACGTAATTGGGAACCAAATAGATAGTGGATCGCTTTTTTCATTGCTAGCAATCTTTATTTACAATCGATTTCTCTTGAAATCTTTACTACCATTCATAACGCAGCACGATTTACTGATAACGATTTAAGAATTTAGTCCACGGCAGTTTCTTCGATAGCTTGAAATTGGTAGTGCACAGATAGGAATCGACTGTGAAAGATGTCGGTTTGGTGGGTTTTGCTGGCACTAAGCTGCCTAAGCTTTTCTGCTGGACTGCAAAAAACCAATAGATACGAAGGGTAGGATATTAAATTATATAAATAATTTAAATCAAAATTTAAAAAAAATTTTCTTTTAGTTACAAAATCTATGAGATCTCTGGTAAAGCGCGTTCGGTTTCCTTTAGCGAAACTCTTAACGAGTTGGTCAAGAATGCGTCATATTATGAGGTGTTCTCGGGATTCAATGGTGGTAATCCAGCCCAGATTATGGTGCATCCTCACGAACAGGTGAACTTTGTGCAGCTGATGGACGACAATAATGTGGACTATGATATTATCAACCGGAATGTGGGTCTCACTCTAAGTCGCCAATTCGAAACGAACCAAATGTTACGCCAGTGGTTTCCCTACAATGGAAGATTGGGCACTGAGAGATACTACTCCCACGAGGAGATCAACCAGTTCATCGAGGATTTGGCTGTGAAATATCCGCGTCGAGTTTTCCTGAAAACCGTTGGCCGAAGTTACGAAAATCGCTGGTTGAAAACCATCACGATCACCAATGGCGATGCCAGGCGCAATAAGAATGTGATCCTTGTGGATGGTGGCTTCCATGCTCGCGAATGGATATCACCGGCGGCTGCGATTTATCTGATCAATCAGCTGGTGGAAAATCTCGAGGATAATGCCGATCTACTGCAGGACTTCGATTGGGTGATCCTGCCCGTGGTCAATCCCGATGGCTATGAGTACACACAGCTATCGGCGGATACTCGCATGTGGCGCAAAACCAGGCAACCCAGCAGTTCGAACTGCATTGGCACCGATCCCAATCGAAACTTCGATTTCCACTGGAACGAGGAGGGTGCCTCGGACGATCCCTGTGATGACACCTTCGCTGGTGCAAAGGCTTTCTCGGAACCGGAGGCTCTGGTGGTCGGGGATCTCATCCATAGCTATGCGGATCGCGGACAGATGTATTTGACTTTGCATTCCTATGGCTCACTTATTCTGTATCCTTGGGGTTGGACTGCGTAAGTATCTATAGTGCTTTTTTATTTTTTAAATTTTATTTATAACATGAAATTTTAACATATTCCAGAGCTGTTCCCGATACAGAAGATGATCTTAAGGAGGTAGCTGAAGCAGGTAAAAGTGCTATTCTGGAGGCCACTGGCACCAACTATACGGTTGGTCCCTCTACCACAACCATCAATTATGCGGCATCCGGAGCTAGCGATGATTATGCCTTCAATGCTGGCTTTCCGATTTCCTTCACCATGGAACTGCCATTCGGAGGCACTGGATTCGATCCCCCGGCATCGGATATTGATCGCATAGTCAAGGAGACCTGGGTGGGCATTGCGGCCATGGCGCGGATAGTAATACAAAAGTATCCTCTGGCATAATCGTTATCAAACTGTTTCGATGATTCAGTTTATTGATTGCCTGACCAATATAAACTAAACAAGTAGAACTTCAGTTCAATAGCTTGTTTGTGATACCAATAACGATAAAGTCTACGGTATTGTTTGCAAATAAACATGGAATGAATGGACAAGTTATTGAACTGTGCGGAACTAAATACTTTTTTTTAAAGCGAATTACAATTAAATTATAGAATGAGTGATTCATTTTGGCAAACAATACAAACATTTGTATTATTTTTGTATGATAAAAACTTTTTTTTGATAAGTTTCTTTTCAGTAACACTCATTTATTTTCTAATCGCATTTTAGGATAAAGAAGAGAGAGAATTTGTTTTGAGCTCTCAAAATATGTTTTGCATTGAGTTCCCTGTGGAATAAGTATAATGTTGATGCTTCCAATGAGTCGGTTTCGAAACTATATAAATATAGTACAGTAAGCTTAAAAACAGTCAGTCGAGATTTCCTCTTAGCAAATTTGGGTGCAGAGTTCCAAAATGCATAAGTCTGTGAAATTATTAAATGTATTAATTTTTACATTAATTGTATACGAGTCGAACGCGAAATTACTTAGCTGCAGTTACCACGACACGGTGGATATTTCGTATTTAAAAGGTGTAGATGACTATTTCGACCAAGTTCCTGTCAATGGGACAGTGGAACATTTATGTAGGGAGACCACAAACGCATGTGTGTGTAAAGGGTTGAACTGCGTCGGAGTTTGTTGTTCCAGAACGGAATTTATTCCCATTGGCGAGTGCATATATAATCAAGTAGAGTCACCTAACAGAAAGAAAGACATCCTAAGTAAATCCGAAACTTTAAGAGAGTACCCCAGCTGCCATGGACATACATTGCTTGAGGTTTGTATTTGATTTGCCGTATTTTATCGCTATAACATTTTACCTATTATTTTAGAATGAAACCATCGCAATAAAAATATACCAATTGACCGAATCGGGATATATCATCGACATCTATAAGTATACGACAATCTGTTGCAAAATGAGGCCAGCGGTGCTCGTACGTAAGTAAATAAATTGGTTATTAATGCTCGTATTAGTTTGATCACTCTTTATACACGATAATTAATCATACACCCCACACCCCACACCCCCACACCGCACCAGGCATCAAAAACCCCGCACCACGCACCACACACCCCGCACCACACACCCCACACCCCACCACCACACACCACACTTATAATTCCTCCTTTGCACTTCCACACCCCACACCACGGACCGCGCACCCCGGACCCCGCACCACGCACCCTACACCCCGGACCCCGCACACCACACCCCTGACCCCGCACCCCGCACCGCGCACCGCGCACCCCGGACCCCGCACCACGCACCACGCACCCTACACCCCGGACCCCGCACCCCACACCACACACCCCGGACCCCGGACCCCGGACCACGCACCCCGGACCCCGGACCCCGGACCACGGACCCCGCACCCCGGACCCCGCACCACGCACCACGCACCCTACACCCCGGACCCCGCACCCCACACCACACACCCCGGACCACGGACCCCGCACCCCGGACCACGGACCACGGACCCCGCACCCCGGACCCCGCACCCCGGACCCCGCACCCCGGACCCGCACCCCGGACCCGCACCCCGCACCCCGGACCCCGCACCCAGCACTCCGCACCCCGCACCCTGCACCCCGGACCCCGCACCCCGGACCCCGCACCCCGGACCGTGGACCCCGCACCCCGGACCCCGGACCCCGGACCCCGGACCCCGCACCCCGCACTCCGGACCCCGCACCCCGGACCCCGCACGACGGACCCCGCACCCCGGACCGTGGACCCCGCACCCTGCACCCCGGACCCCGCACCCCGGACCCCGCACCCCGGACCCCGCACCCCGCACCCCGCACCCCGGACCCCGCACCCCGGACCCCGCACCCCGGACCCCGCACCCCGGACCCCGGACCCCGCACCCCGCACCACGGACCCCGGACCCCGCACCCCGCACCCCGGACCCCGCACCCCGGACCCCGCACCCCGCACCTCAGATCCCGCACCCCGGACCCCGCACCCCGCACCCCGGACCCCGGACCCCGGACCCCGCACCCCGCACCCCGCACCCCGCACCCCGCACCCCGCACCCCGCACGACGGACCCCGGACCCCGCACCCCGGACCCCGCACCCTGCACCCCGGACCCCGCACCCCGCACCCTGCACCCCGGACCCCGCACCCCGCACGACGGACCCCGGACCCCGGACCCCGCACCCCGGACCCCGCACCCCGCACGACGGACCCCGCACCCCGCACCCCGCACGACGGACCCCGCACACCGGACCCAGCACCCCGGACCACGCACCCCGGACCCAGAACCCTGGACCACGCACCCCGGACCCCGCACCCCGCACGACGGTCCCCGCACCCCGGACCCCGGACCCCGCACCCCGGACCCCGCACCCCGCACCCCGCACCCTGGACCACGCACCCCGGACCCCGCACACCGCACCCCTGACCCCGCACCCCGCACACCGCACCCCGCACCCCGCACACCCGCACACCCGCACACCCGCACACCCGCACACCCGCACACCCGCACACCCGCACACCCGCACACCCGCACACCCGCACCCCACACCCCGCACTCCGGACCCCGCACCCCGCAATGCCTTAACATCACAATTATTTAAATTCAACATAGAAATAATAATAGCACAATCTATGTACCTAATAATGCATAATAATTTTCAAATATGATTTTATATTAGAATAGTTTTCATTAGAGTATTCAGCGTGCGACGTGTGAAAAATATAAGACGTCAATAATTCTTCGGTGCTTATGTCCGCACTTCGTGCATCAATGAAATCAATTTTGCAATAATGAGTTTCCATATTTTTTATTTTATATTTTATAATTTATAATTAATATTTTATTATTTATTATTAATATTATTTTATAATTAATATTTTAGTTTATGAATTATTTTTATGAAATATTTTAAATGTAATTTCTTTTTTTTTTGACAATTCTTTGTTTTAAATTACAGTAGTTTTAATAATTTACTTTATATACATTTTAATTATTTACTATAGTTATTTAGTCAAATTACTAGTATAAAAATTACCAATTTTCAGTATTTAAAATGCAAATAAGATTCACTTAAATTATTTTATTATTTATTTTATTTATTTATTTATTTATTATAATGTCTTTGCACAGACTATAGCGTTCACCCTTTTTTTTTTTAGTTGGTGTGATATCAGTTATATGCTATGTACTAACGATCGCCGCCTATCTGTACCTTAAACAACTTCGAAATATAGTCGGAAAGTGCTTTTCAAGTTGCTTTGTCTGCATGTGTATGAAATGCATATTCTGGTTGCTGGACGATCAGTGTTTGTTGAACAGAAATAACGCTGTTAAAGGTAAGTTATTAAAAATGTCTTATTACATAGTAATATGTAATTGGTTTGCTGGACCTTGTTTACCATACTTAGCCAAGTAAAATAGTTGTATTTTAATTTACAGGTTACCTAGCCTACTTCTTCTGGATAGCTTCGTTTCTTTGGTTCCTTGTCCTAAATCATGTTATTTGGAAACATTTTATTGTAAAAGATCGAAACCCTCCCCAATCTAGGATTCGGTTCAAGAATTTTTGTTTCTTTGTCTGGCTCACTGCGGCCATTTGCACCGTACTGATTTATTTCGTAAACTATTTCTGGGAGAACAACGCAAAATACATGTTTTCATATTTCATTCAATTTGATGCTGCGGACAGCTCTTACACAATTGCCTTCTACTATATAGGGATGATGATTGTAAGTCTTATCAACATGGTCTGTAGTATCCTGGTGTTAAGAAATGTTAAAGAAGTGCTTAAAGTTGAACTAAAGGAGAGGAACATATCAAGGTAGGGCATTATTAATATCACAATTTAGCATATATATATTTTATTTCGATCACAGATATTTATTTTGGCTGCGATTACCTACGAAATTGGGAGTTTTTTGGAGTCTGGATTTGATTCTCTGTGTAATGCAGACCTATAGAGTTTTTCCACACTTCCTGTGGGTAGCCGATTATTTTCATGCTGCCATTGGAATACAAATTTTTTTGCTATTTGTTGTTAGGAGAAAAATCCTTGAATGGCTTAGAAAAGAGTAAGTCCAGAGATTGGGTAATATTTGAAATAACTTGATATTTCTTTTTATAGAGACCCAGTGGAAGTAAGGCCGCTGACTGTGGACACTTTCGGAGGTGAAACATCTTTCTAAACAAATGAAAATGATGAATCTATTTTTAACATACATTTATACATTTAAAATTGGAATGATGAATCCAATAAATATCCAACATAAATAAATATTTTAAGTTCGTACCTATTCAGCCCAAAGGAAATGAGACATGTAACCGAGTAACCGAGTATCCATGATAATCAAGACCGCCACTTCAGATCCGTTCCACTTTATGAACTCAAGTGGCAGACCGCGATAAGTTCATAGTGTCCCGAGTCGAGTGTTCCCCGCCCAATTAGAAGAAGAGTATGTCAATGGCGCAGCTTGAGCGATATGGCCACCCAACCCGATGGAACACCCGTCGATTTTACCATGCATGGCAATGCCAAGAACGGGAATAGAATACCCAATTAGTGAGCAGACTACGCGATTAGGAAATATCAATGGCATTTATTGTACGCGCCTAGTACTTTTCGGCCACCTTCTGGGCCATGGCCTTGATGCCCACCCAGGTCTCGGAAACGAAGCCCTCGATCTGGCTGGTGCTGGGATTGAAGCCAGTACCGCCAGCCGGCAGTTCCATGGTGATGGATACCGGGAAGTTGGCCACTCCGAAGGCATAGTCGTCACTGCCGCCGGCAGCAGCGTACAGTACATTGGTGGAACTGCCCACGGTGTACTTCGTTCCGGTGGCACTGTTGATGGCATCCGCTCCAGCCTGGGCCACCTCATCGTTGTCGCGCCAGCTGCTGGGCAGAGCACTGCAATAGGATTTGAATGCATTAGCACTGAATATCTAGAAACGAGTAATTGGTAAAGATACTTACGAGGTCCAACCCCAAGGATACAGCAGGTAGTTGCCGTAGGAGTGGAGGGTCAGGTAGAACTTGCCGCGTCCGGTCAGACTGAGCAGGAGATCGCGGATCAGCTGGGTCTCCGGCTCGGAGAAGGCCGTCTCACCCTTGAAGGTATCAGAGCAGGAGTAGCTGGAGGCGCCCACCTCTCCCCAGTGGAAATCGAAGTTGCGATTGGCATCGGTTCCATAGCAGGCACTGCTGATTGGCTTCCTCGTCTTGCGCCACATGCGGGTGGTGGTGTGAGAGTATTCATAGCCATCGGGATTCACCACCGGCAGGATGACCCAATCGAAGTTCTTTAGCAGATCCGAGTTCACGGCAAAGTTCTCCGCCAGCTGATGGATCACATACAGAGCGCCAGCATGGGCGATCCATTCGCGAGCGTGAATGCCAGCATCCAGGAAGATAACATTCTTGCCGGTCTTGCCATCGCCATTGGTGATAGTTATGGTCTTGATGTCACGGTTCTCATACGACTTGCCGGCCACCTGAACGGAGACACGGCTGGGATAGGCGGCGGCCAGTTCATCCAAGTAGGCATTGATCTCGGCATGGCGATGGAACGCCTTGAAGCTAACGCTGCGTCCAGCGGAACGCAGGTTCATCAGCCTCTGGCTCTGGTTCTCCTCCTGCTCCTTGCGCAGCGACTCACCGAAATTCTCATTGATCACCAAGTAGTTCACGTTGTACTTCTCCAGCAGGTGCTCGAAGCCCTCCTGATCCTCCGGCTTCACCATCACGCGACTGGCGGCGTCCAGCGAGCGGGGCAGATCAAAGAAGTCGTACGCCTCATTTCCGGACAAACGCAGCAGGAACTGCTTCTCAAAGGCATTGCGAGCAGTGATGTCGTAGATCTTGTAGCTATAAATAAAGATTTGAATAAGTTAAACAATAGTTTAAAATGAATTTCAGCACTTTTCTTTAAAAAGCAGATGGCATCTCTGTTTTAATTGTTTCAAGCTGACTAAAAGCCTTTGTGCCAGTTACTGATAAATGGCCAAGTGCCCGTGGAATCACTCACCCATCGTAGTTGTCCACCGCCAAGGCAACGCCGGCCAGTAGGAGTACTGCAGCAAATAGTTTCAACATTTTTCAGACCGCTCCGTTCCGTTTGGGCCCAGGGCTTCTAATGTGGCTCCCACCTACGTATTCTTGCTTATATAGCCAACTGCTAGCTCAGCGTTCATTCACAGCCCACCAACCCACCAGCCACTTTGTCTTGTTATCAGTGAAGAACTCTATCAGAACAGAGTTATCACAGTTATCAGCGGCCAGATGATGGGCGATGTTCGATTTCATTTGATTTGATTTGTTGTTGTGTCTTCACCGAGCAATGGGGCAATTCTAAATAAAAATCTCTCAAAATTTATGGTCAATGACAAGAGGATGACAGGCTGAATCGTATTAAAAGTTTTTCACTTGACTAACTCATGACTCGGGGATTAAACAATTTGCTGTGTGATGTTAATAGTTGGAAAATTTAGTGAGTCAGTGATTAAAACGCATTTCAAGTAAACAGTTTTGATTGCTTATTGTATTCATCCAAATAATTGCATATGTACATATATGTATAATATAGTTTTTTGTAAAACATTAACTATTGCTTATAATATTATTGAATTATCCATCATCTTATAAATAAACCATTTGAAATGTTGTCATCTCAATTTTGAAGGTATCAAATTTGGTTCACTTATAATAACTCTCCTTCATACAAATTAGATTCAAATACAAATAACTTAACAAAATATGGTCATGTTGAATTTGTCATTCTCCAAAGATATCTTCCATTTTTAGACGGTTTTGACGCTACTCGTAAATTTGGTCTTCTGACTTTACGCAATCAACATTTGATTTATATGACTTTTTGGCCTTAGACTCCGTCAATTCTTGGAGTGCGCCAGTCGCAGTCTCTATCGCACTTTTTGGTATTTGAATTTGCAAGCGAAACGTGGCTTTATCAGTTTGTTCTGTGCGCTGCACCAAGAAAAAAGTTTTTCAGTTTAAAACAATGAACGTCTGTATAGTGTTTGCAAAAAAGCAAAAAGCCTCGTACGCAAAAAAAAGGGGAGAAAAAAGAATTTCAAAAACAGACTAACTAAAAACTCGGTTGCCGCGCACACAAAATATATTTGAAAATTTATTGCATTTCATGAGTTTTTCCATATTTGTCTGCATTTGTAGGCAGAGTTTTGGTCACAAAACTTTCGGCTGCTGCTTTGAAAAAGGAAGAAAAAACAACAACGAGGAAGTTGCTTACTTAAAACTGACAATGAGCGCATGGAAATGACAAAAAACACTGCGGAAACTGTTGGCTCGTAATTTTGAATGGCCCATTGGAAGCGACAGCCAAAACTCCTCCCTCTAAACCACATTCTGAATATCTGGTGTATATCGTCGAAATATTTGGTTATCATTGAATACTTTCACTTTTGATGGCTAGTCCTTAGAACTTTAAGGCTAACGTTACTTACCAGCTCTCTTCATCTCTTAAATGATAATGACTTCTAGAAAAAACATGCTATATACATACATACACTTCTCCATTTCAAATCAAAAGAAATACACTCTCATTATTTTATGATATTTTTAAAAAATGAATAAAAGCAAACAAAGCGAAAAGAGAGAGTATCAAGTAGTCGCCCTGTTGGCAGCGATTCCTGTTCGCATTTTGTACTTTTTGTGGACTGTATGTGACTGCCCGTAAAAATTCTGTGCGAGTGAGTGTGTGATTGCTCGGCTGTATTTGTTTTCCTTTGTGCTTACTTTTTTGTTTTTGATTAAAACTTTAACTAAAGTCTTCCAGCTGGCTTTTTTACAGCTGGACAAAGCGGCATTGTTTGTCATGCAGCTCATTTCAAGAGAAATTATGCAAAATAATTTACTATTTGGCCTAGGGATTGATGGTAATCAGCGCATTAAAGCATATTAATTGAAATAGATGGTCGAGAACTGTGGAATTTCGGGCAAATTGCTTGTAAGTAGTTTGGGAATTAAATCCTCTGTCATTTGCATTAAAAACTTTTGCTCAGTGGATCTTTAATTTTCATTTTGCATAAATTACGATGACTAAGTCTGGCATGAACTTGCGGCTTTTATTGCTCTATTAAGAGGAGTGGGTTGATTTTTGGGGGGAGTGTCGGAAAACCGTTGAGTGTCAAAAACTTGGCCACAAAGGGGTGAGGGCGCCAAGCCAGGGCGAGAAGATTGGGGGTGGATTTTAATTAAAATTCATCTTCACATTTAATCAAATCATGGCAACCCTTTGGCTGGATGCCACCACATCCACCTCCACATCCACCTCCGCCTGCCACTGACATCGACACTGGCTTCTAATTAAGTGCGAAAAATCGTTAAATGTAAAATCAAATCGTGCAAAAAGTAATTGGAAGAAGAACTTGCTGGGCGGCAGCGCAGACTGAGTAAATTGTTGGCATTGTTCTGCGTTTGGATTAAGGCCACATCAATGGGTTGGGTTTGGGGTTGGGGTTAAGTGGGTGGCGCAGGTGTCAAATATTTACAATCCATTATGTACTCGTTGCCAGTCGCCGCCAGTCGTTGTGTTGGCCAATTTTCTTAATTGCCAGCCGGAAATCCAAATTGAATACGATTTCCACTTAAATTTAGAACTGCCAAACTGGCCCCGAAGCTTTGCTTTGTTCGAGTGTACTCGCAAAATTTAATCGCTCGTATAAAAGAGCGATTCGCCTTTCAATTGCCAGTTACTTGCCAGTTACTTGCCAGTTACTTCGATCTGACTCAAGATGAAACACATTTTGGCTCTGCTCTGCCTGATCTTGCTGCTGCCGCTTATCATGGCGCTTATCATGGCGGAAAATCCACCCATCAGTTTTCCGGCAGTGAATCGAGAAAAAGCGCCAACGGTGGCGCCACAAAATACTGCAAGGGTGGGATCACGAACACTGGAAAGTCTGAAGGGCCTTGGATAAATGGTCAATGAATTAAGGGATTATTAATAATGTGCCACGAATTTCAAACTGTTACCTCAAATAAAGTTTAGATTTATGACAAGCCACTGCCTTTTACTCAGGAATTCATTAAGTTATAGTCTGATGTGTGTTTCTGTAATGAAAATCTTATATGGCTGCTGTTGCATGTCAAACTCTATCGTTAAACCATTTCCTATTTGCGTGATTTAAACTGCTAAACAAACCATTCAAGCTGTATTAAATAGATGTAGTGCAAATGTTAGACTGCCACCTCGAGTGTTATCGAGGAGTTTGTTTTGCATATGACATAGATTGCAGCTCCTGGCACTTTACACTACCTCCATGAATATTCCAAGCGGTTTCTGGAGCTTATGCATATTTACAATGCCAGTGGCACCGCTGGTCCTACGACAACCGGAAAGAAGTTGCTGTATAAATAATCCCATTGAAACCGAACGAATCGGACCGGATTGCATCGATCGTTGACAGTCGGGGCGATATTAATTGCCTCATTTTCTTGTTATTGCTTCTTTTTTTTATTTTTTAACCCGGCTTACGGCGAATTCACTTTGCCGGAGAGCCTGATTCTCCGAGTTGGTGGCACAAAACGCAATTAGCTCTCTTAAGCTCATTTGAAGGGGCCAATTTTATTTGGCAAATGTTGCCTTAATTAAGCCAAAGCACTTCGGGTAAACCGAACGAAAGCAGACTCCGCAAAATCATTACAAAACAGGTAAGAATGTTGGAAAGTCTTGCGACTATTAGAGTTAACTTGCTACTTGGATTTAAATGTACGTTTTTTTTTATTTTTAAATTTCCATTAGGAATCAGAAATCATACATGACTTTAACCTAATGGTTTAATGTAAGTAATCTAAAATCTATTTTAAAGATTTTCTCACTCCTCAAGTGTCGATGGTAGCAGCTAAATAAAAAAACAAGTAGTTTATATACTACTAGGAATAATTAACTCATCTGCAAAATAAAAATGTTACATTTGGAATAATTTGCATGTACGAGGTAGGGGATTAATTTAAGTCCTTAAGCCAGATGAAGAATATGTCTGTTTGGCAGCTATATACTCTACAGGTACCGCGTAAAAAAACAGCAAAAAGTAAAGTAATGAAACACAAAATAAAAACTGAAATGAAAACAACCTGCGAGTGGGAAAAAAGCAACCAGAAAAACCAGAACGAGAACAACCAAATGCCAAACAAACGGCACACGTCGTTCTTTTCTGACCCCCTCTTATTCCCCCCGATCCCTTTGTCACACTTCCACCTGCAACAAAGCCAAGTAAGTCGTATTAAATTTAATTGGATTTGAGTGTTTACCAGCGTCCCAAGCCGACGGCAAAGCCACAGGCAGCGAGAGCAGCGGCTAAACCAGCTGGCAAAAATGCGTTCCACTTTTAGTTTTTTGTATTTGTGCATTCAAAAAAATACTGTTTAAACAAATTTTTAAATATTATATAAAAGCAAATGCCTTGCTTATATTTTATAAAATTTCTAAAGGGTATTATTCCGCAAAATAGTTAACTAAATTTATTTGCCTTAAACCAACTATTGGCGAGTTCTCAAGAAATAAAATATCAAACCATCTTTTAACAGTGTGGGCGTGGCACTTTAGGGCGGTTTGTGGATTTATTTATATTTAATCATTTTTATATTTCATTAAATGCATATAATATGCCTGCATTTCAAACTTTTTAAATCTTTTATTACTATTACTACTATTAGTAAAATATCTTAAGCTGTTATTGTTGGCTTATAATATAACATTAATAGTTACAAATATTTTCCTTTGTGTACTTCTGCGTGTGCGAAGTTGCATTGTCGCTGGCTTTATCCCCACATATACACCTGTGTGCGATTGTGTGTGTGTGTGGGGGGCTGCTGAGTGGCTGCAAAAATTTCATACATTTCGCAGGTAGCAAGCGGCTTAAGCCGGATTTTATAGACATACAGTCGTTCTGGGGGAAACACACACACACACACATGCACACGGAGAAAGTGCAATAAAAAACTACAAATATTGCGTATACGCCCAGCAGCCACAGCAGCACGTGGCTGTTGCCACAGCAACGCTTTCATTTGCAGAGAGCAAAAGACCAATTAGCGGGATACATGTGTATATATGTGCAACTCACACGCACACACCTGCAGTTGTATGGGTGTCACCTGCTCAGTTGCATAGCATACTTTTCGGTGGCCGGTGACAGAAGAAGGTTATAGCTAGTAGCTACCGCCCAAAAGTGCCACGCCTATTGAAAAATCATCAGATATTTTTTCGTTTCATTATTTTTCTTTCCCAATTTTAATCGGTATACCAGAGTTTTTAAATATTTTTGTAATTATTTTATTTTATTACTTTTCTTCCAAATTTCTATCGATATTCCAGGAAATTGTTTAACATATTCGTTTGCACTTCCACCGCAACTAAAGCGTTCTTTCTTGTTTAAAGCTATTTCCATGTGCTTTAGTACATTCCATTTACTGCATTTTCAAATTGAAAGGGTTAAATTTAATTATGGCATGCAGCTAATTCGCAAACATACTCGCTAACTGGCTTCAAGAGCAGACCCGCCGTTCGTTGGCTTAAATGTTAGCATGCAAATATGATAAATCACCGCCATTATTGGGCCATCAATCAAAATTATGCGTCCCTTGTAGTCGCTGCTCTTCCCAATTTGCCCTTCCTCCACGGCACTCGTTGTGTTTCTGTGTGCCAAGTGTCTAATTGAATAACGAAGCGTGCAAATTGAGCCACCACCCAGCCACGCCCCCTATTCTGTCTGGGAGGCGGAAAAATCCAAAGGGGAGTGATTCCAGTAGCCCGGCGGCAGTTAACAACACATCCGTAGAGATTTATAGAGACAGACAGAGGCAGACAAGCAGGACGCAGCGAACGGAGAGGCGGAATGGGCGACACTTTCAATGTCTGCGGCTTGTCCCGCCGGCGGACTCACAGCTGGTTCTCCTTCTCGGCGGGCCAGGAACTCGCTTGCCAGCTCGCCTCAATCCCGGATAGCTCACACATTAACATAGTTTTTTAGCATCAGGTATGCAAATGCCGCCGGAGGTTTGCCACGTTGCACCCAGTCCCATCCTTTATCCAGACTGACAGGCCGCAAACTGAGAATTTCATGCACTGCGCGTAAAAATGAGCTTTACATATATAGATCTAGTCATAAAATGATTCTTTTTGCGTATCTGACAGGTGCACACTTCAGAATCACTTTGGATTTTGCCTGAAAATTGGTTTGGTTTTAACTGAAACTGGACTCTAAATTGATCTTAATCCTTTGTGTTTTTTAGTGCATAATCCAAAGGTGATATCGCTGTTACATGTTACTTGTTGGGTTTTAATCCCCTTGCATTTGATTGTGTGCAGTTGTAGCAAAAAGTAATTTACTTCGGCAAGCGTCTTTCTCCTTTCGTCCTTAACTTTTTTTTGCACTTGTTTAATTTGCAGCATGTCAAAAAAGTAACTATACAAGCACACGAGTGTTTGTTTCTTTGTATGCATATAATTATTGCACTTCTCGCACGTTCCGGAAAAGTACGAAGCCACTATATATATGTATGTAGATATATGTATATGTACTATAGGATGTAACCTCCATTCTGTTTGCTTTGCAGCTCGCAAATGGCACATTTTCCGCTTTTCCCACTGCCTTTCATTATGCTCGGCTTCTTCCCGCTTTGTTTGGCTGTAAGTATTTTTTAATGATACATAAACTAAAAAGATACACACACTGATACTCGCCGGTTGTGCTGGCAACTCGTCTAAATTATTTACACATCCGTTTTGCATTTTCCGAGTTTGTTTGCGCCACGCATGGCCTGCACTCGAAGCATTTCCACTTTGCATTTTCCCCACTTTTCCCTCTATTTTGCGTGTTTTTTTTCGCCCCGCTTTTGGTCGCATTGTTGCCTCATTTGCAGCTCAACACTTTCTGTGTCATCCCGGTGGTTGTCTGCGGTGGGTGGTGCCTTCGTTGGTGGGTTAATGGGTGGTTTTTGCCCCAGGCACTAACCTCCTTTCCGCAGTCAGATAATTAATGCGTTTCTCAGCTGTTGTTTTTCCACATCGAGTGGACTCCCTGTTACTAGTTGGCTCTTGATGAGGTCCAGATGTAGCAATTAAAAAACGGAGGTTCATAGTATTTAAAAAACTTGGTTGTAAGTAAAATATAAATAATAACTAAACTATGTGGAAACCTAATATAATACGAAATTCCCATGCATCCTCTATCAGCAAAAAGTCGTATTTATTTTAATCCCTAAAATAGTGATATACCATAGTAAGAAATTCTTAATCCGCAACTTCCTTAATTAAGCAAGGTAACTTCCGCCCCACGCAGAGTTTAAAACAAGATTTTGCGCATTTGATTACAGCTTTTTCTTTCGACGCGTGCTTGACTAATTAAAACCGCAACCAAAAGCCCACACTTCATGACCAAAAGCCAGAATTCAAACCAAATTCGCTGGGCCCACAATTACGAAACTGAAATGGAGGGTAGAAAGGGTACTTGGTCAAGAAGAAAACTTGCAGAACACTTCTTGGCTAACAAATTGTTTTCGCTGTCGTATTTCAACTGTTTTGGCTTCTAATCCTGTTCCTGTTTTTCCTGGCTAATGTTGTTATTGTTGCCCCAGCGGTTTGTTGCAGATAAAAATGCCAGGCAATCGCCGCTACGTTAGGCGCACAAAACTAACTAACGGCCACACCAACTGCAACTTAGACAATGGCTTTAATTTAACTGTCGGAAGTGAGGAACAATGCAAAATACGAGTTGAACTTACAAGCAATTTGCCTTATGCACGGCGCCCAGGAAAATGCAGGGAAACGCCCATTTCTCACTCAAACTGAAGGCGATTTTTAGTATAGAAATACAGGTGTGATCACTTAAAAAAAATAGAAAATATGCTATAAATAATTATAACAATTAGATGCCCAGCATAAATCAACA